>NC_064762.1:23772978-24468516 GCF_011397635.1 Epinephelus fuscoguttatus
CCCCTCACCCCGCTCCTCTCTTGGGGTTAATGCCGCTTTTCAATTCAAATTCAAACTCAAGCAGTTTTCGAGCGCCACATTATTTTCCACAAACTGATGATTTGGTCGTACGGGCTCTGCGGTGAAAGGCAGCCATGACCTCCATCAACCGCATGTTGGCACTTCATTGACCAACATGTCTGGATGAGGGATGTTTCCAACAATAAAACGTTACTCACTGACCGATTCTTTTAAAACGCTGGTGCCAAGAAAATGGCACACTCGCTGTATTTTGAGTGCTTCCTTTGTGAAGATGTGACTAAATAGACTTTTGCTGTTGAATGAGGCTCTCATTGCTATGATGTAAGACAGAGAAAGTTGAATGTGGTACCTGAAAACACATCTCTGCTTGGACAACCATGAACAAAAGGCACCATCAGCAGACAATGAGGCGTGAACGACTTACTAATGACCTCCCATCACAGTATCACTGTCACACAGTACAATAAGAACGGTAACTGAGCTGCGAGGAACCGTCTTTTGATGCCCCTTTTTTTTGAGCCACGTATTTGGTTTCACATGTCAACCTTATTATTAAAAGGTTCAAGCTGAAAAGGAAAATAGTGTCTCACTGTTTTTTCCATCGATGTTGCGTCAACTGTTGTCTGGAAAAGGTTGCAATGTTGCAATACTGATATCAGTTTCAGCTAGAGTTTGGATTCTATGCCCAGGCCCCACTGGGCCTGACTCGACCTGCTGGGTTTGGGCTGTAATTTCTCAATATTCCCTTGGGTTTGAATCAGGTCAGATTCTCCCCAATTTTCCTGTGATTTGCAGTTCTGGTGCATAAATGGCAAGAGTTGCACTGGACTGAATCAAAAGGGAAAAAGAGAGAAACGGGGACCACAACAAAGGGAGAGGAAGAGTAATATGGACCACATGGAGAGCAATAAAGGGATAGGGATGTAACGACCCATCGATTATGATCAACATATCAATTCAATGCTCAACGATCCAATAGCATCAATGCAAAGTGAAAACATCAGTCCATGTCATCACCTTTAAGATACACCTTTATTTAGAAATTGTACATCACTGTTTTACAGCACCAGGCGGATAGTGGCAAGCAGCAAGGAATAAAAGGACGATGAGGATAATGTTATTTACGTTATATGGAAAAATACTGTCAATTTTTGGAGAAAATAGTGGTCATCAGACAAAGCACATGTCATATGTAAGCAATGCCGTTATGAGATTAAATACTCAGGAGACATGGCGCACCTGCCTGGACGGACATCTTACTCCTCTAACCTCTAGCAGTGACATTAGCTGCTCTGTTCCAACAGTATTAGGCTGAAAAGAACGTGCATGCAAGCTGAAATACAACCGTGTTCTTCTGTCAGGAGATGCAGTGACCCATTTTGACATTTAGTCTAAGCAGCAAGCTCTAGTGGACGAAGCAATTATGACAAGAGCAATAGAAGAAGCCAGGCGACACTGTATAAAGATTGAAAAAGTCTAGATAGGGAGATGGTCAGGTTATTGGATGGGTCAAAGAAACACAGGACTTGGACCCATGAGACTAGTGTTTCCCGCGTGAAACCAAACGTTGGCTACTTTCTGAATGTCACATCATCACATCACACAATGCAAAACCATGATTTTTTTCCTGAACCTAACAGGCAGAGGTGCCAACTGATGAAATGCTCCTGTGGGCTGTATTAGAGTTTGGGAACAAACAACGTTTGTGGTTGTATGGGGTTGAAGGACTCCCTGTAATAACACTAGACATGGCTTTAAATTCCACATGGCAGTGACATAATTAAACAACCTTAATGACCTGTTGACAGTCAACATGACACTTAAATCCTAAATACACCACATCTCTATGGGAATAGCTCCTCTCTCCATATCTTACTTTACGTTTATCTTTGTCTGTCCAGTATAATCAGTGTGCAGTGTGTGTGTGTCCATAGATAGCTGTTAGCAGTGTTAGCAGGGGTCGAAACCTTCTCCAGACACTATCTTTATGACATTCACCTCTCTCCTGTGCTTTCTCTCTCTCTCCCTCTTACACCCCGTGTCTATCTCTCCATCGTTAATCTCTATTACTATTCAAATGCTGACATTTAAAGCAACTTCACATGCAGACTGACTCACTGACTGGCTGCCAGATAAGGCAGGAGAAAAGGGGATGGGAGAGTGAGGTGGGGGGATGATGGAGAGACCGAGGGGTGAGCTTGTCGCTCACAGAGAAAATTGGGAAATCCTCCTCACCTCTCCTTTACCTCCCTCCCCCCCCTTCACTCCCGACTGTGAATGAGTTCACCCCGGAGGGAGTCAGATTTCAGTGGTTCTCAGGAAAGCTGAACCATCCCCTCCTCTTTTTGTGTTTGTTCACCCATTTACCTCTCCCCACACCCACTTCTCTATTTACTGTCTCCCTGTCCACCCCTTTTCTTTCTGTCTCTGTCAGTGTAGGTTACAATACAGTTTGGTACCAGAGGTTCCCATTTACAATTCACTATAAAACATAGTGCTCTGAGAACACGGACACACCTCAGGTTTTTGTCACACACAACAGGTCAACTCTCCTTTGCTTTTCTGCAGCGACGAGAGCTGAACTGAAACAAGCGGAAAAGTTTTATGGCCGTCAATTAAGTCTTAAGATGACTCTCGACAATGGTAGCTTATAACGGCAACGAAAGACTAAGCCATAAACCATCCACACGATCAGATCCCATGTCAGTGTGTGTCATGCTGAATGAGTCAGGGGGGAGTAATTATTGAGCCCTCAGACGGCACTCAGCCCGGCCAAGAACCGAGAGCACAGCTGGTATTTTCTTTTAAGTAAGAAATCCCCAAACAACAAGTCTCAACAGGCCGCTTCCCTCCACCCTTCATCACACGCTTGACCTCAAAAATGCTGACTGGCTGACTCACTACAGACACTCAGCCTGTATAAACTTTAACCATATTATGACTCAAAGTGGGAAAAATCTGGGAAGTGATTAATATTTTATTGCACATCTCTTCGCCAAGCATCTAAACATCATGTGAGTGATCTGAAGGTCATAAGATGAAAGACAGGTTTTACTGCACAGCCCCATAGACACACAATGTAATTGAGGCTAGGTGGACAACAGGTCTGGGCAGTATCATGTTTTATAGTATATCGAATATATAGAAATCCCCACGGTATGATATACAATACCAGCAGAACTACAGATGCTTTCCTTTCTCGTCAACTGGTAGAGAGATGCTGTATTGAGGCATGTATTGTAGTGCACAGCACGCACCACCAGAGGTCAGTCTTTACTGATAGAACAGGCAGCTGTGCTGAGAAGGACGGCGACTGTGAGTGGTGGGGATAACATAACAGCAGAGTGAGTCAGTGGAGAAAAACATCCATAGACCCAGAATATTTTTATTTCTAGTTTGGAGAATCAGCGTCTGTCACCCTAGTTTTTGTGGGGTGTCCCCCTCTGTTGGCACTAGTCGGCCCCTGTCCTCTTTTTCAGCATAATGAATCTGCATCGGAGGCGGCAAAGGTTGTCAGCCAGTGAAATCCCTGTGACGGGCACTTCAGCTCAGTGCACAAGAAGAGAAACAGAGGTGAAAAAAGCAAACACACAACTAAAGTCAAGAGGGCATGAGATCAAAACAAACGTGTTACATTACGTAAGATTACTTTTGAGCCATCGACCTCTTTGGCAGAAACAGTTTCCAATTGTTTATTTTACTACCTACTAGAGCATGCTAAACATACTTTGTTTTTTCAGCAACTGGTTGTATTGGTAATGTGCTAACTGGCTAACTAGCATCTTGAATCTGTCCTGTTGGTCTTCTAGTTTCTCTTTTGGAATGACGAATACAAACTACCACTGCTTGTTGGTATGGAGATTTGTTTCCAGTCAGGCAGGTACATGCTAGTTGTCCGTTGGGTGTAGTCTTTACAGTGTGTTCAAGTGCAACTTTTCGGCCATGACTAGCCACTAGATTTTTGAAGTCTGTTTAGTATGTCTGGGCCTTTAGGATTTATTTTGACCAAACCAGAGTTGGTGATTGTTGCAACAGTAAATGACCAAGATAGTTGGGTCACTATTTGTTTTTTGCTCAAATACCATCATATACCATATAACCCAGTTAAATGGTGAAACACCAGGAAGGTAGGAGACAACAGATACCACCAAAGCCTAATGAACAAGTCCCACTGAGTTAAACAAAAGAAGCCTGGACTGTAAAGGGATCAATACTGGACAGAATGGGGTCAGAATGATTGCTAGCGGTTGGTGGGCTGCATTTGGGCGGAGCAGCGAGCCCCACACCTGTATGTGCCCACATGCCACTGGAGCCAGCGAGCTTCTTTACACTGTGACACTAAACCATTCATCACATCCTGCTGATAACTAACTGATAAATTACCAGGAGAATACAATCAAATAATGCTTGATCCATTGTAGAGGATTTGAATGGGCCAATCACGGAGCAGACAGGAGGCAGTTTGTTTCCGAGCCAATCGGGGCACAGCTGAGGTTTTGGACTGAAAAGCAGGTCTGGTGTGGACGAGATAAGGGCAGAACAAACACACATTAAACACCAACCCCCACAGACATGCACACACACTCAAATACACACACACAAGGTAAGTAAGGCCAGATGGAGAAGGAAAGAGAAAAATTACAGAAAACAAAAGGGAAGAAAGAGTGAAGAAGAAGGGAAGAGGCAGCGAAGAGAAGAGGAGGAAACTTGAGTGTCAGTTTAGAGAAAGAAAAAATCCCACCCAGGAGCTATAAGCAGGTTAAATCTGAAGCAGCTTGCTTAGCAAGTCAGCACGGACGCTGGTGACACACTGAACTGCCTGGCTGACTTCTTCAATTGTCCAGCAAGCTGGTTCAAAGGCTGGCTGACTGATTTACTGACTGACCGACTGGCGGGTCGGATTTAGTCTATCCCGTGTTTGTGCAGCAGAAGCACTTCTGTTGTTCAGCCTGTCGGACAAAAAGCAGTTCTCCACGCCGACACACAAAGAACAACCTGAAACAGCACTAATACTGGAGAGGCCGACAGAGACGAAGAGAGAGGAGGGAAAAAAAGACAGAGACAAACAAATAAACAGGTTTAAAAAAAATCCTCTAAAAGATCCAACTTCAAAGAAGAAAAAAGCGCCTAAAATAACAATTGGAAAATGTTTCTGGGACTTCTGAAACCAATAAAAATCAAATATGAAAAAAAAAAATCTCAAATAGAGAAAAAAATAATGTGTCAAAGGAGCTCTTTTATCTGCGGTTGTGACACAGTTCTGTCGAACAACAAAAGATACCTAACGATAGCATTTACTGTCCTGGAGGAAGTTTACTTTTCACTGCCAGCACAGAAAAAAACCCACATTGCACAGCGGTGGAAACCATAGAGACCCAAACAAAGGGAATAATACACAAGTGGGAATAACATGCTAGCAGGCCAGACAGCTACCAAAGCTGCTACTTCTGAGACTGTCTGCAGAGCTAAACATGCATTACACTCCTCTGTTGGCCTGTCAGGAGGGTGGCTGCGCTGAGGGTAAAAGCTATGTCTGCAATGGTAACAGGCATAAATAAAGGCCGTAGCTGTATGTCACAGGTGCCAAGACCATGTGTACAAACATATATGACATCAAATAATATTTACAGCTATGTTTGCACTGTGGGTTTACTTCCAAAGGCAGGTGTATATTAAAGTGGGAATAGTGTTTATACAACATGGTTTTGGCTACCATTCCTATCGGTGATAGTAATAACATTGCTCTCATAAGGTTAATTGCTAACATCTGGAAAGACATCAACGCTGCTAAAAAGAGGTCAGATGGGGAGAGAAGCGTTAGATGAGCAGACAGGTTTGGAGCAAACTCCCACTCTCACAATGTCCTTTATAAACATCACAGTTTAAAGACCAGTTGAGTTCAGTTAATTTAGTCCTCTCTGGAACCAAGCCTTGGCTTGAGTTATACCTATACTATACTTTTTCCACCCAAATTAACATGTATATGCAGACTTTTTTTAACATGGGAAATGCTGCAAAATTTAGATGATGGACTGCCAGTAGACCTGAGCTGTGTACACGGCTCTGCCTTTCTGTATTTTTGTGTGTCACCTTTGACATCAGGAACGAGGTGAATAAACAGGTCGGCAAACAGTAGAAATTCAAATTTGGTGCTGACTAATGAATGATGCTCATTAATACATTTTTGCTTGGATGAAAAACAAAAATTTGGGGCAGCACGTTGTTGCATCATGCTGGAAAAGGGGCAAAAATGGGCACTTCCACTCCAGGTCCCCAATTTTTCCCAGTTTCCATTTGCAGTATTGCAACAAGGACTATAAATGACACGTTAACAAGACACCTCAAACTGCAAACAAGGTCAATTATGACTCTTTCTATTATGAATTTTTGATCCATGGAGGCTTGAAAAACTTTCCTCATGCCAATAAAAGCGACTTAAAAATCTGTGACGTCATCATAATGAGCTGAGTGGACACTTGCAGGTGAAGCCAGCAGGACGAACACTACCACGCACATGCAGCGGACCACATACTGCAGAAGTAAACTCAAAAGCCAGAAACTTTTTTTGGCATATGTACCAGGTGAGCAGTTCTCATCGAAGTACATAGGAGCCATCTTTGGGACTGGTATTTTCACTGCAAAGCGGAGCCAATCAGAGCTAGAGGCCCTGAGAATGAATGCTGATTGCAACCTTTCACACTAAAGACATAAGCCAGGTGTTAGCATGGGTTTTCTGTTCAATGGCAAAGGGGCTTTAAACTTCTAGGCTCAACTTTGACCAAGTGCACTTACTGAAGTTGCTGCAAACAGTTTTCCTGTGCATTAAAAGATCATTTCCAACTTTTACTTGAAAAAGATTAGTTAATATAATCTGGCTAAACTGTGGGCTTGTTAACATCCAAACTGATCATCTGCTGGCTTGTTTTTTTCGCCCTGTTTGACTTTGTAGCAGCAATATTTCTGTGTTCCCAAATCTAAGTGATTCCTTTTGTGAGTGTGCTCGTTAGTCAAGCTTTATTTATTCAGGAAGTCTCATTAAGATCAGTATCTCTTTTGCAAGAAAGACATGAAAACAAATTACAAGCTGTACTTAAAAGATCACAACAAGATGGATCAATCATCACACGCACAGACACACTGATTAAAAACAATAACAAATGTGATTTAAAAATATTAAAAAACAACTTAAAAGTCTTGCAAGAATTAGTCTAACTTTTGCTTGTTGCTTGTTTTGTAGTTCACTTCAGTTGTGAGGTGCACATTGACAGAAACCAGTCTTCTTCAGTCCACCCCAGTTGTAATTAACCAGATTTTTTTCTTCAACCAAAAGTTATGAGCACGTGAAGCACCTCAAGCTTTAATCGCCACAGCTGTATTTCAAAGCAGAACGAAAGGGAAACTGCAGGAATGTGAACACACTACTACTCCACTACTTTCTCCTCTGTCCTGTTTTCCCCTCCCTCCGTCACCATCACACAATCAGACACACTAGCCTGGAGACTGGTGAGAGCACATACCGCAGAGTGTGCACGAATGCGAGTGTGTGTGTTGTCACCTTCAGCTGTAAAATGTGGTCAAACGTCACTTACGGGCTGAAAACAGAGAGATGTGAGACACAGAGAGAGAGAGACAGCAACAGAGACCGGGAGAGAAAAGAGAGGGCAAAATAAGTGCTACAGAGACCTCCACTCCTCCTCCCTTCAGGTTCACGGCGTGTGTGCGTGTGTGTGTGTTAAATGAGTTTTGGGAGTTGTCGTCTCTTTACGATAGCTGTAACTGGCCCGAGGACAGCTGTTATTACACTTTACAACAGGGAAATACTGTATGTGAGTGAGTATATGTGTGTGTGTGTGTGTGTGTGTGTGTGTGTGTGTGTGTGTGTGTGTGTGTGTGTGTGTGAGCTTAGTTTCCACAGAAACATTATGGTCATGTACCCGGTGCTCGTGTCCTTGTGTGAGTTTAATGATAAGGAAAATTAAAGATGTTTTGGATGAGGCTCGTTTGGAAAACGAACCGTTTAAGCAAATTATATTAATTCACCTTGATTCAATAATTCACCCAAACCTAGTTATACAAACTGTGTTTTTTTTTGAGTGTGTGTATGTGTGTCTTGGAGCTAAGGAGTGGCTCATGGGAGAGAGAGAGAGAGGCAAGTTACATACAGGGGAGTGGTCTTTTTATAGATGTGTGTTGTGTGTGTGTGTGTGTGCCTCTGTGTGTGTGTGTGTGGTGTGTGTCCATTGTTAAATGACAAAACTCAGAGCAGGAAATGAGTCGGACAGGTTTCTGACTCACATTCAGGTTGCACAGCACTGCCTCAGGCTCACACACACACACACACACACACACTAGTAGACACCAGACACTATTGTTAAATGTGTCCCTTTTCTGTGTGTCTTTATCTCTGTCTGCACATAATGAGGTCAATACATGAAAAGGAGGGCTAGTTCAAGGCTTAATGGTCAGAGACATGACTGGAGGGTTGCTGGTTTGAATCCCTGCATGCACACACACACACACACACACACACACACACACAACACACTCAACACAAGACAATAACCAGTGGCCTATCTTTCAGTTGGTGAGTAGTGAGCACTTGTCGGTGGAGTTGAGTGAACACCACAACCTCCGGGTCACTGAAAACCTGTCAGCCTTTCTTTAGGAAAAAAAAACTCAGAGGCCTTGGATGTCTGAGCATAGAAACTCTTGACTTTTATTTGTTGGCAAAAATAAAGAAATTATTGTGCAATCTAGCTCAGGAAAGTAAAAATTGTTATTGCAGCCATTAAAACATAGGTTGGGTAGTGTTCACATGTGAATTCTGTACCAGTACCCAACGAAAAGACACAATGCTGCTTTAATCTTTCCTAACAACACACAGAGCCAATCCTCTGTCTCTGCCTGTCCGTCAATATATGTGTGTTTATATGTGTGTCTAGAAAAGAAAGTAGACCAGACACGGTAACAACTGTGGCAGATCAGCGCTGTAGCGACCGTTTTGGCTCTCTGGAAAGCCGTCAGAGCATCTGCAGAGCTACATGGCTGGCTTCCCAGCTTTTTGGGCACTTCGTCTGAAGTTAAACCTGGCGGATTCTCAGAGCTCCGTTGCTGGCCTCGGGGCACTTCGCAGCACTTCCGCCTTTTTTCTAAACCTCGCGTTCTCACACAGATGTGCTCTCAGGTACCGAATTTTGGCACAGATGGCTTTAATTTGAATCGTAATTTAGTCAGTATCCTTAAAAGTACAGAGTGTGGCATCCAACCTTAATTAAAACTAATGCTACGTCGCTGCCCTGCAAATACAGAATGCAAACATTATCTATAAAACGTGCACTGGAAATAAATAAACAGATGTTATTCCTTCCTGGGTTGTTAGTTTTGGTTTTCTACTTAACCACCCTATCATAATTATCAGACTTACTGTAGAAAAGAACCACCATTTAAAGCTCTTGCACAAAGGGCTGCAACTAACTTATTTGATTTACTTTCATTATCAATATATCTGTTGATTACTTGATAAAATGTCAAAAAAAAAGTCCATCATGAGTATTTACAGCCCGGTGATGTCTTTAAATGTCCTGTTTTGTCTCACCAGAAGTCAAAACCCTCCAAATATCAAGTTTACAGTGATGTAAAACAGACAAAGGCAGAAGTCTTCGTCGAGTTTTTGCTCAGAAAATTCCTCAGATAATTTACAACACTCCCCTGAACTCCACTTACAGCAGATTCACGGTATGAAAAAAGGATAGTTCTGCACAGTCAGTAGATGTACTTGTAGCTTGTCAGTGCTGCACTGATATCGCCGTCACTTTTACTCCAACTGACAGCAAACACTGTCTCCTGTAAGCAGAAAATGTTTCCCGACCTTGACAGAAAGTCTGACCATTGATTTGGGGACAGCAGTGCATGAATGAGTCTCTGCCAGCTGTCTGGAAATGGTAATGTAAAATGTCAAAAATACAACTACTGAAGTGGTTTTTTTTAACTTGGCAAAAAAAAAAAACCCACAACATTTCAGAGATACAAGACTCTGCCTGGCCTTGACAACAATAAAAGTAATTTAACAACATCTTGTGCACTGTAAAATCTTTGAGCATTTGTGAACTGTATAAATGTAAAAATGACTGGTAGCGTTTCACTGATAGTCACAGCAGAACTCTCCTTAAAGAGATGATATACTGACATGATGAGAAACGGCAGAATAAAGACAATATTTCCTCAAGGATGTCGGCCATGTAGCTGACCATGAAATGTCCACTTCACGTGTGGGGCTCATTTTGAGGGGGCTGTGGCCTATTGCTCCAGGGCATCAGACCCTGTTTTATCAGGCATGGACTCCCAGTAAGACGCCTTGAATGTCAGTGTCATGGGCGGAGATACAGATGAGGGCATCGCTGAAGCATACACGCCCATTCCATGACCGAAAACCCAGACACGAACAATGCACAGGCTGCACAAGGCGAAGGCTACAAGTCAGTTCACAATGTACTTTTCATAGCAGCATACCTCCATGACATTTCAGTTATGCAGCACAGTAAGCCTTTGGTACTCATACAAAGACTCCTGATGCTAGTTAGGAGCTGCATACATTCCTCCTCTACCTCTTCTCCACTGCAATTAAGAGAGAAATAAAACTCTATGGAGACTTTTTTTCCTGCAAACGTGATCATATTTTGATGGGAGACGAACAATTGAATGTGATGCTGTCTTAATCAACCCAAGTGGGTACATTTTCTTTGGCATGCGCCCCTCTGGAGAGGCCGGAGGTCAAGATCTGATGCAGAACCAGACGCCTGAAGCTGGTACAGAATAACGTCTTTAATAAAGAGGCATTTCAGCAGTGCTGCATGTCACTGCACAATATTTTATGATTACACCTTAATGTATCCATCCCTGGACATATCAATCTCTTTACAAAGGTCAAGAATGATCTTCCAATCCCATCCATCCCTGCTTTTAGGCTAACATGTACATGCTAGGTTTGTTTTCACGCAATCCTCACGGACAAGACACAAAGAGGTTACAGACATAAGCTGCTGACTCAGGGTGGCAGTAAACTACAATCAAAACTGAAACAGCTAAGTTGTGTGTTTTTACAGGCAACATGTGACTAAGAAAGCCTTTGATTGGCACACTAGGCTTTGATGGTGACAAATAACACAAACCTCCAGTCACAACCTGTCTATATTTTTGGCAACAGTTGTTTGACATCATGTCAACTTCAAGTTCATTTCATCACTGGTTTAGTGGAGTGTACAGGTGTGACTAGGGGTGGGGGAAATTTCCGAATCTTAGATGCATCGCGATTCGGATGTGGACGAATCTGAATCGATTCACAAACGTCCAAATTTTGATTATTTAAATCTGTTAATTAGAGTAATACAGAAGGTTCTAAATAATGTGGAACTAAGAAGCGCAGTATGTGTCATCTCCGGGACACTTTGGGATGCGCACCTGGAGCAGACACGCCGACACGCACACAGAGGAAAACAAACATGGCTGACCGCCACCCACCTCGCTGTGAGATCCGAACAGCTCCTTCTAATTTAACAGCTCCTTCTACAACGTTGACGGCGGAAGCAAACTGGACAAGAGCCACGTTATATGTAAGCTGTGTCATGCTAAAATAAAATACTTTGGCAAAACAACAAACATGAGAAGCCATGTAACTCCATACCACCTGATGGAGGAGTCAGGGAGATGGCAGGCTGTTGTTGCTGCGGCAACTAGTGGCGCTACTGACCAGAGAACAATCGAGGAAGCAATTAGAAAGCTGCCATCCTCATCGGAAAAGGCAAAGCGAATTACGAAGGCCATCGCAGCATTTATTGCCAAGGATTTGCGTCCTTCTTCCGTCGTGGAAAATCAGGGATTTCGAGGACTGCTGCATACACTGGAGCCCAAATACACCGTCCCATCCCAACGCTATTTCACCGACACTCTACAACCAAACCAAAACAGAAGTCATGGCCTCACTGTTGAAGGCAGGTAGAATCGCAGTTACATGTGATGCGTGGACGTCTGTCGCCACAGAATCATTTGTTACTCTAACTACGCATTTTATCTTGTGATTTAAGATACCTGATGTTACCTTTGGTTCCATACAACGAAGTTGTAACTTTCCAGTTTGCACGCATTTCCATTTATATGTTTAATAAAATATAATGGAAATGAATTCAACTGTTTCTTATTACAAATGCACTGTTTTTATAAACTGCAAGTGTTGAATGCTTATTCAGTGAGACAAAAAGAAATGTGTGTTGTGAAAAAGTGCATCAATATACATAAATTAAAGATGCATCAATAATCGTTTTATAATCGAATCGTAGCCCCTGAATCGTAATCGTTATCGAATCGTGAGGTGCCCAAAGATTCCCACCCCTAGGTGTGACGATACATCGATATGGACAGTGGAGTTTTCTATGAGCCGAGCACACGTTAAATATCAATATAACAGTCACTCATGTTCATTTAATTGTGGAAAGCCAATATTGTAATCCCCATCAACATTTGATGAATTGTGCAGCCGTATTTTCTAGTCTTCCAACCACTTAAAGTACTCTAACACCACATGCCACATTCACTCATTCACAACACATTCATACACTGGTGACCTCATCAGTTAAACATTCGTACATACTCACACACCGATGGTACAGTCATCCGGAGCAATTTGGGGTTCAGTACCTTGCCAAACAATACCTCAACATGCAGACCGGAGGAGCCAGGAATTGAACTGCTGATCTCCCCTTTTATGGATGACCCACTCTACCTCTTGAGTCACAGTTGCTGCCCCCTGATACTGTCTCATACTGACTGCAGGCCCCTGTATTCGAATTTAAATCGCATCATGGCAGTTGTTGTGATATCTGCAAATATCGTATCGTTGTCCAACAAATTGATATCATATCGTATCATGCTAAAACTTATCTATGAAATTAATATTGTCAATTCAATTACAGGAAATTAAAAAAAGATCTTCCCAAGCTGTCACATCCGTGTGAGCTGCTAAAGAAATTGAGGATTACTTGATTTAACTACTTCACATTTCTATCCTTAAGTAAGACAACCACAATCTTTGGTCTTATTTAGTGATGTCATCCATGTTTCTAATATCAGATGTGGGTGAGCTTGAGTTTGGACCATCGACCACTGACAATAAGAATGTAATTACAGGCCAAGGCTACATGATGAGCATTAACAAAAGACAGACAAAAGGAAAATGCCAGCTTAGTGTGCACAGTATGAGCCGAAATGGAGTTCTCAAACTAGTGAGCGAGACACACTTTACGGCCCTGCTGACGTGTGCTGCCACCATAACAACCAACAATCGCCATTTTATTTATAACCTGTCAAGTGTTCACTCTACCCTGATTCTATTTCTATGGTTGCCCTACATCTTTCAAACTTTCCCACACCATTGTCCTTCATATCCTTGTCTCTCTTCCTTTTGTTTTATATAAATGCACACAAACCCACAAGCTCTTGCTCCCATTGCGGCACGTACACCACAACGTGTGCCAAGTAATTAACGCTGTTTGTGTTTGTTCTGTTTGGAACCTTGATAATGGAAAACAAGTACAGACTGGCCGCATTTCCATTTATCCCATCTATCTATCCAGGTCCATCTTTCTGTTCATCCCTCCTCCTGCCCTCCTCCTCTTGATCACTCATCCCTCCCATCATGACCACTGAACACACACACACACACACACACAAAGCCACACACACTCTATCGCTTTCCTTCTCCTCCTCCCTCCATGTCAGTGCCATCGCTCACGGCAGCCAGGCAGAAAATGCTGGTTCCTCTCTGGTTTGTCGCACAAGGAAACCATTGGTTGTTATACAACAGCCCAAACAATCACTGCTCTGTTTGGTTGTTGACTTGTGTCTGGGCCCAACACACACACACACACACACACACATACACCGTCACTCTCTCTCTCCATAGCGCACACAGGCAAATCCAGAGCGCAGCCTCTTTCTTGCTCACATTAATGTAAGTAATCAAAGTGGACAAGGGGCTTTGTAATGCTGAGAGAGCCAGGGAGACAGACAGAGAGGGAGAGAGCGCGAGGGATCATCTCCTTTAACTGTCCACTCCTCTCTGCCTCCTGTCCTGCAGGCGAGGGGGAAGGGAGCGGGAGAGGGACGAGGAAAGGGGACAGGGAAACTGATAGTGATACAGACAGAGGAAAGAGAGGAAATACAGATGTGATGAAAGAGAAGATCAAACCAGTTTCCCACTTTACCGGCATCAACGGCCCATTCTGTCCTCAAACTGGGATTTTGCAATCACAACATTTATGTTTCCTTTCAGACCAAACAAATCCCCCAGCAATGCACAATGTGGACCATTTACTGAACATTTACTCCATAAAACCCCCGAGATGCACTGTAATCTTCCCAAATCACTGCACAATAATACAGCAAAAAGCATCAACTAGCAGTCTGTTGCAGCTCCGTCCTTTGATTTGTAACAAATCTACATCCATCAGCAAAACACACAGAAGCTGCTGTGAAAAAAGCCCCTGCCATAACAACGGGTGCAATTTGAGAAAACATACACACAAACAAACACACACACAGTGTACAGAATAATTGGACTGCATGGTGTTTCTGGCAGGTGAGCTGGACTGATCTGGCTGCTGGTTCTGGACAGCACCTCTTATCATGGCCGCTGCTTCAATAGGGAAACCAGGAAATGTATACGAGTGTGTGTGTGAGTGTTTGTGTGTTATTATGCCATGCCCACAGGAGTAGAAGTCTGTACAATCAGGCCTAAAAATGTGCATGTGTGTTTCCACATATCTCTCTGAATGCATGCATGAATGTGTGTGTGAGTGTGTGCTCGAATGTGTGTGATGTTATGCCAAGGGCGTTGTGTAAAATCCACTCAAACAAACAACTTGAAGAGTAAAAAACAGCTTCCTTGGACCGAATATGTAGCCATGGGCATTGCGCAGCATGGATGTGTGTGTGTGTCTGTGTGTGTGTGTGTGTGTGTGTGTGTGTGTGCCTGTGTGTTTGTGTGTGTGTGTGCTGGCCTGAGGCAGTGTGTGTGTGGAGTGGATTGCTTCATGCCTGGATGGACATGAAAGGTGGAAAGAGAGAGTGAGCATGCCCACACACACAACCACACACTCTCTCACACACACACACACACACACACACACACACTGCAAACAGGAAAAGCCTTAGCCATAGTACTCATGTATGGATGCGTGAACAAACAGACAATTGAATGCACCGCTCTCCTTTCAGTATGAACCCAGAAGACACAGATGCACAAACACACATGATCACTGTGGAGAGTGAAGCAGAGGATTCTTCAATAGTCCAGGAAGGAGGATTATTCTTATTTTAACCCTTTGGGTTTAGATTCTTGCTTTTGTTGAACCACATACAGATGTTTAATTATCTTTATCATCAGTTTATAACAAGTAAAATTAAGGCCAAAAAAGTCAGACAATATTTTTGCCCTTGTTTATGACCCTAACACCTTGTTTTATTGTGTATTAGAGAACAGTAACAACGACAATTGTCTGCCATAGGGCTGCAACTAACAATTATTTTCAACATAAATTAATCTGCCAATTATTTTTTGAATTAAGCGAATAATTATTGTCAGTAAAATGTCAGAAATATTGAAACATGCCCTGTGAAATTTCCCAGAGCCCAAGCTGATGTCAAATGTTATATTTTATCTGACTAACAGTCCAAAAATCCAAAGCTATTCAGTTTATTATCATGGATTACAAAAAAAAGTCAAATTTTCCCATTGAAGAAACAGAAAATCAGCACATTTGGCTTTTTGTGCTTAAAAAATAACTAAAACCATTATTCAATATTCTGTCAGTTGACTAACTGACTGACCGTTGCAGCTCTAGTTCATGATGTCTGATCCTAGGTTAAAAATGTACGTTTGCTTTAAAAAACTGCCCAAATTACCACCATTTATCACGGCCAGAAACTGTAAAAACAGAACTTTTTGTCAGATTTTGCAGGAGTCCTTGAACACATCATGTGAAACGAGCCTTCTGTCAGGAAACAAAACCAACTCTAAGGTCAGAGCGGTGATAATTCATCAAATGATTTTATTCTATGTCTCATTTGAAATGTTGCAAAGAATAAGCCATTTGCACAATTCAGTTCCTGTAAAAGACATTAAATAGTTTAACATGTATAGCATGTGGAAGGCCCATTTTTAGGGACGGAAAATGTGGTATGTATTAATTCCACTTTTTTCAATTATTCTAAAATAAGTTAACAAAGAAATATATGGCATGAGAACTGTCATACTGCACAAAAGACATTCTTTAGCTCTCCCTACTTCTAGGCTTGATTGTGCTGTTTTCATAGTGGTGCAGGAATTATTATTACTGCAGTGAAAAACGAGGCCACAGTGAGTAAAATGTGACAGGAGAGAAAATGCCCTGAAACTGCTTGAGATTCATGCCTTCCTTCCTACTTTCAAATAATGTACATTGTGTACTTGCGTACAGTAAATCAGCAACCCACAGTTATTTTTATTATCAATTACTCTGTAATTAATCTGTTTGAATTCATCTTTTTTTCTATGAAATTGTGGAGAAAAAAAAGGGTGTTCCAAGTTCCCAGAGCCCAAAAAGCAATTTTTAAGATTGGCTGTCTGACCAAACAACACTAAGATGTTCAATTTACAGTGACAAAAGAAGAAGGAAAAAAGCAGCAAATCACATTTGAAAAGCTGACCAATGAATGTCTTATTTTTTTTAACTGATCAATGGCTTAAACGAACAATTAAGTAGTTAAACAGATTGATAAAATAACTGTTTTGGCACAATTAAACAGAGAGCAGAGAGAGATAGCCTTCTATATGACAGTTTATCAGAACTAAATTACATCTCACCGCCCTCTCTGGAGTGATTTTGGCCTGACTTTTACCTTGTTTGGGTTCATTTGGAGAAGAATTAAGTAATTTGAAGAATAGATTGTACCAGAAAATGTGTTCATGACTCAAAAGAGAGAAAAGTCAAAACAAAATGTGCTTTTCCTTATTTAGATACTCAGAGAAAGGCAGAAAAGAAGTGAAAATTATGTCAATATCATTAGCGAACAATGTCTTAAACTGTTTTGCATATATCTGGTAAGCTTTAATGATACTATCAGTTGACTCTCTCCACTGTCAGCAGTCAACAATGTTAAGAAGTGTTAACTTTGCATTTTATATGGGACTAGCCAGTTAGTAGCTGCACCTCCTAAGCACCCGGATGGTCAACGTGTATCTCCTCACACTGATCTTTGGAATATTAAACGGGTAAATCTGTCTGTAACAGCAGAAAGGCTGAATGGAGCACATTCCTCCATACAGACTGAAGCTGATTTCATTATAGATAAATCAGATTCATCTATTAAATCTCTCTCTTTCTTTCTATCTGTCAGTCCCTTTCCATTCCTCTCCCTTTCTTCCCCTCTGTGTGTTTCTTTTACCCAATTCCAGCCCTTTACTTTTTAACTCTGTCTGTCTTTCTCAATTTCTGTCATTCTCTGTATTGGTGTAGTTATCTGCGTAATATAATAAGTATGCACACAGATGAGTTGGGGGAATGAGAGGAGGGTGTGGAGGAATAAAAAGCAGTGGATAGTAGGGGAAGAACCGGGGGAAAAGAGGAGAATGGGGGGAAAAAAGAAGAGTGCTGTGTTAAAAAGCTGAGTCCACCAGAGCAGTCACAACAAATTCATCTCTCCCCCTCTCTCTGCGTTCTTTGGTTCCCTCTCTCACTCGGCCTCTGATACAAGCTGGCCACAGTAATACAATAAAGAACTTGGCTCAGCTCTGTGCGTCTGTATGCATGAATGTGTGTGTGTGTGTGTGTGTGTGTGTGTGTGTGTTTGTGTGTGTGTGTGTTTGTGTGTGTGTGTGTGTGTGTGTGTAAGGTAGACGACACCTCTTACTCCCTACTCTCTGTCTCATCATTGCAGCTGTTCCACAGAGGTGTGTTTCAATATATCACCCTGTCACACACACACACATACACACACACATGGTCCCTGCTTAATAAGCAGTATTCAGAGCTCCTGGGTTTATAGAAGCTGAAACTGCACTCCTGCACAAAACTGGAGTCTTTCTTTTCTTTGGTCCTTCTTCATTTCTTTTTCTTTATCCCCTTCCCGCGGCCGTCTTTCTTTTGTTGCCATTTTTTCCTTTTAATATTTCCTCCCTTCTTGGCTCCTCTCCTTTTATTCCTTCTACTTCAACTGCAGCTCTGCTCTTATTAATTTCTACTCTTCCTTATTCCCCGATTAATTTCTTTACTTGACCCTCAATCTGTCCTTCATCCTTCAGGCAAACATACAATGGAGTAACTTGAAGCGAGTAGGTGTGCAGTGCAAATAGATTTAAACCAGTGGGCCTTTCTCACAGCAGACAATCTGACTTATCATAGTAGGAGAAGAACCAGTGCTACTAATACCACTGATGATGGCTGTGTTATATTCAAGTGTTCCAATGAGGGTGATGGCCGGCAAACACGCACGATACCAGGAACCTGACATAAAATCAGCTAAATGGTATTCAGCCATTAGTAAGTCCCTTATTTACACCTGTGCTTTTCCCACTGTGACAAAATGTCTTCCGTGAAGAAGGCTTAAACCAGAAGAACCAGAAGACGACACCAAGCCAAAACAACATGAAAGTACCTTGAATGTATTTAGGCTCCCAAGAGCTACATTTCCAAAATGTCTAATGTCACTAATCAATAGAAGCTCATGATTTCTGCCTAAAATGCACACAATCCATTTAATATTGATAATAAAGAGACATTTTTCTAATATTCAAATGAATAGTTTAACATTCGACAAAATGCCTTTATTTGCTTTCTTGCTGAGAGATTGATGAGATGATTGACAGGCCTACGACCCTCGTACCTGTCTATTAATTATGACGCTGCTGCAGGTAGCTTGTTAGTTTATGCTGCAAACACACCAAGCAGCTGTGGCGGCCACTCCAAGCATCAGCCATTTGATTCTGTAGCAAAGTGCGGCCAGACTAAAAGTTGAAGAAAGTTTAACTTTGGTGAAAGTGAATACCCTCAGCCAATCAGTATCCAAAGTCCTGTGACATATTGACCAATGTTAAAATGAATTTCTTCTTGCCTGAAACACGAGTACACCTCCAGGCTGCAGTAATTTTTACAGCAAGCTGCACTTCACCACTGTTTGGTGTGTTTCAGCGTTAGCCTAGCATAATAGCTGGACTTTTTTTCATACTTTGGTTTTTGTACTGCCTGGGAAAAAAACAAGATTTAATGTGTTAGTGAGTTTAAGAGGTGCTAGCTGATTCTCCTGGTTTCTAGTTTAGTTTAGTTTAGTTTTTACATTAGTTTAGTTTCCTTAGTTTACTTTATTTTGTTTTGTTTGTTTTTGGGCTATAGCTACATCATTAGCTTACAAACATGAGAGTGGTATTGATCTTGCAATAAAACTCTCAGCGAGAAAGCAATAAAAGCATATTTTGGTTCTTTGACGCACATCATCTCAGATTAACGATTACCATGAACATGAGTACAAATCAGTTGTATCTTGTCAAACTGTAAATCTAAAAAAGCTAATACCACATAAGACGGTAAAACCAACAGTGTCTGGCCAATTCTCATTGTTACGTTAACTACACAATTCACAGGCACTGCACCGCTGATAAATGCCCTGACAAGGGTGCATCAGTCAATCAGCCACTGATCGTTAGGCTATTGGCTGATATAGATTCTAAACAGTTTAAAGGCCAATCAGATGAGCCCATCAAATGATGCAAAACAGACGAGACAATGCTTCTACGCATTGAACACGTCTGTAGAGGCTCCAATACACTCCAACTTTTTTATGACAGTGTTTAGATTTAGCTTGGTTTTGTCATCTATTGTTCTTACACGACTGACATAACATCTTTATGTATGTAGCTCTTTCTCATCTGCATTTTTCCAGAATTTGAGTCGTTTTGTCTCTGCGACTGGAAACGCAGGGTAGATTAGGGGCGACTTTAACAATTTTTGGTTTTGACTTGAACTATTTGGATACACTATATTGATTAAAACACTAGATGTCAAATGTTACATCTGCTCCAACAACACTGTGATTGTAACGGCATATAGGGAAGCATTTTATTTAACATGATTCAACATCTACAACTGTTCATAAATGTGTGTCTAAAGCTTTTCTCGTGTCACCGGACACACTAAATATCTTCTGGCGGTGCAAATTGAAACTCACACTTGAGCACCACTTCTGGGAAAAAAAAAACTAAGGGAAACACTGTGTTCTTTTCTTCGCTTTACTGTGAGGAATCTGTCAGTTTTCCACAGAATTAGTATACGTGGATACGTACGGAAAGCAAAGTGAAAAGAGAAAAGAGAGGAGAAGGAGCAAAGAAGCCGGAGGAGAAAAGTGGACACCTGGATGAGTCCTGAGGCTCTGCGGGGAGGAGGGGAGGAATCAAGGAGGGGGCAGGATGGGTAGAAGGGTGGGCAGTTTCTTTCAGCTGTTCCCTCATATGGGTGTGTACGTGCTGTTAAGTGTGTGTCTGCGTACAGTCCATATGTGCATTAGTGCTGGAGGAGTTGAACAGGGGGTCATACCAGATGGACACACACAACTGACAGATTCCACCCACTAGCATCATGTGACCACAATTCAGCGGCACTCCTGATTGCATGCTATTCCACATACAGTATTCTCACTTAAAAGCTGCAACATGTGAGCAGGAGATGTTCGGTGAGGGGAAACTGAAGTGAGATTTTCTCTCCAACTCTGAAAAGGTTCTTTACTCTTGCTGCTTGAATTCAATGGGTTAAAATTGTCCTTATGCCGCACATAAGTCACAGATAATTTGTTATCTAACTGTACATCAAAGCAGATGTTCCTCCTTTGACTGCACATGTTAAACACTTGCTGTAACATCACTGTGGCCAGAAGTGCAACATGTCTAAAAGGTTTCAGTCCATTAGAGAGCAGTGCAGAAAGTTAATTTAACATTTAAAAAGTTTCTAATACTTTAAAAGATTTCTATCCATTCAATAAAGAACCTTTTTCACACTGTAGAAGTGCTGAATCTTGCAGTTATTTTCATTATCAATATTCATTTCTGGCCCAAAAAATGCACATTTCAATTTCCAAAAATCCAAGGTGACTTCTTTATATTGCTTAATAGGTCCAACCAACAGTCCAAAAATCAAAAGTATTCAATTTACCATCATAGAAGACTCAGGAAACTAACAAATATTCACATTTGAGAAGCTGGAACCAATGACCTTTAGTGATTTTTGCTTAGAAAATGACTTGAATGAATAATGGATTATCAAAATGTTGCCCATTAATTTTCTGTTGACCACGAAATAGGTCAAACATTTGACTGTTGCAGCAAAACTCATAACAATATATAAAAACTTCCTAAAATTAGTCCTTACATCCCTGTGTATAGTTCCGTTACTCAGGTCTGCACAGAGTCATTTTGGTTTAGAGTGGATCCTGCAAAGCTCTCAGAGACAAATTGTGTCTATTGACCCCGATCAACCTCTCACTCTCACTCACTCACTCTCAACACACACACACACACACACACACACACACACACACACACCACTTAATATCTTCAGCACTCCACTCACCACTCCATCCCTCATCCAGCAAACTAGCTCTTTGTGTGTGTGTGTGTGTGTGTGTGTGTGTGTGTGTGTGTGTGTGTGTTTGTGCCTGTGTTTGTGTGTAGACGCTGAGGTGAAAGGTTAAATGATGGCCATTAAGATTCATCTCTGAGTTCACTACCAGCAAACCAAACACCGACCCCCCCCACACACAGGCACAAACACTCTTATACACACACGCACACACACACACACACACACACACACACACACGCACACTCACTCACAGACAGAGACAGAATCAGATGAGGGTGGCCTCTGTCAGAGTGCAGCAATTGTCTCTCCTCTTCTGTTTGTCTCTCGCCTGTCATTTAGGCCAATTCAAATCACTGAATGCATAATGAATGCAGTAATTGCGGCACTAAAGCAGTGTTACACAAAAAAAAAACAAAAAAACAGAGATCACAACAAGCTACTCATTTTGTTGCTTCTCCCTTTTTGGCTTCAAACGCCTGTTTTGTTAAGTGATTCTGGAGAGAGGCGAACATTCTCGTGGTTTTAAAATCCCTGCATAAATCACTTTCTGTACCGCTGACCATGTCTCTGTGGATCTGTTGTGACATGCCATCTACACATTTCATAATATTCGCTCTCTCTGCCCTCCCGCTGCCTCCCGGGATGAATAAAGGAAGAGCGGGATGAGGGTGAGAGGGGTTACAGATAGAGGTGACGAGGACACGGAAGAATAAAGTGGTGATTGAAGTCATTCCATCTTCACACCTACAGATTGGAAATCGCCGAGCAATTTCCTGGTTTCACAATGTTTACCACACAAAAAAGTGTGTGTGAGCGTGTGTTTGTGTGTGTGTGCGTCTCTCAGTTAATCTCTTCCTCACTCACTAATTGACTGAGTGACTAACAAGGAAGTAACTGGCTGACTGACAAACAGTCTTATTTTTCTCGGTCTGAAATTTCACACACACACACACACACACACACACACACACACACACACACGCACAGTATATACACACAGCAGGATGACTGAATGGACCCTGTGTCAATCCCAGCATGCCTCTCTGCTTCGAGGCAGGAGATTCTGTCATCACCACAGTTACTGTCAGGACGCATCACTGGTAGCCGTGGCAACTAATTAAGACCTGCCTGTCAGGCCTGTGGTCAGTGTGCGCATGTGGAAACATATATGAACGGACAAACACATTCGTATAATTAACTACCTGTCATAAACACACGCATACACGCACGCACGCACACACACACACGCACACACGCACGCACACACGCACACACACACACACACACACACACACACACACACACACACACATTTCCTAGCTAAAGCTGCTCTATCTGCCAGTATTCATCAGTGTTCCAGAGTGTTACTCACCGTGACTCACCAGTCATTAGTCCCACCCACACCCACTTCACACATAAACTTAGATCCTTGTAGAGATGTATTCATGTGTGGAATTTGTTGGTTTGATTTAATTTTCCTTATCGAGTCCAGGAAGTTGTACAAAGAATGCAGGGAATGAGGAATGATAGTTAATCACACTGCTTGGTGGTGTGGAGCAGTTGTTTAAGAAGAATTCAGATCTGCTACTTAAAGGAATAGTTCGGATCTGTTGAAGTGGGATTGTATGAGAAACTTATCCTTAGTCATTGTGTTAGCTACAGTAGATGGTGGTCAACATGACCCCAGTTTGGAGAAGCAGGTAAGAGTGCCAAAATGGAAGCTAACCAATGTACTGCTGTGGACAGGGGCAGCAGCAAACTGTTTTGTAGCTACCTAGAAAAATCATTATCAGGTTAAGTGTACGCTTTGTTGAGAAGATTCACTGCTTTACCTTGCCGTCATACAGCCCTTTTCATCATAGAAGCTGTTAACAGCTTTAGTTCCCCATCTATGCCCTCATCAAAGCCACTAGACTACATTGAGGAAAACAGTAATTTAAAATCATTGAACACATGAATTGCTGTATACAGACAGAATAACACAAACATACTAACTGATTGAGACAGCGCTCATAGAGCTCGCACTATAGGGCTGCTATGAATTCCCTTCATTATGCCGCCTTTGCATTTTTACACATAACCAAACAACTACTGCATCATGCTGCTCCAGTGTATGATTTGAAATAACATGCCAGCACTGCAGAATCAGAAGAAACAAAACAAACAACAATTATAAACAATTACAATGGCATAACATGGCAATAACAATAATTTACTGTCTCTGTTACATGGTGGCTGATCTCGGCCTCTGCTTTGAGGGTAAAGAGCTACTGGACCTCACTGTTTTCCCTGTTTGCGGACATTTTGGACCCCTGTTCTTCTTCTTTGAATTAGCTGCTAACTGCTCTCAGCTACTTTTTAAATCTCTCACAGTGGGTCACACACACAACATGTCATCAAAACGCCACACCCTTGCAACCCACGTTCTCATTCTCACCCTCGGCACTGTAAGTACCTCTGTTGACAACTGTGTGCCCCCCATTCCATGATCGTACCTTTCATACAGCACTGCAAGGAGAAATAACACGTGATATTCCGGCCTTGAACAGGCAATGTAAAAGGTGGAGTCTGGCTTTGAAGAGAACTATACAACTTCAGTTCCCTGTCGGAAGTCGCTGTCTGACGTATGACGTACAAATATTCTAAATACAGCACAGACTTAAACTAATAATGATTTTTTTTGGTTGCCAAAATATGTTTTGTAGCCTCCCACATTCACAGCAGCACATTGCTTAGCTTAAGTGGTGGTAGTACCTCAAACAACTAAACTTTAAAAGATCCAAACTATCCCTTTAAATAGAAGTGGCAATACTTCAATGTAAAAACGTTAAAGTTAAAAGTCCTGCATCGAAAATGTTACTTATGCAAGTTAAGAAGTATTATGCTATTAAGTATTATATGCTTTGAGTGTCCAAAGTAAAGTATCCATGTACGCTGCTATGTTGTAATATTATTGGATTACTACTGACGCATTCATGTTTGAGCAGTATTTTGGTGTAGTGGGTCAATGAGGATCATTTTAACTACTTTATATACTTTAATCAATTAATTGACAAAAAATAATCAGCAACTACTTTGATAATTTATTAATTGTGCAAGTCATTTTAAACAAAAAAACAAAACATTTGCTGGCTTTGCTGTATTCTTTATACCCAAATCTTACTGTAAACTGAGTCCTTGAGCATTTGCAGATGTCACCTTGGTCTTTGAAAAATTGTAATGGAATTTTTTTTCAATAGTTTGTGATGTTTCATAATCTAAACAATAAATCAATTCATTTTAAAAATAGCTTCTTGCTGTCTGTCACTATAGCTCTGTGTCAAAACAAGCACTAATATACATCATCCAGTTAACTAAACCACATTAAAATCATGTTTCAGCCAGTTGCTCTCACATACTACTAGTGAGTGTCCACATCCGTCCTCACCACATTAAGCAGTGATGCAGGTTCACTGACTGAACATTCTGTGAATGTGTGTGTGTGTGTGTGTGTGTGTACGGTCAGTAATGAGGTGTGACTAGTGTGTGTCAGTGAAAGTTGAGTGATCGGCGTAATGAGCAACAGAACATGGAGGAAAAGAGAGCAGACAGGAGGAGAAGAAAGACAGGCGATGCACACAGGAGGAGGATGTATTAATATCTTTTTTAGAACGATTGATTACACATCTAAAGGCAGTCTGTGTCTCTGACAGTCCTGTTTGATGCTGCTGGATGTTTGATGGGACAGACCAAAGTATGACTGCTTTTAAGGGAAAGTCATTTTGCCAACTTAAGGAAAAATTACACCAGTGTTGTCAGTCTGAAATAAGGTCCTTTAACTTTATTTTTTTACCTGATTTCTGTCCATTTCTGGTATGAATCAAATGATTAAAATGATTCTGAATAAGGTTGAGGCCTGTCATCAAAATTAGGGCTGCACGATACATCAATCAGGATATTGGTGTACAGGAACTGGTCTTATTTGTATTACAGCTCATAGAACTATGATGCCTGATTAATCCTTGTGATATGTCACAATCAATAACACTGGTTGTTGTGTGATCTGATCTTTTCCACGGACTCCAAACACTACTAAACTGAAACACATATTTCTATGTCATGGTCATATATGAATAAGTTTTTGGCCCCATAAAAATGTTATTTTGAAAGTTCTGTTTTGGCTTGTGACGGTACCATGGCTCGTTGTTTACATGATTGAATGCTTTTGATCAGATACCACCACAGATGTTTCCTAGCTACTGATTTACATGTTAATTAAGTCTTTTCTAGCTAAGACATTCCTTACAAGGTCCGGTGTGTAGGATTTAGAAGGATATATATATTGGCAGAAAAGGAATTTAAGTTTCATAAACGTTTTTTCGTTATCTTAAAATGAGCCGTTCATTTCTACATACGGAGCGGGTCTTTTTCCACATCTGTCATGTTGTTCTACACTAGCCCAGAACAGACAGCTCACGAAAGGGCTACTAGCACTTTTGGGTCGTCCAAGGTAGTTCTCCTACGCTTGGACCATGGGAGAAGTTTCAGTTGGTCCTGCAACCTTAGCCATTAGATGCTACTGAATCCTATACACAAAAGCTTTAACTTTTAAGTGGAACCAGGTTTAGTAAAGGGCTGGTATGAAACTAGCTGGTAGTTAAAAAAGAATGTAAGATGACCTTTAGAAAAAACTATAGATTTACTAATAGCTGGTGAAACCTAGGGTTGGGTACTGACTGAATTACATCAGTGCTACCAAGTACATATTTCAGTTAAATCAGATTGTGCCAAATGTTGGTAACTGAGAGTACATCTAGGTAAGAACGACAAGTTTATACAAGAGGTGGAAGTGATTCTTGGTTTGGAAGTCAGCCACAGAACACTGAGGTTGGCATCAGAGCTCTGCAGAGCCGGCAGGTTCAACTTAAGACAGGAAGCAGAAACGCCTCGAATTTGGGAAGCCAGCCACAGAGCTCAACGGCTGCTCCGTCGGCCTCCCAGCTAGCCATAACTATAGCTGCAGCTCCAATCTGCCACGGTAGTTTCGGCGTCTGGTCTATTTTCTGCTCTACATTACTGAAGTAATGGCCTAGTATCACTACTGGATACACAGACCAACACACAAGCAGACAGACGGACAGAGAGAGGCGATTAGCTCTGTGTGTGATCAGAAAAGAGCATTTTAGTCTACTATGTCACCCCTGCAGCTTGTTCATGTTAAGTACCCAACCCTAGGTGAAACCAAATCTAGATCTACATGTAAGGTACTTAAGGCTTGTACGACTTCATCGAAGTGTATAATGCATTGTCACTGTCGTTTATGTCACCCCTAAAAGAAAAAAAGTGGGTCACGTGAAAATGCAGTGGGCCACTGGCTGACGTAAAGTAATTCAACCCTCCACTACATCCCCCTGGTTCGATCAAAACAGCTCCAGCCAAAAGCTGAAGAATGTGAAACAGGAACAGGCCCCCTGAAAGACAAACAGACTGATTTGAGAGCAGAAACCTATCAGTCTCTGCACAGGATTCCAGCCAGTTAGCAATGTAAACACACACACACACACATGCATGAGAACAAGGAACAAAGTCTATCTCTCAAGTCTCTGCCCCCGTCTGTGTGAATGCAGGTTAACAACTTGTGTTTGTCCCCATTCTGCTGGTCAGAGAGTAACCTAACGACAACATCAAATGAGAGAGCACGGCGATGCTTTGTGGTCCTTTCTGCACACGGTATCAGCAAGGGTGCTTAAGCATTAAACCCAAAACAGGACGCAGACGTCTGACTTACAGAACAAGACGAGACAAAGAAAATCCAAGCTCTGCATCCTATCACACCAGCATAACTTTCACTGCCTCCCTCCCTCTGTCTCACTCCTCTGTTGTTATCAGCAGATATGGAGGAGGTAAGGAATGAAAGCGCGCAGCTGCAAGTGTTTGTTGTGTCAGTCTGCTCCGGTCGGCTCTGTTCTCGCGCAGTTCCTTATCACACTTCAAACAGCTCTCGCTCCCACAGACTTTTCTCTGCCCACTTCTATTCTGTATCATTTACTCCCAATTCATTCTCCTCCATTTTGTGAAGGATTATAGTCCATGTCTGGTCAGGTTAGGGCCTGTAGTGTACATCTAAATAGCTTCTTATCATGGTTGAAAGCCATTTTCTTTAACCTGCTCTTCTTTCTTACATTCTGCTTTGTTATATTCTGCGTAGAAAAATACTTCTGTGGTACACTGAGAGAAAAAGTTAAGCTATAGGACACTCACAGAACTCCTAATTGTAGAATAAATCCAAATTTGTATATTAATATACCCGATAGATGCCAAGTATTTGTTGCTTCATCTCTCCAAAAAAAAAAAAAAGATAAAATGGTCCGAAAACGCAACTTTGTGAAGCTAACAGCCATGAAAACAGACTGGTAGCAATACTACCCTGGTTGTTAGCGTTGAGGTTCAGCAGAGACCTCATCACTGGATTCAATTTCCATTTACAGGGGCTCATGAATTTAAGGTGATCTGATTCAGTACATGGCAACTCAAAATGCTGCCACTGGTCACGGTTCAAATCTTGAAATAAATCAATTTCGCTTCTGTTACGCTCATATTGTGCACATTATTCAAAATGGACAACAACGCTGCTTTAAAACAATTTCACAAGGTTATTTTTCCCCCAAATCATCTTTGAACACACATATAAAAAGGTCTTTGTGACAACGGAGAAAGCTCTCTAAATTAGCTGACTGAAAACGCCAACAAAGAAAAATGGCACCGCAGTCCCAAGACACATTAACATTAAGTTTGTTAAACCATGCTTCATTATACTCTAATATCACACTAAATTGATATCACAGCAGCCAAGAAAAATGATTTACAATTCACTTACAAAGTCAGGACAGAGTGGGCTTGTCATAACAGCCATGGAGTGAAAAAAACCCACTGTCTTCCATCAAGCCCACTCTTTGTTCACAGTGTCATTTAGAAGAAGTTTGGCTTTTCTTCCTAATTTGTTCTCACAAGTAGGTGGAGGTTTTGCACTCTTCTAGGATGCGTTGGTTGCGAGCAACAGGCTGCGGATTTTTCTCTGGTTCTAAGAAAAACCAGGCGATATTATAAATGTGACTCATGTTGTGAGGAATCCCAAAAGACAGAGCTGCATGTTGCTTTTCTCTGGTACAAAGTCATCATACAAACATTAAATACAGACCAAGCTATTTGTTGTACAAACACCTTCATGTACAGTTTTCCCTTTTTCCCTAAAGTAGCTTTGAGGTTGTAAAAATCACATTACCTCTTATTATTTCTTAGAGTACTCTGTACTTACAGCATACTTATAAATATAAATAAAGAATAAAACTTACTTGACAAAGTGCCTCACAAAATACATGCAATCAATAAAAACAAAGGCAATATAACAAATAAAACAAGGCAACAAAAAGAAAGTACAATATAGAGCAAATACAGGCTACTGAGGCCCCAAACAGAAACATACCAGGGAACAAGCACTAGACAATTTAGGGTGGGACAAAGGCCATTTTGAAGAGATGGGTCTTGAGTTGTTATCTAAAAATTTCTAAAGAGACCGCAGACCATAAACCTAATGAAAGAGAGTTCAATAGTGTTGGAGCCAGGACTTTAAAAGCATGATCACCTTTGTGTTGAGTCTGGAGCGGGGGCCAGCCAGTAGGTCCTGTTCTGAAGACCTAAGGGACCTACTGACAATAAACGGATGGAGGAGATGGCTGATGTATTCAGGTGCCTGACTGTGGAGGGCTCTATACAAATGAACAAGTATCTTTCAGTGCATCCTGAACCTGATGGGAAGCCAGTGTAAAGAACTTATAATGGGAGTGATGTGGGTTGACATGTTCGACGATTCAGCGAACATTTGTTTCCACAGAATTACAGTGGTCCAGTCAGGAGGACACAAAAGCATCATGTCATCTCTAGCTCAGGTCTAGACACCACAGACTTGAGCTTTGCAATATTTTTAGCTGAATAAAACAAGTACAGGTCAATGAATACTTATGTTCTGTATCAGTTTGTTCCAAGTCTTCAATAAAGCTTTATGATGGTTTAACTGAGTGAAGTGTGCATTATTTTATACACATTTCCCTCAAATTAAGCCTGACACATTTGGTATCTTTGAAAACATTAGGACTTCTGTGAGAATATACAATAAAGCCTGCATCTGTCTGCTCATTTGGGGGTAGTTAAACCAAACACATTTAGCTACTGTCTCTATCAGCTAATCATATCTTTGCTGTCAATATTTCTAAATCTGTTCTCCTCTCTGTTGCTGTCAGCACGAACTATCACGGCCTCCTCCTCCACAGTCACCTCAAGTTCATCTTTTCAACGCCTAGGTCTGAGCTCATCAGAAGCCGCTCCTCTTCGCATCGTCCAGATCTCAGCCTTCTCCTCATCCATGATCACCACCAGTGTATAGACTCTGTCAGGGGGTATCCTATACTACTCTTTGCTTCTCTACTTCCTTTAAAAATATATGATATATGACATCTTGATGGGGTCTAATCGCCAAAGACTTTCTAATTTTCAGCCATTTTGTTCATGTGTCAGTAAATAATTGTTCACTTATTAAAGTCTCTCCTGATTGAGATAATGTTGAGTAGATTTGAACAATGCTTAGCTACACAGCGAAAGTTTGTTACGACTCAACACACTGAGATTTAAGGAGTTAAGATACATAATGCATCATTTTGCCTGCTAAAACAAAAGTACAGTCAGTGCTTGAATTCATTAAATTTGCAATCTTGAGACAATTAAATGTTCCATGTTTTTATGTTCACATAAAGTAAGAGAAACTCTTTCACTGCTGTGTTTATGTGTGTACGAGTGTGTGTTTGTGTTCCTACAATTAAGAACACAACAAAACAGGCAACAAAAGCTCTCAAAATCTGAAACTCTTCACTAATTTACATAATAGTCACAACTTTGTAAAAAAAAAAAAAAAAAAATACAAAAACAAATCAACACTAAGCTCGGACTGTTTGAACTTCAAAACATGCTCGGTTTAACTTAAATGAAATCTGGCGCCTTTGAAGAGAAAGAATACACCAAAGAGCAAAGAGAAATGTCCACTTTCTCATTTTATCAAGGCAGAGCTGAAACCAGAACATATCTCCAACAACTTTAAATGATCACATAAGAGATCATAAATTATGGGAATACACTGGTGAAATACCAGGTGTTTTGTTTTAAGAGTGGCGCTACCATCTCTGACAGTACAGGTTCGTGTGTAATCCAGGAAGAATCTAGTAAATCTTAAGATATCTAAAGAATGCTAACAGTGCTTCATTATGGCTGGCTCGGCTTGTGGTATGTAAACTCTGATAACATTGTCTAAAGGGCAAAAAAGAATGAGAAAGTCGTATTAAGAAAATTGACTTTAGCATTCAAACATCAGTGTTTCCCACACATGGTCTTTCCTTGGGTGGGGCGCCCAGGTATTTTAACGGCCGTCAAGGTGTATCTGGCAACCTATTTTTGCATTTTTTCCTTCATCATTTTATCATCATCTCAGAGTACGTCGGCATCTGCTATCAATTGGACAATCTTCCCTCACTCCTCCCCTCCTGTATCTGTTGAATCTGCTTGTGGAAGACTCAAGTGCCTGAAAGCCCAGGTGTCGGCCTTGTGACGCACGAATAATCAATCATAAATGATATAAAGGAGGCAGTATATTTCATATAGATTCTCCCTGTTGTTCTACCGGGGTTAATGTGCCCGATTTTACCCCAAACATGATGTGATTTCAAAATCTGCCCTCTGTATGTCTTAGAAATAGCCCACCACTGCTGTCTGTGACTACATAGCCTATTTATTCCACATACAGAGACAAGCAGGCATGTTTGGTGTGTCAGGTTAGTAAACAGTAGAAAGCAGCATGGAGGCCAGTGACAATGTTACGGTAGTTACATTTGTAATATCTTTTTCATTTTCATTCTCTCTCTGAAATTCAGTGCCATCTAATTTGGCACAGAAGTGCTGCTTGGACAGAGACAGACGGTATTTTGTGGCGGCCCATCATTGCATAGCACCAGCAAAGGGGCTAAAATTAGCGCATCCACACGGTTAATGCACTTCCATCACCGCCAATCAGATCCAATCGAGCTGCAGCAGATAAATACCCGTGACTACTGCAGCATCATTTGTCCCAGGAGTGAATGCAAATTGTAACCTTTCCCATTAAATAAAAAAGCCAGATGTTAGTGGGTGTTAGTGGGGGTTTTTGTGCAGTGGGAAAGGGGCCAAAGAGAGAGAGATGACAGAGATTAGCTCTACGTGTTATCAGAAAAGAGCATAGTGATGTCATGTCTGTAAAATTAATAGAAATATTCACCAACTCAAAATACTGTGTTAAAGGTCACCCTTATTTGTTGTTTGTCACAGGTAGAAGTCCATTTTTGTGCCAGCAGTTAAGTGTTTTTCAGACCTGTGGGAGACATTGAACATGTGTAAATGTCTCCCACAGCCACTTGTAGTTGTGTCATACAAGTACTGGAGAATCCATTTGGATCCATATGAGAGAAAAAAGGGGCAACAGGGAAAGTACTTAGACTGTATCCTATTATTAGCAACTGAAGATGGATCCTCTAACAGCAGATTATTTTGCTATAAGCCTACATGAAATAAAATCCCCACCATGTCCGTGGCGTGTTTTATTGAGTCCACACTGATGAGCTTTGACATAACCAGCTCACCACCACTACCACCACCACCAGTAATGATGAAATAATGATGTTTAGGTCATACACACAGCGAGAAGTGAATTCACTAAAAACCTGCAATCGCTCGTCTCCTTCTCCTCTTTCACTCCCTCTCCCACTTCTGCTGCCTCGATTAAAGTCACCCCCCATCCCTCCCTCCCTCCCTCCTTCAATCTCTCTTGCTCTCTTTGGACCACTAACCTTGATTCACTGTTCTACTCGACTCTGCCTCGGGCTGGGACATGCATTCACACATACACACACACACACACGCACACACACACTAAACACATGCAGAGACATGTACAGACAGGCAGATTTACAAGCAAACACACAGAGGCATAAGCTGAACGGGAGATATACACATGTACTTGACCATGGTAAAGTAGAAGTGGTTAGTTTGGGGCCAGTTGGAGGGGAAAGTGTGGCTAACCGAAACCACATGTGGCTGACTTTCTCTCGCTCCATCCAGTGGTGTGTGTGTGTGTGTGTGTGTGTGTGTGTGCGTGGAGGGGGAGGTGTGATAGCGGCGGCAGAAGGAGAGGCAGAGCAAGGCTCATGGCTTGACTTTAACCTTTATTTACCAAGGGAGCAGTTGTGTTGAGCAGACATGCTGTTTGTAGCCGCGCTGCTGTACACTCACAAGGTTACACGCCTGGGAGCTGCCCCACTGTAACTACAGGTTTGTACTGGTGGCCACTGCAGCAGTGCCACCAGATCAGTCAGAGGGCTCAAGGGCAAAGTTACAAAAAGTACAAAGTGGCACTTACTGAAGCCATGACATACATCAGAACCACTGTTTATGTGCGAGACAGGCCGCCGACCACAAGTTTTTCAACATGCGTCAAATCAAAATGTTTGCAACCAAATGATGACAAAAAAAATCTGTTTCCTCCATCTTAGTTTCAGTGCAGCCAATCGCACAACTCAAGGGATGTCACTGTATATATTTTTGCTTCTACTGTCAGTAATTAAATGTGGGTTATAAAAGGTAACTCTAAAGTACAGCTAATGATAATTCCAGGGCTGCTGCTTGATTAAACCGACCCTGAATCAAATCAACAATTAACCAAACAGTCACGCTTGCTTTCATCCAAATAAGTTACTCAGTATTTCCTAAATAGGGGTGTGATGTCATGATTCTAACGTTCTTTGAAAAACAACTTCATTACTGTTTTTATTGGCTGACCATGTAACTCTGATCTGCTAGTCTTACAGAGCTGGACACCAAGACAGGAAACACATTCTTGAATCTTTCAGCTTTGCATGGGCTTCAACTGGAGTATTTTCAGAGAGCGAGTGAATATTGGAGAATGTACTTGTGAATATTGTTGCTTATTTGTTTGCAGTGTAGACATCTGACAGCATAAACGTGAAAACACAGACGTAAAAACTCCCATATTGCAGGATCAGCTACAGCAGTGGCCATTACAGGTGGATTGTGGATGACCAAGGGAAAATTTGGAGAGAACCAAAGTTGAATGAATAAGATTTTTGTACGAAAAATACACAAACAAGTTTGCTAATGCTATTACGCTGACGATTATTTCACAAATATTCAACATGGATCCTTTTCTATTAGTTGCTTCCCCAATTACTGTTAACGCTGATAAAAATTGTTTGGTGATAGGGCATGAACTTTTTTCAGCTTCTGAAAGGAGGCATGAAAGGATAACTTTGAGAACCACTGTGCTATAGTGACATAAATCTTGAAGAAAAACCATCATATTTGCCAACATGGGTCTTAACATATTTTTGGCCCTTCTTAATACAGGTTGTAACAACTTTTCACTACCCATCTTTGTTCTGACATTTATTTTGACATGTTTCCACTTAACAAAACGAGCACCATGCTCTATGATCTATGCAGGATTATACAGTAGTTCTGTTGAACTTGCAAATTTATCTGCAACAGGCTTGCAAATCCCTTTTGAGAAACAGGCCCCTGAGTAAAATGACTGTAGCACAGCACTAGATTATAACTACACTATTTTTTGCATGTGGATGTACTTTCAGGGGGAAATCCACCAGCTAGAGATCATACAGAAATTTAAAGGTAACAATGAGTTGCTCTTCTTACAAGCACAATATATCCAAAGATTGGTTTATATGTCGGCAACCACTCTATAATAAAGAGACTAGAGGTTTCAAAAGGAGCCACTTTGAGGAGGCACTTATCTCTTTGAGATTTATCTCTCTGTCATTTGTGTACATAAGTCTGAATAAGATAAATTCCTTGAACTGAAAAGTATTGTACAGATTGTCATCTAAGTTTTTCACCTTAAGGATCCCCGCTGAGAGCTCAACAAACACAGACTGCAGTAGTTCTGTTTCAAACGTGTACTTAACTCCATATAGCTCACTTGGTAGTCAGGGACTAACCCTACGAGACAGAGCGACGCTGTGTGTTAAGGTAGTATTGTGCGCATGTGTTTGTATGTGTGTCTGTGTGTGTGAAGATGAGCGCAAGAGACAGTTTGTGTCATGGGGAGGTAGAGCTGTATCTGCTAACCGTTACTCCGACAAGACAGCTCGCTTGGCTCAAACACACACAGGACGAACACACACATGAGATGCACATGCAGACACTTTATTTACCTTTGGCCCGATATAGACATAGTGACAGTTAACCTAGCCACTTAATACAGAGAGACAGTTTCTTCTACAAAGACTTATATTCAGAGAGGGGGGGGGCTAGTGTGAGTCAAAGTAAATCTGGCTGTACTGAAAACAGAGCAGAGACAAAACAAAACACTAACAAAAGCATTTCAGAAAGTGAATGGGAAAGATAGCAAAACAGAGAAGTAGTAAGAGAGAGACCTTGACGTGATACAGGAGGGGGTGAGGTGGAGACAAAAGGGTGAGAATGTTTTGTGCCAGCATGACAATGCAGAGAAGAATCTGTTCTTTCGTTTTTCAGCGATCAGATAAAACAACCAGAAACATCATTGTTTCCTTTGGCAGCTAGCGTCACTGACATCAGCTGGCATCAAGTTGAGGTAAATGTCACATACTTATCTCTTGTTATCTTTTGATAACAGATTACATATTTAAGTAATTTTTCAAGGTTCTGGCTTCTCCTCTTTAAGGATTTGCTGCTTTGCTTTAGATCATCTAATGGCCACTTGAGGCCAGCTCCAAAAGCAAGTCAACCCCATGGACCCCCCAGGTTAAAATGCCCAACTTTCTAGCCGTTAAAAAATGTTTACAGCTTGGTAAAAAAAAAAAAAAACAGTTCTGGTTTCTGTAATTTCCCCCTTCATGACAATCATATGGAAGGTTGAATTTTTATATAACTCATCTGTTTAAATTTGTCCAAATATGGTCACTTGTGGCTCCAAAAAAAACAAGATGGTGACAGCCAAAATGCCAAAGCAGGAGTCCACAAACTAATGGGCTACTTCCATTATTTTTATCAGTCTACGGGCAAAACAAGCAATCTGGGGATGTCACCTTGGGCTATAGGAAAAATGTGATGGATAATTTTTACTTTTTTCTGACAGTTTATCGACCAAATAAACAATTAATCAAGTAAATCATTTGGAAGATTTGTCGAACATGAACATAATCATTATTTGGAGCCCTACATTTGTTCATTTGTGTATTTCTTTTCTCATGCTGGCTCACTACTGAAAAGTATGTCCTGTTTAATTATAATACAGAGGGTTTAGGACATGGACAAAATCAGTTGCTCGCACACTACAGGGTTCAAATGTCCACTTATTAATAACACTAAGATGGTGAATTTCAAGGACAACTGCTCTAACTGCTTAGCCTCAGGTGTTAGAAATGACATAAGAAAAGCAAGCATTCCAAAACCATATCTGTATAAGCATACACATGTATATGTGAATGTACATTATATATTACATCACATACATTATATATTAATGCTCGGTTTTCTTGTGTCATTTTCATCACTTGGGTCACGTGATTACATCATGTGACTAGACTAAAGTTACCTGTGTATATCCACGCCATACACAGGTAACTTTAGTCTGATGAAAAGCAGTTGTGCTCAAAACTTCAGCACTCTGGTGTAACAAATAAGTGGAGATTGAAGCCACATAGGGTGTGAGGGATTGATTTCATTTTATGATTTGTTGATTGAATATCGGGTTTGATGTCAGTGGTTTTTGTAGCTATTGTCAGTTCAAGGACATCTATTGAAAACTGCTGTAAAAGTAAATTTAGGTCAGTAAGAGATTCATAATGTCTGTAATTCAATACATGAGGTTCACTGTCCAGACATACAAGTAACAGTGATTCTGAATCAAACTCACTTTTAACTTATTCTTAAAGTACTGAATTGTACTAATGTTCCTGTTGTTCTCATGTTACTCCCATGTTGCCACATATAAAGCTCCCTTAACAATTACCATTTCCACCTTAAGCAGAATCCACGCACTTAATCCCTGTAATACAACACCATTCAGTCTGGATTTGGGAACACATAATCCCACCCTTGATTCTGCTGTGGGTCTTTGGAGGGGGAAACACTGAAACTGGAGAAATGGGGAGGAGAGGAGGTGGGAAAGAAGCCGTGGCACTGGAGGTGGGGAGTGGGAGGAAGAGGAGGAGGACAAGGGGGGGAGAATAAGGAGAACATGAGAAGGGGGAGGGCTTGATAAACGTTGTGTTGCTTTGTTTAGGCTAGTGGGCCATAAATTCCAAGAAACAGGAGGGAGGAGGATGGGAGAGGGGAATGAGGCAAAATAACCGTTAGGAGAAGCTTAGGAGGGGAGAAAAGGAGGGAGTCATACTTGGATATGTTTAGTGAGAAGGGAGGAGAGAAGAGTTTGTTTGACTGAACTGACTGATTTCGCTCAACTCCACCAGACACGGTGGAGTCTTAACAGTATCAACACTGCTGGGGAGTGTGTGTGTGTTTGTTTGTGTGTGTGTGTGAGTGTGTCTATGTGTGTGCATGTTGCAATAGTGACTATCAACATAAAAAATGTCATACTTTCACAATAGGAATCTCACGGTTACCTCCCAATGCATACCTCAAGTCCTATTTTGGTGTTTTCCTTGGTTCACATGTTGCTCTACAACTGTGCATCCGTTAGGAATCTCTCACTACACTGCCCTCCTATCACTTCCAGTGGAGAGGACACACTGTTTGCACCATTCAAAAAACATTTACCCAGAAATGCTCACTTTAAAACAGAAGTGCCTTGAGGAAATACGGTCTCAGTAGGTGTCCTGAACCTACGATGTATAGAAACCATGGACAAACTTTTGTTTGGTTCCTTGAATGCATGGAAGTAAATCTGTACCGCTGAATGTTTGGAGGTATGGAGCTGCCTTGTTCTCTCTGTCAGTTGAAGCTGTTGGTGGTGCTGCATATTTTACTTTTGATGTAAGCCACTAACATACTGTGATGTCTACACTTGACCTCATTGAGAAGTATGCAGTTCAGTTGCAAAGGCCAATTCAAGACTACCGATACTGTTCAGTAACTCCTCTTCCTAACATATACCCTTTTCCCACCAAAATAAGCAAGTGTACGCAAGCTTTTTAAATAAGGGAAAACCTGTTAAAAATACGTGCTAGGGTGCTTTCATATTGCCAGTAGACCAGAGCCATGTATATGTATGCTTTCTACATTTTTTCTGGTATGTCACGTTAGATGTCACAGACGGACCGGGCACCATAAAAAACAGGTAAGCAGCAGTAGAAAGCAGCATCGTGGCCAGTGACAATGTTACCGTAGTTACTTTTTAAACATTTTTTACAATTGTGAATGATGATTCGAGCTCTTCTTGGACAGAGACCAACGGTACTTTGTGGTACCCGGTCACTCCAGCAAAGGGTCTAAAATTTGTGCGTTCACCCTGGTGTTCTATTTCCATCACTGCCAATCCAAGCAAATCAAACCTGGAGCCAATAAATACCCGTGAGTACTGCAAAGTCCTTTGACCCAGGAGTGAATGCCGATTATAACCCTTCCCACTGAATATAAAAGTCAGATGTTAGTGGTGTTTTTGTCAAGTGGGAAAGGGGCTATACAGTGAGCAAGCAAACTCTGGCCGATGGGCCACGAAAAAGTGTCGATACACTCCAAGTAAAAACATTCAGGGAGCTTATCAAGCCCAAGGTGAGTCTGAGCAACAGCTTGCCTTTGTGCTGAAAACAGGTCAGAGGTGTGCAAAGCTTTGTCAAAATCAAGCCAGGGCGTGTGGCTTGTCAAACAAGGGAAAAGTCACTTAGCCTGTTCACTGACGGCATACGACACACAAGTTGTAAGGGTTTCATTATTGATTACAATATATTGAATTCCTGTGCCTACTGGCCTTGCAGAGATGCCTTCTAAGGGCAACTCTCATGGAAGAGATCAGGTACAAAATCTACTGCCGTCATTCTGGGCAAAATTGCATTTAAGAGTTAGCGGAAGACAACATGACTCTTCAAATTGTTTGTTTAGTGCGACCAACAGTCCAAAACCCAAAGATATTCAGCTTTCAACGACATTAAAAAAAACACTCCTGACATTTGGGGAACAGGGACCAGCAAATGTTTGACATTTTGGTTTGATAAATAACTTAAAAGGTTACCCGATAATCAAATTTCCTATCGATCAGTTGGTTAATTAAATGTTTCATTACTTTTATTTTATTTATTTGTGACTCCTTGGACTCAGCTCTCTGGAACATGATTACAGGAAGACACTGAGTTATAATCGCAGAAATCAAATGTTAATGAGCCTCATATTTTAACTCACTATTTACTCTAAATTTTCTCATTTTGTATTCATGGAAATTAGGCTTGTTTTGGTGATGACAACTAAGACATCATTAATCTGCATACTGTATTTAGAGTGCTTTTCCTTAAGAATCTAATGTGTCTATTTGTATCATGTGAGGCTGAACTGTTGATAAATGACTTCATCACAGTGTTTCTAAAATCAAGGCTGCGGAGGACCAACCAGGAAACTGACGGACAGATGTTCACCATTTAAATGTCTGTCTGCAGACTCCCACACACAGCCTGTCTGTTGGAGTGATTGACTGTAGGTGCGTATACGCAAATGCTGTCAGGCTGACCATGTGTCTGCAGTCATCTAGTCATCTGCAGACAGGAGGGACAGACACACACTCACACTACACACACGGGCTAGCTGGCAGGCAGACAGACCACACGACAGATTAGGATGACAGACAGACAGATTAAGAAAAAAAACTGTGGAACATCACTTAGAGGAAAAAGATAGGTCTGGAATATCTGCTAGAAGATTTAAATCTCCGCTTACACGGACAGACAAAGGACCAGCATCGCGGTGATGTGAAGATACATGGTCGGGGATGGAGATGATAATCTTAATGGACTGGTCATCTGTCTGTGAGCCCCTGATTCGCACACACACACTAATAGAGGAGGGCTTATATATCTCGAAAGCTTTCCATTGCTCTTGAACTGAAATCAGCTTAAAGAGCAAGGGGGAGTTATTGGAAAGGAGTGTAAGGGCAGTAAAAATAGTGTCCTCTTAGATATCAGGATGTTCATACTGCGGCTGTATGGCTGAAAGAGACCGAGGCAGAATGTCCTCTGGGATTTTATCATGAGACTACACACAGAGATCAGGAATGAGACTTGCTATGGTATACTGCACAGAGATTGCTTATGGCTACTTTTGTGCGTGTGTGTGTGTATGTGTGATGCAGCCTCATGACAGATGTCATCTTAACTGGACTAATGGAAACCACTTCAGCCACTGCCTATAGCTACACACACACACACACACACACAGACACACACACACAAACCCTTTGGCCATGTCTATAAACCCAGCCCACCTGAAGGCTAACATGAAGAGGCTCAGTCCTTCATACACGTACTGTACATACACACACTCCTCACACACACACAGCTTTGTTGTCACATTAACTCAACATGCAGACAAAAGCACCGCCTCAAGTTAAGTAAAAACAAAGCGTGTCTTTTTATGGACACTTAGACTCCGGTCTTGAGCAAATTCTGACGCTGCCCGTCACTTTAAAGACACTGTCTTATCTTAATTTGTCTCGAGTGTCTCTTCAGGAGCTTTGAGCGTGACAGAAATAGCCCTGGCAAGGACACTAAAAAGGCACCTGCCCTTAAAAAGTCACACATCAGATGATCATCCCATTTAAATGCTCCTTTTAAAGATTATTTCTGGGAATTTTGTGTCTTCATAGGTAGTTGATAGTAACAGATATTAAGACAAAGTAAAGAAAAATAAGCATGAGAGGACAGATTTGAGACAGGAAAGCTGGGTTATACTTTAGCCAACTGAGTCACCAGAATTCCCCCAACACTCTTTGTGGTTTGGCACAACACCAGTGTCATCAAACATTTGCTAAAAAGGAGAGACAATGGCAGGGTTTGGTTACAGTAAAAACGGATTTACGGTAAGGTTTCTGCCCCACGGCCCACGCTGGGTTCAGCTTTAGGATGAGCTCTCCCTCTTCGCAATAGTATGTTAATGTAGATATTTGATTGCTTCAAGTCGAGCAGTCGTTTGTTTTGTTTTTGGCTTATTTTGGGGACATTTTGGTCACTTAGATTTTGCTACAGAGTAAGCGTTCTTGACTTGCACACTACTCTTTGGTACAGACAGCTGCGGACATGATGTCACATCAGGTAGAAGGAGAAACTTTCCACCATAAGGCCCCGAAATTACATTATCTTCTCTCCTCTGTTTGGAAGTGGTGAATTTAGAGCTCACATATACTCAATACGACACAGTCTCTGGCTTTCGTTTCTACCTAGTGTCAGCAAAAAATGTTGTTGCACATTTCTGATCCGTCGTTAGCGCCATTAGCTTGTTCACAAAATTACATGAGCTTCTCGAAAAGTTGATTCTGTTACAACTTTTAGGCACAGGCCAATACATTTTTTTCTTCATCTTCTGATGCCCCCACTGCTTCAGTAGACACACTACCCACATTCAAATGAATGAAAGGACTGGGGTTTTTGCTGCAACGCCTCATTTGGTGTGGATACAGCCTTTGAAGTTAAGAGGAAAGTCAGCTAAGACTGAAACAACAAAAAAGTTTTGACCACATAATGTATATCATAATAAAGCAGATTGAGACAGCTTGGATGTTTCCAAATATTTCCTTACTGAACGAAGCTCAGTGGGATTTAAATTGTGGAGGGAAATTGAAAACTTGACTTGATATGCAGAAAGTTAACAAACTATCAAAGCAGATGAGATAGGATCTCCATCCTTCTCTGGAGTGGTGAATTATTCACAATAAAGAAAGAAAATTAAGTTTATGTTTGATTTTCTTACCAATAAAACAGAAATGAATGGAGATATGAAGTTGATCTATAGCCAATTAACCAAGTTTCCTGCAAATTACTGTAAGATAGACTAATTCGGAACCTATCCTTCAAAACGCTACACCTTTATTAATTCTACCTCATCTTTAAACTATTAAGTAAGAGCTCACAGAGCGATAAGAGTAGTTACAAACACCTCCTGTCTCAGGGACTGAGTCGAGTGTAATCTGCTGAGATTAGTGAGAGCAGATGTAGAACCTGCCAAAACCATTTTCAAGAACCTGTCCTGCGTAATATGAACTGACAGTATTTCTGCCTCGCTGGGCTTTCATTAGGTCTCTATTATTTTTGCGTTAAATAATTTGTGTTTTGGAGCATGGCACTCCAAATCTCATGTTTGACTCCCACACACAAAACTGTAAGAAAATAAATCAAACCTTCTTTTTTTCAGTTTTAAAGGATTAACTAGAATATGACCTTCGCTGTGGATTTGTATTGCCTTTGATTTTTTGTAAATGAAGACATAAACATCGCATTTGCTTTGATTTTGTCACAGCAAAGCCTTGTGGGACACCAAACTCCACAGACACACAGCGATCTTTCTGTATGTCTCCGCAGTGTGTCTGCGGTGTATTTTACTAACCTGTCACTTTCACAACAAAAAGCAACTCCCTCATTAACAACCGTCCGCTGTGAGTGTTTGTGTGTGAAAGAGAGGAAAAGAGAGGGGGGAGGGAAGATAGAGGATACGTGTGAGACAGAGGGAGGGGATGGGTGGTTGCTTAAGTGGACAGTTAGAATAAAAAGAGGAGGTGTGGTCGGCCATTGCAGGAACAAAGTTACTTGGAGCTCCTTTATTAAAGATCAGGCTCGGCTAAATAAACAGCACCTGGAAACTTCAAACCTCCTGACAGCTGTCTAACTACACAGCGACAGACAAGCACAGTAGGGGAGACACGCAGACAAATGGCATGTAGATTAACTGACAAACAGGTTGGCAGAGTCACAAACACAGACAACAGCAAAACCAGTACGGGAGCACATCAAATGTTGCATCAATTAAAATCAAGTTTGTCACTGTATAAATAATTTCCAAAGAGCAAATAGCTGTAGACAAAGTTCTATGAAGCAGTCAAACTAGAGAATCAAATAGTTCATAGAGTCAAAATATCACTGCACTCTACACTTTAATACTGACTTAATAAGGTGTAAGTAATATTCCAAAAGACGCTGTGCTGGTGTGTAAAGATTGCTGATCTGTGCAACTATAAATGAGCATTAACTCCAAATGAGATGGTTAGTAAAGACAGATGGAGGATGGGATGACTGTGGATGAGAAAACTAACAATTCAACCACGACTACGGATGCCTACACACTGGAACATTGAGCAATAGTTAAGGTGAAGGCTGTGGGCTAACGATGACAACACTACGAGCTATGACAAAGACAGTGATGATGACTATGACAGATGAAGCCCAGCTCTTGGCTGGCCACTGGTAACTCACCCTTCTCAGCGCGCCCCATGTGAGCTGCATCCAACAGAAGCAAAGCAGAGAATAATAACAGAGAGTTAGATTGGATGGCATGCACAAGTGTATAGGCAAGAAAAGGCAAGTGTATTTATATGGCACATTTCAGCAAGAGGCAATTCAAAGTGCTCTACATAAAACACCAAAAGCATCAAGAGAAGGTGCAAAAGGAACACATTATAAAATGACATTTATGTACAAGTAACTCTTGAACCACAAAGTATTATAGCCTAGCATTCTTTTCTTCAATGCTTCTAATAATTTAAGGCCATTTGACTGTCCCTGTGGTCTCTAACAGAAGAGTTATTGACATGTCTGTACACGCAAACCTGCACAGCCAGACTTCCATCGAAGGCATGCAAGTTCAGAGGTGAGCGACCAGGCACTACGACAACGTTTAGAGCCTTTGCACTCGACGCGAAAGACACGATGGCCTCATTTTTTGGTGCACGAACACTGAGTGGGGGACACCAAGGTGAACATAAACCAAGCTTTAACGACGGAGTAACATTTCCCACCTATTCATTATCCAAATATTTTATACAGAACGTCTATGTCGCGGATTAACGGCGTAACATTCCTGCCTTGACTGGTCAGCTTGTGTTTTCTCCAACAAGTCTCCCAAGCTGATATAGACTGTTGACAGTGAAGACAACATTAAGAAAGTTGACCCTAAGACACAAAATCTATACTGTCGATATCTATGGCTGGACTCCAATAATCCCATGCATAGATTCGCCTTTACTGTACACATTCTGCTCAGCAGCAGCTACCAAATGATTCAACCACTTCAGATATCATACAGAATAAAAGCAAACCCATAATAATGAAAACATAACTTCCTGTTTGACATAAAGTAGTGAGAATAATCTGCTGACTTGCACATGTTCCCTAACACAAACTTCAGCCTTTAGCCAACAGCTGCCCAACCTCAACCTTTACCCTCTGCTTCACCTCATAGTTACCCTAAAAATAATCATTTTCCCAAGACTGTCATCACCTGCCGCCACTTCTCTCAATCTGTCCCTCCCTCAGACACACACAACCAGCCACGTCTCCATTATATATATCATTATCACCACACACTAGACTACACAACTGGTACTGAGGCTGCTCACATCTGTGTGAGTGTGTGTGTGAGGAAAAGAGAGCAAGTGTGTGTATGCACTGTAATGTAATTAATCAGCTGAGAGTGTTGATTACTTAATCTGTCATTAGCCAGCCATGTGTGTAAGTGCGTATATGAGTGTGTACGTGAGGCGGCAGGGTGTTTCTAGGCCCCCTTGTACTGACAGCTGTGACCAGAGCCAAACAGGGCAGAGCAGAGATTGATGATACTGGACTAATACCATCATTCATCAGGGATGTGATATTTCAGGGATTGGGATTTGTTCTGGATGTGCTGCCTCCCTTCATTTCCAATGGGATTTCGGCACTTTCTTGGTTTCCTGCTTCCTGCCCGCTGGTGATTTACACCCATCATGTACCTGTATCTAAAGGCTGACCATAACATTTGGTGCATTTCTGCCTGTTTTTGTGTAAATTTTCAATGTGTTCATAAAGTGTCTTGTTCTTAAAGTCTCTGCCGTGTATCAGCCTGAAGGTGAAGAAGCTGTGATATCAAAGACGAGAAGACGCCATACAGGGTGATGGAAACAGCTTTTTCGAATACACCTTGATGTTGCAGCACCTGCTTGTTCCACTTAAGACAAAGCATCCATGTCATGCTGCTATTCACTGTTAAATGCCTCTTCTACATCAGAAAGCCCAAAAAATACAGAATTAAAACACACATGACCACAATGTTCACCCCTCTCTGTCACCGTAGCAGCTGCTAAACGGTACAGGCTACACGTGCATCAAGAGTCATTTGAACATTAAAAATAAATGCTATTAGAGGGGCAACAATTTGTTGAGTAACCAAGTAGTCGGTTAGCAGTAATTTAATTTGCAACTATTTTAACATTTAATTTCAGGTCTTTTTTAAGCAACAACTCCAAACAATCTCTGGTTTCAGCTACTTCATTGTGATGACTTGCTATTTTTTTCTGTTTAATATCACTTTTAAATAAATCATTTTGGGTTTTGGGCTGTTTGTTGGACAAAACAACAATGTCAAGATGTCACCTTGGGGTTTGGGAACTTGTGATTGACTTTTTTCACCATTTTTTCAGGGGTTTGTAGAATATGGATGCAACTTATGATTATTTCCATTATCGAGTAACGTGCTGATTATATTCTAAAGTAATCATTTAATGTATGAAATGGCAAAAAATGGGAGAAAAAAAAATGTCTATCACAATTTCTCTGTGCCCAACATGACATCTGAAAATTACTTCTTTTGTTGGACATGTAAAACAGAGAAAAACAGCAATCATTGCATCAGCGGAGAAAATAAATGTTTGGCATTTTAGAGCTTAAGAAAATAGAAAATCACCAGCAGGTAAACAATGATGACAACAACTGTTAGCAGCAGCTCTAAATTCTATCAGCAACAGTGGGCACTGAGAGAGAGATAGAGGGTGGAAATGAGCACGGATTCATTTTAGATTTTGCTAGAATCACTAAAATTTGCCTGAAACTTGAAACATTTTAAGGGCGCCCTCGTGTACAGTTTCAGGACAACATGGTGTACAGTATGAAAACCTGAATCACAACCTGTGTCAGTCATGTCATGTTCTCACTCTCCCTCATTCTTAACTCTCTGACAACAGCGAGAGGCCAAAAGGTTGCGCTGTCGCTGTGTGTGTCTAATCCATTTTTCAACACAAACCCTCAGATTCATTCACACACACACATGCACACAACCTAATGAGGGATTAGCTAATGAATTCTCTCAACAGATTAATTACATTTTACACACACGCTTGTGTGCACGCAGACTTCATCCCCAAACGACTGAAGATACGAGCCAGTGCGTTCAAAGAGAGTTTTTTTTTCTTTAAAAAAATTTATCACTAAATTGAAATCCGCAGAAACAGATTGGCTCCGGGCAAAGTGGCGTTTGATTTGAAGAGAAGACATTAAGATGGATCTGAAGGACGGCAGACTGAAGCATCACTTTTGACGAGAAAATAAATAAAACAGCCTTTGATTTGGTGCCATTTTACATGGCACGAGTAGAATGAGGAGGCAGTTTCACATGAATCTAAATGAGAGGCAAACATTTCACATGCTCATCTTTGTACCACTGTACTCCGCAGGGCTTAAAAGCATCGGCCTCCCTCTTTCTCTTTAAATGACAGCAACACACACGAGTTGACGCACACATTTGCTCAACACACACACACACACACACACAGGACATGACAGAGACACACAGACACTCGCGCACACACACACTCCCTCCTGCAGTTTTCACAGTCTCTTGAGTGGAGGAGATGCCCACGGCCAAAAACCAATGGTTGCATTTCTTGTTTTTTTTCCCCCTCCTCCTCCTCTCCTCTTCACTATCACTCCCTTTCTGGGGGAAAACACACAATTTTATTTCATCTTCCAAATGGAGCTGAAAAGTAATTATAATTAAACCAACTTGGTTCTAATGTTCAAAATACTAAAATAATTTACAATTATAATTAAACCAGCTCAGATGTGGCGCTCAGTAGCAGCGGCAGTCTTCTAATTCGTCTGGAGACACTAATGGAAAACAATTATTTCACTTCATTAAGATTAAAGACGCCTGGAATCTGTGTCACAGCTCGATCAGAGAGGAGACAGATTTAGAAAGTTGTCAAATTAACATAAACTCAGTTACACTCGTTCACATTTATTACAGTGACTTTGAAAGTGATAGGCCACAACAAAACAGCACGATAAGGAGAGAAAAGGGAGAGAGTGATTTATATAAACGCCATAATTTATAGTTTGACTTTCTAAATGGGGAAACGAGAAGATAAAGAGGGAAATGGGACCGATTTAGAGAAAAATCATCTTAACACAAACTCAAAGTGACTTTGGTAAAACGTGTCGGACAGTCTTTAAATCCTTGCCGCTGTCTTTTCCCGTCCTTGTCTGCGGTTTCAGAGTGAAATGGCTGCTGATGCTGCACCCCGATGCACATCTCTCCTGTGATTCTCTCTGATTCCCCTCATTATTGACTTCTGGTCTGCCTATTAACCCTATCAGCCTCATCTGTTTAACATTTCACTGGAGTGGTCAAACAAAAGTGCTGTCAGCGATGGAAACGACTGTGCTGATCTGTAAAATCAACCGTGCCCTGCGCTCTCTTTGCAGCAAATGCAAGTCCTTGTTTTGATGGTGTGGTAAATGACAACTTGTCCTCTTAGGATTCAGAAAAGGGCACGGCAATTACGCATTTATCCCCAGGAACTGGCTCCTTTCGTTGCCTCTTAACAATCATTTTCCTTGTATCTGATTTGCTAAAATTACTGTTAATGTGGCTCCCTTTTATCTATCAATATGTACTTTTTTTTACTCTGCAACACAACCAACTGTTAGTTCTCCTTTTCAACCCCCTTTTCCACACTAATGATAGCCCACCTCCCGCTCTGTGCAAAGCAGCATCTACTCACTAGTATTTACTTGCAAATTAACAGCACTCAAATTCCCAAAGAGGCCTCAAAGAAATTCCACACATTTGTTACCCAGAGAGCCAAATGGCCACAAGGGAGGGGAAGAGGGGGGTCGTTGTGGGGTATAGGACTGGGGAGAGAGAGGGCAATAAAACATTCACAGATGAAGTGGTAATTAATGTGTAATTTCTATGCAAATCATTAACAAGCCAAAGCGAATATTGAGGCAGAAAACGAGCTTTTTAGACTATTTCTGGTGATTTCCAGCACTTTAATGAAGCGTGAAGTGTCCTCTATTGCAGCCTTATATGGTCTTAGTATGATTTTGGAGGTCAGCTTTCTAACAGCTGTGTGACACTCTCTCTTTCTGTGTGTGTGTGTTGGAGTAAAGAGAACTGCTGAATGCGGAAATAAAACGCACAGCAGCCACGCATACAGACAGACACAGGTACAGAGAGTTTGCCTGCGCGGACACCGAGAGCTACAGAGGCTGCACGGACTTACATAGATACATGACAGCTCCCGTCTCCAGTTCGTATAGGGGGACTTCGTCCCGGACGGAGCGCATTAAGCAGCACTGTTGCAGCTCTTTGCCTTCTCGGTGTGCAGACGTGTTTGTGCAGAATAGACGGGCGAAAGCGGAGCAGATAGGCACACTTTGCGATCCAGGAGAGAGGCTTTCCATGTATCCTCAGAAATATAAAGTGGAGTTTAATCTCACGGTCGTTTCGTTTACTTAACAGTGCTCATGCACACGATTACAACTATTTTGAGTCTCCAATAAAATCACATCTAACATCATAAAACCTCCACAGTTTGAAATAAGATGACACCAGGGAACCCACAGGAAAAAAGTAACTGATCCTCCTCATCTTTTTCCTCCCCTTAAGTTAAATCACACGGTGCACGAACAAAATCAATTTCATCAAACAGGGCATCGGCGTAAAGAGGCTATATTCCCAACCATTAGGTTTTATGGCATGCAGCGCGAATAAAGTTGGAGCAGGAGAGGATCATTCGCTTTGCAAGGAGCGAGAAAAGCTCACGGGGCTTGCGAACCGAACGTTGCATTGCACAAAAAACAGTCCTCTTTAATAAACACTGCAGAGATGACACCTTATAACAACATGCATCAGTGCGAGGATGCACTAAAGTAGAATAGGAGTCAATCACAGGATGGAAACACCATAAAGTCAAAGATAATGCAATAATTACGCATAATATAAGTGATCACTGTAGGACAAGGTGCAGATTTAGTTGTAAGTGTGTGGTCTATGTGTGCATGCAACTTTTTCTCCATGCAAGCGCTGCTCGCGAGGCTGCACGGCTGCAAGGTGGACGATGTTCCCGCACACTGTACGAGCTCCACTCTGCCTCTGATACATGCTGTTAATCGGTAACCCCGTGCAAAAGCTGCAAATGTTGCCCACTGTAGCTTGAAGTGGATTTTTGGTCTTTAAATCAGACTATATTTTTGACACAGACAGTCCGGGGAGCCCAAACAGACACAACGCAACTTTAAAATAGAGTTCACAATCCAACTATTAGTCAGTATTACTCACTGCTGCAATAAGTCCGACCTACTTGGCAAACATACAGACAACACGCAGGGTTTTAAATGCGACTTAAATGTAATGTAAGAAACATTTTAACATTTCAGCAGTGACCAAAAAGCATCTCCACTCCACTAAACCTGCGTGTCTCACATCAGAAGCTGCTGGAAAACAACCACAAAGCGACAAAACAGGCACGACGGAACATTCCCAACACGGAGGCTAACTTTTCTCCCACACCTAAGCCTAAACACACACCTGTCTGTGACTCATACGCTTACACACACGAGGGAAACATTAAAAAAGAGAATTATAGTCCAGTTTTTAAACAGGAAACACTTTGGAGAGGTTATTTAGGCTGTGTTGGTGCTTACCTGTCGGTATCTGTCCGGAGACGTTACCAAGCGCCGACAACAGGAGTCCCAGGAATACAGAGAAAAGTGTATCCATGTTTCAAAGCGTGGCCGTGCCGTGAGTCTGTAACAGTTTTCCCCCACGCGAAAAGTTTCCTCTCCGTCTTCTGTCTTCTCTCTGCGTGTCTGAGTTCAGCGGGTTTTGGTTATTATTCCTCCTGTTGTTGTGGACTCAGCCGCCCCATTCTCTCCTTTCTCCGGGTTCTTCTTCGCTTCTCTTTTCGCTTCCTACGGGCTCTCGCGGACACTACACTTTGTTTCACGCGGAGCGAGTGAGGGAGCGCGAGCGAGAGGGAGAGAAGCGGAGAGGGAGGGAGCGCGAGCGCAGCAGGCAGAGAGGGTGCGTGACGTCACGAGGCAGGAGTTGACTGAAAAAAACAAATTAAAACAAACGATGTAACAAAACTTGTATTTCTTTTTGTGTGTTCTTATTTATTTTCCCCAAGTCATTGTTACACATTGATATTGACTTTTACTTTAAATACTGAACTTTTCAATAAAGCAATAAAGCTTATTAAATTGAATAGAAGTGTATACTGTCCTTCTTTTGAATTCTGAAAACTATTTGCTTTCATTTTTGTCACCATTACATTATAAGCTCGGTCATTTTCATCAAGACTGTGGGGTCACTGGCTCCCCAGCTTGTTCGTGGGTGCAGTTTATTGAATTTTGTCTTCTCTATATGAACACAAGCCACTTACTCATCATGGAGACTTTATGTTCTGGGTTATATTTAACATTCTTGACCACGTCTTTTGTCACATGATGTCTGTAATCATGCACATACACTGGCAGTGAGGCACAGGATATAAATTTGGAAGAAAACTTGCTGCAGATACAAAAATTCAGCTGCTTCATACATCCATTATGTGTGCAGGCTTATTGGCCAATATCTCCAGTTGGTCTCAGATATCATGCTTGTTTGAGTTGCTTTCTGTGTGATGCAAACCAACCAAATGTGCACACTCATTGTAGGTTTACTGCACATGCTTTTGTGTGGCGTACATGTGTTCAAATGTGGTTTCGTTTTGAGAAGATTTGTTGTAATCATACACAAGGTGAGTTTAGTTCTTCAGGAAAATCACTGAAGCTGCACAAGATGTGATTTTTATGTCACACAGGTTGTCAAGTTGACAAAGCAAGATGGTATTTCTTACAAAATGTTTTTCAAGTAGTATGGGGGATTGGACAAAAGTAGTATAATAATATATGTTTTCTTGAGTGCATCATCAGCAAGAGGGTTCCTGGTTCAAACCCAGGTTGGGGGAGCCCTTCTGGAGTTTGCATGTTCTCCCTGTGTCAGCGTGGGTTTTCTCCAGGTACTCCAGCTTCCTCCCACAGTCCAAAGACATGCAGGTTAATTGGTGACTCTAAATTGTCTGTAGATGTGAATGTGAGTGTGAATGGTTGTCTGTCTCTATGTGTCAGCCCTGCGATAGTCTGGCGACCTGTCCAGGGTGTACCCTGCCTCTTGCCCAGTGTCAGCTGGGATAGGCTCCAGCCCCCCTGTGACCCCCAAGAGGATAAGTGGTTACAGAAAATGAATGAATGATATATACATACATATACATACATACGTATATATATATATATATATATATATATATATATATATATATATACTGTTTTTATCACATTGTATTTTTGTACATAGATGATTGTCTATTTTTATGTGCTCCACTATGGACCTTTCTCTGTATCCTTTATTAAGTAATTATTTTTATTATTAAACTGTTAAACTATGAATCTCTTATTTTCATTTATACTTGGTGTAATGTATTTCCATTCTATGCTGCTTTATGCTTCTACTCCAGTAGCTATATTACACATTTTACAGATCACTACGTTTGGTACTTTTTACTACATTTATTTGACAGTTATAGCTGCTTTTCAGATTTCAGATATCTTACATAAATGACATTATCATCCCCTAAAATTTGATGTTTGTCAGGATGTAGGCATTTATTTATTTATTTTAATACTAGCCTATTTTATTACTATGTATTGCTTATTTTTATGTATATGACAAAGGTCCTTGAGTGCACCTGAATTGTGTTGTATGTTTGTACAATGACTAATAAAAGAATCTGAATCTAAAAAGTGATGATATGTCATAATTGTATTCCTGATTCATTTACACTGCCACCAAGTGGCCAACAAAAAAATCCAATGGCTGCAGAATGAAGTATATTCATGTGAATAAGCAGGGGCAGCTCTGTTCCCCTCATCCTTATCCCAGCAGTTGGGCCCCTGACAACAGTACTGACACAAATATTTATAATTCCAGGCACAATCCAGGACCCCTCTCCAGGCCCCCTAAACAATTCAGGCACCCCCAGCCCCAAAAGCTGGTCTGCTAATGTACCATAGTGTTAAATAGTATGGAGGCCCTGTGAGGCAAATCAGAGAAAAGAAAATTCTGATCTGGTCGAAATAGTTTTCTATGAGAAGGTGCTTTGAATCTTTTTAAGTTCCTTTTATTTTCATTTGTAAAACATGACTGTTTTACAGGGTTTTACAGCCCCCGTGAGACAGTAATGTTTCATAACCTGCTAGCACACAATGTGCTTTTATCCTGGGTTCAAATGGGGTCGTGTTTACTGAGTTCACAAGAAGAGTCAAAATGAACACCCCCCTTTTATGGTATTCACAACCTCATTAGTGAACATTTTCTGAGAGGTCCTCGTTAACAATTTCATGTTGACAACATCCCATGTCGGAAACACAAGCTCACGAGGTCCATTTGAATGCAGCAATAGTCCTATATAGGACATGTGGTAGTGGTGTGCATCGGCCTCTTGTGGCCAAAATGAGTAATACAACAACAAACACTTAACAAAAAATGATTCTGACAAAAAAAGTCCCTTGCCAAAACTTTTTAAAAGCTGTTTTCACAGATGAAAAAAAACGTACGTTAAGAAAACGATCCTTGCAAAACTGTATTTCCCCATAGCGATTGAATGGACATAAAAAAGTTCAGTAAGATAAAAATCACACTCTTTAAAAGACGAAAACCAGAGCACTGGGGCTTGGATTGTCAGCGTCATCAAGATGTACGGCCTTGTGGTACTGTGGACTGTGAATATAACTGTGTTTTTTGTGTGCTAAGAACCTTTCTGTCAAGAGGCGATTTAAATGACTGTAGCACTTGATTGAAGGATGACCTTTACACCTCTGGTTTCATACTATTAAATGCAATCACCAGAAAATGAATGCATTTAGCACATTTTATAGCTCAGTTTCTGGACATACAGTTAGCTTAACTTGTGCATTATACAGCAGCTAATGTGCTCCTGTTGCATCAGTGTCTGTATCTCCCTGGTGGAATTAAAAAACAAATCATTTGCCCACATTTCACCGATCTGCACACAGTGGTGACAGCCGTGCATGTCAAAGTGAGGCAGGATGACATCATGACAGGCACCTGCCAAAAAAGACAAAATAGATGTTTTGATTTAGTACACAGCCGAGCTAAAAATATGTGGTGTGGTGATGGAAATGTAGGAGCGGGGAACCGCCGTGTATCCTCTTAGTGTGTTTTGTCTCTCTTAGCACAACCTCTCCCACATAAAAGGTGTGAACAATCTCTTCTCCGGCTGTCACAGACGAGAATATTGACACAGGCAAACTTTGGTCTCTGCATTGCTGGGTTGTTGGTGGTAATTATGGACGCTTTCTGACTGTCCAAACAGTAAATGTGAGTGTGCGGGCTGAAATTTCAAGTGTCCTTCAAATAAACCTGAGTGTCCTGTCACCAAATATCATGCTGATGCTACTATCCTGCTTTAAAAATGTGAATTTGCGAGTGTTAACGGTACCCTGTCATTATAGACAGCATCCTCACTGATGTGTCTGCTGAAGTTGAAGGTTCCAGGTTGTTATTTGCAGTTATTTTCTCGTGCACGCCGCCTTCGCACCGTGCTTTTGAATGCATAGGTGCAGACAGCTTTTACATTTGCAAGTTTGTGTACAGTGGGCTGAAATAATCTGAGCACACCTGTACTTTCAACTCAGAAATGATTGTGTATGGGTATATACAGTGGATACAACTCTATTTGCAGTCATGGAAACTTTTTCTTGATGTCAGATCTTGTGTTCAGTGCAACATATCGCAGACACGTGTTGAAGTGGATTTTGTTACTTAGATAACATTGTCTCTGCTTCCTGTATTTCTTTTCAGAAGCCTTTGTACCAAACATTGTCTTTCACAGTGTGAATTCTGCTCTGCAATGATTTGAGGATGTTTGTATCTCCCCCACCATTGTTTTTTATCCTTCACATCGAACAAAACTATCATGTTGCAACACTTATCCGGCTTTAGGTGGCGAGAAAAACATGGCAGGTAGTCATTGCTATGTAATAACAGATCTGGGAGACAGAAAGTTAGTATACACAGAGAGAAATCCCTGTGCTGGAAATGGACAGCAAGCATAAATAGATCTTTTATTTGAAGCCAGGGAAAGACCCCGCTCGACCCTGATGCAGGTACATTGTCCCTGTACAGGCAATTTCCAGCAATCTAACCTGTCACAGCACTCACTGGAGCTCACCAGTAGCTCATTGCAATTTTGAGACTAAATGTACCGTCCAGTGTCTGGTCTGTGATGGATTGCAGAGGAGGCTACTGTGTTTTCAGACCAACCCTATCACCAGACAGGAACGTAAATACTGGACCATTTTGCAAAACCCCAGATTACGTGAAGTGATGTTTTTTCTTTAAAGGCAATGTCAGCCTTTGAGTTGGTTCATCCCTCTGCTCCAGACGAGGGATGGGTGTTGAGAACTGGTACTAAATTGGTACTGGCTCCTAACTGGTCAGTGCTGAAATATCAACAAGCTCCTGGACAAGCTGTTTTGCTATCGGTATTTATTGATTCCAACTTAACTGGAATTTTCAAATACCTATCCGTCCCCCAATAATGACAAACCTGTTGGTGGTGTTACTGTGTTCACATTCTGTGTTGTCCTGTAGGAAGTAACAGAATACAAGGAGCTAATTTATGTATGTAAATACAAAATATGAGTAACTGTATTCCATTACAGTTACAGTTGGAATAGGTGGTATTCTGCATACAGGCAGAGGCTTTATTTTATTTGTTCAATACCATGTCCTAACTGAATGTATCTGTCATGATCCTGGTTTTGTATATACTGACTCCGAAGTAGGGATGCACCGATCCGAAATCTATATTGAAGATCGGCCAATATATCATCAAAATAGATGGATCAGGTATCGGAAAATGCAACCTATACCTGAGGCGATTCTTTCCCTTTAAATCTATTGCAACGTCATGGAGCAAAGGAGAGAATCTGCTGTGTGGAGGTATTTCACACTATTTCAACTGCTGTTGCACAATTGTTTTTTCTGTTAGAAAAAATAGTTCATAATTATATTAAACTGTTTCATCTTGTTTCATTTTATCTTAGGAAAGAACTGTAGTCATCAATGCCCGATGCCTCTAGTCTTTTCTGTTCTACATGTAAAGGTATATAGCTTTTTAGTTCAACCATGGTATCGGATCGGTATTGGGTATCGGATGATACTCAAAGCCACAGGATCGGGATCAGTATCGACACCGAAAAAGCTGGATCAGTGCATCTCTACTCCAAAGTGGTTGAAATCTGGCGCTTGGGCAGTGACTTGCGGCACGAGAAACCAACGAAAAAAGGCGTCCTTTAATGTCTGCATGATAAGCGGCCAGTTGGCCTGGCAGAGTCAGGAGGGAACACGGCGGAACATAAATGAAAGTTAAGATGGCGAAAGTCTGAGTGGGGCAGGCAGGAGTGGTGGTGGATGGGTCCAACAATCCACAACTTTGACCCGAGAGAGCGGTGTTCATGTCCCTTAAAATTCTAAAGCCGAACCCTGTTCTTTTTTCCCCAAACCTAGAGTTTTTTGTTGTTGAAGGGAAAAAAAGTCAGTTTGTGGACGTAGTGTGTTTATTTTAAAAGAGACTGTATGCAGACGTTAAATTTCCTGTGAAAACGGAAGTGTATCTTGAAAGAAGACGATGCATGTAACAGGCTGAAGTTGACACAGTGTCCCAGAACATCAACAACCAACGCACCAAACGTCAGTATGTTACAAGGTCGGAGTGAGAATGTGTTGGTATATTCTGTTATCTGTTGTTTGAGTTCGTCCTTGTTTCATGTTATTTACTGATGTTTAGTCTGTTTCCTGTTTTATTTTGTAGATTCTCTTCCCATGAGTCATATCTGCTTTTACTTTCTGTTTTTGTGTGTTTTCCCTCCTGTTTTCTGTCACACTTGTCCTCTGCCAGTCTTGTTAGTCATTCCCTGTTCCCAGAGTCTTCCCGTCACACCTGTTCTGTATTAGTCTTGTTTGCTCCAACCCAGTGTTCCCCACCACACCCATGTTGTCAGTCAATCCCAATTTCCACCTACTCCAACTGTGTCTTTGTTCTTGTGATTAGTTTTCTGTGTGTTTCCCTTTGATCCTTGTCAGTTCGTCTGAGTTCATGATGTCATTTCTTCCCAGTCTCTCCTGTTCCATGTTGAATTCCCTCCGAGTTCTTCCCTGTGTTCACCGTGCTTCCCTGGTTTGTTTCAGTTTAGTTTTGGCTCTCCTTTGTTTTGGACCTTGAGTTACCTGCCTGTTTGGGATGTTTTTGGTATCGTTTAGCTTCTGGTAGTGAAGCAGCTTTACAGCACATCACCAATAGACATTTGTTGACCAGATATTCGTAGCAATTGCTGCTCCCTCATCAAATAGCCTATATACCTGAAACTCAGGAAACAATTTTGTTTATTTAGGCAAAAGATATAATAATAAAACAGCTGTTGAATTTTTCACATCTTTCTATGTCACGTCTTAATTTTTTGCATTAGATTATGGAGAGCAGTATCATTATGAGTATCATGTTGTGATATCTTGACAGCTAGATATGATGGTCCTCTAAGAATGAAGCCTGCTGACTTTGAGAATCACAAAACTTTTTCTCTAGTGCCACCAGGTGGTTGACAATTTTTATTATTAACTACTGTTAAATGTATTGCCATGGAAATTTAACATTCATGATTCCCAGAGGATAAATCAGAACAATTTTAGTGATCCCTTGACTTTTCATCTGGCACCACAGGCAGGTCAAAGTTCTTACTTATCCAGTGAAATAGCTTGTGACACCTGCTTTTTTGACCCCCTTAGTTTTTCCTCTATTGCTACCATGAGGTTATTTTCCAAGGCAGCTGGGTTTCTGTGAGATCATGAGTGGGGTTTGACAATGTCTACCGAAATGACATATGACAATGTCCAGAGTTAAACATTGTGATAGATGAAGACGTCAACCCACAAACTGCCAGCTTTATTCATTATGGTAGCACAGTTATCAGGACTGAGGACTGAGATAGGGACAGAGAGACAAGGACTGACTACCACAGTGTGCGTGAGAGAGAGTGACAGAAAGGAGAGGGGAAGGTGGACTATTGCACGCAGTGTATTTGTAAGTTATTAGTAACTTACTCGCGAAGCTGCTTTGCCACTTTTTGACCCATCCACCAGAACCTGTGATATTTATACACCAGTGAATTTAGAAAAAGAAAAAACATGCATTGTCCATCGGTGCAAACCTAATAATGTGATGACATGCAGGATCATACGAATATTGATCTTGTTTGGCGTCAGGTAATGTGTGTGTGGCCGAACCAAATCAGTATCCTGTCAGGAGCTACTGACAGCTATAGGCATAGTTTAGGTGTGTGTGTGACGACAAGAAGAGGTGGCTGTTCATTCGAAATAACAACGGCAGCTCCTCAAGAGGTCACCGTAGATGCTACAATAGCATGAGAACTGTGTTAGAATCGGGTAAGAAGAATGGCACCAAAGACTTTTCTCAATGAAAATCATGTTTTCAATCTTCTCCCAGTCGGCTTCAGCTTCTGATATACATGACAGAGAAATGGTGCTGCCAAGTGCTGTTCTAAAAGTGCCTGCCCTTTTCCAAATGGTTTCAATTGATGGCTACTTAGATGGTTCTGGTGCATGGAGTTAACCATGAGGTCTACATTTATGATTTTGATAGAAATGTCTCAGCAACTATTGGATGGATCATCATCAGGTAAAAATTTCAGTTTGTCCAATACTTTGGCTTAGGACCAAGTATCTGTAAAAATAATGACATTCCCATCAGCCTCAGCTGTAGTTTGTATTTAGAGCTAATTAGCAAATGTTGGCTGACTAAGCTAAAAGTATACCTGCTAAACACTGGCATTGCATAGGTTCTTGTTTTCTAACAGACACAGGCAATACCGCACATACTCTCCCCGTGTCTCTCTGACCACTGCCTGACTGACAGCTCTGTGACACTCCTGTTATTTCTTTCTCAACTGTTAAGGCAGGACAACTTCTTCCACTGTCTGTCAGTCTGTCATATGCTTTATCCAAAGATAGACACAGAGAAGCCAGGACTGACTTTGTCCTCTTTCTTCAGGTACTTTTAGAAAGCTGAATTTTACAATACATAGAAAATGGAAAAGTAAAATCCATCATGCTGTACCATACCTCGGGCTGTCCCTTCTGTTGTGGATAAGGCCTTGATTTGTCACATCGCTGTAATGCATGTGAAATGGTTTGGGCTCTGATGACTGGAAATTTAAAGTTGACTTGACCTGAAGCAGACTCACTTATCAAAATACACTGAATTTATGATAAAGGATCATCTGATTTCATTAAATTGATCATGAGATTTTACAGTTAATGTGGACACATTCAAGCCAGAAGAGTTTGGCTTTGAAGGAAAGCCCAGAGTGCTATTGTCACTAATTCTGGCTGCTATAAAGGGACCAACAGAGGAAAGAAAAGAGGAGGACCATGCAGAACTCGAGGTCGTCTCTTTTGATTTCACAGGGTGAACAGAAACGGTGATTTGATTTTCTTTCTTTTTAAAGATGCGGTCCTCACTCTGTTGTGCTAAATATAAGGTCCTTCCAATTCAAAAAACTCTTTCAATATTTGAATCACCAGGCATAAAAAACTAATTGAATTAAACTGTTATAAAGAGAACTTGGTACTGGATGTTTCTAGGATTCTGCCCACAGGTATGACAACTACGTAGTTAATTTGTCAAAACAGAAGAAATTAAATCTGTAAAGCATAAAGGGGGTTCAACAAGTAATGAATGCCCTTGGCTAAAGCAAAAATCACAGCAGGACATAACACACTAATAAATAGCTAAATTAAATGGAGGTACAACTTAATGGTTGAATGGTGAAAAAATGTGAAAGCAACTAGATTAATACAATGACACTACTACTGTTTTTTTTCCTATAAATTCATGATTATGTCATCTTAAAGGGACAGTTAACCCCAAAATCAAAAATAAAACATATTTCAACTTAACTGTAGTGCTTTTTATTAGTTTTGATTGCTTTGGTGTTTGTTGCCGAGTGTTGGAGATATACTCTCAATATCTACTCCTAGCTCACCTGGCACCACTGAGCTAGCTAACATTACAGCTCAGCTGAGGAGGACACCACTGATGTTTATATCTTGCACTGTCACAAACACAAGCCTCTCGTCCATGAGTAGATGCACACTTCCTTCTGCACATTGATACAGTTGACAGTTGTAGTTTTGAAGAAAGAAACAGTTCTTACATGAAACTTCTCACAACAAGGTCTGCGGATTATGATGAGTAGGTCATGAATTCTGTAAAGAGACACTGCTGTTGAATTTCAACTTTTCATGCTTATACCAAACTTCCTTGGCAGCTGTATCATGCAGTCATGGACTAGTTTAAGGAGATTAGTTTATAGCTAGCAGGTGGTGCTGGTTCACCTAGTTCTACTGAGCCAGCTAACGTTAAAACCCAGCCTAGACGACACCTACTACTACACCTGCCAACAGTATCACCTCACAAAAGAAAATGTGCATCTACTTGTGCACAAGAAGCTTGTGCTTGTGACAGTGCAAGGTGAAAACCTTAATTCCATTGTCCTCGCCTGAGCTGTGACATTGGCTAACTCAGTGGTAATAGGTGAGCTAGCAGCAGATGCACACGTCCTTCTGCACGGTGATTCAGTTTGTAGGTGTAGTTCAGTAGATAAAATAATGGTTTCTACATGAAACTGCAGGATCTGGATTATTGCGAGTAACCAGGTCATGATTTCTGGAAAGAAAAAATTCTGTTGAGTTTCCCCAGTGTATTTTTTTTGGCACTTTAAGCACCACAAGCTGAGTGCCATCTAGTGCTGTTATATTCCAGGGAAGGCAGACATCTCTATGGCCGATATCTCCAACACTAAAGTTCACCCTAAAATGTTTGATTTTAGGATGAACTGTCCCTTTAGAGTGATAGTTATTTTGGTAAATGTGTTTGCCAGCAGTTGATTGTTTTCACATTTGACAGACTCGGAGCAGCAGCAATATTTATTTGGAGTTTCTGGCCTTGTAACAAATATGGTAGAATCGAAGTGCAGCACCAGACAAAAGGGAAGTTTGTAAGTCTTTTAATAGCCTCTAGCAAAACACAGAATCAGCAGGCAGGTGAAATAGAGAGTCAATAGCTTGGTTTTGGAGCTTTCAGAGAAACAGGTTCAGTTCAGAACTTGTGGCATGGCACGCTAAAGCTGAGAGCAGATGATGATTCCCACTGTGAGGGAGTAGACAGTCAGCAATGTCAGACGAGCAGAGGGTCCGGCAACAGGTGGACACACAAGGACAACAAACACACCTGTTAGGAGCCGGTTGTAGGTCAGTCGAAACCGACGAGGGACCAGCAGTGACTTTGAGTGGATCTTACAGTGCACACACAAAGGAAGAGTATGTAGCCACATGGCGAAATAATCCCCAGCACAGGAAATCACAGGCAGCGGAGCAGATAAAGTCACAATGTAGAGCTGACTGGCAGCCTCTCCACACAGCCACGGGAAACAGGCAAATAGAAACTGGGAACATAGAAGCAGAGCTTTTGGTCAAAGACAAAAGGCTGAGTGGTTTACCAAGGAGCAGGTGAAGCAGGATAGTCAGAGGCAGGCAGTCATGGCAATGAGGAAGCAGTCTGGGAATAAATGCTGGAAAGTCTCGCATGGATATAACAAAGAACAATGAGGCTGGAGCATATATACTAGCAGAGTGTAATCAGGTGTAGGTGAACTGAGTTGCCTTGACGAGGTGGGCATGGGGGACTGGCAGGGGCCGGTGGGAGTAGCAAAAAGGCAGGGTGAGTGGAATTTTACCGGGTGAGCTGAATGAACGACATGGATGGCAGACCAGGAATGCACTCTGAGATACTCGTAATGAATGTAAGTCCAATACTCACTCTCCTTTTCGCTCTGTTTTTTGTCTCCACCAACTCCTCAGGGAAATGTTTGGCTCTGTAGCTGCTGAATGCTCCATTATGTCCATCAGGTAGTCACTATCTGTGTCTGCCTGCTGTTTGGTGCTGAGCAGGCAGTGTACAATGAATTTATCAGAGCCTTTTTAGCTGAAAACAGATGCCTGCTGCTGCTGGAAATGAGGTTGATGAGAGAACCAAAACCAAAATACTAACAAAAGTTGTGGGTGAGAAAACCAATGAGCTGAACATTACACTAAGTCATTTGATCCATTGCTGATTGATTTGTGCAGCTTTAAAGAAAGGTGGAGGATGTGTTTGCATGCGCTGATGAGTTTGAATTACCAAAATAAATAGGGTTCACTGAGGGCTGTAATTCACCTCAGGCACCACACTGGACCTAGAATTATTTTTGTGAAAGGACACACTGACCTTGTCTCAGCACTGTATGCCACTTTATGAGGTGTAGCCTGTACCCTTTAATGATGAAAATGATGTGACACTAAAAAATACACTGATGAACCTGTTTAAAGAAAGCAGTTTATAGACGCTGTTAAAAATCTCCCTCCCCTACCATCTCTACAGATGTGACTGAGGAAGACAGGTAGGTTTAGTGCTGATTATCAATTGTCAATCATGCCTTAACTGTGTTTGGGAAAAGCAGGCAGCCCCCTTCCATCTCTGATGAGAATAAAATAAAAGAGAAAAAAAACAAAGAGGAGAAAAGTGTAAAGTGAAGGCCAAAAGCCCGAAAAGCATAGCAAATACAGGAATAGAGGAATAAAACTAAAATACCACAGCTGAAGGTAAAAGATAAAGACAGAACAACACTGAAAAAACCTTTCCCTCAAAAGAATTAATAAATAGAAATAAAACAAAAAGTCTTTTGAGCTGGCAAGAAGAAAAAGTCACTTGCTAGTGCACTTTTGGAAAAAACATTAATTCAACAGTGAACATTCATTCCCAAACATTGCAGTTTAAGAGATTTTGCTATTCATAATTCTTATTTAGTTTACAATTAGAGAGCAGAAAAGTATTTAACAGAGATTTTGGCACATCCACATCAAAACCACGTTACACAGACTCAGATTGATCCATTCATTAATGATCAAATGCTCCTGTTTGTTGAGACATGTCTAAGTCAAGCTCTAAGTCAAGTCACAAGTCTGTGGAACTGCAGGTTAATTGTAAGGATTAATTCATAGTTGTGCGTTGGCTCTACACAAAACCTACACCGTAGCCTAAGCAGCTGTGAGCAGTGTTTGGGAGTAGCTAGTTACATGTGATGGAGTAACGTAATTAAATCACAAAATAAATGTAATTGAAATTATTCCAAGTCACTGAGAAAAAATATGTAATTAAATCTAAGTTGATTATCGAAATGTTGCTGATTACAAAGGAGTTACATCTGTATTAACCCCACTTAAGTCATTCAGGTCTCTGCATACTGACAATTAAAATGACATGACAGTTGGATATACAGTATTCCTTTCAAAGCTGTGCTAATAGTTAAGCATAAAAGTTTCTTTCTGACCTTGCAAAAAGCAAGCAAAATAGACTAGCTTTTAACCATATCACAGTCCATCATTAGGAATACACCCCCCCCCCCCCCCCCCACGTCCATCATGAGGACGACTACCCCCCCTCGTGTCGTCACCTCCACAGTGTGCTTCACTGTTGACCATGTGAGAAGACAGCTGATGAGACTCCGCTCAAATAAGGCTGCAGGCCCTGATGGTGTCAGCCCCAGGGTGCTCAAAGCCTGTGCCCCCCAGCTATGTGGAGTACTTCAGCATGTCTTCAACATGAGCCTGAGTCTCCAGAGGGTCCCCTTGCTGTGGAAGACATCCTGCCTCGTTCCTGTGCCAAAGACGTCGCGTCCCAGTGGCTCCAAGGACTACAGACCCGTGGCATTGACCTCCCACATCATGAAGACCCTGGAGAGACTCATCTTGGAGCAGCTCCGGCCCATGGTCAAGCCACTTTTGGACCCCCTCCAGTTCGCCTATCAGCCCCGACTTGGAGTTGAGGACGCCATCATCTACCTGCTCAACCGTGTCTACACCCATTTGGATAAGCCGGCGAGCACTGTGAGGGTCATGTTTTTGACTTCTAGTGCGTTCAACACACATCGTCCTGACAAGCTGACAGCAATGCAGGTGGATGCCCCTGGTGTCCTGGATTGTAGACTACTTGACTGGCAGACCACAGTATGTGCGCTTGCAACGCTGTGTGTCAGACAGAGTGGTCAGCAATACTGGGGCCCGCAGGACTGTCCTCTCCCTTCCTCTTCACCCTCTACACCACGGACTTCAGCTATCGCACTGAGACCTGCCATCTTCAGAAGTTTTCTGATGACTCTGCTATAGTTGGATGTATCAGCAAGGGTGATGAGGATGAGTACAGGGCTGTTGTGGATAACTTTGTCACATGGTGTGAGCAGAACCATCTGCAGCTCAACGTGGCAAAGACAAAGGAACTGGCGGTGGATCTGAGGAGGACCAAGACACCGGTGACCCCTGTTTCCATCCAGGGGGTCAGTGTGGACATTGTAGAAGACTGTAAGTACCTGGGGGTACACATTGACAATAAACTGGACTGGGTTAAGAACACTAACGCTCTCTACAGGAAGGGCCAGAGCCGTCTCTATTTTCTGAGGCGACTGAGGTCCTTCAACATCTGCCGGACTATGCTCAGGATTTTCTATGAGTCTGTGGTGGCCAGTGCTATCCTCTATGCTGTTGTGTGCTGGGGCAGCAGGCTGAGGTGGCGGACGCCAACAGACTCAACAAACTGATCCGCAAGGCCAGTGACGTCGTGGGAATGGAGTGTGACTCTCTGATGGTGGTGTCAGAGAGGAGGATGCTGTCTAAGCTACGAACTATCTTGGACAATGTCTCACACCCACTCCACCATGTGCTGGTCAGGCACAGGAGTACTTTCAGTGGGAGACTCATACCACCAAGATGAGTGCCACAGGAAATCATTCCTGCCTGTGGCCATCAAACTGTACAACTCCTCCCTCTGAGTGGCCCTGAGACTTTTTCACACACTGCAATAATTTAATCTAACTTGTGCAATAACCCCATTCACCTTGACTGTATATATTTTGTTTGTGTAAATAATCTTGTTCAGTTTACAATATATATATATGTATATATATATATTTATTTAAGTTTATGTTTGTTAATAATTCCTGTTTATTTAACTCTATATTTGTTAATACTAATGTTTAAATTTCTTATATTTTCACGTATCTTTCCTCTCTTGCAAGGAGCAACTGTAACATAAACAATTTCCCCTCGGGGATCAATAAAGTATTTCTGATTCTGATTCTGATTCTGTCTTAGGGATGGATCTGTTGGCACAGCAGCTGTTATAATCAAGTCAATTTAAAGCCCCCCTCCAATGACAGTCAAGTTTTTAACCTTGTTAAAAATGTTTCCTCTAATAGTAACCTTACCCATAGGGTAAAAAGAGTAGATCTGCCTTCAGTCTGTTTGTTTCTGCTACTTTTAATGTGGGAAAACCATCTTAGACAATATAGTAATACAGTATTTTTACATACTTCGAAACATGTTTGGAGGGGGACTTAAAACACATTAAGGAGCACATAAGGTTGGCCTAATGTCAACCTAAACGGATGAGGACTCTAATTTAGTTGAAAGCTCCAGAAAAAGTTGACCTAGAGTTAGAAATATTTTCAAACACCCATTTGTTGACGAAGACTGTGTGACATGAAAGCTCTGAAAAGCTCAGAAAAAATAGAACTAGTGCCAAAGTTGAAGACATTCCCTCAAGGTGTTCCTGAGATACCGTGTTCATTAGAATGAAATGGATGCAAGGTCACAGTGACCTTGACCTTTGACCATTAAATCGAATCAGTTTAGTGCTGAGACGAAATGGACGTTTGTGCCAAAGAGGAAATTCCCTCAAGGTGTTCCTGAGATACCGTGTTCATGAGAATAAAACGCATGCAAGGTGACAGTGACCTTAAACTTTGACCACCAAATCTTATCAGTTCTTCCCTGAGACCAAGTGGACTTCTTGCCAAATTGAAGAAGTTTCCCAAAGCTGTTCATGAGATATTGTGTTCATGAGAATGAAACAGATGCAAGGTCACAGTGACCTTGAACTTTGACCACCAAATCTAATCAGTTCATCGCTGAGACTAAGTGAATGTTTTTTCCAAACTTGGAAAAAAATTCCCCCAATGCATTCTTGAGATACTGTGTTTATCAGAATTAACTGGATGCAAGGTCACAGTAACCTTAACTTTTGACCACTAAATGCAATCAGTTCACCACTGAGACCAAGTGGACATTTTTGCCAAATTTGAAGAAATTCCCCCAAGGTGTTCCTGAGATATTGTGTTCACGAGAATGAAACGGTCGCAAGGTCACAGTGACCTTGACCTTTGACCACCAAATCTAATCAGCTCATCTCTGAGACCAAGTGGACGTTTTGCCAAATTTGAAGAAATTACCTCAAGGTGTTCTTGAGATATGGGGTTCACAAGAATGGGATGGTAGGACAGACAAACAACCCAAAAACATACTGGTTCCAGCCACAGCAATTGCCAGTGCAGAGGCATAAAAACAATATATGAAACTTAAAGTTGTCAGGTTTGTCAAACTGTGTTGTTTTTTTTTTTTTACCTAAGTGGGACAAAATCATTTCAACGCATAGCCTTAATAACTAAAAATAACGTTGTGTAGCTGTGCATGGCCTGCCTGGCTCTGATTAATTTATTCTTTTATTGTTCCAACATCTTACAATCAAAGCTTAAGCCTTCATGGTTTTTACTTCCGAGTCTCAAGTGAGTCAAGCCTCATAGCAGCCATGTCCAAGTCAAGTCTCAGGTTCCCAAATTTCGTGACCTACGTCTGACTCTCGTCCGAGTTCGAGCCTTAAGTCTGCAGCTCTGGTAATATTAACAGTTATGAGCCAAGTGTATTATTTATTTTGCTAATTCCAATGGGTATTTTTCTAACTCTTCTCAATAATAAAATATTCTGCATTCGAATGAGGAGAGGAGAGGAGAGCAGAGAAGAGGAGAGGAGAGAATGGTTTCTTTTTGTAGACTGTTGGCAAAGCTCCACGTTCACACACATACACAGAGTTAAACCATTTGGGGTCTGCGTGCGGGAGATATGCATGTTCATGTTGAGTCTCAAGGTCGCAGCTATGGTAGGAAACTGCTGTGTGTGAGTTTGCTTATATTTGAGAAAAGACAGATAGCGAGGAGAAAGTTTGTGTGCGTTATTTCTCTCATGCATACTCAGGTCTGAGGTATGCAGCCTGGTGTGGGAGTGTGCAAACATACACATACCCAGCACACACACACACACACACACACACACACACACACACACACACACACACACACACACACACACACACTTACTTAGAAACATACTTGAAGCCAGTTTCTCAGCTCATCCTTCAACACAGCGGAACATTGGGTGTTGTGCTCACTGGTGTGGACAGATGTTGCAGAGTTGTCCAACAACCAGCTGAAGGAAAAACATGCGTGAATGCAGCCTGACCTGATACCAGCCAAGAAAAAAATTCTGATTAAGTCACCGCTTATCATCTGTACATGTCATGTCATGGCAACATTTTTCTTTAAAGGAGCAATGTGTAAGATTTAGAGGGATTTAGTGGCATCTAGTGGTGAGAATCGCAGACTGCAACCTGCTGGATCTTCTCCTGGTTCCTTTGGTGTTCATCATTCAGGAGGTTTTCAACATCAGCCGAAATGTCTGCAGAGTTCTCTTCCTCTCCAAAACAATCAGATCTGGTGATTTAAACCGGTAAAAACAATGGCGGTTTTAGGCGGGGGCCAGCAGGGGCCAGTGCCCCCGTAACTCCGAGTCCGGCCCCTCCTGTGGCCCCCCCACCAAGGAGTCGGAGGGGGAAATGAACGTCACTCTGTAGCGCACCGGCTGGAGCTCCTACTGGGAATTCTTCGTCGATTCTTTTGAAAATCGACTGGATACTCTCGTCTTTTCTGCGCCTGACTTCCTGTTTGACTCATTTGGTCTGTGCAAATTGACGCGCCGTCAGAAATAGACCCAGCGCGTAATTTGAGCGGAGCGGAGCGCCGAGCCGCTTCTAGGCCGCGGCTGGTGGAGCAGCTTCTTGAATGGCTGCTATTAGCTCCAGCACCCGCGCCTCGGCCGGATCGCGCACGCCACAGATCCAGTGGGTTGCTATAAATGGGCCTGTCCCAGAGACATTCAACTACCAGAGGGCTTTTGAAATGCTCTGATTCAGGGTGCTGTACTTGCAAATCGAGAGGGAGGGAGGAAAGCAGTAATTTGTGCCTGTTTGTGTGTAATTTATTTGAATCTCACCTTTTGTTTTCCTTTCGTTTTGCGTATTTTGTATTGTTTTGTGTATCTGGAACTGTACTTGTGAGTGTGAGAATTTTAAAAGAATATTTTGTCTGCACATGATTTTAAATATTAAAATAGCCCTCCAGAGGCAGATCAGTACGTCAGTCATTTTTCTTTTGATTACTGAAATGTTTAACCACTAATACTTGGCCGTGTTTTAAGTGTAACCCTTCACCATAACATACAACTAGTGTTTTTATCAGTAAAAATGGAACATTTTTCACACATAAAAAGCACAAAGATGTTGAAATCTAGGCATATTCTACCATTATAACTTTGCTCTCAGAATTCACCAGATTGATGCCTTTAAATCAAATAGGCCTACAAAATTTTCTCCCGGGGGAGCATGCCCCCGGACCCCCTTACACATATATATATCTTATTGTTCAGACTTAGATATTTGACCGTACTTGTATGTGCCCCTGTATCAAAAGGACTGGCCCTAGCTTGCCCCCCCCATTTAAACTGGCCTAGAACCGCCACTGGGTAAAAACACAAAATAAAGCAGTTTCATGTTACAAATCAGTGTTTCTCCTATGCCGTTTGGCTTGCCAGAGGGGCTGCCTGCCCAGCACCTGCTAATGTGTGCTCAACTCTTTTCTTTGACAACCTCAGATCCAGACATTCAGGAGGGTTTTACCAGGAACGAGATTATCAGCAGAGGTCTCCTCCTCTCCTAAACAAACAAACCTGGTGGTGTTTTCCTGACACTGCTTGTCATGGAGTGGGCTGCTGCCTATGGTGGCTGACGCGACAACGTCCTGTCTAGAGCCAGTGTTTGGTTTGTCTGTTCTGGGCTCTTGAGGCGACGATGCTAACCACTGCACCACCATGCTGCTAATTAAAACACAATGATTCTTATTTTCAGGTGATGATACACTGAATAAAACAAACTTATCATATTCATTTTTGCAAATAAATCCTCCTAAATTCTTCATACCGGACTTTCAAAGGGAAACTGCCCATTGGTGCGACAGCCCATTGGTCCGACATATCATTGTCTCGACCATATTAAACCCATTGTTCCGAAGTCCTTTTGTTCCGAAATCATCATGATGCCGTGTGATTAAGGTCTGGTTAGGTTTAGGCACAAAAACCACTTGGTTAGGGTCAGGAAAAGATCATGGTGTGGGTTAAAATGAAAAAGAAAGTGGCAAAGACATAAGCTGTGATCCTGCTCCGCCTCAAGCCTTTCCCAGCTGACCCAACTAAACTCATCTTGTGTATGCTTACAACAACTCCTCCCAAAATTAAACCACCCTCGAACACATGTAAGCCACACAAAGGCAGGTACAGTAAACCTACTATGAGTTTACACATTTGGTTGGTTTGCATCACACTGGCAATGCATGGAGACAGAAAGCAACTCAAACAAGCATGATATCTGAGACCAACTGGAGATGATGAGACACTGGAGTTTGGCCATTAAGCCCGTACACATAATGGATGTATGAAGCAGCAGAGTTGTTGTATCTGCAGCAAGGTTTCTTCCACATTTATATCCTGTGCCTCACTGCCAATGTATGTGCATGATTACAGACATCATGTGACAAAAGACGTGGCCAAGAATGTTAAATATAACCCAGAACATAAAGTCTCCATGATGAGTAAGTGGCTTTCTGAAGGACTCCAACTTTCTCTCATAAATTCTTGGTGGCTTTTTTAAAAAAACCTGCATTGTGTGTTGTTGTGCAGAAAATTTCTTAATCACAGCTTTTAATGACTTGGCCACTTCACATGTACTATTCCCATCTATGCGCCATGCACTGAGCCATGAGGGGGAAGGGTTAGTCCACACTTCAACTGTAGCCATTATTTCTCACATTGCTCACAGTGCTCACAGATTCAGCCAAGGCACACACAGTTGGCTGTATTTTTGTCCTGTGCCTAGCTTTACTCAAAGCTGTGAACTTGATTTAAAATGATAAGCTGTTAGATTGGTGTTTGATTTTGTTGCCTTTTGCTGTATTCAAAACGATTTTTCCAAGTAAAAGAAGTATTTAAATGCTGGAAAGATGGTCCCTGTCTATGCAGTATAAATACACAAGTACTCTTGACATTGATGATACAGGACCAAAGAAAACAGAGAAAAAGGGCTGTGACATTCCCTTTTGCTCATGAGAAAACCCACAACCACCAGCTGCACCACACTGAACCAATAAATGCTCCTGTGATGGGAATGCAAGTTTGGCTGTTTTCCCACAGGAAACAATATGGCAGCTAGCTGGTTACAAACTATTTTGAGTTACAGTGAAACAGGAGGCTGAAATACATTTTGCTCAAACATTTTAGGCGAGAAACAGGCAACACAGTAACATAATGTTGTTTCATATTTGATCAACACTGCTTAGTTATACTATTTGATGCAATTTCTTTCGGCCTGTGTATTTACATTACAGGAAACAGTATGGCGCCCACTTTCTGTTCACAAATTCTCATATCACAGCCAGGCATTGTACTAAAATATGTTTCTGAAAACATTTTAGGTGAGAAAAAGGCAAAGCAGTAACATAGTCTTGGTTTCTATTTGATCAGCACTGCCTCGTAGTGCTAAATGCACTTTTATAGCTCTTTTTTAGCCTTCTGACCTCTCAAAGCACTTTTACACTACAAGTCACAATCACCCATTCAGAGTTGTGGACGAGGCTGTCATACATGGTGCCATCTGTTACTCAGTAACCATTCACATCCACACACAAACTGATGGAACAGCCATCAGGAACAATTTGGGGTACAGTATCTTGACCATGCATATTTCGACATGCAGACTGGAGGAACTGGGAATCGATCGGCCACCCTTGATACGGGTACAATCTGTAGGTTGAGCAAGCCCCTAGGAAAAGCGCCAGGCTTTAAAGCCAGCTTTAAATAGTGGCCAAACATAGAATTACAACATCCAGGTCCATCACATGATGTCATGGCGCCCAAAAAGACTTTTCCCCATAGACTCACACTGTGAAAGAGACATCTTTAAATCACCGGATACATTTTTTTTAATGTCACGACCACCACAAAATGACTCGTTTTACTATCGTGATTTGATTCATTCAGTCTAATAATGTTTCGACAGCCTACAAGAGCCATACAATACAATCATTTTATCCCCATTTAAGGGGCTGCCTCATTGTTGCGGTGTGTGAAGTTGCAAGCTGTATTTGCAATGAAATACCCGCTAAAGGCTGTGAACTGACCTCATGTCATCGTTTTTCAACAGTAGGGCGCTAAACTGGAAGAGGCCACTCGGTTGCCCAAAGTCCAAAGTGTGATTGCTCTTTGGGACCCACAATGTGGAAGATCCAGCTAATTTCATGCCACGAAAATAGAGCCTTTTTGGCTTCATGCGCCACTGAGCATCTTTCACAGGAATGAATGGGGCCCCTTCCAACACTGTGTCCTGTTCTCGTCATATATCTATGAGTTAAAACAACAGCCCTTGAGCCTGCATCTTGAGCTGAGCGAATGAGCTGCATGGACGAAGATCCATTACAGTTCATTTACACATACTACCCACATTGTTATCACACAAAGCTGGTTGAAAATCAGCAAAGTACCCTTTAAGACTCACACTGGCTGTTTAGAGCAACAAATACAGGAAATAAAAGCTTCTGTGAATGGGATACAGGTTATTGTAAAACAATAGGTGACAGAAAGTGTCACAACTGAATAACATCCTCAGAGAGATTATTACTTTGAGAGGGGTGTAGTAGCTGTTGTATGGAGCTTTGAAGAATCAGCAATATCAAGAACTGCGTGTGTGTGTATGTGTGTGTGTGTGTGTGTGTATGTGTGTTTCTGGTCCAGCTTGGCCTATAAGGCTGGCACTGCCCACTTGTCTGTTCTGCTGTTACCATGACAATGGCCACCATGCCAGGCCAACACCATATGGTTGCTATGGTAACGTTCCATTTTTTTTGGCTGGTGCCGGTGAACCAGGTGTATCTGCCAGCTGGTAACGACAGGTGGATGGTGGGAGTGAGTGTGTCAGTGTGTGTGTGCGTTTGTTGCGTCTGTTTCAGAGCAGATAAACCAAGAACAGTGAGCCTCCAGCAGACAGAATAAACCAGAGAAGAACAGAGCAGAGCGTCGTGTTTTTATTCATTCCCTAAGGCTGATATTTAGAAGCACTGATTCATCATTTATCAAACTCTCTGAGGGTTTACACCGTTTTTCCCTTTCCCTTCAGGGCCCCGACAAACTACGCCAACAGTTGGCCATCGGGCGCTACTGGGCCCAGTGTGGCTGACCGTCGCCTGTAGCGCCATTGGTTCTAGTTGGCTTGTATTAGCTTTTGCTCTGCCAATTCAGCATTTTGAAGTAAGGACACAGGCACTCAGTGAGAGTGACCTATCTGAGTGGAAGTTCAGTTGTGGTAAAATTTTGTGAGTTATTATTTTAATTGAGACAAGACTGTTTACTCACATTTGTGGCACCATGAAAATGATTTGCCTTTTTGCAGAGATTGTGAGTACAAATACAACTACAAGTAGGAGGAGTACTTTATAATTTCTTCCTCTTATGGGCGCAGAACATACATGCATGTCGCTCGCAGTCTTAAGTCTTAAGTCTAGTCTTTATACTTGAAGTCTGACGTCAAAGGGCAGGGTGACTAATGGGAACAACTTTTTAAACTGGTCCAGGATTGGCCTGGGGAGCCCTTCTGTGCAGAGTTTGCATGTTCTCCCTGTGTCAGCGTGGGTTTTCTCCAGGTACTCCTGCTTCCTCCCACCGTCCAAAGACATGCAGGTTTACTGGTGACTCTAAATTGTCCGTAGGTGTGAATGTGAGTGTGAATGGTTGTCTGTCTCTATGTGTCAGCCCTGTGATAGTCTGGTGACCTGTCCAGGGTGTACCCTGCCTCTCGCCCAGTGTCAGCTGGGATAGGCTCCAGCTCCCCCGCAACCACTAACAGGATAAGCAGTTACAGAAAATGAATGAATAAAAGTGTTTGTTTTTGTCACTGACAGGCCCAGATTATTATTTTAAGTGCCTGACAACATTATGGAAAGGATCCTTACAGAGATAGACATTTTTGTTAAAGTGTAAAATCCTTTATGTTTAACCAGAAACAGCTTCAAAGCGCTATCACCAAAGCCACCAGACTCCAATTAAATAAACTGTAAGTTTATCCTTGTAGAACACATTTCATTCAAAGTCAATGGAAACTAAATATAACTAACACCAAACCAAAGCAGGGGCGGCACGGTGATGTGGTGGTTAGCACTCTCGCCTCACAGCAAGAGGGTTGCCGGTTCGATCCCGGGCGTGGGAGCCCTTCTGTGTGGAGTTTGCATGTTCTCCCCGTGTCAGCGTGGGTTCTCTCCGGGCACTCCGGCTTCCTCCCACAGTCCAAAGACATGCAGACTGGGGACTAGGTTAATGGTGACTCTAAATTGTCCGTAGGTGTGAATGTGAGTGTGAATGGTTGTTTGTCTCTATGTGTCAGCCCTGCGATAGTCTGGCGACCTGTCCAGGGTGTACCCTGCCTCTCGCCCGATGTAGCTGGGATAGGCTCCAGCCCCCCCGCAACCCTCAAGAGGATGAAGCGGTTAGAAGATGAATGAAAACCAAAGTAAAGCACCTTGGTTTGTCTTTACACTGTTTAGTTTAAATGAATCCAGAAAAAGTATCATCATTTTTTTTTAAAGATATGATTTTGGGCAATGGATAGGACAGCCAGGTGTGTGTGTGTGTGTGTGTGTGTGTGTGTGGGGTGGATGACATGCAGCAAAGGGCCACGGGCTGGACTTGAACCTGGGCTGCTGCGGCAACAGCCTTATACATGGGGCGCCTGCTCTACCACTAAGCCACTGACCCCCCAAAACAGAAATGTTTTAAGCATAAAGCACGTTTGTTTGTTTTGTCATCACTTGTCTTTTTCCAAAAAAATGATGTTTCTCGAAAAATTATGAAACTTTTATTTGATAGGGACGATGCAATTTAACATGGTTCCCGTAATGAGTATGGGTCTGATGTGTTGCACAAAGATTTTATAGCTCTTGCTAATTTTCAACTCTTGTCCTTAGTTGGGCTTTTACATGTAGACCTAAAATGTTATTAAAAATAGACAGTTTAAAATATCATATAACCACAATACATTACACACATGGAGGACACAATAAAATACATAAACCACACACTACAATACACGTACCACAGTGTATATACCATAATACAAACATCACAACATATCCCACAATACATCTACTACAATAGACATACTACTATATGCATAACACAATACATATATTAAAGTACACATACCACAATATACCACAACACTCACACTAATACCCCTTAAAAGTTTGAGCACACAAGAGTGGCTACAGCTCCGGTTTGCTTTTAACGTGCTCCAGAGGTGACAGCCCTTTATGGAAAAAGCTGATTGTCCAAATTTAGATTTACGATATGGTATTTTACAGTTGCAACTCATGCTGCTCCTTGTAACTCCATTGCTGTCTTGTCTTTGACTAAATCTGGAAAGAGGCTCTGGAGCTATACATTTGAAAACTAATTTCAGAAAACAAACATTTATGAAGCTGTCAAAGCTTGTATCGCTCTAACAATGTGACAGTGATGCCATTGGACAGGCTTTTTGTCCATTATTTTCAGTGCCTGATTGTGTAAAGATGTCAGGTATTTTACAACTGTTTGTAATGAAATATGACTTTTCTTTCTAAAAAAAAATTAAAGCTTAATTTTCAAATTATTTAGACTTTTCTCTTGTCATATGACTTAATTATTGTTTTTCCTGGCTGTGGCTTTAATATTCTCATTGCTGTCCTCATTTTATTTTCTTTTTTTCCAGGTGTGAGTTGCAACTAATTTTGTCACTTTTTCAGCATGAGCTCACTCTTTAAAAAATCCTGCTGATTACTTTATGGTATGGGACTGCACTACATCTTATCTTTTGAGTGTAATTCTGCCTGGTTTGTTAAAAATGATCAAATTCAGCCAACATCGCATTCAATCTTTTAAAAAGGTTTGTGATGTTAGTTTATTGTTGAAATATGGAAATTGATATTAAAACAGATGTCGTGACATCACCAGCATCATTTGAACAGATGAAGTGTCTCCCTATGGATCATGTGGAGTGTAAAGAATGGGGAGTCCCAAACTTGGGGTCATGAGGTTTATAATTGACATTCACAGCAGGCCTGAGAGGACGGGGAACATGAAAAATTACATCAAGCTTCGGAGCCTGTGTAAGAGTTTGCTCTTGCCAGAGGAGAGGTGTATGTGTGTGTATGTGTGTCCCGTAGCTTTTCCTTTTGCATGTGTGTCTCTGTGTGTGTCATCGTAAGTGTGTGTGCTCACATGTACGTTACAAGTGTGTTGGTGTGTGTGTGTCTTTGCCCGTGGAGAGGAGAGGAGGTAAATTCATATCAGAGTGTTTTTGCTACAGGCATGGTAATTATGGCAGTTTTTAATAACTATGCTTTATAATCATTTAGCACTGATGATGCACACACAAGCACACGCACACAAACACACACACACACGCACACACAGATATCTCTGGAGGCACTAATGAATTTAGATGTGATAGGCACTGAAGCTGAACTTAAGGGAGGGGGGCAGAGGGAGATAGATGGATAAAGAGCGAGTAAGGCCAAGAGACAGAGAGGCGGGGAACTTTGTTTTCAGTGTAACAAAATAACCACTTATGCATGAAAATGTTGCGCTGCATCGATCATTTTTCATCAGTGTGTTCAGGAAATCATCAATGACTGTGAGCTCATTCTGCTACCGTGAGAACACACAATAATAATAATAAATACAAACATTTTTAAATGGAAAGTTTACGAGAGCCTGAGTGCACAGAACTGTGTCTGAGAGGAGTAATTGATGGATTCCAGAATAGATTAAAAATCCTACAAAATAAACGCCTTCATAAATGTTGGTCACAAGTTATGCTGCCTTCTGACTAATCCTTTGGTTCCCAATTAATCTGAGCAGTCACAATGATTTATGGGACAGAAAAAAAGAAATTAACTTTGGTATTTTTCAACCTGGACTCTATTTTCCCATGTTTTTGTGCAGTTTCCGGAGGTAGTCCAGCACTGAGTGAGCCGCCAACCAGGCTGCAATGTAACCATTCAGGGCATTTGCACACCATCAATTTATGTCCCTTAAAAATGCTTGATATTACCAATGACATGTTCAGACTCTTATTGTGTGGCTGACCACATTATGGAAAGGATCCCTACAAAAATAGACCTTTTTGTTTGACCACAAACAACCCCAAAATTAACATTAATGTTGGAGTGTGTAGCATGTCATGGCAAACACAATCCTGGGCACTTGATACTATGACTTAGCTTAGGGCTAACACTTGTCTAAGGCTTCCAGGGCTTGGCTGCCTGTACTAACTGAGAGTATTACCAGAGAGTGAGCGTTCAGTTGCCAGGCTAAAGGTAAGGGATGTGGGTCTAACTGTTGCCTTGCTGTTCCGGCACCGAACGGCTGTCAGTCCTTCAGCTTGCTTTCTGTCAGTTTGCTTTCTGCACTGACACTTAATTTCAGTAAGGAGAGACTCGTCCTGAGAGAAAAGAATATTTATTTACATGTGCACATAAGTATGAGACCCCGTTGTGATGTCATCTATTCCAGGAGGGTGGTCAAGGCGTAGTAGATTAGGGAACCCCCCCTTTGGAGGCTAGACTCTGGTGGTGATGACCTGGTGCTGGTCTCTGGATAAGGTGACTGGGTGGAGGAGGGTGCGATAATTCCGCCTAAAATGACTGACAGGAGCAGAGAGGAGAACAAATTCAAAGTTTGGCAGCAACATGAATGGCTTAAGGAGATCGTGGCAAAGTTTGACTGGCAAACAAGGACAGGGAATGCCCATAGTCAGCTGATTGGTGGGAGTGGGATAGAGAGAGAAATGTGAATGGATATAGCATAAAGAAAGTCATCCTGATTCAACTTAAGCTGAGTGCCATTTGTTGACATTAAGACAATAACTTGAAACAAAATTTCGTGGGGAAAAGGAGAAAACTCCACTAACTGTCTTCCCTGTAGGACCCAGAAACATTTCTCCTCAACTGTGGTCATACACCTGCTCCTAATTGTCTCTCTTAATTACCTCGGCATGCCCCTTTTCAAACTAACACAGGCTCTACACCAAGGGAAGCCCAACCCACCTAGCCTGACTGCCATACAGGACAATAGGAAGACCATGTGCCATATAGGATCACCAAAAGGACACTGTGCCTCGACAAGAGCCAGCATATTTTCACATCCAACTGGGTGACTTAGGGGTCTTTTTTTTAACCACACCAAAGTTGATTGTGGGACAAGTGGAAAGACAAACTAAGACAGATTTTGTGAGTTTTATTTTGTTTCTTTCGACTTAAATTAAATTAAGTGTGTTTAATGATGATAAAATTGCTGTTTATCTATATGGAGTCTGGTGGGTTTGGCAGTTTTGAGGCTGTTTCTGGTAAAACAAAAATGATCTTACTCTTGAGAAAAAGGTCTATCTCCGTAGGGATCCTTTCTATAATGTAGTCAGACACTTATTGTAACAAAAATAAATACTTTTAGGGGATGTAAACTGATGATGCCCAAATGCCCAAAATGTTTACATTGCAGCCTATTTTGCATCTGTTGGCTGCAGCCCTCTCTTAATACTGGACCAATATCAAAAACTGTTGTCTCCATGTGTCAAGTACGCACTAAAACATGAGAACATAGGGTCCAGGTTAAAAAATACAGAAGTTACCCTTTAATGTTCTGCTTCTTTATGCTTCTTACAGTTATTCAAATAAAAGATTTTTAGAGGTTTGGAGAGAAAATGAATCTTTGGTTAAACTGCTCACAGCTCAGTGACATATCTACCCAGTGATGAGGGGCTGCAAGCAGCAGCAGGAAAAAATGTTGGAAACAGTGAAAGCATAGATGGTTGGATGAAGGCCTCAGTATCCTTCAAACAGAGCACTTGTCAACAGTGTCTAAACCTCCCCTTTCAGAAACAGAAAATTCTACTATCACGACCACTTTTTGTGAGGTGTGCGACGGTCTGAAGGAACACAACTGTTTCCATCAGTTTTCCTGTGTACAACTAAGTGCACGCGAGAAGAGATTCAAGCTTTCAGTTTGAGAGGGGAAGGAGAGAGGTTTTAGATGAATAAACCATCCTCGTCTCCTCTGCTCTCATAGGTTTAGACAGGTACTGAGTGTGGCAGAGCTGAGTGAATTGGTTGCTGAGATGGGTCATTAGCTTTTCGCCCTCGCCATCGATCTGAGGCAGAGGAGACAGGGGAGAAAGAGAGCGACAGACGGAGGGAGAGAGAGAGACAGGAGTGTGGCTGCGCCTTTAGATTGAGACGATTGGAGAGAATCAAACACTGAATGGAGTGACCGCAACAGGATTGGCCAGGTTAAATGGATTAAACTGTCTAGAATGCTTTGTTTTAACTTAATGTCACAGGTCCAGTAAGTGGGTCTGAAAAGGTGGCCATTTTGAGCCCGCTGTGTATTAAACTGTATCCAGTTTTTATGGGGGGAATATAAAATGACAGGAGTGAAATCCATAAAACCAGCAAAGAGGATTATTTTAGTCTCAGTTATCCAGAGGAGCTAATCTACTGAACAGAGTTAATGAACTAATTCTAAAGAGGGAGTAGTCTGAGTGTTATTCTAATTAATTTGTAGAGTTTTCTTGCTGAAACATTGATGTAACACTGTTCAAACTATGTGTCACACTCAAAGAGGCAATTCAAAGTTAAAGCATGGATGATTCCCTTTATCCTCATACAATTCTTCAGTCCGTTCCCCTGTTTTGTCTTTTTTTTAGCTATGCTGCCAGTGTTTTGTCAAGTTGTGCCGGACCTGCATGTACCTCACAGGACAGCGCACAGTGTGAACCAAAAACGACCAGATATTATGATAATTTCTACGGCAAAGTACTGTTTAAACAACAGTTTAATCTCCTTCGTGGAGTTCATAAATGGTGGTTAGTATGTATACCATAAAAAGTAATGCACCACAAGCCTGCGATCATGTGACCACAGCACTGATGGTAGTAAAGCCATTAGTAGTCCATGTAAGGACGCAGGTTTGGGTGGTGGATGGGTCACAAAATACAGGACTTTTCCCCAGGAGACTGCCATTCGGAAGCATGTGAAACCAAGCGAACTTTGAGTCATTTTAACATACTCATCACAGAGCCCACTCTCACTCCAAAATTGAAATCCAGTGCTTGGGCAGTGACTAGTTTAACAGTGCCCAGCTGCATCAGGGGGAAACGCGACGGGACAAGAACAAGAGTTAAGGTGGTGAAAGTCCAAATAGGGCAGGTGGGAGGGATGGGTGGTGGATAGCTCCAACAAACCCCGACTTTCACCTGAGAGTGGCATTCACGTCCCGTAAGATTCTTAAGCTTTGTTGCATAAACCAAACCACGTGCGTTAGTTGTCAGAGGAAAAAAAAAAACCTGCTAATTTACAGTGTTGTACAGACGTACTGCGTTAATTTGAAAGCGACTGTATTTAAATGTTAAATTTCCTGTGAAAACAGAAGTGTATTTTGAAAAAGATAATAGACATGGAAGGTCGATGACCAAACATTGATATGTGACAAGGTCGGAGTGCGAATGTGTTGGAAGTAATCCATGTAAGGATGCAGGCTGGAGTAGTGGATGGGTCACAAAATACAGGACTTTCCCCCAAGAGACTGGCGTTAGGAACTGTGTGAAAGCAAGTGAACTGTGAGTTATTTTAAGGTACGTAATTTGTTAACATGCATCTTCCCCAAAATCTCACCTACATAACTTTACTTGCCTAACCTGTAACTTTACGTTTAGTATGTAACGTCATTCATGGGGCAGTACTTTGTTTGATATCATGTAAACTGCTGTATGAGAACACATTGTCTGGATTCTGTAGTGTATGAATGTTTAAAGTCATCAATGTTTTATCAGTAGAGGTAACATTTCCCTGACACGATTGGTCTGAAATTTTCAAGGTTTCCATGATTAATCTCTGAACTTTTCTGGGGGCGACCTCTTGGGTGTTGTTTTTTGCTGTTTTTAAGAATTTCAGACAGTTACTAAATACTAAACTATCATTCTGAAATGAGATTTATAAATGTGGAAAAATGAATGTCAAAGTTGATCAAAACAGATTTTGTAACAGTAGAGATTTGCATCCCCGTGTTATTTCAGCCTAGATGAGTGTTACATATGAGGTACAAAATCTGTTCTGCCAAATGATGCATCCACTTCTAAACTTTTTCTCTCGAGACCCAGGAGTCAAATAATTTCACCAGCACATATTTTGGGCTGTTTTGACTGGACAGTGTGATTTTCATATTCATCTTGGCCAAAACAACAGAGGGGTGCAAATCCTGGCAGGTAAAATATCAGTTTTGCCAAATGATGCATCCCCCTATTGAATTCCTTTTTCTGACACTTCAGGATCAAAAAATCTTACCAGCCAATATTTCTGGGCTGTTTTGACCAGACACTCACTCACCTGGTCCAAAAAACAGGGGAGATGCAATTCTCAGCAGGTAACAAAATATAACTCAGCATAATACTGCATCCATAGTGTAACTTTATATCTAGAGATCTATCTTTATTTTGAGCCATTTTGGCTCAACAGTGTGAATTGCATACATTTAATAACAACCATAGCTGAAATAACAGGGGAGGCATTACTCAGCAGCTTCTATGCATCTGCCTCTTAACACTTAGTAAGGATGCTTCAGATCAAACTGTGATAGAAATCAATTGTGTGATCAGCATAAACTTTATTTGATTGACAAGCAAAATCTGATCAATCGGATTTGGCATTCTTTTTTCTGCATTTAAAAACTTCATGTTAGAATTACAGTTTAGCATAACTGTCTGAAATTCTTCAATACACAGCCAAAAAGAACACGGAAGAGATCGTATTCAGATGCATTAAGAGATAAATCAAGAATACCTTGAAAATTTCACACTAATCTTATCGAGGAAATGCTACTTCTATTGAGTCTGATAAAACATTACTGACACTGAACATTCATACTGCACAGGCTTTAGATCATTTATCACCAGTGATGAACACTACAAAGAAAATTATAGCGTTTTTAAACTGTACTTTGCCATATTAGAAATCATGTCAAATATCAGTGTTTGTCCACCACGTTGGTCTAAACTGAAATATAACAACATTTTAGGTTGTAGAATTCTGTACAGACATTCATGACTCCCAGAGAATGTATAACTGGATAACTCTTGGATGGGATACCTTGACATTTTGCATAGACATCTATGGACTTTGGTCATTAAAATGATTTTTCCTGTAGCACCATCACCAGGTCAAAGTTTTGACTTATTCTGTGAACAACATCAACATGCACAAAATTCTGTACAGAAGTCCATGGTTCCCAGAGGATACTAATGACTTTGATGATTGGCTGACTTTTCAACAACTGCATAATTTGCCGGTAAGGTTTGCCCACACACTCATATGCCCTTACTATAGGGATTATGTTACAGTATGTGTTATGTTGTATCATGTTGAACTAAGGACCCAAAATGCAAACACAACCAGGAAACAGGGAATGGTTAAAAGTGGTTTATTGTGGTCTGAAGAAGTAGAGCTGAAGGCTTGTATGAAATGATGGCTGAGGTGAGCAGGGAATGGCGAAGCAGGCAGATTAGCTGAAGGCAGAGCAGTCCAAATATGCAGGCAGAAGACGAGAATGAGGCTGGGCGTGGCGGATTATGGTTGAGGCTGGCGTGGTGAACCTGAGCAGAACAGAGTGTGAATTGGTGTCCAAAATTACACACAGAGGAGACTGAACAATCTGGCAGTTTGGATGCCTGGGCTGGGTTTCTTTTTTTACTGCAGTGGCTTAATTGTAGAAGAGGTTCAGGTGTGTAGGTTCAGCAGCTGTTGGCACGATTGGCAGGAGGAGGGAACCAGGAGGCCACGCCCAGCAAACACCCAGGAACAGACTGAAAACCAACATGAGACACTAGGAAGGGGAAACAGGAAACATGAGGGAGAAGCAAAGCTGAAACCCTAACATGTTATAACTTTCTCATTTTCCATTTGGCACCATTATGAGGCTGACATTTATTTTGTCCAACAATAATTTGCCTTTTTTTGTGGTTGATGGTTTAATATATCTTAGCTATTCCAATCTCAACACGCTAAACAAAGATGGTGAACATGGTAAACACTGTACCTGCTAAACTTCGGCATACTAGCATTGTCATCGTGAGCATGTTAGCCTGCTGGCGTTAGCACTTAGCTCAAAGCACTGCTGTGCCTTGTACAGTCTCACAGCGTGGCTGTACACGACTCCAGAGGTGTGTTCAGACAATAACTGACCTTTCACCAGAAATTGCAATTCTGTTATTTCCCTCCAGTCCCCTCTTTCTTGTCCCCGCTCTCGTCTTTGTGCGTCTTCGGAAAGGATTCATAAAGCCCTGGGATACACGCCAATTGTTTTCTGTTTGAACACACTGTCTTGTTTTCTCCTACAACAGCTACATCTCTCATTCCTCCATGTTATCTTCCCTACAGTCTCTCCTTCCCCCTCCACTGTTCCTCCTTCCTTCCAATTCCGCATTTCCCTCCACTTTGCCAGCACCATGTAATTATCATGAAAGACTTGCTACGTTGTGTTTCTGTCTCTTCACAATTCTTACATGTAGCCTCTCACAGTGTAGGTGGAGTTTCCGCTCCGCATTCGACTCTATGGTAAAACACCTCAGTCCACGCTGCTCATCCCTTCCACCATCTTTACAATCTTAATGAGCTGTGACATCACCGCCTCGCCGTTCTAACGGACTGTGACATCACCGCGGTTGTGTTTATTGATTAAAACGCTGGCAGCCTTCAGGAAGTTGAAATAAGATCCCAATCCAATCACGGCTCGACTTAATGGCATTAGGAGCTGCCATTGGCTGGCTGGTTTCTTGGTAACCTGATTAGAACTAAAGCAGTTTGATGTTAATGAGATTTGCTCTTATTGGTGTCTGATCAAATCACATCACGGAGGCGCGTGCACAGATGTACTCGCAAACCACACATGTACACCTTGAAATATGCAAGAAGAGCCACTCATACACTGTACAGGTATTAATGCACACATTAACACAAGTACATACGGGACATATGTTTAAGACCCAACATGCACACACGCACACTTACACTGCATTATGATGATACTGCATTAAAACACGCAGAAAAGAGCACATCTGAAATAATGGCACACAAAGGGTGCAGAGACGAGGAAGAGAGAAAAATAGAGAACGGAGTAGAACTTGGTTTTGACCCAAAGATGAGTCATAGGATGTTAACAATCTGCACCCAAAATGATTCTGTTAAAGCTGCTGATTTTCGAGGCACAACAACAAACTGGAACAGAGAGATAGACGGGGGGAGATTTAGGGCTCCCCAGAATCCAAGTTCTGCAGTAGCATCGACAACATCAATCTACAGCAGAGAACTCCATCAATCCTCTGGAATTGATCCACTTGGAGAGGCAAAGCTAAAAGGTAAAACAGCCCAGCGGGGTACACAGTCATCCTGAGCTCGGAGATTCCCCATCCAAGCCACGTAGGCCTTTTTATACATCACCGGTTTACCACACTCAGACATCAGCTTCGAATTTTTGTCAGGGGGTTATAATGTCCGATAACCTGGTCTCAACATATGTGACTGAAAGACGAAGCAGTCTGCAAACCATAGGCACTGTGACAAGCTGTAATGTGTACCTGCCATACAAAAGATACCATAATGCTTAAGAATAATTACAATCTAGAGAGCATTTGAAGAATATCTAACAAAATAATATAATCTGATAAAAGTGAGTCAAGGATCTGAAGAAAAAAAAACTTTCAGGAGAGTGGATGAGTCCTTGGTGGACAGAATTACACTCATACAGACTGAGTCGAGTCCTCCCTAATGCAATGCTATGATCATTAAGTTTTGGTTTTGATGACTGGCTTGGCAAATGGAGCACAGCTCATGACAACCTGCCAACTGGCCAGGATCAGGATCTGGTTATAAATATTCATGAGAAAACCAACTGCAGAGACTAATGTCCACAATGAACTGGCTAAACCTGCATCCTTTCCTCTCAGTTTTTTGTGCTTCCGTCCACGCTAAGCTTGTATTCTTGAACCCCATAAAATGGCTTTTCAGAAATGCCCTCAAAAGTAAATCTTGAAAAGGCGGCCTTGAGTTGAAGATGTGAGGGTTCCTCGAAAACAAAGCTTTTTCCAAAGTCATTATGCAAGCCTGCGCAGAAACAGTTGGGTGCTTTTGTAGGAGTCATGTTAAAAATTCTGTCCAAGTCAAATATCAAAGAAATCTGTACAGCTCTTGTCATTGAACTGTATTCATATTTCAAATGACTATGTGAGCAGAAATACAGATATAATCAAAGAGCCAGGGCAGCAGGTTGGTTAAGAGCATTATGAGCCACTGTCAAATCAGTTGGTTAAACAGGAGCTGAAACAGAAAAAGATATTCTTTGCCAAATGAAACGGAAGAAAAGCAAAGAATTTAGATATTTTTCTATGGTTGTGGCTCATCAGTGGGCTTGAAGAACCTGTAAAAACAACCATAAAATACTGGTGTTGTTTCACATGTAAATTGCTGTAAATGTAAATCACTACGGAGCCTCCAGGTGAACTTTGCATAAAGTTTTTTCAGCTTTCAGTCCTTCTCTTTTCTGAGGTTGCTGGTTCTTCCCAAGCTGCTTTCACTGCAATGATTTAAAGCTGAGGCAGAGTTTAGAAAAGTCAACAACAACAAAAAAAAAAGGCAGAAATTGAAAATATACCCTCTTCTGCAGTGCTCTCCTCTCTGCCCTAAGCCCTACCCACCAGATGGCCACAGGCATATGCACATGCTTCATACACTAAACTATTGTTTCCCATACACTGATTTATTTAATACTATTTTATTGTACAGTTGCACTGCTTCCCTGGGAGGAGAGTGGGCAGCAGCTTGGAGCTTGAGCTTCAGTCATTTGCTATAGTGGCTTGAATCTGGCCGGTGCAAACCCCTCAGCGCTTGGTGTCACATTGGGCTGGTGGCCAGTGGCAGTGCCAGGTCTAACCTGTGTAACAGCAGCAACAGAAAGTTTGCTGATCCGGCAGCAAGTCAGAGTTGTCCGGTTCTCTGGTGCTGAAATTTGTACAGGAGTTCTGGATTCGGATTGCTGTGGTTGACTTTAGGGATGGGCAAACGATCAAAATTCATTATTCAATCATCAAAAAAATTAACGATCAATTATCGATTAATTGATAAGCGAGTATTTCGAAAGAGAGAAAACAAAAGAGTGCAGTGCAGACTGTTGGCGCAAGAGTGCCCCAGTTTTGAGCTTCAACCCCCCAGGCCAAAGAGGAAAAATGGCGTGCATGCACAGTTCACCCCTGGGTGTTTACAGCCGTTGCCAGCCAGAGTTACAGGCTTCAGTTTTCAGCCAAACCTCCGTCTTTCAATGGCGTAGTGTTTTCAGAGGCCTCAAGGGAAGCCACTGAGGCTTTGGAGAGCGATGAGAGCCTCTGTCTGTTTATGATTTTTTGCCTGGCACAGGTCTGGCGGGGGCTCTTGTAGGCATGGCGGCTCACCGGGCCTGTAGCATTGTAGGGGAAACACTGTGACTATCAAGCAAAATTATTTGTGATTGATCAAAATCCATAACAATCAATCACTGATAATCAAAAATTGATGCCCATCCCTAGTTAACTTGGGGTTCTTCTCCGGAGCTGTTGCCCTTTTCATCCTGGTGAGGTAGTCTGTAGTGGCAGGGAGTGAGGTGGCTCTCGCTAACGTGAGCTAAATAAACATTTGCTTGAAGTCACAGCCATGAATCTTTAACTAATGTTAGCAGAAGGCTAAACTATTAGCAACATGTTCTCTCCATCTCTGAAACACTTTGCTGATGCTGCATCGTGTTTTATTTCGTTTATTACCAGATTCTTTTTTAGAAATTCTTTTTGATATGTCTGTCTTCCTTTTTTTGCTTTGCAGTGTAGGCAATTGTCGCCAACGCTGGAAGGCAACTTTCTCTGCAGGAAATCAGGCTGCATTTGTAGACCACCCACTAGGAACGCTTTCTCTGAAATGACCTGTGATTAGCCAAAGGCTCCCATCATGGGCTAGATTTACTAAAGCCTGTAAACAGAGCCAAGAGGTCGTGCAGAAGTCTAGTTTTTTTCTAAGACCACTTCAATGACAAAATGCTCAAACGTTATTATGTCATCTTTGGCCGATAAAGCCAAATGAAACTGCCATTCAGCCATTAACTTAATTGTAAAAAGAATTGCGGCAAACTTCTCCTTGTGACGCACAGCGCTCAGTGGGTGTTAGCCATTAGCGTGGACATAATGTTGTAGCTTTTATGATCAGGTAATGTGGCTCTTTTAACGTACTGGCTGCCTTTCTGTTGAAATAGGGTTAGATTTTGGATAAAGCTGTGTGGGATGACACACTGGGAGGACCCTTTAAAACTGGGTTGTGTGCATGCGTGTGTGTGTGTGTGTGTGTGTGTGTGTGTGTGTGTGTGTGTGTGTGACAGGGACTGTGGCAGTGTGTGTGTCTCATGTTGGGAGACAAAAATGCTGTTACAAGACAATGCAGAGGTAAGAACCTGTTGGTGGTGGCTTTGTGTGTGTGTGTGTGTGTGTGTGTGTGTGTGTGTAGGTGCAGGGCTCCTTTCTCTTTGTAGGTTGAAATGCCAACTCCTCTTTTCACTCTTACTGATTCCCTTATAATTAATCAGCCATGCAATTATACTGCAGAATAGAGAGGGAGAACAAGAGGCGAGGGAAAGACAGAGAGAGGCAGAGCGACACAGGGGAAAGACGGAGAGAGAGAAAGAGTATAAAAACTTCTATTTGAATCTATTGTGGGGGAGCGAGAGGAAAAATAAAGAGACGAAGAAAGAGAGATGGAGAAAGAGAGGGTTTCTCGTGAAAGGTGATAATAAGGAGCCCTTAAAAGAACAAATGAAAATGTCATTTCTCCCTCCACCCGCCCTCCTATGCCCCCCCCCACACACACACACACACACTCTCTGTCCTGCAGAGGGATAATGAGGGGGAAAGGGAGAACGTGAGGGAGAACGAGTGTTTCTCAACATGAGACCTTTTGTCGAAACATCTCTGCATCTCTGCACCCTGACGCCTTTCCTCCTCCTCACCATCCAGCCTATCTTCCTTTCCTGTCCCCCCTCTCTCCCTCCCTCCCTCCTCAGCACCCTTTTCCCTTTGTGATGTGTGTGTGTGTTTTTTCCCTTGTAAAGACATGTCTCCCTCCACCCACGCCACCCCCTGTACCTTCTCTTTTCCTCCTTTGCCTGCACTCCATTATGCTGGACATTAATTCCAGGTTGTTATCAAGACGATAGGCTTGGACTGGGCCAGAGCTGAGCTGTCCCCCTTCGCAGCCAATAGAAAGGTCAGTTATTATGGTAATAGGACACAGTTTGATATTAGACCCGCTCTCTTTGTTCCAGACAAGTTTCATTACTCTGGAGAAGCTCTCATTACAAAGAGCAACGCCTCACTCCGGCTCTCTTTTGTAGAGAGGATAATACATGAGGCGGGTGAATGTAGGAACACTGTCTGCCGGCTGTAAATACGCTGCTGAGGTGCCCTTGAGCAAGGTAATTAACATGTGACTGCCTCAGTCTGTTACAGATTAAAATGCCTCATATGTTGATGTGAATGACAGTGTCGTGTGTGCAACTAATTTAAAGCACACTCACTGCAATGAAAACAGCACTTTATTCAGAGTGTCTCTTAACTTTCAACAGAATTATATAATCAAAGCAGATCCCACTGAACGGTCTCCACAAATACATCTTGCTCTCACTTCAAATCACTCAGATGTCAGAGGCGCTGTGCTTTTCAGTGTTGCAGTGGATAAGCGAGTTCACCGCTCGCCACTGCCTCACCTCCTTTGAGGCCGTTTCACATTGTAAGCGACGACCATTGAGAAATCAGTCATTTCCAGTGAAAGGTGAGTGCAGAGCCGTGGGCAGCCGAGGCAGGCAGCGCAGGAAACAGGCTCCTTCTCATGGAAACCGCTGTGAAAACCGCAGGTGAGTCACGTTGAGCTTTTTGAGGCCGTCTGCGAGCAACGCTGTGCTTGACCAATGACATGACAGCCCAGATCCCTCTGTCAGAGAAGAAAAGGTAGCTCATGCTGTGTGTGGTTTTTCCTCTGATGTGTGTGCTGTACCACAGCTGTCTGAATCATGAGCGTCAAGAGGTGCAGTTCTTTTTGTTGTCTGTGTGTACAGTGCTGCTGCTCCTACTGTCTGTGGTGACTATGTTGTCTTCTCTGTGTACTGAGAATAATGGAACATTTGTGAAAATACAAAGAAAATCATAAATTAATGCGGAATAAATTAAGATTCATGAGGTGAAGACATAACATTAGGTAGCAGTAAAACATAAAATTGAAAAGAGCTGCAACTGAATATAATATATTATTTTTGTTATTGTTTCATTTATTGCTCAATTTTTAGATAAGTCCCTCAGTGTATAAAAGGTCAACTAACAGTGCAAAAAGCCCATCAAAAGCACAAAGAACCCACAGCCCAGTCAAAACTGTGCATTTGTGCAAACCACAAATACGTTTCATTTGCACGTTTCATATGTATTATGTCAGCGTTTCAAAAATGATGTAATACATGGGCTGACTTTGTCATCTGGAGGTGGAGGGGATGGTGGATGCTGTATCACCCAAGATGAGACGTGTGCAAAGCTATAGCCCACTGACCCACAACAATCAAAACCACTTGTGTTTTCGTGAGTCACTGTACAGTTTGCAGTGGCTTTTTAGGCTCCATTAGTGGATGTTTGTAGCAACCTGTCAGTGTGTTTCTATCAGCTCTTTAGCTGCATGTGAGGGTATTTTGTAGCAACTGGTCAGTGTGTTTCTATCAGCTCTTTAGCTTCATGTGAGGGTATTTTGTAGCAACTGTTCAGTGTGTTTCTATCAGCTATTTAGCTTCATGTGTGGGTAATTTGTAGCAACCAGTCAGTGTGTTTCTATCAGCTCTTTAGCTTCATGTGTGGATGTTTTGTAGCATCCTGTCAGTGTGTTTCTATCAGCTCTTTAGCTTCATGTGTGGGTGTTTTGTAGCAACCGGTCAATAGGTTTCTGTAAGCTCTTAGGCTCCATACATAGGTGTTTTATAGTGACTAGTTGGTGTCTTTCAGTTGGCTCTATAGCTCCATATGTGGGTGTTTTGTAGCAAACAGTCGGTGTGTTTCCATCAGCTTTTTAGGTTTCATATGTGAATGTTTTTTAGTGACCTGTTTGTGTGTTTCCATTGACTCTTTGGCTCCAATTATGGGTGTTTTGTAGCAACCTGTCCCTGTTTTTCCAGTGGCTTTTTAGGCTCCAAACATGGGTGTTTTGTAGCGACTAATCAGCGTGTTTTCATCAGCATTTTAGGCTCCAATCATGGGTATTTTGTAGCAACCTGTCGGTGTGTTTCCATCAGCATTTTAGGCTTCAGTTGGTAGTGTTTTGAAGTGACCCGTCAGTGTCTTTACCTATCAGCTCTTTAGCCCCAAACATGGGTGTTTTGTAGCAAGCTTTGGCGGGGATGGTGCTGAAAAAAAGCAGCATCATCCCCAGTATTTTTTACTGAAGCATTACTGCTTTCATGTCAGGATGTACGTCCCATAGCAGGTATTTTAAGCCAAAACTTAATCTTTTCCTAGCCATAACCAAGTGGTTTTTGTGCCAAAACCTATAACAACACATTAATCACAAAATGTGAAGTTTCAGCTTATTGATGATTAATTCCAACATTTTTTCTAGTTAATGGGTTGCAGTGACCCAAGGTTTTTCTCTGGTATTTTTTCTTTTGTCTGATCAACAGTTTAAACCCAAATATATTAAATTTATATTGATATGAAACAGAGAACAAACATTTATTCATTAATTCATTTTCACATTTGACAAACATTTGGCATCTTTGCTTAAATAAACAAACAGTAATCAAAATGCCTCATTTTGTTGGAGCAGTTTATACTCTGGCACAGCAGGGTATGTCACAAAGCTAATATGTTTGGTGTCTCCATTTTGGACTCCCGAGATCTTTTCATTTCCTCAAAGTTTAGCACTGGTCAAATGGTGCAAATTGCATTGGCAGAGGTCTCCCCTGTTTAACTCTGCGTGAAAGCTCTGCATAGATTTACTTCATCTCCTCAAATGAAACCAGAAATTGTGGCAAGTCCAAGGAAATTAATTTTTAATTTTGATTTTGGCTTGAAATTTTGCAATTATAATGCTGACAAGACCGGGCGTTTAGGGTATGTCAGTTCCCAAATTAAAAAGCTTAGATGTTAGTTTTAACTTCAAACGAGATGCTTTGCTATATCTATGTTTTAAAACTTTTCCATTAAAGTAAGAGTCAGTAAAATTTTTGATATACCACACTAAATTGGCAATAGAACACAATCATGATTCAAAATAAACCCAGTTCATAAAAGCCCCACACGGCAAAGGATGTCTTAATGTGTGTTAAACTAAATTGACGATGAACTGAAAATGAAGCATTAATAGTCAGAACCACCACTGATCAACAAGAGTACAAACTTTATTAACATAACATCGGCGGGCAACATGTCCTCAGATTGAACGGCGCCATGGATGGCGAATGAAAACCAATGATAATGTTGCTGCCAGTTAGTGCCCGTAAACGGAGACCTAGTTGAAACTCTGCTCCTTCCTCCTCTTAGTGTTCCCACAGAGATACAAGGATGTCGCAGAGAGGCTGCGTGGGTCTGCAGGCGACACAATGCTTATCGTCTGAGAAAGAGTTTAGGATGATTCTGTTATGCCGCCGCGGGGAGGCTGAGTCCAGCTGGACCAGACTGATCAGAGATCAGCGGAACACACCGTGGAATCAGACAAGACTATTATCAAAAGATAGAGGGGCTTTGTGTGTGTGTGTGTGTGTGTGTGTGTGTGTGTGTGTGTGTGTGTGGCCAGCAGATGGGAGATAGAAGAATCAGTAAATTAATCCTAAACACATCGCAGAGCACTAATTACTGATTAATAACCACTGGACTGCTCTCTGTCTGTTTTTTACACACACACACACACACACACACACACACACACACACACACACGGTTTATCTGGTTATGTTTAGATGGGAATTATACAGAAAATGAGAGATGGACAGAGGTAGGTCAACAGAAACTAACAGAGGAAAGGAGAGACAGACTGACAGACAGACAAATCAAGAGAGACAGAGGCAAACAGAGAGAGAGAGAGAGACAGAGGAAGAGACAGACAGCGAAAGACGAACACATAGAGACAGAGAGAGAGAGAAAGTTGGACAGATAGACAGAGACAAACAGAGAGAGACAGTACGACTGGGAGACAGACTAACAGAGAAAGACAGACAGAGGGAGAGAGACAGAGTAAGAGACAGAGACACAAACAGAGAGAGAGACAGACAGATGGAGACAGAGGCAGAAACAGAGAGAAAGACTAACAGACTGAGAGACCGACAGAGAGACAGACGGAGACATAGACAGAGTAAGAGACAGCCAAACAGAGACAGACAGAGACAGAAGAGACATACAAACAGAAAGAGTGAAAGACACACTGAAAGACATACAGATGCAGAGAGACAGACTAAGCAAACAGAGAGAGATAGAGACAGAGAAAGAAAGAGACAGACAGAGAAAGGCAAACAGAAAGACAGACAGACAGACAGAGAAAGAAAGTTGGACATAAATAGAAAGACAAACAGAGAGACAGAGGAAGAGAGAGAAAGAAACAGAGAAAATGGACAGAGAGAGACAGACATGAGAGCGAGACAGATAGAGAAAGAAAGGGGAACAGAGAGAGAGACAGTCAAAGAAAGAAGCAGAGACAGACAAGCAGAGAAAGACGAATAGAGAGACACAGGCAGAGAGAGAAAATTGGACAGATAGAGAGAGACAGTAAGACTGAGAGACAGAGACAGAGAGAGAGAAAGAGATAGAGACAGAAGAAGAGACAGAAGAAGGGAGAAACAGACAAACAGAGAGAAAGATGGACAGATAGAGACAGATGGAAAGAGGGAGAAAGGGGAAGGGAGAGAGACAAACAGATTTTTTTAAAAAAAGAGAGAGAGACAGAAACAGGGAGAGGAACAAAAAGAGGGAGGGAGCGATGTAGGGATGCAGAGGGAATGTGAGTCTATTGTCTTTCCATCACAGAGCGCTCATTGTTTATAATCCACTTACACACACTAGGGCAACAGACACACACACACACACACACACACACATACACACATGGTTACAATTTAGACATTTGCTGGCATCATGTAAAAAGTGCAGACGCACACACACATGCACAAATCCCTCACCGGGTTCACACTAATTGTTGCATTGTCTGTAGTCTCAGTGGAGAGGACTTATATTCATCTCAACACAACCACTACAGTTTCTTTATCTCCCTATTGTTCATCTGTCGGTGGATCAATTCACCCTCAACAATCCTATCCATCTATCTCCTCGACAGGTGCTACTCTTCTCCCCGCTATAAAAAGAGTGATGGATAACAGATGACTGTGTGGAGCTACAAATAACTGCAGTGGATCAATACACAACATGTTTGTTCTTCTGAAATTGCTCCAGAGATAAGCTCGGTTACATCAGCCCCGTCGAGTTAATGATGCCTAGTTTCAAGATGTACTCATGGCAAGTTTGTTCCTTCCAGCCACAGATTAAACCGTGTGATTTCGGTGACTAATACATTTTCACCCACAGACGAGGAAGACAAATCGCTGACATGAACTGGTGTAGTTTTTTCTGGCTGGTGTAGAAACTGGTAAACATGTATGCCTACTCACAGCACCATGACACATGGTTGCCTATCTCTGCTCCAGGCCGCTGAATAAAGATCAGTCTTCACTTCCGAAAATGTTAGAGCTGTTTGAGGCAAGTCCAAGTCAATACTCCAATTTTCATCAGCAAAGTGCTCGTCAAGTCCGTCAGGTCTCTGAATGCTCACTGCTGAAAATGAAATGGAAACCTGGTTTTGATTTATGGTCAGCATTTTCTGTAACAGCCATTCAGAGCATTTACATTCTGTAATTACTTGTCTTTATTAAAGTTTTCATGGTACAATAGTATCGTATATGATAATTGTGCATGCTGACCTTAAATTGCCTTCAAACCAACTCGGTCTCATTCCCAACTAGTCAAATACAGATGCTTACCCAACCCAGTCTCACTCAGAAGTCGTCAAAATTCAGCGCTTGGGCAGTGACTTGCTGTGGCAGACACTGACAAAAAGCTGTCCTTTAACGTCAGCACGATACACGTCCAGTCACCATTGTAGTTTAACAGCACTACGCGCCGTCAAGGTAAGACGCAGCTCGACAAAGACGCAAGTTAAGGCAGCAAAAGTCCAAGTAAGATGGGTGGGAGTGCTGGTGGATAGGTCCAACAAACACCGACCTTAAACCAGGAGAAAGCCAAACTCTGTTCTTTTTTTCCCAATCTTAACCACATGCTTTTGTAGCCTAAACCCAACCATGTGCTTGTTGAGGAAAAAAAATGTCAATTCAGTTGTACTGACGTAGGGTGTTTATTTTGAAAGAGACTGTACGTAAACGGAAATGTACTTTGAAAGAAGACAATGCATGTAACAGGCTGAAGTTGACACTGCCCAGAATGTCAACAACCAGCGCACCCAGGTTATCTTTCACAGGGCGGAGTGAGAATGTGTTGGCTTACCGAACCTCAAGGTCAGATACAAATGCATAATGGCTTCCTTTAGTGGGTTGGATTGGTCAAACAGACTCCAGACTTTCACCCAGGAGAATGCTGTTTGTCTCCCATGTGAAACCAGAAGTCAGTTGATTTATTTTAATGATTTAGTGCGCTAGTAGGTGTAGCATACACCGCTAGTGACAAATATCACCTGACATTTGTGACGTAAGTAACAAACATACCTATTTTAAGCCAAACCATGATGTTTTTTTCGAAACCTAAACCTGTTCTTTTGTTGCCTAAACCTGAGGAAGTAAACCTACAAACAAAGTTTTATTTTGGAAAGAGACTCTATGCATTTAACACACAGAAACTGTATGTTTCCTGTGGAATTGGAAATTTATTTTGAAAAGACACAATGCATGTAATGTGTGTTAACTGACACACCATTTCTTAATGTCCAAAACCAATGCTGATGGGGTACCATAGCATCAGACCTAGAGTTGTCTTGCTTTGGTCCAAATCAGGGACAATTTTTTTTTTTTAAATTTATTTTTTTTTTTTTTATTACAGCGGACCAGATCAAATGCCTTGTGCGAGAAAGCTGCTCTTGATTGGTCAGAATTTCCATGTGGGAAAAATCCAGGAAGTAAACAAAATGTTGAAGAAGAGTACACTTGCAAGATAAATGTGACACTTTCTAATGTCACAATGGAGGGACAACTACGCAGGTTGATTTTAGCGCTGCTCATCGTGGACTATATTGCTGTCATTGTTCATTTTAGTCAAACCATACAGTTTGAAAACGAGGCACGGCTCCAACTAGAAAACAATGTTTTGATGCATTGGATGTGCTGAATGTGCATATTAAGGCAGTACAGGAGGAGGTGCACATTAATAATCCTCCAGGACTGTAACATGCTCATGTTTAACTCAAACAATGTGTCATGTGACTGCAGTTGGTTCAGATCGAGGTCGGAACATGTTCTCACCACAAACAGAGTTTGCTTGTTACTGGACAGAGACCACCTCTTCAAGAAGGTCTCGGTCATGCATGTATGCATGTAATCTAATGTAATTTTCTGTCATTGATAACAACCTTGCTGTTAACTTTTCACTCTCCCTTATAATTGTAACAGAGCTTTACTGAATTGTTGGAAATTCAAATGGCACAGCACATACCTCTGCTTCACAATATACGTGTTCAAATAGCAAGGCTGACTTTCATTTTAAAGCAGCCACAGCAAACACAATATATTTGCCACAGATCAAGGACCAACCACAGTGGTTCACCAAAAATGCATCTTTACAACACGATAACTGTCTTTTTCTTTATTTTTCCTGCAGTGGGTCAGTTTTAAACATTACAGGGAGAAATGGAAAAAGAAGCAGCAGCTACAGTGAGCAAGGTAACCAGCTCCTGCTGTGAAAACTACTCGTGCCATGCCTACATGGCATGCACACTACTTTATTAAAACCATCTGAGTCTGGTTGGTTGTTCTGCAGACAGGTACAAATAGCTGCTCAGTGAATGTTTGCTGCACAGTAAACTGCACTTTGCTTTTACCAACAAGGACCAAAATCTTAGACTCTAGTACTAGAATTTGTTTAAGATGATTCTCCCATATAATAATAGTTAAAAAAAAAAAAAACAACACTCAAAAGAGGCTAGAGGAAGATCTATGCCTTTTCTCCCTCACTGAGAAATTCTGGCCCCCATCCTGCCCACAGCTGCTGCTGGCAGTACGTTTCACTTTAACTGTCTTTAACGCTGCTCACATTAGGTGACTGATGATGGAGTAGTGCACATCAAGATGGCTAGCGTTAGCATTAGAGGTAACACTGGAGAGATTAGTCATCAGATCAGTCATACATGTTTGAGCATTAGGAAACAATAAATTGTGAAGATACAATTTATACAATGTAAAATGCCATAGGCTTGTGCTAATAATGTTAGCATGTTATATTTTAGTGTTTAGTATGACAGTTGTTTTGTCAGTGAACCTTGTGAGTTGTAACGGAGCCAAATGTTGTGCCATTACCTTTTTTAAATGTTGCCGCTGTCCCTGGCTTCATATAAGAAAAGGAAATGTTTGCTAGCTGCTGGGCTAATTTATACAATGTAAAATGCCATAGGCTTGTGCTAAAAACATTAGCATGTTGTATTTGTGGGAAAAATGTGTCCTGCAAAAGACAAGTGCTCTGCAAATTGTCGCTATTAAGCCATATTTAATGTTTGTTTTGGGTGTGTTTCCAATCATCTAAACTTCACAGAAACCCAGTTGCCGTTGTGTTTTGGTGTAACTGCAGAGTGACACAGAAAGACCACCACACAAGTATAAATGCTCACAACGACATAGGCCACGTGCGTAGGCTACAGAATAGGCTCGGCATAGAGCTGATGCACAAGTACAAATCCATGGCAGTGCAACTGGCTGACCCAGCTTTAGTGGTTGTGGAACATACAAGAATATCTGTTGTAATGGGGTTTTTGGTGGTGTGACAGCCACAGGCCTTGGGGTCAGTGTGTTTTCTTGTATTCCTGCCTCTGCTTTCCTCCTCCAGAGCCTTCTTGATTGCCTGCCCCTCCCATCTTGTTTAGGGATTGGCTTCACCTGCTTGGGGCTTTTAAAAGCTGGGTGAATCGGAGATAGCTGTCTATCTCTCCCTCCTGGAGGGCTGGTGCCGTTCAGGCACCCTCCTTGGTTTGTTTGGTTTGGGCTGATTATGTTGAGTTTAGCCTTGGTTTCCTTTTACACATAGCACCCAACACCCTCACCACACTACTGGTGGCTGACTTAATCCTTAGTTTTCCTTTGTTGAGTATTTCAATAAATTATTTGTTTATTTAAAAGCTGTTCCTGTGTCGACCTCCCTTCTTTGTTATGCTCTCCAACGAGCTGGGTATAAGAGTAGATAGTGAAAGAAAACTCCAGGGTCGGATTTACATTCAAAAACTTGCACTCCCCACCACATCTGCTATCAAAACATTCACCCTGCTAATGCTAACTCTGCTCTGCATACTGACAAGTCCACTCTGTGCTGGAAGTGTCAGGTTGCTTGGCCGGTGTGTTGAATTTTGTACCCCTGTCAATATGTGTTTACTGTATTTGATAAGGATTGACTTTTGTATTAGTGATATACTTCATCTAGCTTGCCTGGTGTGAATCCCAGACATCTTCCCCCTCAGTAGAGGAATTTGAAAAAATCTCTCTAGCGATGAACTCTGAAACAGATACAAGTCAGTGTAGCCAAGGACAGACATTTTAAGGGGCATAAACATAAGAAAAAGACATTTTTGAATGGAAAGGGACTTTAAGGATTACAATTTTAACAAGTTTAGTTTTAAAGCTACATAGTTAAAAATACCATGTAGTAATTAAAATTTTAAGATATGTGATAATGTCATCTGTGTTAACTTAAAGTATTCTCATAGACTGGTTTGTATGATATCGTACGAAAAATGCATGCACAACAGTTCATATGATGTCCCACAAATTAGCTCCCACGAATGATGTTACATCCTTAACCTACAGTTACATTATGTTACGTAATGTTTGTTGCCTAAACCCAACTTCTATAACCTTATGTTATAGAAGCTGGGTTTAGGCAATTAAAGTTGCTGTGGTTCAAAAAAAAAAAAAAAAAAACATGGTTCTGAACATGCAACTCCAGGAGAATGTCCCAGGGAATGTCAACGTTACTGTGAACCAACCACCACCCCGACCTGCCCCCTTATAAGACCGCTCGGGAGTGCTTCCTTGTGTCAGTGGCCATGTGATCGCAGCCTTCCAAAATACATGGGATATGTACAAATTCGGGTGCATTAATTTTTTTTTATGTAAAACATACGGTTTGTGAGAACAGCCTGGTTAAGTCAAAGACGATTTTCAATTCCAAGTGAAATAACAAGAAGTCATAAATTTGAGACTTGTGACTTGAGACTTGTCTACGGCTCATTCTGAAGGATAGCTCTTTATTTTAGTAATTATAGTACAGCATAAATCGACGTTGTTGCACCCTGTAGACAGATTTTGGTGTCCTCTTCACTTGACATCAAACAGAGCAGCAGGACAATCACCTGGAGCTTGGCGTGTCCCTTTAAGAGGGACAGTGAGTATTGGATGGACTGGAAACTCTGCACTCATTACTCAACATAATGGACAGACAGAGAGAGAGGGGGAGGAAGAGGGAGGAAGACATAGAGAGAGTTAGTGAGAGTGTGAGTGAATGTGTCCCGTACTTGATCATGCACTATTACCGCTCTAATAGATAAAGTAAAAAATGCTGAGTTGTAGTTTTCCCACCTCTCTCCTGGACCATCTATCTCACTAACTGCTACAGCCCATGGAAGCTGCTGTTTCTACAGGAAATTACCATAGAGCCTTTACTTCCCCCAAGAAGGACCACATTAGCCTTATCTCCAGCAAGAACTGCAATATGTGGAGCTATTTCCACTCAAGCCCTCAGATGTGGACTCTATAGTCCCATTGTGACTTTTCATTTTCACAAAATAAAATTTTAATTGAAAAGTTACATGGTCTTTTGTGTGATGATTAAATCCAGTGACCCCTGTGAGAACGCTGGACCCAAGAAACTCTTTCACATCCCCCTGTGAATTTTTGGAAACACAGTAAAAAAATTTTTTATCTAAATATGGAACTGTTCATCTTTAATCCTGAATTAGGTTTTTAAGAAACACTTTTCTTTTTACCCAGCAGCAAAAATACCAAGGTCCACTCCAACCCCCACAGCCACTGTAATGGTTATAACCCCCATGAACAGTTCACATTTGGCTCATTTCAACCAGGAAGCTGAGAGCACTAATAATTTATATTAATTGATGTGGAGGTAATTCAGTGGGGATATATATTGTTAACGCTTCCTCTATATTCCACATTTTCTTCATATGGGCTGGACGTATACATTTCCATCCTGAGCACAACTAATAATCTCCAGCTGAATCTAATAAAAACTAGATGCTCTGTTAAAGGTATCGTCATGACAACTGGCATTTAAATAAAAACAAGACTTTGTGAGAGAAGTAAAGCAGAACAACAGCTACACCAGAAAAAATGTATTTAATTTCATGACAACTGACAACCTTTATCTGTCGATGAAGATCATGTGATATGATGGAAAGTACCACAGAAGCCACCAAATGGACCTTGAAGTGAGATTGCTCACTTGTTAGGCTGTGCTTTTCATTTGTTTTTGTGGTAGATAAAAAAAAAAAAAAAAAAAAAAAGATAAGTCTGCTATTTCAGGTGTCCCTGATTCTGGAAGTCCCATTCATTTTTCTTTTCTAAGTTAACTGTGATTTCCAAGGTCCATTTTGGCAAGAAACATTGTCATGGCAAAATGACAGACCAACTAACCCATGATTTCTCAGAAACTAAATTGAAATGATTTTAACATATATGGCTGTTACATCATTCAGTAGAGCCCCGTGTTCCTACGTTAAATGTCTAGTGTGTACAACTAAAAGGGGATTTATGGTTGTGCGTAGACCCTACACACGTCACCTATGCTGAGCATTTTTACTTGTGCGGTGGTGTGTCTGTGTCACTCTGCAGTTACACCTCCAAAACACTAGTCAGCAGTGGAGGACTCTGTTAAGTGCTGTTAAGTTTAGTTGATCCAAAACACACCCAAAACTTATTTTATACAGTCTATGCCCAAAACACACATTAAACATGGCTTAATAGAGACAATCTGAAAACAAATACAACATGCTAACGTTATTAGCACAAGCCTATGACATTTTACATTGTATAAATTAGCCTAGCAACTAGCAATCTTTTCCTCTTCTCATGTAAACCAGGGACAACAGCAACATTTATCAAAGGTAACGGCACACAGTTTGGCTCCATAACAACTCACAAGGCTCACTGACAAAACAATTGTCCTGTACTAAACACGTTTTCCAAACAAATACAAAAAGCTAACGTTATTAGCACAAGCCTATGGCATTTTACATTGTATTGATTAGCCTAGCAGCCGGCGATCTCTCCCTCTTCTCATATGAAACCAGGATAAATCCCGAAGTATAAATCCCTGAAGGATAAATCACACACAAGACTAAAAATGCTATTTTATGGAGGCTTTACTGTCTTCACAATTTATTGTTTCTTATCTGTGAAATGTAAGTAAATACAAGCTTCGCGTAGTTACAATTCAGGGGAGGTGCACGTCAGGCTACGGCGTAGGTTACAACGTAGGCTCTAAATTGACGTGTCAGTCGACGTCAGTTCAACGCAGAACTATAACTTACATGTTAGTGGCATCTAGTGTTGAGGTTGTAAAACAACAGCCTAGTTCAGGCCAAGGATTCGCAATGAGACGTTGCAGAGAAAAGTTGCAACGGTGTGAACTGGCCGGTCTCAGCTCAGGTCAAGCCGGCTGATGGTGTCACCTGCAACTCAGCTGGTCAAATCACCAGCGGCTGGTTTTAGAACTTATAGTTCATCACCCTCACCCTCTGTTTCCATCCTCACGGCATGTCGGTGTCATACGGTGGGTCACTACTGCTGCTCGCTGTGCAGGACTAAATAGCAATGACTAGCAATATATAAAGTAGGAATACACATCTAAAAATATAGAAAATACAGGAATCTAGAAAAACATTCAATCTAACAGTATAGAAGAATAAACATCATGCTTCAATACATAGGCAGCACAAAAGGATACATAAGTAGTAACCTAGTAACAAAATGCAAGACTAAAACCTCTCCTGTGTAGCAAGTGTGTAGGACAGGGGTCCAAACTTTTTTTTTTGAATGGGGGCCAGATTAGATTATATGAAAATACTTAGGGGCCGGGTGCTTCTCACATCATATGGGTTATTTTAAAAATTCACATACAAATGAGACAGACGCAACTGTTTCATCTTCCTTTAAAAAAGGAATCCTGTCTACAAACTGTATGATAGTCCTGCCATTGTGAGGTGAATGGAAAAAATGCCAAGTGATCATGCTTGATTAATCAATATTGTTAGGTGGGCCACATATAGTATACTTTGTGAAACGGGCGTGTTGGTGAACCCAAATGCAGTACCAGGCTCGCAGGAATAGTTGGTAATGACTTTTATTAGCACCACAGCAAACAGGGAATGCAGCAGGCAGAATAAACACAGGATAAAGTTCGTTCTTCGGGCAAGTTGCCCTAACACAGTCTCTGAAGCTCAGATAAGGGGAAGAGAAGCGGCTGGGCTCAGTCACGGAACCGAGGGGAAGCTCCAGAGCCCCCGGTTCCACACAGTTCAAAACTCTTTCACAGAGAGGAGAAGAGATGTAGCTTACGGCAGCCGAAGGTGGCGAGGCAGGCGCTCCGTAGGCTGAAACGCCGGCTGATCGAGCTGAGAAGCCGACGAGGAGTGAGCTGAGGCGAGGTCGGGAGCCGGTGTGGGGGTCGTAGCCAGAAGAGCCGTCAGCGAAGGCAGAAGCACCGTTGAGGAGCAGGCAGGAGAGTTGACGAGGCCGGGCGGAGGAGTCGAGACCAGACGAGCAGGCAGAAACCAGAGACGCTGAAGCAAAGCACGAGGTCGGGGACAGAAGGCAGGTGAGTTTACCGGGAGGCAGACGAGGAGAGCAGGTCGGGGACAGGCAGAGTTGGCACCGGGAGATCAGGCAGGAGAAGAACGCTGGAGAGTCTCGCATAATGCAGAAGAACAATCTGGCAGTGAGTGAAGGTGCTGGAGTGGCTTATATGCAGGCCTGATTGCAATGAGCTGCAGCTGTGAGGCAGGTGAGCAGAGTGGCCTGATGAAGTGGGCGTGGCTGGCAGGTAGAGTGGAGCAGAGGGAGGGAGAGTGGAAAACTACTGCAGCAGTGTTGCAGGAGAGGACTGAGAGACAGGGATTGTGACAGAACCCCCCCCTCAAGGGACGGCTCCTGCCGTCCCAATCAGTTCCAGAGGAGCCGGGTGGGTGGCGGGGGCCTGGAGGAGGGCTAAAATTCCTCAGAGGCCTCCGTCCCAGTCTCTTCATCCTCTGAGGCCGATCCCTCCTCCTCCTCCTTAGACCCAGATGCCTCAGATGCAGGAGGACTGAGGGTCAGTGTTGGGGCCACCTTGTGCAGAGGTGAAGTTGGAGGGCTGGTCAGGGTGTTGGCGATGGAACTCCCTGATGAGCCGTGCGTCCAGGATCTGACGGGCTGGAACCCATGACCGCTCCTCCGGACCGTATCCCTCCCAGTCGACGAGGTATTGCAGGCCTCTCCCACGACGACGAGAGCGTAACAGGCGGTGCACCGTGTAAGCAGGGGCCCCGTCAATGATGCGAGGAGGTGGAGGTGGCTGGGAGGCAGGCTGCAGGGGACTCTCGGAATGGCTTGATCCGGGAGACATGGAAGCTAGGATGCTTCCGCATGGTGCGGGTCAGCTTGAGCCGAACCGCCACAGGGTTCACTACCTTCTCGATGGGGAACGGCCCAATAAACTTGGGGGCCAATTTCTTTGACTCCACCCTCAGAGGAAGGTCTCGAGTTGACAGCCACACTTTCTGTCCCACCTGGTAGGGGGGAGCCTGGGAGCGACGGCGGTTGGCGGCCGTCGTGTACCGGTCAGCGGCTCGTAGGAGGGCCGTCCGAGCCTGCGTCCAGGTCCGGCGGCAACGGCGACTAAAGGCCTCCACAGAGGGGCAGACAGTCTCTTTCTCCTGCGCAGGAAACAGGGGAGGTTGGTAGCCATAGGCGCACTGAAATGGAGATAGCCCGGTGGCAGAGCTGATGAGGGTGTTGTGGGCGTATTCCACCCACAGCAGTTGAGTGGACCACGAAGCAGGGTGCTTGGAAGCCATGCAGCGGAGCGCTGTCTCCATCTCCTGGTTCATCCTCTCGGACTGGCCGTTGGATTGGGGATGAAACTCGGAGGACAGGCTGGTAGAGGCTCCCAGAAGGCGGCAGAATTCCCTCCAGAAAGCAGAGGTGAACTGGGGGCCTCGGTCTGAGACCACGTCGGATGGGAGGCCGTGGAGCCGGAACACGTGCTGCAGAACCAGTTCAGCGGTTTCTTTGGCCGAGGGGAGCTTGGCCAGGGGCACGAAATGAGCCATCTTGGTGAACCGGTCCACTACTGTCAGGATGGTGGTGTAAACTCCTGACAGTGGCAGCCCAGTAACAAAGTCTAATGAGATGTGGGACCAGGGTCGGTGGGGCACAGGCAGAGGTGCAGGTGCCCGGCGGGAGCCCGGCGTGGAGCCTTGTTCTGATTGCAGACTGGGCATGCATTCACAAAGTCTCTGATGTCTTCGTCCATGGAGGCCCACCAGAACCGCCGCTGCAGAACCTCCTTAGTGCGGAGAATTCCGGGATGACAGGTGAGTCGGGAGCGTGGGCCCACTGCAGAACCTCAGACCTTAGCTGCTGGGGCGAATAGGCGGTCTTGGGGCAGGAGCTGGGCCCGGCTGGTCCTCCAACGCAGCTCTCACCCGCTCCTCCACCTCCCAGGTGAGTGGCCATCAGATGAGAAGCGGGAAGGATGTTGTCTGGACTGGAGGGACCCTCCTCCCGATCATGAATTGCCGGGACAGGGCGTCAGGTTTTACGTTGCGGAGCCCGGCCGGTAGGAGAGGTAAAACTGAATCTGGCGAAGAACAGAGCCCACCGGGCCTGATGGGAGATCAGTCTCGGAGCAGAGCGGATGTACTCCAGATTCTTGTGGTCGGTCCAACCGAGGAAGGGGGTCTTGGATCCCTCCAACCAGTGGCGCCACTCCTCCAGTGCCAGCTTCACCGCCAATAGTTCTCGGTTCCCGATGTCATAATTCATCTCCGCTGGAGACAGACGCCTGGAGAAAAAGGCACAGGGGTGTAGTTTCTGGTCCTTGGCAGAACGCTGAGAGAGCACGGCCCCTACCCCCACATCAGAGGCGTCGACTTCCACGACGAACTGTCTCTCGGGGTCAGGGATCAGAAGGATGGGGGCCGAGGTGAAACGCCCCTTCAGGAGCTGGAACGCCTCCTCGGCAGCTGAAGTCCAGCGGAAAGGGACCTTGGAGGAGGTGAGGGCGGTGAGAGGTGCTGCCACTGTGCTGTAGCCCTGATGAACCTCCTGTAGAAGTTGGCGAACCCCAAAGCGTTGCAGCTGCTTGCGAGAGTCAGGAACAGGCCCGGAGGTGACGGCTGAGACCTTAGCGGGGTCCATCTCCATGCGGTCCCGGCCAATGATGTAGCCCAGGAAGGAGACCGAGGAGGCATGGAACTGACATTTCGGCCTTGACAAACAGGGCGTTCTCTAGCAGGCGTTGCAGCACCGTCTGGACGTGGAGGATGTGTTCCTGCTTGGACCGGGAGAAGATCAGGATATCGTCAGGTAGACGAACACGAACTTGTTGAGCATATCTCTCAGCACATCGTTGATGAGGGCTTGGAACACTGCCGGGGCATTGGTCAGCCCAAACGGCATCACCAGATATTCGTAATGTCCTGTGGGGGTGTTGAAGGCCGTCTTCCACTCATCCCCCTCTCGAATCCGCACCAGATGGTAGGCGTTGCGGAGATCCAGCTTGGTGAAGACGGTGGCCCCTTGGAGCAGCTCGAAAGCTGAGGCGATGAGGGGGAGAGGATAGCGGTTCTTCACCGTGATGTCGGCCTCAGAGACCCATCTTTCTTGTCAACGAAGAAAAATCCTGCCCCAGCAGGTGACGAGGAGGGTCGAATGATTCCGGCGGCCAGGGCATCGCTGATGTAGGTCTCCATGGCCTCCCTTTCAGGTGCGGACAGGGAGTAAAGACGGCCCTTGGGGGGTACAGAGCCGGGAAGGAGGTCGATGGCGCAGTCGTAGGGCCGAGGTGGGGGCAGAGATGTGGCTCTCGCCTTACTGAACACCTCCCGGAAGTCGTGGTAGTCAGAGGGCACCATGGAGAGATCAGGGATGGAGCAGGGGCTGGCAGACGGCGTGGGGGCCCCCGTCGGTCTGAGGCAGATCTGCTGACAGGAGGGGCTCCATCCCAGGATGGACCCTGTGGACCAGTCTATATGGGGCTGTGGCGTCGAAGCCAGGGATAGCCGAGGATGAGAGGAAGATTGGGAGACCTCAGGATATGAAACCGGATGGTTTCATGATGGGTGCCCGACAGGAGCATAGAGATGGGGGCGGTCTGATGGGTGACAGTTCCCAGGAGATGACCATCCAGAGCGCTGGCCGGCATGGGGCAAGGGAGAGGATCTCGGCTGATGTCCAGTTGGCGGGCGAGTTCCTCGTCCATTAGGTTGACGTCTGCCCCAGAGTCGATGAAGGTAGCGAGGTGTGGGACCCCTACCAGCAGGAGCTGGACGTGGAACAGAGGTCGTGGGCTAGGGGCAGAGTTCTGGGACCGGCTCAGCAGAATGCCCCTCTTTACTGCTGAGCCCTCCTTTGCTGGACACCGGGAAACAAAATGGCCGGCCTGGCCACAGTATAGTCAGAGATTTCCCCGGCGTCTTCGCTCTAGCTCCTACGGTGTTAGGCTGGTCCGTCCCACCAGCATGGGCTCCGCCTCCATGTATGGGTTCAGGAGGTGGGACAGGAGGGGCTGGGAACCGTCGACGGAAAGATGGCCGGTGATCCTCCTCGTGGCGTTGTTCCCTCCTCCTTGCCTGAATCCGCCTGTCCAGCCTCGTGGTCAACTCGATGAGTCCGTCCAGGGAACTGGGAGGTCGAACGAAACCAGCTCATCCTTCACGTACGGAGCCAGCCCGTTGAGGAAGGCGTCACATTGGGCGGCGGCGTTCCAATCACTGAGACGAGCCCGGGTCCTGAAGTCAATGGCGTAGTCAGCAACTGTCCGATCCCCCTGCCTCTGGCTCATGAGACCCCCTGTAGCATCAGGCCCCAGGGAAACGGGACCAAAAACCTTGCGCAGCTCCTCTGAGAAAGCCTGGAAAGAGGCGCAGGCTGGTGTGCCTCTCTCCCACTCTGCCGTTCCCCACAGACGTGCTCTTCCAGTGAGGTGGTTGATGGCGAAGGCGACTCTAGCCCCCTCAGTGGCGAAGGTATGAGGTTGCAGGGCGAACAGAATGGAACAGTTTGTCAGGAAAGGGTTACAGCCCTCAGGGTCCCCTGCGTAGCGTTCTGGCGCCCCCACCCGGGGCTCGGGTGCAGTACTGGAGGGCGGCCCCGGGGTCGGAGCAGGAGGGGCTGCAGCCGCAGCAGGAACGGCGTGTGGTGTCATGGCGGCCGCCATCTGTTGCACCTGGACGGCTAGCGAGGTTAGCGCTCGTTCCAGAGCAGACGCCGACTGACGAGCCTCCGCCGCGTTAGAGGCTAACTGAGCCTCATGCTGCTGGAGCATGCCCTCCACCCGGGCTAGGCGAGACTGAGGTGAAGCGGGGTCTGCTGGGTCCATTTCTGGCCAGATTGTACTGAAACGGGCGTGTTGGTGAACCCAAATGCAGGGACAGGGATTGTGACACTTTGAACAGCAAGCTACAGGCCGTTTAAAATCTGTCTGGATGTAGGAGAACAAAGATGGCCGACACGTTAATGTGAAAATGCAAATGTCCCTATCTAATGTTAGTGTTTGACTTTGTTGTGGGCTACCGAAGAACAACATGGTGGACCAGTTTGATATTAACGGCTTAATGTAAGGTAACGAAAACACAGTTCTGAACATGATCACACACTGGACCTTTTGGTTTGAGGATATTGTTAAAATTTAAAGGTCGACTTCAAAAGCAGAATCAACACTTAAATATGTGAATACTTGAATGTGATGTTAAAGCGACATCATCGTAGAGTGCAGCAACAATCAAGCAAAAACTGTATGGAAAGTGTACGTGATACGATTTTTTTAAAAATGTCTGGGGAGGATTCGAGACTGATGTTCTCACACACACACACACAAACACACACAGATCATCCCGTATCTTGCTGTTAAAACAGAACAGACCGACATCTGCTGAGAACCAATATCACTAATGACTGACCTCATAATACACAACACATTCACACAGTCTGACACACACACACCAGAATGGGCTACCTATGAGAGCAGCATGTGTGTTGTGTATTAACACGTACATGTACTATACAGTATGTGTGTGTGTCAGATGTGGGTCATTGTGTGTGCAATCTGGGTTTGATGATATTAATTTTAATCATCATCTGTCTGTCCACACCACAGCTGCCACAGCATAGAACTGGACAAACTAGACTGGGTTTCCCAAATTTACCTGTTAGTACTGTAATATATATGAGAGCAGCCTGCCATTAGGAACCATCAGGTTAAAATGAGGCCGTGCATTGTACACAACTGTTTTCACATGGCGATGAAACCAGGCAGGGAAACATGAATGTATGCCTTCACCAGCCAGCCATCACTAATGAGTACCAGAGTGTATCTTAAGTAGGTTTCAAGTATGTTACCCTCGTTCAGAATGGGTCATTTTTAATCAGTGTATTGTGTGGGCTGAAAAGCTCAGTGAAGCAATACTGAGACAAGAGCATACACTGATGGGAAGTTTGGGGTCAAGGAGGGCAGGTTCTGAGGCTTCATGATTGTGTTTGAAAAAATAATCATTATTATTCTCCTCAATACTTACTACTAATTAATACATTATGAGTGGCTTCTTTATTCATCCATCTTTTAGGGATTCACTCTCAATCCACTCTACTCATTGCAACATATTTAATGCATCTTTGGCAGCAGGACAGTCTATTATGCCACCAGTTTTACAACAGAAACAAGTTGAAAACAAAACACTGACATATCGTCACATTTTAAGTTGACTGTAAACAGTTGCTTATTTACACATGCAGCAGCTATAGCTATACTATAGCTGTTTTTGTACATAGTTTCAAGAACCACCAGGTGCTCTCCCAGCAGAAGAATGCACCAGTGCAGCACCGGCAACTTCCATTACACTACAGCTTGTAATGCAAAACAAAGGTGAAGAAAATATGGACAAATGGACCAACAGTGACGTCCAGGCTTTACTGAGCGAGCACGGTCTCACTCCAAAGTCGTCGAAATCCTGCACTTGTGCAGTGACTTGCGTTGTCAGAAACCGATGTCTTTTAACATTGGCATAATACGCGGCCGGTTGCTGTTATAGTTTAATGACACCCCGTGGCGTCAGGGGGAAACGCGGCAGGACAAGGATGACAGTTAAGGCGGTGAAAGTCCAAGTAGGGCAGGCAGGAGGGGTGGTGGATTGGTCCAACAAACACCGACTTTCACCGGAAAGAACTGTGTTTACTGCCCCTAAGATGTTAAAGCCAAACCCTGTACTTTTTTCCTAAATCTAACCATGTGTGTTTACTGTTGAAGGAATAAACAAGTCAGTTCGCAGTGTTGTAAGCTGGGTAAACTTCCTGTGAAAATGACACGTAACAGTCTGTCCAGGCAGAACTTGACACGAGGTCCTAGAATGTCAACAACCAACCAACACACCCAGGGTACCTTGCATGTTGTATGTGGACGTGGAAAGTCCATGACCAAAACGTCAACATGGGACGGAGTGAGAATGTGTTGAGCATAATTGCAATGGGGGAAATACAACACGATTTTGCCTTGACAAAGCAAAAGTTGCTGCACCAGTCACTGGTCAGCAACACATTCTCACTCCCAACTTGACAGCTTGATCAGTAATGAGGACCTCTTGCGTCAGTTTTGGATGCTCATGGACGGCGTGCCAATTTCCGGTCATTACGTAGTGTCTATTCAAAGTAAACTTCTGCGTTCTCAAAGCCTAGTCCCAATTAAACACCCAGACCCTTTTACTGGACTTGTGTAGTTGCACATTTTGACAAATAAAGGCCTGTCTCAATTAGAGGCCTGGTCTATTTGCCAAGCAGTTCAATTTCATACAAGTTCTTTGGATGTATAAAACTGGGTTGTTGAGTACCCACTTGCGCTAATATTATTTAGCTGTTTAAACCGCAAGTACAAATAAAGATGTTCAAACTTTGGTCAGTATGGAAAGCTACACATCATTAGCTCAGTCAGATTCTCCTCAAATCAATTGTTCAGTTCATTTACTGCCATGACGAAAGAACAAGTGGTGTCTCCCTACTTCCGAAGCTGTCATAAAGCCACAGTGTGTCCATTCCGCAATTATCCGCTAAGTTATTCATATTCCTTTAGTCCGTTAGGATCCAACGATCAAAAGCGATAGAAGGGTTATCATTAAAAAAATTAATCCAAGTTGTGAGTTTTGTTTTAATAGGATAAAATTAATAAAATGAATAAAATGAAATGAATTCATAATTCATCACTGATATGTTATTTGGAGCCTAATTTACATACAAGTAATATTTTATTTATTTATTTATTTATTTATTATTTATTTATTTTATTTTTACTGAAAGGCCTGTCACATATGAATGCCTGTCCAAAATATAGGTCTGTTGAGTTCAGTCACGTAAGCTGGATGTGTCTCATACTAACGGTGTAAGGTGCCTTGTGTGACAGAATCAGACACCGATGGCCACTGACCAAGCTGCTGTATTTGATGCCCTTGGGAATGAGAACAGGTTTGGCCAGCTTACATCACTTCAGTGTTCCTATTGGCGGTGCAAATGCATACAGGAAAAAAGCCTTTGAAGGTATGTAGTTAATGGGGAAACTCCCCAGTGGTAAGGATTTCCCAAAACGCCTTTTATCATTCATTTAAAAATCACTACTGACCGAAACCTTTCATGAGGAGTATGCGCTGATGCCTTCAGGCAGAAGGTATAGGTTACCAAACTGTGAGCTTATTCCTCATATCAGTCCAACTACTTAACAGTAGAAGATGAAGTGTGTGTGTGTGTGGGGGGGGGAGTAATGTTGTAAAATAACCTTGTATAGGGCAGCTATGCAATAATTTTGTATAGGACTTTTGTGCAGTACTTTAGGTAGGGCATCTGCACAACCCTTGGCTCCAAGGCATCGCGCAGGACTCTTGGGGTGTATGGATCTAGGTGTGATACTGTATGTTCTCCCGAACGTCTAAAACAAATTTCTCAAAAGGGAGACAATAAAGGCTAATTTAATTTAATCTAATTTGGAGTTGTGTTTCTGTCTATCTCTTCAATGTAAGTTCAATATTCACTCTCTTTAAGCTCTGTTTTTGGTCTTTACCATCTCTTGAGGGAAATACTTGGCTCTTAAGTTGCTAAATGTCTGATATAGTGCTCTTTGGTGCTGAGGTGGTAGTGTTCAGTGGGCTTTTAGAGCTGTGAGAGTGAACCAAAACAGCATGCTGGACAGCTACACAATAAGCCGAAATTCACTATAAAGCTATAAACTAAACTATAAAGTCAAAAAGAGCTGCAGATTCAGGTGATGATTCTTTACCGTCATAACAATTTTGATTATAGCTGCTTAATGGTGTTAATGACTCAGTTCACAAACACTGCTGCTACCACTGATGCTGCCCAGCATCAACTTTGCTTCCACTGTACACTTTTTCTCTAGGTTTTAGGGGAAGTTTCTTTTTCATTGTTCCCCAAATTCTGCTTTGCCGAGTTAAGTGCATGTTTGCTGCTAATGAGTAAGATTAATCACATTTTAATCCTAGAAACTCAACACACAGCAGCTAACATTTTGATTGAAAGAAACGTCCTTTTACTTTCATGTAATAGTTAATAAGCAAATCTAAACTAAACATGGTGATGACATAAGATCACCATTCTGCACTGCTTTGTGTTTCCATTATCAGTTTAGACGCACCAGGTCATGCCCAGCTGCACCAGAGATGGACCTTCTCTGGAGTAGGTCACATGGTTTCAAATGGTGCCTAACTCTGATTTCCTGCGGGAAAGTCCTGTGTTTGTTTGACCCATCCACCACCTGTACCTGCTTCCTTCTTTACTCTGTCAGTGCACTGGTCACAGGATCATAGCCTTCATGATTACATGGGTTATACATTAATTACTGACCCATAATTGCATGTGATATGTATACATACATGTATACATGTATACATACAAAGCGTGCCTGCGAACATCCTTCCCCCTTCAGTTACCACACAGGTTTTACCCAGAAGTGTCTTCTCCTGAGGAGTGACTCATTCCCAGACCTTTTCTCACAAATCTGTCAGTTTCAAATCTTTATTAATAATCCATTCTTTCTAAACACCAAGTTAACAAAGGAGTTAGCATTCAACAGTCAACTGATATATCTGACTGATATACTGATCCTGCTCCAGCCACTGAAAGATGTATGAAGGAACACATTATTACCAGTTCGACAACGCGATTTGTATCCAACTGCCAAAATTTGAAGGCGAGAACAGACAATCCAGGAAATTAAAATCTTGATTAATGACTTTCAGGGGAGAGCGGCCCAGACGATGCAAACTAGAACTGTATGAAGTAAAATTAAATGTTGAGCAACAGGACAGATCCATAACTGGGCCTCATGGAGAGAGAATGAAGGTTAAAGTGATTCAGACGTGTAATCACAACCCGAATATTTACAGGAAACAGTTGTGTTCATTCTATTAGTGGCGTCTCTATGATGAGGCATCCTCCACATCTGCTGACCTCAAGCTCAGAGAGATTAAATATGACCCAGGCTTATTAGGATGTTTAATTATCATAATGCTCTCATTATGTTGACACCGCCAGTGATGCAACACTATTATTTCATTATTTATGTTTGTTTAACCTTGTAAGGCAGCTGGGCATAAATTCTTATTTGCAGTGACAGTGGAGCTGAGGGCAGGGCGGAGATCAAGTCACAAAGAGGCAGCTTGGCTCCTGATGGCCTCACATACAGTAGAGTGTACAGTAACAGAAGCAGGCGATTATCAAAGCACACGCAGAGAAAGAGAAGGCCTGCGTGGTTTGGAAATGCAAGAAAGGCAGCAGGTGCGGGAACCAGAAAGTGTTTTGACTAGCCTATTTTTAAAGGATATGGCTGGGATGAAAAGATCAATTTTAGGGATTTTGGAACTCATTGCAGTCACTGGCAGCCGCACAGTGGAGTGGTTTACAGCCAAAGGAGGTGTGAGCTTCGGGGGAGGAGGAGAGGAAGAGGGGGGGGAATTGCTGGAGCTGGTGGAGATGTGGACTGGTGAGCTCAGATAAAGCAGAGTCTTGCCAGGGATGGATTTGCAGATGAGTTGGCCTGATGAATGAGCGAGTACAGCACTGATAGACTTGTAGGACTGCCCGTAACTCGTTAATATTTATGACAGCGCCAGCTTACCAAAGTGGTTTTATTATAATGTGCAGGCCAAGTTGGGTGCTCAGAGGCTCACCTAGCATGCTCTACTAGATCCCTATAGTTTAATATATTCCCTCCAACCAGCAGGGTTTCAACAGTTATGTGAAATACTTGCCATAAAATAGGAATAAACTTAATAGTCATGAGTAAAGTAATGACTGCCTATACTTATTATCAGGGATTAAGATAAATTAAGTATATAAAGTGATTTTAAAACCACAAAAAGCTGTAAAAGCATGGAATGAAGACATATAATAAGTTTCACTAACAGTACAATAAGGTTCATGCAGAGCTATAAGATATAGAGTGAAATATAAGTACTGGTACACATTTTAAATTAGGTCAAAGACTTACAAGAAGTATACAGTTGAAATATTTTACTGTATTCCAATATTATGATACCCAGACAGTCCTTGTCAAATAGCCCTTTAGCAAAACAGTTGTGGTTATGTGTAGTCAACAAAAGTACATGGCTAGGTTTAGAGACAAGATCATGGTTTGTGTTAAAATAACTACATAACTACATAACGAGTGACGTCAGTGCACAATGACTGTATGTAAATCACCTGATGTTATGCTAAACCAGAGGTTCCCAAATGGTCCAGCCATGGGGTCCAGATTTGTCCTGAGTGATTAGTCCAAGGTCCACACAGTTTAATACATTCAGGGTCATACTTGCATTTGGCCACGTCGTCAAGCTAGTTTGGTGTTTCTGTTTAGTAGTTGTCCATTATATACTCACTCTCACACATTTGTAAGTCACTTGTGGTCCATTCAGTTTGGATCCACGACCCACTTTTAAGTCGCACCCCATCAGGTGGGAACCACTGTGTTAAAACACTGAGCACGGTTACATGCGCACAATAATCAGGTAATGGTAATAATCCAATTTGACGCGTTTACGTGCACTTCACTAATCTGATAATCAGAAAAACCTGGTTTACATGATTCAGTCCTTCAGTTGGATTTCTCCCCAAGTACATGACATAAAACTCAAACTTCCTGTTACAGTAGGTACTCATATCCTTGAAAAACCTCGAAAAGTACGCAAGTCATATATTTGCAAAATAAAGCACTCATCATGCTGACAGCTTATATTCTTACAGTACTGTTTGTTTTTATCATTAACAAATACATGTGAGAGCATTCTAATGTGTAGTTTATCAATGTGGAGCCAATTTTACATACTTTGGGTAGATTCGGAAAAAAATACTGCAAAGTGCAATATACAAGTGTATTGTATATATTATAAACTTGTCACACAAAGTGCATAACATTAAGTAAGATAAAATAAAAGTGACAATTTAAACAATGAGAATATAAAAATATATTATTTTATGTAAAATCTTTATCTGAAAGGAAACAAAAGCTGTCAGATTAACATAGTGGAGTAGAAAGTACAATATTTCCCTCTAAAATGTAGTGCAGTGGCAGTATAAAATAGCAAAACCCGAAAGGAACCAGATTAAAAGGTATACATGCACCGAATAATCTGACTATTGGGGAAAAAGCTAGATGTGTTTATCTGATTTCTCATAATCAGATAATGGCTTTTAGCTGATAAAGCCTATCGGATTATGCTGTTTACATGACCACTTGAATAGTCAGGTAACTCCAGAAATCAGATAATGATTGGTTTATTAGTGTGCATGTAAACGCGCACAATGACTTTTTGTAGTCTCCTGGCTAAAAGTCAAGTTTTGTTTAATCCATCCACCTCTGATCTTTATACTTATCAGTTGCTCTCAGGAAGTTTTTAGATGCTTACCCTTGGTAAAAGTATATAAGCACAATCATGGAACTGTATCTACATGTTAGAAATAAAAGTACTCAATGCAGAAAAATGTAATCCATTTAATCCAATTAGAAACTGTAATTGTAATTGTAATTTTGATATTGTAATAAGGTGCTCTGTGATTTTAAATGCTGTCTGTTTTCACTGTGTTCCACCCTTGCATTATACTGTGGTATTGTATGACGAGACAAATATGGCTTCCATTTATATGCTTTTCACTTTGCCATCCAGTATCTGAAAAAAACTGCAACTCCCAGAGGGTGGAGCTCCCTCCTACCACCAGAGTTGCACACAGGTGTATTGCATACAGCCAGTGATTAGACTGAGATTGGTTCCTTTTACCAACCTGTCCATTGTTGCCTCATGTGTGCTCTGATGAAGGTCTGATAGACTGAAAGCTGTGGAAATCTCTTTCTACCAGTCTAGACTTATTGATGTGTTCAGCACCTTGCCAAGGCTGAACTAATAAAGAAAACATATTTTAAATTTGTACTTAAATACAGTAATTGAGTTGATGTACTTTCACATTCCACCACTGTACCTAAGTACAGTATTCCTGCTATTTTATTTTGAAATAACCTACATTCACAAACAGAATTCATTCCTCCTGTCAGATCTATTTGACTTGCAACACTCTTATCCCTGCTTTCACCAAAATGTAGCTGTATTCAGCTGCAGCTCGTCCAAACTGCAGCAGCTGGACTGTGAACCTGGACTGAAAAAGATGACCACATTAGCCCCGTCGTGACCTCCTTGCAATTGCTCCAATTTCAAGGTACGCCAGCTGACATAACATTACATGGACTTGCACCATCTGAAGCCTGTCTGAGCCCACAATGCAGAGCTCCTGACTATTCAGAGAATCAACAAAAAACTTTTTCTCCCTCCGACAGAGCAACTTTTGCTATTCTGAATGGTTTTCCAGCTCTTGAATAGGCACAGCCGCTTGGATTGAAGACAGGACAAACCTAGTATTATTACATAGCCTTATACTGTATGTGATCTGTTACTGCCATTTTCTTTGCTTTACAGTATGTTAGATTCCTGCCAGTGCGTATTACTGAGATTTGAAACTATTTCACACATACTGACAGATGATTTCTTTTGTAAACCCCATGGAGCACTGACATGGCTGCAACTGCTTGGTCACCATCCTGCACACACTTTAGTTTCCTGTACTTTACACTTAACAGTTAATTTTCCCCTCATATGTTGTCCTTTTGCTCTAATGAACATTGCACTTTAGTTTGTCTTCAGTTAAGTGTGCCTTGAGTTGTTGTAATTTCTAAGTTACCTAAGCTCAGGGTGCTGCTCTACTCTGTTCATGTTATGTTAGCATGGCCTGAGTTTAGTTCCGTTTGGTTGATCCCTGTTTTGTGCCCAGAACTTTGTCGCATATTTTGTGAATTGTTCTATTGTTTCTTTCAGATAAAAGCCTCTTTTTGAAAATCCAACTGTGACTCCCATAGACTGTATTTAAAGATGGATGACATGACAGCTCCCCAAAAGCAACTTTTTTTCCTAGGGTGGCAAAGACGTGACCTGTACTACTCTCCCTCTGATTGGCTAGCACTCATTGCCTTTGTTGTTTGGATTGGTTAGGTTAAGGTTTGAGGAATGAGATTGGTTAGGGCTAGGGTAAGAATGTCAGGGTAAGTCAATCAGAGGCAGAGTAAGGTAGAGCAGGACAGGACATATGCCTTTCGCATCCTAGGGGGCAAAAAATGCCTACATACAAGTAAAGCCAAAACATCTCATTGCCCCCTGGTGGCTGGCTGCAGAATATCTTATAAACTCCACCCCTAAATGTTAGTGGTAGGAATATGGACAAAACTAAGAAATCAAAAAAACTTTTTTAACTATTTTATTTAGAATTTTTTCAAAAGATTGCATCTAAATTGTTGCACTTCAGACAGTTCTTATCATGTTAATGTATGATCAAATGTTCATTTTTCTAAGTTTGGTCTTAATTTGTTATTTGATGCTATAAAAATGGGGTTTGACGTCATGACTGACATGTGTGATTGACTTGCAATTGAGTTGGGCAGGTGTATGAGCAGGAAGTCGATACTGCAGCTCCACCCTCGAACTACTACCGTGCAGACTCTGGCTCTTAATGATGTCACAAGTGCAATTTGGCAGCACCTGTATCAGGAAAATTTTGGCACCAATTTGTACAGTGGGAGGAAGTGGAGACACATCATCAATCTTTATATACAGTCTATGGTCCACAGTATCCACACTATGGGCAACAACACAACAGCGTCACCGGCTACATTATCTCAGAGTTGCCCTTAAAGTGTTGCTCAAATGCTTGTTAACATAGTTAAATCGTCACAGGTTTGTGTGTGTCTGCTACTTGCCACAAATCACCTTGACTGGACGTCATCCAAGGATTCTTTTTGGCAGAAAAAAATCAGTGTGTTTAATCAATGTCTGAGCTCCATTTTAGCGTCACATTTTGCCACCTCGTTGTATCCCTGTATGCACCACAATGCACATAGAGCTAGCGTAGCTTCAGCTAACTAAGCTAACTAAAACAGTACCACAGCTAGACAAACAAAGATGATTAGTTGACGCTGAACTTTGATTTGTAGCAGGTCATACCCGTCCACAGCGATAAGTGTGGGGCTTCATAACTCCCAATTAAACTGAAAATGAATTGTAGCCTGTTGCTGTGTTGCTCAGTGTAAACACCACATTACAGAAACTCTTTGATACTTTGGTTTAGTTAAACTTTACATAACATGCTGTGTAGTTACTGTGAAACTTTTTAAACTTTTCAAATTTTTATCACTTAGTTTTTAACTCTAACACAAAAGTTATATGCCTCACTGTGCCAAAATCCTCCGTATTTACTCAAAAAGACATTGGCAGAGCTTTAAAAAAAAAAAAAAAAAAAAGCTTTTTCTTTTTAGATTCAACCTTTTTGCCCAACAGAGACAAAAAGGAGATATGAGGTTATTATTCCACAGCAACAATTCACCAAACTAAGCCAATAAAGCTCCACAGGGGCGGCTGGTTTGGTTTCACTGTGACAATTTTATCACTCTGAAAGCAGCTTTGTGCTGTGGGAGGCACGCACACACACACACACACACACACACACACACACACACACACACACACGCATACATTCACATACACACCCACACAGAATGTATGGTGGCACATGCATGATCATATGAGCGGAGCTGAATTGATATGCAGACTTTCACACACACAAATTCAACCATACACACATGTGCGCTGCACTACAAAGGCACTCCCACATACACATTCACACATATACATATACACACACTGTCTTCGCCAGCCAGATGTGAGAAGGATTAGTAAAGTTGGCAGTCAGCACGGAGCTCCTTATCCACTGGAGCTAATTCACTTTACTACGCTACCTCTCCTCTCTCTTTCTCTGCATCAATCTTTGTCTCCATCTTCACCTCATGATCTCTCTGTCTGTCTCTTTCCATTTTTTTTATCCATCTTCGCCTCAAGACCCTTTCTTTCTCACCCCCTCTCCTCCTTTGTTGCTTTCACTTCCAGCAGCGGTGCTTGATTTGCATTGTCAGGCAGGTGAAGTTGTCTTGGAAAGCGCTTCGAGCCTCTGGCGGTAAAAAGCCCTGTGCTGATAAAGGTGCAGCGCAGATGGGGAACATAATGAAAATTGATAAAAGCTGTTTCAATATGACTCAAAGATTTGAAGCTAGTCTGAGTTTTTTGAGTTGTGTAGGGAGATCAGAGGTTTAGATTTAGCCTAGATCTCTTTAGTTTTGCTATATTTTTTATATTTGGTCCCAGCAGCTTGTGGGAATAGTGACAACTCACAGGGCTAGCTGATGAGCTACTGTAGCTGGTGAGCTAGCTGCTAACACACTAGCAAGCTGCTAGCTTACAGTCACAGGCTCCCCAAGTTTTTGTATTTTCTCTAACTGTGACATATACTACCCCCTGACATTTTGTTCTAAGTTTTATACTTAATTTAATTCAATTAAGATCTTTTGAAAAGGGGGAAGATACCTTTCTGAGCTAACATGTATGCTAACAGCTTGCTACTTGTGAGTTAGCTTGCTGTTAGCTTGGTCGGAAACCGAACTACATATTCGTTTCTCTCTCTCTCTCTCTTTTTTTTTTTTTTTCAAAAGTTTACCATACCGGCGACTCCTGTCTCATAACCGACTCCAAATTAAAAAGTTATATTCGGACAAAGGAGAGCTAAATAGAATAAACAAGCTAACAAGCTACACTAGCACCCTCCATTTTGGATGCTTTGGCTCTCCTAGCAACACATTCTCACTCCGACCTTGTCACATATTGACGTTTTGGTCGTTGACTTTCCACGAACGACGTGCAAGGTACCCTGGGTGCGTTGGTTGTTGACGTTCTGGGACACTGTGTCAAGTTCTCCTCTTTCAAGATACACTACCGTTTTCACAGAAATTTTGTCCTTCAACAACAAACACACATGGTTGGGTTTAGGCAACCAAAGAAAATGGCTCTCTCGGGTGAAGGTCGGTGTTTGGTGGACCACCCCAGCCTGCCCCATTAGGACTTTTGCTGCCTGAACTTTCATCCCTGTCCCTGTACGTCCCGGTTTCTGACGCCCCAAGTCACTGCCCAAGTGCTGGATTTTGACAACTTCAGAGTGACACCATGCTCCTCCTAGAGTGGTACAGGAATGAGTCCTAAAACGTGGAAAGCAGGTAGCATTGAGCACTTCTGATTCCCTTGTCTCGAAGTCAAATGTTTTTCAAATGGGTTTTTGATTAGATAACTGAAATAAGGTTTGTGGTTAAAACAAGCTAAGGAGATTTCTGTGTTTGGTTCTAAAAGAAAGGTAAGTTTTTAGGTGTCTTAAAAAAGATGGTTGCTATTATGTAACTAGAAAATGCCATCACGCTGAACATGGCTTTCTTGTAGACAATGAAGTCATGTGACCATAGCAAAGTTTGTTTACAGCCTAACGTTAACATTTTATTTCTTTCAACTGCATTTACATTTCAGTGATCAGAAAAGTGGTGTCCATTTCTAAAGATTCTTGCTGAATAAAATGTTCAATTACCTTAAACTTATGTTTGACTCAGAGTTCATTTTCTGCAAAAATCCAAAATCCAATGAAAAAATACCATTAGCTTTTTGACAAGGAAAACAGGGCCACACTAACTTCTGCGGGGACCTACAAAAAACATCATCCCTGCAGCACCATCCTCTCAAAGGCCAGCACTGTCATGATGGCTTTCTTTCGGTCACCAGCACAATTTTGTGTGTTAAAATTCACCATTCCCTACTGGCCAGGATGTTATTGGTTGTGCCCAAGAAATTGTCCATTCCATAACCCCTCATAAAACGGTGCATTGCCGTTTTTGCACGGATTTAAAAAATGAATGTGCTAATTAGTCAGCTTTAGAGGTGCTGGAAGGCAGATTTTGTTTCCTTGGGACACAGCCAAGCTAGCTGTTTGGCGGTAGCTTCACATTTACCAGACAGACATGAGAGTGGTATCAATCTTCTCGTCTAACTCTCGGCAAGAAACAAATAAGCATCATTTTCAAAAATGTGGAATGCTTCTTTTAAATGCTGGTGTAACCTTATGCTTGTCGTCACAGGGGTTTCATGGGTCATCCAGTTGAAGGACAGCCATCGTGACGGCCATATGTCACACAGTGGATACTTTTATCCAGAGCAGCTCACAGTGTGGTGGGTGCATACATCTTGTGCATAATTGGCTCCAGTGGGATCAACTGACACAACCTTCCAACCTGACCCCAGATGACATGGCACAACCCAACCCACGTTCTGGGTAAATCAGAGCCAATAAGGTCTAAAAATACTGAACCTGCATGAGTATTGGGTGATTTCAGAGAATAGGTGGTAAAGTGTAAGGGCATATTGCACAGCAGTGGACACTGAGAGATAATTTTTCAAAGAGGACCTCCCTGCAAAGTAATCTCGCTCTCTGAAAATGCAAACACCAGAAAGGTGTACCAGTTAAGTGCTATTACTTTAATTCACTTACCCAAAAGGTATGGCAAAAGCCCAGCATATAAATAGTATCATTTATCAAAAGGTACAGCTCCAGGTATATTGAATGCAATTTTGGGGACAACTGTAGCAGTGGCAGATAACAAGATATTAGGTCTGCTTTATGATAAATCAATAAACCCAGAGGTCACTAAGCTATCAGCACAGAGGGAACATTGGCTCTTTTTTGTGTGGCTTCCAGGCAAAGGGCTGTTTTTTGCTTGTAATACAATGGTGTTTTCAGTACAGTAATGATTAAAAGATGAATGCAAAACAAACTACTTCTATGCATGGATATTGGTGTTTTTTTAGTTACTGCAATAGAAAGTTATTGTAGAAGTTGGAGTACACCTTTCCTTTTATTCATTCGATAAGACATTAGTCTCATACACTATTAGTATTCCCACTGTATTGTGTTTAATGGTCACTGGTCATCGCACAGATCAACTGGTTTCAGGGTTCCATTCATTCTAAAATTTACCGCAGGTATGGGCTTTTTTGTCTTTTGTGTTGTTTGTTGTTTTAAAGAAAACTTTGTTTTCCTGCTTTCCTCCATGGTAAACAAAGAATCCCAAAATTAAAAGTCTTGATCAATAGACGTAAAAGGCAACCTCGTTTAACAACAGCAGGACTCTATCAAAACATCTGTTAACAAACTCTCACACAATTCGTGCAGTATAATCCAAGTCTCATTTATCCAGTCGTATCCTCAGTACTTCCCAAACACATACATTTTCACTAAAACCTAAATATTTAAAACATTTCTGTATGGGCTGCACACCAGTGAGCAGAGTTCAAATGCACGCCTTTGCCTAGATGGGCTACATGAGAGTGTTTACGCATAAGTGTTTTAAATAGTAAGGTTTTAGTGAAAATGCATGTGTTTGGAAAGTACTGAACATACGACTGGATAAATGAGACTTAATAATTTAACTGCATGTGTTGTGTGAGAGTTTGTAAATGGATGTCTTGATATGAGGGGTGTACCCTCAAGAGGGATAAGTGTTTCGGCTCCCCTGACAAAAATTTGGGAAAAGGGGCACCCAGTGGCCACTCATATTGGCATGTTTGGCAGTGATAACCAGAACGATAGACTTCATCCATCCATCCATCCATTTTCATCTGCTTATCTGGGGCCAAGCAGAGCACCCCAGAAGTCTTTCTCCACAGCAACGCTTTCCAGCGCCTCCTGGGGGACCCCAAGGTGTTCCCAGGCCAGATGAGATATGTAATCCCTCCAGCGTGTTCTGGGTCTGCCCCGGGGCCTCCTACCAGTGGGACATGCCCGGAACACCTCCAACAGGAGGCGCCCAGGAGGCATCCTGATCAGATGTCCGAAACACCTCAACTGACCCCTTTCGATGCGAAGGAGGAGCAGCTCTACTTTGAGCTGCCTCTGGATGTCTGAGCTCTTTACCCTATCTCTAGGGCTGCCAGCCACCCCATGGAGGAAACTCATTTTGGCTGTTCGTATCCGCAATCTCATTCTTTCGGTCACTACCCAGAGCTCATGACCAGACGAGAGGGTTGGGACGTAGATGGACCAGTAAATTGAAAGCCTCACCTTCCAGCTCAGCTCCCACATCACTACCATATTTGGATGCTGATGATTGGTGCACATGTCACGGGCCAGAGGTCAGTGTACGATAAACATTTCTGGCACTCAGTTGTTATGCTAGCAATATTTTGTTAAAACAACTGAGCATTTTTCAGGGTTTTGAAATAAGAAAGCGAACAAGCCTCAGCACCATAGAATATGCAGAGAGCAGCAGTATGAGCCTCAAGTCTGCTAACGTTACTGCTGCTAGCATTAACGTTACAATAACAGAGGCTAGCAGCCATGTACAAGTCCAGGATCCAACTTAATCTCCGACTGCTGTGCAAGCTCAGAATACGTCGATGTTTGGTCTAAGGAGCAAATATCCCCAGTATGTGGTACCTCAGCATGTCAGGATGACATTGAAGGCTGATGAACTCAACAGGCAGCATACATGTTCATTTCTGCCTCCATTCTGTAGATGCACTGTCCTGTTTGTTTGTGTGTTACAACAGGAAGTGTGTACGTGCTGTAAATACTGTCCCCGGGTGGGAATAGCGTGCTACTCCAGAAATCCAGTCATGCAACAGTTCGAGGCCAGACTGACCCTAAAACTGTGACATTGTTAGAATGTGATTTGGGTGAGATTTGACCAGCAGGTCACGACTGCCACAGTTGCTGGTAGTTTCACTGTTTCACACTGAAGAGACTCATGCTGACAAGTGTCGTCTAGACTCTGAATGATCTGGTGTGAGCAGCTTGGCCTTGATGCTGCATAGTGTGAGATTGCTTCACGCTGAGGTTTCTGGAAAAGACAAGAAACCAGCATGTTTAGTTTAACTAAATATGGCCTAAGAGCATTATCAAATTACAAGTAATCACTTCAGCAGAGTTGGATTTATTATTCCTCAATAAAGGATGTGATCACATTACATATTACAGTCAGATACTTCCTGAAAATCCTACCAGTCTGTACTTGTTTCAGAATTGCTCCAAAAGACAGATTAAATGCGTAATGTGATACACATCTTCCCTCTGTTATGGCTCCACAGCCGGGTGAAAACTGATCTTAGTCGGTTTAGCAGCCGAGGGCGTTCTCACCATGATTCATAAGAGGACAATCCTCCTTTACCACCAGTTTGTGATGGGCACATTTGTGTCAGGATAAATCAAAGGTGATATATAACCTGGCTACATACAGACATCTAACAAAGGTTTATTTTTTTAACCAAGCATCCTGGGTTTGAAGTGAACTTCCAGACGGTCTTTCACCCTTAACTCGATAACTTATAATGATATCTGTAAGGAGGTGACAGGTGTTGGCTTAAATATACGGTACAGTGTGTGTGTGTGTGTGTGTGTGTGTGTGTAAGGTTATAACATGAGAATGCAGACAGTGTCTGAGCCTAACCCAGACAACCCCCCCTCAAAAAGCTGTATAAGTACAAGTGCTTTATATTAACAGAGCAGTGTGTAGAATTAATAGGAGTCAATGGCATTTAACAATGAGGATTGCAAATTGCAACCAGCTTAAATTTCTCCCCTGTGCCAAGTGTGAACTCCTGGTTAGGATCCTTTAGTGTTCATTGTTCAGGAGATTTTTACCAGAAGCTGAACTGACCTTTCCCTAAGTCCCGCCCCTGGACACAGACTGGCCAATCATAACGTAGCACTGGGCCGGCTCAGACCAGGGTCCAGCAACAACACAGCTGTGCTCCATTGACTCTAATGCAGTCGTTTCAGATTTCCTCCATTTGCAGGCTGGTTTTGTGGCTTTGGAGCTAAATGTTGTGCCTGAGGCACGTCGTGTATTAATGATACTCGTTACCTGGAGAGGTTGGAAAAAGATATACGCTTCTTCCCTGTTCCAAAACCCAAATCAAACCCTGAAAAGTGTAGGGTTAGCTAGCTAGCTAACCAGCTACACATGCTGCTTTTGCTTTTTAATGATTATAACAGTGAAACAAAGACCGACCCTGCTGTACAGGAACCAGTGAAGGGAAGCAGGGAAACTCTGCTGATATTCAACCAGCTCTGTGTCATCACAGTGTGTGCAGATGAACGTTGTTTGACGCCCCCGGAGATCCCTGCTCATCCGGCGGCGTCAAACACCGTTCATCTGCACACACTGCGATGCCACACAGCTGGTTCAATATCAGCAAAGTTTCTCTTTATATTCATTGTCTTCTGTGGCGATCAGCAGTGATGTGGTGGTTCACTTTTACACTGTGATCTGTAGCATATAGTTCGGCTTTAGCTTCTAACTGTCTTTGTCTTTTTAACCTGTTGTTGCTGCTGAGTCAGTTTGACATCCTGGATATATCCTTCAGACACAGACTGTAGACCCCTCTGTCTGCTTCTCTCTGGAGCCACTGTTTCATTTATCCAAAAATATGATAATATTTCTTCAGGGAGTGCAGTTAGTTACAGTGTGGGCACAATGATAGCTCCGACAACTTGATGGACCATCGCAAAGGGGTGGGGCTTAGCAAAGCGTCAATTATGCGTAGAGGTCTCTTCCTCTCCAAAACATGTTTTGATTTACACATCAGTGTTTCTACTACGCTGTTCAGCTCATTGCAAAAAGAGCTGCTACTTTTAATATCTCCCCATCTCTCTTTGCCATTCTGCCTTTTGTTCCCCTTTGCACTTGATCAAATAAAACTTAACTGCACTACGGAGATTAACAATGCAAATGCTTTCAGAGGCAATTTCCTGCTTAGGAAAATATAATTCCATGAAATGTTTTAGTGCGACTACATTTTGCGAGGTGTGTGTGTTTAAGTGTCTCACTAGTGGCGGGTAGACATACAGCGGCCATCTATAGTCACATCAAACCCCCAAAGCATAACTTGAAAACTTTAATTTCTCCTCTCCAACTTTTTCCCTCTGTTGACCTTCTTAAATTCAGCTGTGATTCAGTTCCCGTTTTCGCCCTTTCTCAGTCTTATCTTTTTCCTGCTCATTTTTCTTTCCACTCACTTTTCACATTTTCAGTGGATATTTTTAACAGAATGAAAAATGAAACCATTTTAGTCTCCTCTGTAGTTCTGTTTCTCTCTTTTGCTTTTCTTTCCTCTTCTTTCACACTTTGTATCAACCCGCTTCCACAGTGCGTTGGAGGCGCATAAACAAAAGCCGAACCAGAGCCAGAACTACTCCCACCTGCAAGGACACACACACACACACACACACACACACACACACACACACACACACTCATTCCCTTCCTATGTATTTTAACAATTACAAAGTCAGAGAAGAGATAAGACAAACATCACTCAATCTTCTCCAGCCCAGAGGAGAAGAAGATAAGTTGTAGTTTTTATTGTTCATTTCCCCTGAAGGCTAATTGGACCATTTCCAAAACAAAGATAAAGTGCACACATTTATATCACAGCCTACATTTTTACAATAATACCGCACAGCAAAAATGTTCATCTGTACATTAAAGCTTCAGAAATAGAGTTAATTGTATTGTTGTCCAGTCTGTTCCACTAATGGCCACAATTATCTTGTCTTCTTACAGCAACACCATAGTCTGGAACAAAATTTGCACTTTTTATAGTTCAGTTTTGAATTACAGCATATGTAACAAAACGCCACGCTTTACTTGAACAAAACCTGGGACGTTGTTGACATTCTATTACCAAGTTTGTGACAATCCTCTTCTGCTGTCCAATGCAATCATAAAAATATGAATTACTTGCTTTTACTTCTTCTTAAAAACAAGACACCGTTGGGAATGAGATTTTTTTTTTTTAACATTTTGATGGTGTGGTTAATGGAATGCCACAAACATCTCCAGCGATGACAGGTGAATCTATAGGAAGCTTCAAGAAACATGCGTCAGAAATACAGATTGTTATTTTGTATTGCTGATCAAGTCCCATCAATCACTCTACTTTGCACCCTTTGTAATATTTATGGGTAATATTTCAGCAAGAGGATTTCACTGTCCTTGTATTGCCACAGAATATACACTGACTTACTCATTACTATATTATTAAACTTTCCCACTATATGCAGATAATATCTAATATAACCTAGAGGTATAACCACTCTATTCCAGTTTTGTCTGGCTTTGTTAATGCTGAGCATTTTCCACCTGACCAGACTCACAGTTTGTCACTTAAAATGTAATAATTTATCAATTAAATTTTTGTTTTTGAGTAAATCTTATTGTTGATTCGATGGCAGTTACTAGTGGAACTACAGTGAAAGTATACCAAAATCCAGTATTTAAGACCATATTACTTACAAGATAAATGTATCTACATATTGAAGCAACACTTAAGAATTTGAACTCTATCTCAAGTGAACAGGCCTTTTCGACTGTTTTAGAATTTGTAAGTGTGAGGATGGTTAAGCCTGCAATAACTGATTTGTAGGCCACTGGGAGGCTCTGCCCTTTCTGTCTGCTTGGCAAGTATAGCTATTTTCCATACACATGTGCTGGCTTGGCTCGACTTAGTTTTACTTACTTAGCATCAGACTGGGACAATGGGGTTTTTCCATCTCTTACAACAGGACCCGTCTGAAGGTGTGTATTTAACTGATGTTGTGCTTGTCTTGAGTCAATGACATTTAAAAGAAGTGCTATCTTTAGCACTGTTCAACGACTGATTGTGATGGCATCTATGCTTCTTGCTTGAGAAACTGAGACGGAATGACGTAATAGATCTAGAAGAGGAGAAGGAACCTGAAGTTGACGCCAAATGTTCCATGAATGATCAAGAAGCGCATTGGACAACACCGCAACCTGCTAAGAGGCAGTCGGATGCGCTTTGATCTGACTCTAGAGATAGTCCAACTTGGGTACAACTTGGCACAACTTAGCAAGTTTAAACTGATAATGGAAATGCAAATCAAGGCATGAAGTTATAGAATCTTGATTCAAATTTGATCAGTGCTGCCTAATTTGACAGCTTGACCGCAGTTCAAAGAGTAATTGACATGATTGACAGCTGTGTTACAAAGTTTTGAGCTTTGATTGGTTGTTACTGACTGTGCTGCCATCTGATTCTGTCTCATTTTCGTCTCGTTTAGAATATAGTAACAGTTTCAACAAATATGTCAAAAAGCTATTTTGAGTTAGTAACTATCTTTTAGGACTAGAGTAATCATGCACTGATACAGTTTCTAATACAAAAAATATTATAAAGGAGAGCTTGCAACAGTTCTTTTCTTTGAAATCACCTACTTGACTTGTCCAGACATCTGACTTTCCATCCATCCACCCATCCATCCATCTATCACTCCTTCCTCCTACAGTCCTCCCACCAGTCTCTTCACTGAACAAAACACACCAGACACACTACAGATGACCCCCAGACTCAGTATGCACACATCTATCAGCCGGTCCCTCACAGCGAGGCAGCCCCACTGCAGTCTGAGGTGAAACAGACACGGCAGTATGAGTGTCATGGCCGCCCCGGTCACGCTGCCCGTCAAACCCATCAACAGGGAGAACCTGGGGACTAGCAGGGCCAGTAGGTATGATGTCATCAGCAAGGTGGCACGGACCAACAGGGCTGGGCGAGACACACCTCGACCTCCGTGCTTGGAGTACGATGACACATCTGTAGAGAGATTGAAGCAGAGGAGTTGAAAGAGTGCACAGTGACAGATGGTGTTGAACCAGCAAGCAACTTTTGTTTTTTGGTTACTCTGTTCTGACTCATTGTTTTCCCGTTGCTTCTCTGTGGAGGTGTCATCAGCCTCCAACTTTAAAATCATATTTTTCCTTATCTGCAGTATGACATCATGTAATGAGGTAGTACGAGTACAAATTAAGTGACATCATTTACTGTAAGAATTGTGTTTTAAATCAAGGTGGACAGGACAGGGAAGCTTTTGGCTGTATGAACTAGGTCATCTTTGTGTTCATTTTGCACTTGCCTAGCAAAAATATTCACCATTAAACCACATTACATCACTACATCATAATGTGATGACTTCATGACTGTTGACAGTCAACATCGACAAAAAGTTCAGCCATGATGGCAAATGTGTTGACAGTCAACACATAAGCAGCGTTTCCCTGATCAGTCAGATCTCAAACAGAAATAACTGGCTTGTTTACTGAGTTATAGGTTGTGTTTTTTACATGATTTGTAAGATATCGTTTAATATGTTTTATCTATTTTTTTTTAGCTAGATTTTATTTATTATTTCTCAAGATCATTTGTTAATCGAGTTCTGTATGGGACAGTCAGAGCATTAATACTGAAGCAAATGGCAGAGAGCAGAGAATGAAGTCATGTCTATCTCTGTGTGTTGTAATCTGAGCTACACTGTGGTTTGTTGTGGTAAACCGGTACAGCCACAGGTACATGCTGGTGCATGTGTGCATCCTACTGGCTAGCTCATCGCCGCCACTTGCATTGCCATCATACAGGGTGTACTGCTGATATCTGAACATTACTGTCACAGAAGCGTAGCGCCCACCCTCCGGTTCCCCTCCAGTTAACACTATTACTTTTGTCAGCACTGATGCCATTGTTTTGCCTTGTTTATGGAGTTAGCACCATTAGCTGCTAGCTGCTGGCTTTGCTAGCTTGATGTTGGGGAACACGTCCAGACAATCCTTAGGCTCTGAATTCAGCAAAAGTGGTTACTGATTTTAAAGAGGTTTGTTTGTGGGGTAAGGAGTAGACTATGGGAGGTGTGGCAGAGAGGGAGATAAATACTGTATTGTATCGATGTTAAAGTGACCGGAAATATATCTTGTGTGACAGCAATATAATTTCAATTGTAATATATTAATGAAGTATTAAATTTAGGTGATATGATAATAATATAATAGTCATTAATCAATAAATTACAATATAATATGCACTATTGTAATAAAATTTAAAACTGCACAGTGATAAGTAGTGGGCCCAGACAGGTGCCAGGGAGACTCAGACAGGGGGACTAATGGGACTTGTTGAATGTTCAGTATTTGAATATCTGGGCTGAATATTTTCTTAACACAATGCTTAGTTCATCAAAACATTTATTTTCTTAACAGTTTTAAATCATTGGTCAACTCTAACCATTCATTTTGGTAGTTATGGTAGCTCGGAGGTGCCATCTAGCTTGTAGCTGCATCCAGTAGCGAGGAATCAGAAATTGCTGAAATTACCAAAGATTTCTACAATTTGGACAATTCACCAGTGATCTGAAGTTTGGTGAAAATGTTATCCCAGGCTCTGTTTTTACCCTGGTTGTTCTTATCAGTTGTTAGTGTCATAACTCTGGGTATTCAGACACCAACATTATCAGCTCCTCCATCTTGTCTTCTTTCTGCTATCGTGATGCCTGCTTTTTGATCTGCCAAACCCAGGTGGCAGCCGCCAGAAGATCAACACGGTGTTGTTGGAAACCACTTCCCCTCTGCCGCCTTCCCCTCACTGACATAACTGGAGGCAGCAAGTTACTGCACTGTGGTTTGAGAGCAGCTTAAGTGGTGATCTGTGGACTAAACAAACCTTTAATAGGAATTCAGCTGGGACCATATGCTCTGTTCCAGCACGACCTCTCTTCACACTGAAAAGCCTGCAGGGATTCCCACCTGGAAGCTTCCCAGTTTAACCACAGTTTACCACTGTTGACCTCTGGAGCAATTATATGTTGTGCTCAAGGCGGACTGGGCACGATGAGAGAGTACAAATGGCACTGATTCATTATTTTCAATGCTGTTTTCATCGACCATCCAGGAAACCTCCAAACTCAGGTCTGCCATGTGTCATTGCAACTTATAAAATGTATATCTACAGTCATAATCTCAACCATTGCAAGTTAGATCTTTGATAGATAACCTGAAGGAACTTTTACTTCCTGTATGGGGACAAGACTTTGAGCAAGGTCAGTGGTTTGACTATAAAATAGACCTGTCATTAGTGCTCACCTCCAAGCAGGCAGGTTTGTAGTATCTCAGCAGCAGAGTAGAACGGCAGAGGGTAGGACAGCAGGGCTTTAGCCAGCAGACACAGGTTGACAAGAGGTCGAAGGTCAGAGGGCAGGTTGTCTGTGATGACCTCACTGGTCTCTGTGCCCCACGTCAACACGGCCTAATGAAGGAGGAAACAATCAATGCAATCAGTCAATCAATCACCCCATTTGTCTGTCCCTGCTTCCATCCTTTGATTAGACCTGCTGTTGTCTGCCAGATGTCGAACCATATGTACATTTTATTTCCGTCTGAACATTTTTTAGATATCTGGCCATCAACAAATAATAAAACTGACTTTGTTTATTTAGCTCTGACAGCACAAGCCTAACTTCTATAATTCTTTCAGATCCATCAGAGGCATCACAAACTCAGACAAGCTCCAAGGAATATTTGCTGAGTCACACAACGTCACTAACCAGTAAAGAAAACAGAGTTTTCATGATGCAGGCAGCACCATGAGTCCACCCCAGCATGGCATTAAACTGCCCTCTGTCCTCCATACTGCCCTCTAGAGGAGGGAGGAAGATCTGCGAGGTGTAGGAGAAGATGATGACGCCCACAGAGACGAGGAAGTCCTCTGGGTCCGCAGACAGGGAGAGAGTGGACCAGGTCCAGCTGCTGGCTCGACTCAGACAGTATAGCATGACCAACAGGCTTATACGGGGTCAGAGACAAAAGGAGAGAAAATGAGGAAGGATAATGCTCCATGAATAAAGCATTTAAAATGAATGTATTGATAATCCTTTCATTTATTCATTCATTCAACATTTATTTGTACAGGACGGTCCAGTACAAGCTGTTTACGCTCAGGTACACAGGGCAATGAAAGCAGAAGGCCTGCATAAAGACAGATGAGGGAAACCAAGGAGGAAATATATAAATTATAGAAAATAAAACACAAATACAAGGGCAGCATGGTGGTGCAGTGTTGTCTCACACCAAGAGGGGTCCCAGTTTGAACCCAGGCTGGAGGGTTCAAATCCGTGGTTGGGGGGCAATGTTTATAAATGAGACCCCTAATGACTTGAACTGGTCAAAACACTGAGTAAAGCAGTTTCACATTTTTAAAAAAACACAACAGTATTTTTCCGATGCCCACGTTGTACATGGGCTTCTTACTACTATGGCCACTGCGATAACGCAAATGGCTCTATCTGGAGCCAGCGTTTGGTTTGTCCATTCTGGACGACTAGAAACATGGTGGTGAAACATGATGTGTCCACATCCGTAGATGACGACCTGCTCCTCGCAGGCTCCTTTTAAGGTGATGAGAACATGACTCTTATTTTCAGGTGATTATACTCTAAAGAAAACATACTTATTATATGCCATTTCTACCAACATGTACTTTGGTTAATTGCTCCTGTATGCTTTTAGAAAATGGTCATACTTCTGAAGCTGAAAGAAACAAATTAGGTTAGCTGAAAAATAAGCCTGTTACTCTTACTTAACTAACTCATGACAGGCTGGGATTTTGGAGAAATATGATCAGAGGACAGCAATGTTATGTTTTTCTGAATAAAAAAGGAACATAATCCTTCATCTCTCATCAAATAATTATTATTGTGCTATTGTAAAATCATAATTGAAAGAAAAATACAAAATAACTTGAAACAAATAAAAAATAACTGCACTCAGCTGTATTTTTACAAAACTAGTTAAATGTTGTGTTTTCATCATTAACCGTTATACACATAGTTGCTTTTATTTAATTATTCAGCCTCTGCTTGTGAGGGTGATTCCCAATAAATCCAGCAAGAGATTCAGCAAAAATACATAAAGGTCCAGATAAAACATGTTTCTCTTGAATTGTCAGGGAATAAACTGATATGTAATGTGTATTTGCACATGACTTTACAGCCAAAGAAAAGCTCTGAGAGATCAGAGGGATCCATGAGCTGAAGAACTTCAAGACCCAGCTCCATTTTCCAAGAAACCTGGCATGAGACATAAATCAAACAACCGGTATAACAGCAGTGTGTGGCAGGTGGGAGCAGACAGCACAACCAGCAGCAGCTGCAAAATGATCACAGGAGTGAGAATGAGAGCAGATTATGACGCCTGCCACCTTGTTGTGTTGATTCAGTACGATTGGTGCGTATGTCAGCTGATCCTGACACTGATCAGCTGACAGCTTGCACACATTTACTGCTCTGTCAGAACAAACCTGACGCTACTTCTGCTCAATCACCTGATCAGGATGTGAGCCAAGGAGCACAGTAGGCTTAGAGTGGAGACTGGCCTGAGATCAGTCAGCAGCAGGCAGGGCAGCAGGAACATCAGAGACACCAGAGAACACACTGATCTAGGAACAGCCACCCCTGTGAGACTGTCAGACAACAGACTGGTGGAGACGACGAGATACAGGGTGCAGGTCATCAACAGTTCGATGACCTGGAATAGCAAAGAAACAGGGTGTAACGACAGATGTTTACTTTATGCATTTACTGTGTATTTTGGGAAACAAAGGACAGTTACTGCCACCCAATATATGTGCAGAGTGATTTGCAGAGTCATGTGTGTGCTGGTGTTTAAGTATGTGTGTGTTACCTGAGCTACATTAACCATCCACCCCCCGAGTCCAGGCCAGTGTGGCCACAGTCCTTTGCAGCAGGCCTCCACTATGTCCTGGTAGCTGTGTCGGACTCTGACTTTTGACATTGTGCCACCACTGGAAGATACAAACACCTTCTTACTGGGATGAATTGTGTCTGATACAATTTCACATTTTTGATTATTGTCACTGTTTTCAGAGCTACAGCAGGTTATTCAAAAAGAAAAATTTCCCCTCCCTAAATGTAATGTTTTCATTAGTTGTGTTGAAGCTCACATTCCAGTGATTTCAATCAGTTCAATTCAATTTTATTTATGTAGCCCGATATATCAAAACACAATTTGTCTCTGAGGTCTTTACAACCTTGGACACTCACACCTTGGGGGGCCACATATGAAACAGGAGGTTTGGGGATACTCTAATTTCCTGCACTCTGGTGAATTTTAATGCAGCGATTTAATGTAGAAATGTCTTTTTTTTAACTTTCATGTTTTTATTTTCTGAATATATACACATATGTGTATATATTCAGAAAACAAAACATTATTTTCTGAATATATACACATATGTGTATATATTCAGAAAATAAAAACATGAATATATACACATATATATATACACATATGCTTCCCGCCCAAAGTGTCAGTGTCCCCATGTTGAGGCCCTGATACACCAAGCCAACTGCCGGCCATTGGTCAATATCGGGCCTTTGTTGAGCGTCTGCTGCCCTCGTTGGTGCGATGTGTCCTCTACCGTTGCCTCTCATCGGCCCCCTGTCAGGCTTTATTTAGCTGATACAACATTTTGAATCGATGTCGGCACAGTGGAGCTCGTCAGTGAATGAAATCACTCTGATTGGCAGTTCAGCTCAGCGCACTAGAAGAGAAACTGAAGTGAGGAAAGTAAACAAACAGCTAAAGTAAACAGGAAATTAGATCAAAATAAACTTATTACATAAGGTAAGATTATTTTTCTTTAGCCACTGAGCTCTTTAGCAGAAGCGTCCCCTGATGGTTTGTGCTATTGTTCATTGGCATAATGCAAATATGCTCGGTTCTTTCAACATTGGACTGTGTTGTTAATGTGCTAATTGCGTCAAGACGTTCTTCTGGTTTCCTTTTTTGAGTGAGGATTATAGACGACCGCCATCTGGTGGTGTGGCGAGTTATTTCCTCTTACAAAGGCACAGAACATATACGCTGGTTGGACCATTGGCTTTAGTCTTTGTGGTGTGTTCATGTGCAACTGTTTTGGGCAAGACATGCCAATGTAAGACGACGGTTTGGTGTGTCTGGGCCCTTACTGTTACATATACCCACCGTGAAAAGACTCAAAATGACCACAAAGACATTGGAAAGGGATGCAAAACAACAAAAAAAGGTAAAACCACAAAGTCTGTGTCTTTCTATTACATAGGTGAGTTGGTGGGGCTTTCTGTATGTCTGTACCAAGAGGTCTATTGTCTCAAAATCCACCTATATTATCTCTTTATGTTAAATGTCATTGCAGAGTATTTCTACATACTTTAAAACATGTCTAGAGGGGAACTTTAAAACCAGACTCAGTCAGCCCAGTTGAACTAATCTGGATCAGGACTTGACTGAACTTCACAAACTAATGAGGCAAGGATCAGTTCAAACACCACGATTTTACAGAACACATTCACATTTCTTTCAGCTGTGGCAGAAGTGTATTTCTGAGACTCACCACTGCTGAATGAACAGAATAACATGTTTGTGTATCTGGACTCTAAAAACTCTCCACTCTGTGGTTATACCAGATACCAGATAAATTCCCCCAAGTCGTCTAAATAGAGGAGAAGGGATAAATATGAGTATAACTCTGTTGCCAGAAGTGATTGTCGCCATTGCTGAAAATACAGAGGGGTGAGCACCATCTGCAGAAACTCAAACTTAGCCAACAGTGACTTCAAGAAAAAATAACAACATCCCAGGACTGAGCAGAGTGACAAGTGCTTTCTGGGAAGCACAGTGCTGCAGCAATGACTCAACATCTTTGTTATCAGTAAAACAGAACCCCAACTGTAGTGATAAAGTGCTTTTATGTAATAAGTGATGTAACCTGGTTATTATGTGATACTGCGGTTGGCTAAGTGACACCAAATGAATAGACCAGAAACTCTACCTTTGTTCCTCTTCATACAGACAGGCCACCAGTATCCTCCCTGTGTGGTTGCAGACCCAAGCTGACAGAACCATCAGAAGAAGACCCAGATAACCTGACTGGACCAGAGCAAAGGGTAAACCCAACACAAAGATACCCTGAGGGAGAAAAGAGACGTGGAAAGAAAGAACAGAGATGGGTATGTTTGTGCGAAAGATAAGAAATGAGAAGAGACCAAGACCTCATATGGAAAGTTGACTCAAAAACTCTCTCATGGGACGCCCTGGTACCATGTGGTGCCCCTAGAATTTTTTTTATAGGGATGGCCAGATAGAGCCACTAAAAATTCTAGGGTGGTAAACAAAAGCCATGACTAAATTTTGGGAATTCTTCTATGCTGTTTAAGTATATTGGCTTGTTTAAAACTATTTATGTGTGGGGAGTTCAAGGATTACATATTGATATCCTTTGATTTCTTATTTTACAGTTGATATGAATTATCTGTATCGACTAATACTGGTCTTGTTAACATTTTGAGTTCCACAACAATCCTTTTTTAATCCTTTGTTCTTCATCCATCCATCCATCCATCCATCCATCCATCCATCCATCCATTTTCATCCACTTATCCGGGGCCGGGTCGTGAGGGCAGCAGACCAAGCAAAGCACCTCAGACATCCCTCTCCCCAGCAATGCTTTCCAGCTCCTCCTGGGGGACCCCAAGGCGTTCCCAGGCCAGATGAGATATGTAATCCCTCCAGTGTGTTCTGGGTCTGCCCCGGGGCCTCTTTACAGTGGGACGTGCCTGGAACACCTCCAACAGGAGGCGGCCAGGAGGCATCCTGATCAGATGCCCAAACCACCTCAACTGACCTCTTTCAATGCAAAGGAGCAGTGGCTCTACTCCGAGCTCCCTCCGGATGTCCGAGCTCCTTACCCTATCTCTGAGGCTGAGCCCAGCCACCCAATGGAGGAAACTAATTTTGGCTGCTTGTATCCGTAATCTCATTCTTTCAGTCACTACCCACAGCTCACGACCATAGGTGAGGGTTGGGACATACGTGGACCAGTAAATCAAAAGCTTCGCCTTCCTGCTCAGCTCCCTAGAAGCCACACTAAACCGATGATCCATCTCATGCTCCATTCTACCTTCACTTGTGAACAAGACCCTGAGATACTTGAACTCCCTCACTCTCTCTAAACCCAGAGGAGGCAATCCATGGCCTCAGACTTGGAGGTGCTGACTCTGATCCCAACCACTTCACACTCGGCTGCAAACTGCCCCAGTGCATGCTGGAGGTCACAGTTACCCTGGTTGCCCTTTTTCCTTAAAAACACAAATATACGGCTTTAATTTGAAGGAGTACATTGATTGTAAGGAGCAAAAACATTTACTGGGAACAAGCCTCAACATGTACAGGGGAGACTCGCGTAAACACAGAGAACCCATTTTCATTCAGATACCTTGAGGCGAGAGTTAAAGGGACCACTTTGGAAATGGCCATATCAGTTGTTTCCGCACCAAAAATTTAGCCTAAATTTGGAGCTTTATTTAGCCCCTTCCCAAGTGGCTGTACTGCCATGGTTGGTACCAATGAATGCCCTAGGCTGTCTAGTTTCACAAGACACCACTACCTTTGCACTAGATTAAGAAATGAGTGCACTGCAGCCTCTTAAAGAAAGTATTATCAGATTCCAATTGTTTGTGGGTTGAGTTCAGACTGAGAACCTTTGTAGCTCTTCTGTCCAGCCTTTCCTGTTACTACTAAAATAAAGGCAAAAATGCTGATGACTCATCCTTACACTTCTTTTGATTGCACTGGATCACTCATCACTGGACTGATTTACAGGTGTTACAGGTGCTTAAAGGCTAGTATGCAAGAGAGAATAATATCAAATATCAGTATTATATCACAATATTGATATAATATTAATATATTGCCCAGCCCTAAATGTACAAATGACAAACTCAACAAAAATATGATTGTTTTAAAACTGAGTTTTGGTAGTTGCTGTAAACAAGGTAAAAAGAATATAGTGTACATTGGACCTCTATGTCAGCCGCTATAACAGACTGCATGTTTCCATAAGAAATAATCAATGATAGTGAAAAGTGAAAAAGAAAAGAGGAGTGGAAAAAAAAGAAGAGAGTAGAGGACTGTTCATGGTTGGAAGATGAGGAGGCGAGAAGAGAGTTTTGGCGTGATGCCTGGAGAGTTCGAGGATGCAGGAGACCAGCAGGAGCAGAAGGAAGAGGCGAGCCGAGGTTTGGCCCATCACCGAGGGAAGTGACTGCCAGAGAGAGGAGAAAGGAGGAAAGGGACTGGAGCTGGAAGAGGAAGAAGGGCGAGAAGAGAAGAGGGTAGCGGAGAAAAGGAGAAGGAAGCAGAATAGAGAGCAGGAGGAAGGAGAGGTGCAACCTCGTAGAGATCAGGAGGTTGGAGGAGGAAGAGGAGGACGACGAAGGGAGATCAGAGGAGACAACAAGCTACTTTGATGGAGCTGCTGTGTTTTGAATGTTGGAGCATAGAGATACACAGACTCACCGAGAAAGTTACACAGTAACACACACACACGCACACACACTGAGGATGCATAAACAGACAAGCACACATTTTCTCTCTTTCAAGTTACTATTTTGTAACTGGTGTCTGTCAGGCATATGCTGATAGAGCTTTGATGTTCAAATGGAGCTGCTCGTGATGAAAGCAGTTTGACGCTCAAGTATCTGATTTCATCTCCCCCCCTCTCTCCCTCTCCCTCCACGTCTCCTTCTCTCTGTGTTTTTGCCAGCAAATTCCTCATTGGTTACTCCAAGCACAACCTGAAGCAGCTCCCAATCACAAACGGGTGTAAAAGGGGAAAAAAGGAATCCCTGATTGGCTCTGAGGAAGATGACTCGGCTTCATCGTGCCATTATCTGACACCCAATACACCTTTAAAATCTGTTTATTCAGGGAATGTCAACCTTTTTCATACCACACACTTCCATATTCGATATCAGCCACGGAGCAGCGGGGGTTATCTCAGCCACACATGCTGAAGAAAATAAAGATTATTGCACATTCACCTCTCCTCACTGGACTTCCCAGGTGCAAGATTTTAACTGCCACTCTTCAGGTTATGCAAGGTATTTTTATGCCAGCACATGCCCCACGTACAGAAAGTGATAGAGAAATGTCTCTCCCACCATGAAGGGATAAGATGGAGCAGACATAACCACAAACAGACAGGTCTGACATTTAAAGTTTTATTTAGATTTAAGTTTAGTTTTATTTGTTCAAATGAAAAAACACTGAAAAGAAAATGTCTCATAATCCTGTCACAGTGTGCAAATGTAATTTTCACATGATTTTAGAGTTGGTTTTGAGAAGGCGTTAGCTACTTTCACTTCCTTTGTCATTGATCATGATCGGGAAAGATGCCATAGCTCATAGTGAGGTTGACGATAGAGCTGATAATAGAGCTAATACAGTTAGTCGATTGATTGGTTGGGTCAACTGCAGGAAATCTATTTATAACTATTCTAATAACTGATGAATCAATAATTTTTTTCAGCCAAAAATGCGTGCAAATATATGGTGGCATGGTGGCGTAGTGGTTGGCATTATTGCCTCACAGCAAGAGGGTTCCTGGTTTGAATCAAGGGTGGGGGTTTGAACCCTAGGGTTTGCATGTTCTCCCTGTGTCAGCTTGGGTTTTCTCTGGGTACTCCAGCTTCCTGCCACAGTCCAAAGACATGCAGGTTAATAATTGGTGAATTGCCTCTTGTCTCACATCGGCTGGGATGGCTCCAGCCTCCGTCAACTAAACACTGTCAACAATAATTAAGTCCCAATGTCCTCAAACAAGACGATGATAAAGTCTCAGTGTCTTCAAACGAGTACTCCCTAATTAACAGCGTCTTGTTACTGTTGCTAAAATTGGTAAAAATTTGTTGCCATATCAAACTACAAAGATTAAAAATAATAAACAAGTTTCAACCATAAAATGTGATCAGGTTTTGGACCTTGTCCACTTTTGTGTCGGGATCAGCTGCAGACTGACTTGGCAGAGATGGCTGTTTTTATATGGATTAGTGTATTGTGCTCTTACTACCACTAGATGGCACAAAAAAAGAGTCCACAAATGAGGACAACAGGGCTAAGTAGAATGGGGTACAAGTTCCAGTAAACCCAAAATGTGATCTCAGGAGGATATGGATTAAGCTGTGTGAAAAACCTCCTCTAGTTGATTAAATATCCATTAAATATCAACAAAAACCTTATTTGCTCGAAGGTAAGACGCTAACTAACACTAGCTAGCTTAGCATGTTAGCAAAAAGGTTGAATATATAAGTTAATTATGTTCATTAGGTAATTGTACCATTTTTGACTAATGCGCTGTAAATAAATGGAAAAGCTGGATATTTTAGTTTTGCTAGCAATGAGCTAAAACATATCAGATAATTAAAGCCGTACGGAGTCACAATTAAATGTTAGCTTAAAAATTTATTTATTTATTTAATCTTTTTTAATACGTAATGGTGAATATTTTGGTTCAAAATAAAATGTGATTATTATTGCCTATGGGATAAACATGATGATTTCTGAGTGCCATAGCTTTTGCCCCAGGAAGCTTTTACTCCTACTCATGGGTGGTCCCACTTATCCTGTTGTGCAGGAACATTGTTTTTCCTGTATGTTTGTCTTTCATGTAAATTGTCATGATGTGGGGTGTCTGGAATGTTGAGCTTTTCCCTAAATTTTAATTTTCTCTTCATTTACAACATGCTGGCCAGTCACAATGCAAATGTAGCTCTCAAATGTATACTGTGCTCCTGTCTGTCTACTTCCCTCTGACATTTCAAAACTATTATTCCAGGAATCAGCTGTTATTGTCTTTGGAGTATCTCTCACTGATATCCTTAAAAACGCTGTGCTGCTTGCGAAAGTTTGACAGGCTTGACAGCAGTAACTAAGGGGGGCAGGACTTAGCGAAAGGTCAATGTAAAGCTGTCACCTTGGGCCATGGAAAGTGGTGAAGTGATTTTGTTAAAACAGTTTTCTGACATTGCATCAAGTGAATGATTAATTGAAGAGATACTCCAGCAAGTTAGTAAAGCACTTCTGTAAAGTTGCATGAGTCACGAAGGACAGATTTAAAAAAGTATGGTCAAAATTAAAGCAACAAAGTTGAGATATCCCACTTATAGTCTGTAGCATGAGTCAGGCTTAACAAAAGTGGATCCTACATTTTCCATAATGCAACTAGATAGCATCTCTTAATAAAATTGCTTTCTAAATGCCCATATCTTTCAAACTCCACAACATTAAATAAAGGTCAGGTCAGCACTTCATCATAAAAAAAAAATCTGAAGACGTCCTTGCCTCTGGGAAATTATCATGAAATATTTCTTTGAAGATAATAGAAATATCTAATAGCAGAGATGGTAATAATGATAAAGATAACTAAGATTAACTGTCAACTAACTGGTGTTAGATGACACTATAACTTCAAAAACATACTTCTTTACTGCACGGACCAGCCACATTTATTCAGCCTCACTTTTCCTGCAGGGTCTTGGGATGTACTTGGCAGCGAGATGAACCAAATAAGTTTTGACAGCAATCTTTCCAAAACAAAATGGGGACATTCTTCATTTCCCTGCGGCTCATGATTGGATTTGAAAAACCCTTTTAGAGCTTGGATCTTGAATTTCCAACCCAGTTTAAGCTAAAGTGTCGCTCAGAAGCAGACAATCACAGGCAGTTAAATTGATATCAGGTTTTCCTCAGTGTCGGAAACAAAAGGTCCGCGTCTCTAATCTGTGACGGAGACACACAAAGAGGGGGCTGCCTCATTAACAGTCAGGTTGGAATTAAAACTGAGTTTCATAATATTCCCAAGTTGGGAGCCTTGAGAGCTGGAGCGAGTTTTTGCATTTTTGGCAGCAAATTTGCTCTCTAATAAAAACTTTATTAAGCTGGCAGACAGACATAGTTATATTGGCATCAATAAACAGCCGCGGGAAAATACATATTTTCTTTTTAGCCTTGATAGGAGATAAAACTGATGTTCTTTTTTTCCATTACTGAGACATCTGTTAGCTCCTTAACAAATGGGTCTGACATTACTGCGCTGCTGATGTTTATACATCAGATAGATTCTTTCAGCGCTGCTTTGTGGTCATCCATCACCGTCTGAGATTCTCAAGCATCCAGTGAATCATCACCTTTAATAAAGAAGACTTTCTGCTACGTTAGTCATCCAGTGCGCTCACCTCAACTTAACCTATCTGTGACCTCAACCAAAGGGATTACTGAGCAATCCATTTTGTTAAGCTTTCTGATTACAGTGTGCTGCAGGTAATGAATAACCTATAAATCATTAACCAGCCCAACAACCCCAGAAAGACGATGGTAGTTGTTGCAGCAGAGTTAAAAAACATGTTGTACAGTAAAAAAGGAAGTATTTAATCACAGCATTTTTAAGGATAAATTAATCCAAATATAGCTGGAAACATTAAGGTTACAGAAGCAACAAATCATAGATTCAAACAGGCAATTTAAGTCAGTGATACAGAATATATCACAGTCTCTGTTTTTGTGCCTCTTCTGGCACAGATATTTGGTCTCTAATTAAAACAGGGGGAAAAAAACCCTGGCTCTCAGATAGATAGACTAGCATCAATAAACCAAGCACATGAAGTACTTGTTTATCTACTAAATATCATCTGTTGGTATATGTATTTATGTACTGGCAACAGTGCTGCGAATGCTTAATTAAAATCTGTGTATGTGCAGCAATTCACCTCGACTGCTGAAGGAGTGTGTCTTCATTTGTTTGCATGTGTGTGTGCATGTGTATACCATACTGATGCCCTAATGTCATAATGTCCTTTACGGACCCAGTGACGCTGTTCAATTACACTACAGTTATTCAGTGAAAGAACACATTTACATGAGTGCAGCGGCTGAATACTGCTCAGCATTTACAGCATAATAAGCTATTAGCATTACGGCCACGAGGACACACTGTGACCGGGAGCTTTTCTCTTTTTTTCTTTTTTAAAACGATTTCATTCACGCTTTATTTGATTAAGAAGACTGGAGAGCGCCTGACAAACAGCCTGCAAGACCACAGAGCATTGTTTAGTAATATCAAAACACAATGGGGACAGATTAAATAGTCTGCATGTTTAATGCTTTCTGAATGTACTGTGCGCCAGCTTAGCTCCAAAAAACGTTTGGCATTTATATTTGACATTTGCATTTTGCAGGAGAGGGAGAGACATAAAGTTTTGGACTAAGAGGAGGAGTGACACACTGAAAGTGAACCAACAAAATGAATATTTCCAAGTTTGCAGCTGAGATTAACATGAGATATGTTATCAGAACATCAGCAGCCAACCCAAAATTTAACATATGGGTCACTGTTATTGATTTAGTTTCATGTCATTCTTCATACTGGTGTTATATTAAATCCACCTGAAAGAGTCTTATATCTTAGGTGACTTACATTTTTAGTATACATATTGGGAGCAGTTTGGGGTTATGTATGTGTCTTGCCAAAGACACAGGAAAAGGGAACAAAGAGGGATCCCCTTAGTGACGTAAACATATTCATAAGTAAAAAACAACTATGGTATAGTTCGGCTATGACTCACAGTAATCTGAATTATGTATTATATGAGGCTAAAACATGAGTAATGTTTTGTAGTGGTTCTTTAAACCAGTGGTTCCCAACTGGTCCAGATTTCTCCTTAGTCATTAGTTCAAGGTCCACACAGTTTGATATATTCAGCGTCAAACTTTCATTGGCCATGTTATTGAGCTAGTTTGCTGACTCTGTCATAGAAACAGCACTTCAAAATAAAAGCTCTGCACCAGAAAACCACTGTACTTAAGAACAAAGTGTTTTTTTGTTTGTTTGTTTGTTTTTTACAAAACTGACACATTTGCGAGTCACTTGTGGTCCATTCAGAATGGAGCCGGGACCCACTTTTGGACTGTGACACACAAGTTGGGAACCACTGCTTTAAAGGAATACTTAAGCTTCCAAAAGACCATTTGTATATCAGTGAGTCAGACAGTTTTATGTTGAATTCTTGAGTTTTTCCTCCTTGCCCGCCATATTTCATATCTGCTTCTTCTGTGAATAACAACAAGTGGTAAATTTCAAATATGTCACTTGCATTATCACCCCCGCTGGCAACGTATGGTATTGCACGTGTCACTGCGTCACATATCAAAAGAATGGACAACACATTTTGAGACGCAAGCATGCATCGTTGCGGCCAATGCGTCTCGATGTGTACCAATGCGTTTGCATCTGCGTGCCTTTGCGTCGACTATGAAACGGCCCTTACACAACTCCTTCTTTATTGTCCAAGTCTCATTTATCCCGTCGTGTGCTCAGTAGTTCCCAAACCAACAGCCCTTTATGACGGGGAACTGAACAAAAATTAAAACTTAATCTATGCCCTCTGTAAAACCAGACCCCATTGACAAAAATAGTAATTTTAGCTCTCTGAACATGGGAGGTGCTAGGCTACTGCTACCTCAATAGGTAGTTTGCTTGTTTTATTGTGGGACTTTGATAAATTCAAACATACTATCATTTAAAAACCAAAGTCACACAATAACACAAACAAACTGGCTGATTAAGGCAGCGGTAGACCAGCAGCTCCTGTGTTCTGTGACGTAAAATTACTCTTTTTGTCAATGGAGTCTGGCTCTGAAGAGAGCATAAAAAAGTTTCATTTTCTGTTCAGTTTCCTGTCAGAGTGGGCTGTCTGTTTGGGAGTTTGTAGATGGATGTTTTGATATAGTTTTGCTCTTTGTTTAATTCATCAATTTTTTGTGTGTTTTTGGATTCTTAGTTCACTAGACATATACATGTGGAAAACAGTTTTCTTCACAAATTCAGCTTAACGTGGGGTGAGTAGCCTATTTTATATATAAGTATAAGTATTTATTTGATGCAGCTTAAAGTAATATGAAAGTCACCAAATATATATTCCAATATAATTTTTTACACGTTTTTATGTATGGAAATGATTTCTGACCATGCACATACTGAAGAACTCAGCGTACCTGTATAGCATTTGTGACATTCCAGCCAGCCTCCCAGGCAGTGATGGTGGGAGAATGACTCACACCTGTTGTGTCGGTATCGGGGCTCTGAACATGATTAGTCAAACTCATCCTTGCTCTCTCATCTTCAAGGCTGGTACAGAACTGAGACGTCCCCTCCATGGTCTCCTCTCCATCCTCTGAAAGTCTCTGTTTGTGCATGTTCCCTCTAAACAGCCTGTAGGATCCTCTCTTGTTACCCTGGTTCTGGTTCTCCTTACTGTTGCTTCCCATCTTGTCAGCTTGTGTCTCAGAGGCTCGTCTTCCTTTGCCATAGCTTCTTGTGTTTTTGAAGCAAAGGGAGTCTACGGAGGAAACGGCTGAAGTTATAGTGATGGTTCTGGGTCCGGTGGAGATGGCAGTGGCTCTGGTTTCTTTGAAAGCTGGACTCTCCTGCAGTAAGGTGCTGGTGGATGCTGGGATACTGGGATTAACTTGCTCAGTCAAAGACAGACTGTGTCTTCTGAATGAGGTCCTATTTCCTCTGGTGTCATCAGAGCTTGTGTTAGCTGTGTTTGTGATGTTGTCAAAAGGCAATCTGATGTCCTCACCATAGGTTCTGTTCAGCTCGTCACTGTGGGTCAGAATCAGCATCTCTTCATCCTCCTGAAATATCCTGATAATCAAAAACACTTTGTTAAAATTTGAGTTCATGGCTTCTGTGCACGTTTGTATAAATGAACACGAAGCGACTTTGTTGATGATAACGCACCTACTTACATTCATGTATTTATTATTATGAATTTTAACATGAAGTATTTTAATATGTGGTTGTGTGTATGACTCACCTTGTCGTCCAGTCCAGGTTTATCCTCGACACCGCCCAACCCCACAGAGACCCAGCAGCACCCCAGGGCTGCCCAGAGCTCCGAGCCCAGCGAAGAGAGCCCATCTTCAGCCTCGTTGTCTGCAGAGTGAGCCTCTCTGCCCCCTGGAGATCTAAGGGTCTGGGGAGAGCTCGACTGACGCTGGACACACAAACATACTCAAACAAAAATTCTCCCCCAAACACACACAGATCCACACTCACAATGTCTGCCTGTAAAAAAAAAAATACACAACACAAAAACCGCACACACACTTGCGCGAGTACACTTGCATGACTACACACAAGCACAGGTGTATGAAGTGATTGGCAAGTTGGTGAGCTGTAACATTATAATATACCAGTGTTTTCAACAGTGAAGGAGTAAACACACACTGGCCTTCACAGCAGATACGTACACACAGGAGTAAACTGGAGGGCAAAACTTAGTTTAATGTACTTTTATTTGTCTCAGAATTAAATGTACCTACAGTCATGCTGATATTTAACAAACTACTCTACTGAAAACCTTAACCTACTGTAGTGGCATTCCCTCTGAACATCAAAAAAGCCACTAATGAGCTTTGGGCACAGTCACTTCAGTTTGACACCAGTGACAGGAGATATGCTTTTATGTCTAATGCAGCTTTCTGCTCACCTAAACTGCACATGATATAAATTACAAATTAAAGAGAGTGTCATCATCAGCATTTTTACATAAACAATATTTAAGTTTTCTTCAGTGTCTGGAAATGAATTTTGCATGACTCCAATAAAAATCAACTTCAACTACTTTAATATTTCACTTTAGAAACTTTTTGTGAGCTTTAAGCCATAATCTAAGTTTAGAAACAAACATTCTCTGCACAAAAGGATAAAATATTTACAATGTTTTCACTTATTTCATACCTCATGTACGTCTGGCTGAGCTTTTATGGACGTTCATACCTGCCTATACTTGAGTTTTGCCCCAGACTGTGGTGAGTTGTGCAGGGCAGCAGGAGGAGCCACAGAACAGTTGTGTGACACACTGGACACAACTGGACCAAAACTTTTGTCCCAACTCTTCACTTCTGAAATACTCTGTGCTGCATGTAGGTCTTTCCTCTTCTTTGCTCTTTGTTTGTGGTAGCCAAAGCTGTGCTATTGCAACAGTTGATTTGCTCTGTTGAAGCCGAAGATTGTATTTCCAAAACTGCCATAGTTGTGCAACCCACAAATGTACTGTAATGCCTTTTATGTGTTCATTGTGTCAGCACCTGCCTCACTGCTCAAACAGTTCAACATGTTAATAGTTTTTTTCTATTTATCTATTCAATTCGAATAGCTTTATTAGCGTGACCAAAGACATGTTCTTGCCAAAGCATTTCATAAAAAAATAATTGTTAAAAATAAGTACAGACATAAATAACTAAAAGTAAAAATAAAAAGTACGTGGGTAGAGGTCCTTGGGGAGTGACCTCATACTACATCTTCTTCTACTTTCTTTCCAGTTGTAATATTTATTCTTTTTTTGTTGTTGTTAAATCTGTAGCTGTACTCTTAGCATTGTTTTGTTTGTCCTGTTTGTCTTGTCCAGTCTGCTGAAGTGATTTCCATGGACAGATAAGAAGTGAACATTAATTGTTAAAACAGAATGAACATTCTTGTTTTGAGTTAGTTTGGTTATTTTATTTTTCTTTTTGGTTTTGTGAAAATGCAACAGTTGTATGTGGACTTCTGATTATTATATAAGTGTAAAATGTTGTATTTCATGTTGTCCAACATTAAAGATACTGCACATAAAAAATAAAATGTAATGATATTTTACATGTTACATACATAGCCTACATAGATCATATACATATACTGTACTTAATATACAGGCGTTGCGTACAGGTTTGATATCATACATTGTTTTTTTTTTTTTTTTCTCCTCTAACTGAGGAGAACTTTTCACAGTGGAGGAGGAAATGCAAATAGCTTTACTGGCATGAACAAAGACTGTTCATAAGAATAAGTTAATAAATGAATAAACATAAGTTAATAAATAAATAAATACAGGTAAAAATAAAAAGTAATTATATTTTACATGTTACATTCAATAAATGAATAAAAATAAAACAAAATAAATACCCTCCATAGACACAATAAATATATAAATAAATAAAAATAAGTTAATAAAAATAAATATAAGTAAAAAAGTAACAATATTTTACGTTTCATTCAATAAATAAAAATAAAACAAAATACATACCCCATAAACAAAATAAATAGATTAATAAATAAAAATAAGTTTAAGAATAAATAAATACAAGTAAAAATAAAAAGTAATCATATTTTACATGTTACATTCAATAAACAAATAGATAAATAAGAATAAAACAAAATAAATGAAAAATTAAGAAAACACAGCATAAATAAATAAATAAATAAATAAATATAAAACAAAAACAAAAAATAAATAAAAAGAGATAAATGAATAAATATAAGTAAAAAGTAATCATATTTTACATATTTTACATCTATCTATCTATCTATCTATCTATCTATCTATCTATCTATCTATCCCTGGGACAGGCGGAGAGAGGAAGAGGAGGAGGAGTAGAGGAACAGAGGAGGGGGGAGACAGAGGGAGAGTTCGGGTCAACTTCTGTGAAACTTTTCCTCTGTCATTAAACGCAACACAGAGCTCCGCGAGAGCACAACGGACTGCGCGGACTGCACAGCGCGCGCGGTACGATACCAAACTTCCACACAGGACAACAATGACGCGGCTCCGGCTCGTGCTTCTCACCGCGTTGCTATGGCAATGCTGCCATGCCCAGCAGAGAGGTGAGTCCTCCAGAGACCTGATAGATAAGGCTACCGATCGATACACCAATACTCGGCTCCGCGAGAGTCATTTACCGCGGAGCGAGCACTCAAATGAGCTCGGTGTCACTCACTCATATCCCTTAATAAGCTAATTAGCCAGCGGCTAGCTACACCTTTGACGAGCTAGCTTAAATGAAAAGTGTCATGTCTGACCACGAGAGAGGCTTTAAACGTCCTCACAGAAGTGTGGTAAGCTAGAAAAGCCTCCTCATTAATCACTGTCTCTGTCACAGTCACAGGTGAAGCCCATCCACTTTGCTGGGGGTTTCTTTACTTTTATTTATCGTTGACAGAAGAGGGCACATCATGTGGAAAACCCTTCAGTGACACACCGTGTTTAGCCCAATTAAAACACACACAGTAGAGAGCACACATGAACAGGAGACAGATGCTCCAAAGTTACTGTTGTGATGTTTATGTGACTAGAAAACACTGAGAAACATCATGAATCATCACGAGTCAGGGAAACACACGTCTTAGTTGGATTAGTTGGTATTTTTAGACTCATAAATCAAGTCAACAAGACAGACCTTGACATAGCTGAACTGTACGAATACAACACAAATAGATGTCATTTGGTTTGCCCTTTTGTAGTTACTGCTTAGCCAACACAGTTCATCATTACCCAGTGGGTGCTGTATGTCATTTAGTCTGGCAGATATGCCTACCCCCCCAGGAAGGCTTGTTTTTCTACTTTTTACATAGTTCAGTGGATTTGTCACTCACAATATAGACTGTACACGGTGATGTGTATGCTGCCGTACCATATGGCTCTGTTGCTTTGTTAAATGCATAAGATTCAGCTTGAAAATGCAAGAAAAAAGCAGAAAATTAATGCAAAATAGCTGTGAATTGCTTATTTTTAGAAGATGAAAACAATTACTTATATGTGAAGGTGAATGGTAAGGTGTTTGAACATTTATGTGTGTGTAGGGTTTGTTTGCAAGTGTGTCTGTAGAGCAAGGGTTTAGCCTTGGTGGCCATCACTGGAAAGATGAGACAAATTTATTCAGCTTGAAAAAGAAGTGTAGTTATCTGGTTAGCTTCCATAATGTCTGTAACAATATAAGACAATAAGACAGGTAGCTTTCGTGATACTGTCTAGTAAACCGTTTTTGTTTTCTGTTTTCTTTTGGTGGTAGGTCATCTTCGCTGATGCTTTGTTGTAATTTTCTCAGTGCAATAAAGCGATTGATTGTTGCACTCACGGCTTTCTCCTTTTAAATGCTATCATCCCTCAGGGCTTTTGATGTGTCATAGACTTAAAATTCCTACACGCGAATAGTGACAAATAGGTTACCCAAGAAGATTTTTTAAAATTAAATTAAATTTAACTACATGTCTTAGCCAGAGTTTGCCTCTTTAATAGGAAATGGGTGTGCACCACATATTGCAATAATAATGTGTGGTTATCACAAAATCTCATGGCACACCATTTGAGGACCACTGATACTAACCATTGACAGTGTGCTATATTACTTTAAGATTTCGGACAGTTTGCCCATGTGTACTTTCAGAGTGAAGTTCAGATTGTCGTTGATGTTTCATTTTCAGTGTGAAGATTGTAGTGTTTCAATCTGTGTTCTGCAAGTTTTTATGATTGGCATTTTATTGAATTTTAGAAAGACAAAGGAATATAATTTTAGAAAGACAAAGGAATACAAACAAATACAAAACAAGGATTAAATGACTATATATATGTAACAAGGAAAAGTACAAGTAAGATAAGAGTAGAAAAGAGGCTGTGTTGTAAGTGGGACCAAGTGCGCAAAAGCAAGGGTGCATACATGCGTATACATGGAGAGGAGCTAAGCCATTGAATTGTCTTTAGGGTCATTAATGTAGTGAAGAAATCTTTCCAGTTTCAAACAATACCATACTATCCTGCCCAACAGAGAGAAGGGTAATAAGCTCCAACATCTGTATGAAGAGAGGGTCTCTAAAGCTCAGACTCTCAACATCCCCTCCTTGTTGAGTTTCAGATGCTTCCATCAGGGCGGAGGTTTTGCCTCCCTAAATGTAGCACTAAGTGTTGTAGATCGTCCTTTATCTGCTATTGCTTATCTTAACCAGCAGTGACCACTACTGTCCATGATTTACCCCTGACAGTGTGCCATACTGGGTACTGTTCCCCTCAGGGACATTAAAGTTTACCTTACCTTACCTTACCATAAGGATATCCGTCCATATGCCACCACCTTAGCAAGCAGATTATGCCTGTCTGCTATTGATGGTGTGTGAGCTGATTTCCATTGTTGTTGAACATGATAGTGGTCTGGATCCATTTGGGGTAGATAGAAGGAATTGTGTCTTTTAGGGTGGACGGGTCCCCCAACAGAAATAATACAATGGTAAAGGGGACTTCCTGACAGATAGTTCTCTGGATACAATCACGAACTGACGTTTTTCTACGAGTTAATTGACCGTCTGGACGGCCTCTGTGTGTTCCTCTAAAAAACTAACATTCAGTTACAACATGACATGAGGGTTGTTCAGCCAAATTATGAAAACACTTTTTAAAAACATATCTCTAGTGGGATCCAGCCACACAGATATCCTCAGTTAAGTGAGACAGTATTTGATGTTTTTTCATTTGGGTGAACCAACCCTTTCAAGATCAAATCAAGTCATAAAATGCGCTTGACATGAGCCGCTGCTCTTTCACTTGATGCATTTATGAGGATGTGAAATATTAATTATGAGCTGGGTGTGTGTTGTGGGCCTGTGACACAGTCAACAATGAGAAATGAGCAACAATGCTCTAAGCGGAGATGGGGATTGACAGCTGGGACCAAATAACATTGTGCAGAGTCAAGAGTCAAAATATTAATGCAGAATAGTTAATCTTATTAGCCATTGTCTTATTTATTACAGTAATGCTGTAAATTGGATATTTTTAGAAGATAAAAACAATTACTTCCAATATGTAAAGGTGATTGATAAGCTGTTTGAATGTATGACGTGTGTGTGTGTAGGGTTTGTTTGCGTGTGTGTGTGTGTAGAGCCGAGCGAGGGTTCAGCTTCGGTGGCCATCACAGGAAAGATGAGACAAATTTATTGCTCGTCATGCTTTTTTCTATTTATCATCTTCAAAACATCTCCGGCTACTGTTTAACCCAGGAGTGCTTTGGACCTCCTGCAGCGGAGAGGTGGGGGGCTGCCATCAGGATGTGTGTGTGTCTGCATACCGTGTGTGTGTGTGTGTGTGTGTGTGTTTGAGAGTGAGAGAAAGTGAGTAGAAGAGGGCGGGAGAGGCCATCTGCATTAGGAGCCTCATTACCAGGCGTGTCAGCCAGGCATGCTCTCTATCAGCGACAGAGCTCTGAGAGACACCAGGAGATAATCAGAAAGAGAAGAGGAGGAGGAGGAGGAGGGCTGAAATAGAGAGGAGAGAGGAAGGAGGGTGCATTCAAGAGTTATTAGGCATTGGAGGAGACATCAGTGGTGGGGAAAGAATGGGTGAAGCAGGTAGACAGAAGGTTGAGAGGGCATGAGAGAGAGGATGAGGTTGAAGCAGCAAGTTGGAGTTAGTGAGGGATGGGAAGGATACACAGATCAGTGGATAGCTGAATGGAAGTGGAAGCTTTTGAAACTGTTTCCTTGGTATCAAAACTTATGCTGGGTTGAGGAGCTGAAGACACATTTGTGGATGATGAAAAGGCACTTACTTTTTTGGCAACATTACAAAGATTCAAACAAAATTGCAGAGGAGCTTGGCAGAAAGATTGCTCAACACCATATACACTGCAAACGTGTTATTAGACTTTGTCACAGAATTGAAGGGGTTAGTAGATCAACAGAAGATTTATTGACAACAATTTTTGATACTGAAATTATTGTTTCACGGCTAGGAATGTCAACAGTTGTCTGTTAATTGGTTAACCGCTGAGAATATTTTTGACAGGTTACACATGTTGTCTATAGGTTAATTCACACCTCCTCAGTTTACTGCACTGCGCGCCAGCTTGGTCTAATGGGCACTAACGTTAGCTAGCGGCACCGCTTAATCAGTGACGACCACTTATAACAGTGTCCTAACCCAACAGGGTTGTTGTAGAAACACTGTGCCTATCTCCAGCCCCTGTTGACTTGAGGATAGCCACCACGTTTCCACAGCAGCTAGCGATAATTGCCGAATGAGCGGCACCGCTAGTTAGCTCCCACCCAACCTGGCTGGTGTGCTGTGCAGTGTGGTCAAAGTTAATGTTAGCTAACTAGTGGAAACCGGAGGATGGGCAATAACCTCTATGTTTACGCATCTTAATGTAATGTTAATCTGTCATCAAAGGCAGCAGAAAATAGAATAAAAGGCACCACCTAGTTTGGTTGGGAGCTAACCTAAGCTAGCTAGCTAGCAGCGCCTCCCATTCAAGGATTACAGCTGGTAATGCCACCCTGATGCAGAAATATTGTGCCCACCTTCCAGTCTCCCCTAGGTCGTCCGATGAACAAATGGCTTCATTATGAGCTGCAAAACACTTCTGGTAATGTTTACTATGCTAGCACCACTTGCCATGTTGCCACTGCTAACTGTGCTAAGAGAACAGTAAAATATGCTAAAGGGGTTTTATGGCTCAAAACTAAGCCGCTGATTCGCTGGGGCGAGCTTAGAGGAGACCGGAAAGGTGGGCACAATGTTTTCACAGCAACACTGTTGGGTTGGGACGGCATTACAATTGGTAATTGCCAAATGAGTGGCGCTGCTAGCTAGCTACCTCCTACCAGACCCGCTTGGTGTGCAGTGCAGTGAAATGAAGAGTAGCAAAATTAACCTACAGATCCGTATGTGTAACTGGTCAGAAATATTCTCAGAGGTTAACCAATTAATGGTGAACTGTTGACATCTGTACCTCTAAATGGATAGCGCTTTGAAATGCAGTACTAAAGCTCATTGATTCAGTGGAACGGTGGACTAAAAGGAAAGGCCTTTTTCATTTTTATTAACTGGTTAGGTACCGGTTAATGGGTGTTGAGCAATCAAAAGCAAAATTAACTGAAACTGACATCCCTATTTACTGCATCCTGTTACTTTGAGCAGCAGAATGCTACACGAACACAACATTTTCTCCAGTTTTTGGTTAGTTTTAATGAGAGATTTTTGTTATTCTTGTTTGGTCTGCGCTCCTCACTGGTTTGAGTAGGTAGGGCTGATTTGGAAAAAAATGTGATCTCGTGTTTTTATGCACCGTCATGTTTGAGCAATATTTGAATCTAAATGTGATGGTAGTTGTGAGTGTTGACCTAGTTTTGTTGAGCATTAAATTCCTATAAAAGATTTTTTTTCCAACCTAAACTTTGATTTTTGCTTGTTTAGTGTTGAAAATCTAATGTTACAGAGAAATACTTAAGACATTGTTGTCAGTGGCTGTAAGTCATTAATCACATAAAAAGCACCAAAACACTTGCTGGTTTAAGCCTCCAAATGTGGGGATTTACTGCTTCTCTCGGTTTTTGTATCACTTCAGATTAAACATCTTTGCATGTTAGACTGCTAATCAGCCAAAACATGTCATTTTAAATGGTCGTCTTGGGCTCTAGAAACTTGTTATGGACATTTTCCCACTATTTTTGGACACTTTATGGACTGATTGATTGATAACGGAAAGAAATTGAATATAATATTCATTACTATGTTTTCATTAGTGTATCACCCTCTGACACTAAAAATCCTTGTGTTTTCGTCACCTCAGAATGAGCCGTTCTACAAACCAGAAGATGAAGATAGTAGATGGATTAATGTGGTTTAAACAATTCTTTATTTTCAGAATGGAAATTTGGCAAACAGTAGAATATTTTACAAATTTGACGTAGATTCAGAACAGTAATGAGAATTGTAATGTAAATAAATAAAACAATAAATAGACAAAGGAATCTTATTTCTGGTCAGGAGCATGTCAGACTCTTTGGGCAGACAGTTCAAAACATTTTGTAAGTGTTCTAGCAGACAGTGTAAACAGAATAAATAAAACTAAAATCTCAATTGTGGTCAGTACTTTCTGTACAAGTTTTACACCCACAGTATGTAATTTTGTCTGTTTCTCAATCAAAAGAGTAACAAGAGATGGACTGTGATGGCGTCTTGAAGTAATGTAGTGTCATTGGTTTCTGATGAAAGTCTATCTTATGTGACTCAGACAGAAATCATGTTTTTGGACGAGGAGATGAAAGAAAGTTTTATTTACTTTAGTCATGTTATGTCATCAGATGAGTTGATTATACAGCTGCTGTAGGTTATGTTATATGGTGAATTTAATCGTGGAGTAGCACTGCGCTGTTATCAAAAAATAACTCAGTGAGCATGTTGAATGTATGGATAGTTTGATTATATAAGGAATTTATTGAAAATTTGTTATCTCTATCCAAAAAAAATGTATCGTTTATTGTCTATTATATTGTTTAATTGCTCTACCCTAAACTGTGTTTTCATGTTGGTTTGATGCCAGTATTGGTCAGTGAATGTCAAGTCAAAGACTAATGCCACTGCATCATCAAAAGGCCAGAAAAGTCCAGTGTAATCAGCAGAAAACAAACAAAACTGCCCCAGCTTAGACACTATGAACTATTTTGCTATTTACAACAATGTGATTCTTCTTGTATTGTACATTTTGGACTTCCTAACAGATGAGTCAGTATGATTCATGAGACTCTAGAGCCAAGCCAAACGACTACATATAAAAGATAGTGAAATGTCAAGAATGTGTGGCTGTCGCCGGGGAAAATTTGAAAAGTTGGGAGAAGTTGCCAGAAAAGTTGACTTGTTGGAGTTATGTGTGTATTAATGTGAATGTTACCAGCCTGATTTGCATGAATGGATATGAAGTAAAGTCACTAGAGACAGCAGTGTGGAATGAATCCAGACAAGGATTGTAAACCAACTGAGAAATCAACATTTTTTATTTAGCAAATCCCTGCGACTTATTCATAATATCGCTGTCCTGCAGAAACCTCATACCGCATCTTCAAAAAAAGCAAACACATCAAGAAGGGTTAGAAAACCAATTGATTTCCCTGTTGATGTTTATTGGACTTTGGCATAATCAAAGGTGCAGCTTGATCCTATGAAATATTTTCTCGTTGGGAGGATCAATGCTGCAAACGTAAAATATAGTTAATTTGTAGATAAAAGGTCTCCTCTGAGCAACTACAGATGTGTTTATAAGTTTATGGTAATGCGGGTTTAACCAAGCCAGGCTGAATGTGATGTGATGTGAAGTCACCAGAGGTATCGCGGCGAGTGTGATGTGAATCCAGAGTAGGTTTTTCTGCCCATCTGAGAAATCAACATTTTTATTAGGTGAATTCATCCCAGTGTCATAATGTTTCTAAAATATGTTGATCTCAGGCTGCTGTGTTAATGTGAAAGCAGCCGAGCTTAGCTGAATGGATTTGATGGAATACACCAGAGGGAAAGCGCTTAGGCTTTCTCAGCCTGGGACCCGAATTCAGTGAATATAATCAATGTGTCCTAGAAAATAAGAGAGAAGGGAACGAAGGAGGCAAGGTGGCAAGAGTGAATAGAAATCAGGGAGATTAGAAGGATGCACAAGAGTTTAGTCTGGATGGCTTTGAGCTATAATAACAGGTTATATGGGAAAATTATATGTAGCTTGTTAAAACATGCAGATGAATGCAGATTATGGATACATGAGTGCTGCATTTTAGAGTGGGGTTGGAATAAATACAGACAAACATTACGCACTCCCAGAATAACATTCACAAGAAGTGAAGTATTCAGATCAGAGTACCAGCGGACCAGAGTTAAGAAATACTCCATTACAATCAAAGGTCCTGTATCCACAATGTCGCAGCGGTAAAATGTACTTAGTACGTAAATTACTTGTTATGCAGAAAATGGCTCTTATCAGTGTTGTATAGAGTGCTCCATGGATAATGTTTTTCTGAAGGCTGATGCAGATGTTTGCATCACACTGGTTCCCTCATCAAAACGCCTTTGGGATTTTTCCATTGGATTTTGGATTATCGCCAAAAATAAGCTCTGTGGCCAACTTTTATGATACAACTGCCTTTTCAAAAATACATAGAAGCTTTAAAGTTCAGGAGTAGGGTATTTACTGATGTATTTAATGTTGGAGAACAAAATGTGAAAGTCTCTTAAGCTTATGTTCACCATAGACCTTATTCTAGGCATCTAACCACAAACTTTTAAAAGAAAAACCCATTAACTTTGAGATGAGGGAACCCGGAGAGGTAAAATGCTATCTCATTTCTGGTTTCAGGACTCATTCCTTGTAGACTCTATTGTCTGTGTAATAAAACTGGATTATATTTAGTAAAGCAGTTCATGTTGCGCTGGTAAAGCTGATCTCAACTTATTAACCTGTAGCAGTGCATTGTATTTATATTCATCACAGCTTTTGCAGGGCTCAACAATAAGGATTGCCCGATTGCCCAGGGCAAGTAAAACTCGCAGTCGGGCATGTAAACTAACAACCTCACTTGCCCGATCGGGCAAGTTGCTAAAAATAGTAAAAGTTAATAACTAATTGATAACATAAATGTATTTTAAAACGTGCTCTTCTGCTCTGATGCAGGCGCACGGCGGAGTTCCGCCACACATAGGTGAGCACGCTAGATCGGCTCGGGCCGCATTTTCCTGACCAAACCTCACCCCGAGCCCGGTGCAGTTTGTCAGCTGACAAAGTTATTGAAATGGACAGTGTGTAAATAACCACCAACAGACTGCTGTTACGCACAGACAAACACGCTGCTCGCACAGCAGCTCAGTACGGCACTCAGGCAGAGCTTGTGTTGCGTTCAGGCCTTGTCACGTAAATAACAACTTCCAACACTTAAATAGGTCATAGCACAAAACAGCAGCATGTCAAGCGACTTTTTACTTTATTATTAGTGCTGCATGATTAATCTAATCGCAATCGCGATGTCAGGCTGTGCGATTACATAACCGCATAAAAGGCTGCGATTTGCGATTTAATGTAGGCTAAATAAATGTTAACGTGTGTGCCTGTGAACGTGACTGCCTCTCCTGTAGTGTGTGGAGTTTGTTGACATCACGCCCACAAGCTATCCTGGTGCGTGCAGCCGGCGTGCAGCAGTGACCAACACAGACGCTGAAGAAGAGCATGAGCTCGACCATGAACAGGCTGAGTTGATGGTGAAAAAAACGTCTGTTACATGGCGATACTTTGGATTCAGGTACGGCGATGTTGAACAGAAAGACGTGCTCTGTAAGCGTAAAAGTTAAAGTCGCCACGTCCCGCGGCAACACGACCAATCTATATCAGCACTTGAGACAGCACAGGGAAAAGTAGGAAGAGTGCATGCGAGATAAAGCTGAGCTGTGTAATGTTAAAGACAAAGAGACAACTGAAAGCCGCCAGAGCCTCATAAAACAACATCCAAGCACAGTTAAGCAAACATTTGGAAGTGTCACAGGGAAATCATGGACTCCATAACAAATGAAAAATTGAGCAATTTTGCTCTGTTTCGGGCCACATGACACGCTGCTGAGTTGTGCTATGGCATGCTGGAATTTGTCATTTACGTGACAATGCCTGAACACAACACAGGCTCACTCTGCTGTGTGTACAGTTTGTGTTTATGTTTATTTTATTTAAGAAGGGACAGTGCACATTAATTAACATAATCACTTGAGTCACGTAAATATGCCAAATTTAGCCATACAGGCTAATTTTCATCTGCAGATGTGCTGCGCTGCTGTGTGAGCAGCGTGTTTGACTGTGCTCAGTCTGTTAATGGTCATTGACACACTGTCTGTCCATAACAATAACTATGTCAGGTCAGTGCCCCCCTAATATAATGTAGGGGAAACATTGAATCAAGCAAAAAGACTCATGATACCATTTATTTATTACATTTTATTGTAATTATATTGTAATCGCAATCGCAAATCGCAATATTGTCCACCATAATCGCAATCGCACATTTTTATCAAATCGTGCAGCACTATTTATTATATTCAATAAAATTGTATGTTCCTAAATCTTGAGACACCTCATATGTAAGCTAGACAGACATTTCACCTGCTCATTACTGTGCACACATGTACTGTATGTACTTAGTCCTAAAGAGCCCTTCTGGTGCCAGTAGATACACAGAAACATCCCAGCAGGCTGTGCTTTGCAAGCATACAAAAAAGTTTTACGCATGTGAAAATTATTTTTCATGCGTGTGCTTCACCTCCGCTGCTACAACTCCATCCTAGGGGAAACACTGCTGTGTGCGTTTTGTGTAACAGGTGGATGTGGTAGTCTACTGGTAGAGTAGAGAGAGCTAAGTAGCGTTGAAGTAGAGTAGAGCAGGGCAGAGAGATGTAAGCAAAATATATTAAACCCGGTGCCAACACAGCAGAACTGGAGAGAGGGGTGAAAAATAAATAGAGGTGGGCATGGCTCAAGTAGGGCGCAAAATTATAGACGGAGAACGATTGACAAATTTTTCACTTTAAGCCCTGACACTGTCATTTTTGTGTAGGAATTAAGCTACAGTACATGATGTATGTTGTTTTAATTAATAAATACAGTGTGAATAAAGATTACATAACATAAAAATAACTGCAGTCTTTGTTATTTGATAGCCACTTAAATTAAACACTTTTTATAGGGCAAGTAAAAACTGACTTCGGGCAAGTAGATCTCTGATCAACTTGCCCGACCGGGCAAGTGAAAAAAAACCTTAGCGTTGAACCCTGTTTTGTATATGATAACTTGAACTAAAGGTGGCCAAATGGCTAAAATCTTCTGTTGATGTATATGTCATTTTAAATCACTGTAACAGATATTAGGATACAGTAATTGTTCTGTAGACTTACTAGGGGATTTTATAAACTAACCATATCATGCTTATCCCATTTGACAATTTTCTTCTCCTATTTGGAACTTCCATACAAACAAAAAACACAACTTCCTCACATGAGACAATATTTAAGTTAAAAACAAAAGATTCAAAACAGTGAAACTTAAATTATTATATCAAAACTGAAACTTTAACATCCCTGATAACAATAAATAAAAGTGCCACAGATTTCTTTATTTACAGCTTCATTCTATAGTCCTCCATGTCTGCCCAAATCATGATACCTTGCTAGCCAGGTTGATTCCCAAGATCATGTGAAAATCATGTGAGAATCCAGCCCTGATTTGCTACAAAGCCTGCCCTGAATATAGCTACTGTGATAGAAATGGTTTTACCAAATCCCTACTGTATACCATCATATCGTAGCCTGGAAATCCAGACCCAAATCTATAAAGATTTAGGGTCTGGCTATGTGTAATGCAAATGGCCCAACTCGAGGGGCGGCACCAAGCATGCATTTGAAAATATCACTGCACGCAATTGCATAACAGTATGACCAATCACAGCAATACACAGGGTGACGTATTGTGAGCGCTACCAGTGGAGCTAACTGGTAGATTAGACTCTTGCCGTATCCGGTCGGCAAAACAGCAAAAACGTTCTTTTTGCAAAGGAAAGACTCGAGCGCCGTCTTCTGTTCCTCTTTTAGAGAAAAAGCCAAGTCTAACTCGTTCATTGTAGCGGCCACAGCCGTTTCAAACAACTGGTATTCATCCGTAGGCATCTTGCAACGTTTACTGACTGATTCTGGACTTAGTCGTCGCAGCGCTGTCGTCATCTGTTTAGCTTGCCTCTGGCCTGCCTATATCAGATACACCGATGTGATTGGTGCAGCTCGGCTCCAACGGCACAGGTAATGAGCATCATTACTGATTGCCAGAGTGACTCATTGAGCAAGTTCAAATTGTGCTCTAGCGAGAACTCTGGATTTCCAAGGTAGTCATATCATCCAACCCTGACTTGAGCAGCAAAGTATCCAGTAACTACTGGGGATGCACCGATTTTAAAAGTCTGGGCTGACACTGATACTTATACTGATGTTCAAAATGACAATTTGGCTGATAGCCGATACTGATACCAATGTTTGTATGCTGTATATTTTGTTTTTGTTGTTATTTACTCCCCCTTTTGTGCCAGGGAAACAAAAAAATCTACACTATAAAAACATAACTGAACTGTTTTAAAGTCATTCAGTCCATGAGCAGAAATTCAATCCTACAAATTTATGAAACAATGTTTGATATAACCTTTCACATGAAAAACTTTTCAAAGTAACTGCTTCAGAGGCCTTTTTTTTACCATATATATATATATATATATAAAAATTCCCTTTCTAATATCTATTTTATATTGCTGAGAAAACATCAACAAATTTCTCCTTCAACAAACTGTATTTATACAAGTTTCTCACCAAAAACTACATTTGACAAGATTTCATTGAACACATCATGAGAACAATATCATTTACATTCGCCCAATACTAATTTTTACTAAATAAAGCTGAAACGCATCATAATGTAAGGCTAATTAGCACTCCTGTTGATTTCAACGCAAATTGGTTGTTCACAGTGTAGCATTATCCTTGCGTTATTGCATCCTTACATTGTGCAGCGTCCTAAAGAAGATCTCTGTTCATCCCAAACTCGTTTTCTCAGTCTCCAAGACGATGGGACTCCGTGTGCTGCTAGCCATCTCGTCACACAACAGTGAGATCACAGATCCCATTTGCCAAACAGTCATTGTGTTCTTCTTGTGTCCCCCCCCCCCCCGCACACACTACAGAAACAGAGCGGCAACAGAGGAAACAGAGTCGCTTAACTCATAAAGGTGAGACTATGAAACTGAGCAATAACAAAGTTAACGGGTCACAAGCCAGTGCCAGGCCAAGAGCCAGAGAGCATTCTGCCAAAAACAAAGCTAAGAGGATAGACACTATTCTGATTGGGGGTTTTATAACGAGCCAGGTGGAAATGGCCAGGACTGAAAATCTAACTGTGAATAACACATCAGTCAGAGAGGTGGCAGCTATGCTACCAGACATCATGTCTACACGGCCACATATTAAGAAGATTGTTATTCATGCTGGCTCATTTGACATCCTCACGAATAAATCTGGGTCTGTGACCCTAAAGAAAGACTTTTTGTTTTTATTGGAAACACTTAAAAAACTTCACTCAGGAGTGTCTTTCATCTCTGGACCTATCCCAACACTCGGCAGAGGTTGCGAGTCCTTCAGCAGACTCCTTGGCTTAAGCACCTGGCTCTCATCAGCCTGCCTTGAGCAACAGGTTGGATTTATTGACAATTTTAATATTTTTTGGAACATAAAAAGCCGCTTCATGCCAGACAGGATTCACCCAAACAACCTTGGCTCCAGACATCTTGGCTGCAACATACGTCACACCATTGAGTCATCTTATCAGAACATATATGCACTGATAAGCAGGAAGGTCAGCACACAGGGAGCAGACAGACAGACAGTTACTGCTCCCAAAACAACAACCGCCTCCCATGATGATGACGTCACAGTCTGTGACTCTGTCCTCCACATTACAAGAAACCTGCAGAGATTGTCTCTGCCCCAGCAAGAATGTCAAGAAAAGAAGAGATAGGACAGTCACCATGCCGCTTTCCCCCTTATGCCGGCAATTTCACTCAGCTGGCGACATGGCAAAAATAAAAACAACTGCAGAAAATCAAGGACGGTCAACCCATCAAATCTGATATGTATCTTATGTCAATCACAGTCTGTCTCTGAACTTATGCCAGATAACGTTTTACAACTAGCACTTCTAAATATCAGGTCTCTGGCTGGCAAATCCTTCTTAATCAATGATTTTATTAACAAGCACAAACTTGATTTTATGTTTTTAACTGAAACTTGGCTAGGTCAGGACAATAGTGCAGCAGTTTTGATTGAGACAACCCCTCCAAATTTTAGTTTCTTTAGTGACGCAAGAATACATAAGAGAGGAGGCAGAGTTGCCACTCTGTTCAAGGACAGCTTCCAGTATAAGCCAATGTTTTATGGTCAGTTTGACTCCTTTGAATATGTTGCCACTCAGTTAAAATCCCCCTGTCGAGCAATTTTAGTGACCATCTACAGACCCCCCAAATATGATGCAAGGTTTTTTGATGAGTTTGCCAAATTGCTGTCTATTGTGTGCATGGATTTTGACTGTGTTGTTTTAGTGGGAGATTTTAACATTCATGTTGATAATCTTACAGATGGGTGTGCTAAGGTACTGTTAAATATTCTGGATAACTTTGGGCTTTCTCAGCATGTCACAGAACCAACACATAACAGAGGACACATATTAGATCTAATTATTTCCAAAGGTCTTAATATCTCTGAGGTTGTGGTGAACGATGTCGCTTTATCTGACCATTACTGTGTTTCGTTCAAAATGACCACACTTGCTAATCCTATGAAAAGTGAAGCAGAGGTGATCAGAAAGCGTTATATAAATAACACCTGTGCATTATTCACCCAGAGTTTTACACCATCACCAACCCTGCCCTCAGCTCTAGTTGATGACCTTGTAAGCAGTTTTAGTTCCAATGTTATGACTGTTATTAATTCTGTCGCCCCAATTAAGACCAAAGTTCTGTCAGGTAGGAAAAAGGCACCCTGGAGAAACGCCACACTGGTTAAAGAATACAAAAGAGTATGTAGACAAGCTGAACGCAGGTGGCGAAAAAACAAACTCCAGTATATTACGACATTTATAAAGAGAGTCTTCACAACTATAACCAGGAACTGAAGAATGCAAGGCAATCATATTTTTCAGAGATTATCAATAGAAACAGTAATAATGCCTGCACACTTTTTTCTGTAGTGGGCAGACTGACCTGCCCCACAGCATCACTCCCTCCTGGACTACTGTCCAACAAGTCATGTAATGACTTTGCAGCCTTCTTCATAAACAAAATATTACAGATAAGACAGGCAGTGTGCAGCTCCAGCTCAGAAATGATAACACTTGTGTCTTCCTGTCCTCCGGTTAATCTAGGACATTTTAGCCTCCTAGATTACACAGCTCTAACAGAAACGGTTTCAAAATTAAAGCCCACAACATGCTGCCTTGATATTCTGCCTTCAAACTTATTAAAAACCGTTTTTAACTGCATAGCTCCAGATGTACTGCAGATAATAAGTACTTCTCTTAAAGCAGGCCAGTTTCCCCAGGCCTTGAACACTGCAGTAATAAAACCTCTCCTAAAAAAATCAAATCTGGACGCCACAGCAATTAGTAACTATAGGCCAATATCAAATCTGCCATTTTTGGGGAAAATCATTGAAAGGGTTGTCTTCCAGCAAATCCATACTTTTATGATGCAAAACAATATTTTTTAACACATTTCAGTCTGGATTTCGGCCACACCACAGCACTGAGACTGTACTTATCAAAGTCTTAAATGATATTCATCAGAATAATGATGCATGTAAATCCTCTGTCCTGGTATTACTAGATCTCAGTGCTGCATTTGATACAGTTGATCTACAGTGGTTCAAATCTTACTTACAAGATAGGGACTTTTTTGTGTCAATTGGTAACCATGAATCTGAGCGAACTACGATCACATGTGGGGTTCCTCAAGGGTCCATTCTCAGACCACTTCTATTCAACAACTGTATGCTACCCCTAGCCCAGATTATGGAACATCACACATCTCCTATCATATGTATGCAGATGACACACAACTCTATATCTCAGTGTCATCACATGACTATAGTCCCTTACTCTCATTGAGTAACTGTATTCATCAAATCAATGACTGGATGTGCCAGAATTTTCTCCAGCTAAATCCAGAAAAGACAGAGGTATTAATTTTTGGCCCTAAAAATGAAAGGGCAAAGATCAGCGTCCACCTTGGCTCTATGTCATTGACAGCTACAAATCAAGCCAGAAATCTTGGTGTTATTATTGACTCAGACCTGAACTTCAAGTCCGAGTCAGCTGCTGTGACTCGACACTGGGGAGCACGCTGTGAATTCAGATCTAGAAGGGAGACGTCCTGTGATGGATCTTTAGAGTTCATTACGATCTGAATTAGACCAGTGTGTGGAACCTGTGTCCGGTGGGACGGTAAGACTCTAAGTGAAGGACTCGAGAGCAAATAGTGTACGCACATTGGGTGTATTATTAAGGGAGACGTCCTATACACTCATTAAAAAACAGACCCGACCAACCAAATTCAAGATGGTTCAGAGCCAGGGACAAGAGATCCTAGCTGAAATCTCTGACAGAGCCAATTTTTGAACTTAAACTTAAATGTTGTCTAAGAGCACTTTTTGGTGGCAAGGAGTAGCAGGAGTGATATAGGCCATCACGGCCTGGACCCCTGGCCGTATAGCTTAGGTAGCTATACAAATGTTCTAACAATAATGACTGTGTATGCAGTGCTCTTAGATGCAATGTATTGAGCCTGTTTTTATTTTATGTTACTGTATTTTATTACCACTATCATTCTCAGTTTCTATTTCCCCTTTTAATTGACTGTTTTTATTGTTTTAAATTGTGTCTTGTTGCTTTTAATGTCTCTGTAAAGCACTTTGAATTACCTTGTGTTGAATTGTGCTATACAAATAAACTTGCCTTGCCTTGCCTTGTACCTGGTCATTAATTTAAGTTTGTGGATGTTAGTCTTGAGCCCTGCTGTTTAGCCTGCGCAAAATTGATGTGACACAACAGATAAACATCGGCCACTGCCATCAGTGAACGTCTAATTTGCCAAAAGGCAGATCATAATCAACAAGACAAATATCGGCTGATAGTGAGGTTCAACCAACAAATCGGTGCATCCCTAGTAACTACTCTTGTTTTATTAGGGTAATGGACTAAATGTATAATGCAGCATGAAATGGAAATACTTAGGTAAAGTACAAGTATCTCAGAAGTGTACTTAAGTGCAGTACGTGAGTAAATGTATGTAGCTTAATACTTGATCAATGATGTCAAAATGTAATATATTACCATAACTATTGCTAATCAGCAAATCATTTAATTGACTAATTGTTTAATAACTGCTTGTTGCGTGATCTGTCACTCAGGTGCTATAAAGGGTTGCCCAGTAATTAAAGGGTTAATAACTTGGTCCTCAGTGCCACCTGTCACCTGCCTGCTGTAAAATCATTTTCTGATTTTTTATACTCCCAATTTTATACAGCCTATCAATATGAAAAGATGCCAAACTCCAAGTTGCTCCAGATGTGTATGTGGGGAAAAATGTCACTTTGGACAAACATATTGCCAAATCAGTGTGATCTGCCTGATGGTTGCGCCTTGTAAGTGCAAGGACAAGTTTCATGTCTAAATCTAATTAAGCTGACAGTGTATAATTATGAGAAGAAAAGTTGACTATAGTGGTGTTTTTGCTGTGACACACCTTTGATTGGAAAGGTAACATTAACGCTCATCCATCACTGGCACTTAATGTACGTGTGTGTCTGCTTTAAGAGTAATCTTAATTTAGCAGATTTGATAAATGAGATTAGTCTCATTACAGCACTTGTATGTGTATGTTTGTATATGTCTGTAGCTCACTGTCAGACCGTGTTTGTGGAGTTGTCATTGGCTTCAAGGCAGTCAAGAATTAATCAATGACATTGTGCCAAAGACACAGATCACATGAACACGAACAGGTGTGTGTGTGTATATGTGTGTGTGTGTGTGTGCGTCTGTGTACTTTAGAGGAATCCTCAGGGAGCTAAAATTAGCCAGGTGCTAAATTGGAGCAGTGCTGTATCCTTCCTGTCAATAAGGAAGACATGAAGCTGGAGAAGAAAAAAGAGAGAGGGATTCGGTGGCACTGACTTTGACATTTTAAATCTTAGTCGGGGTTGTTTTTTTGTTTTTTTTTCTTGACACTTGTCACAGTGTGGGGCAGAAGTAGGTCAGGACGCTGGCTTGCAGCTAAGTGATACCTGCTGAAATCAAGAAGTTAAGTATGCACTAACAATATAACTTTTGGAATTGAACTTAGGAATATACTACATGCAGAATAGGGGAGTAAATCACTAGCTTCATCATGATCCAATATTATATCGATTCTCTGGACAATAATATGATATTTGCTTATATCACAAAGTCTAACTAGAAAACAATGTTTTGATGCCTTGGATGTGCTGAATGTGCATATTAAGGCAGTACAGGAGGAGGCGCACATTAATAATCCTCCAGGACTGTAACATGCTCATATTTAACTATACCATATACCATATGTATACCATATATATCATACCAAACTATGTGTCATGCAGGGCTTGCGTTAACCGGATATTCTCAGTCATTGACCGGTTTTTTATAACAATGACCGGAAAATCTGAAGGCCGTTGGTCATTTTGACCGGTTGCAATTACCACCCCTGCCCACTTTGCGGCGGAGCGCACAGTCAGTGGTTTAAGTGGCTGCTGTTTTCACACTGCAAAGAAAAAGTCATTCATCTGCTTCATGTAGCGTTGTTGACATAACGCCCTGGACACACCGGACGCGGAACCGAAGCACGGCACCCAGCAGCGGAGGCAGTTTTCAGTCAGTGCCCATGTTAACCTATCTGACTGTCCACACAGGCCGCTGAGCAGAGCGGGGTGTCCGCGGAGTAGAGGCAGCGCTTCAGTTTCGGCGTCTGGTCTATTTTTCACGGGAGCTGCGAGCCCTTCTGTCAAGCTGGATCGAGCGGATCGTACAAAACAGGAAGTCGGACACAGAAAAGACGAGCGAATCCAGCCAATTTTCAAAATAAAATAACAACAGCACGCACTGAGGAACAAAATACCGTGTTTATAATTTAAAATAACACAACAGTGCATAACCGAACACATTTTTCAATACCATAATCACTTCATTACAATTTTAATTTTGTGTCACCGAGTCTACAGGCATAACTACATAACGCCCTGGACACACCGGACGCGTTAGTGACGCGTTAGTGCTGTCCGGTGTGTCCAGGGCGAAGCCTAATTGCACAGGTGTGTGGATGTCTGTTCATCTTTTTGTTAATGTCCTTATTAATGCACACTTTATAACTTGCTTGTTGGATTTATTAAAAACGAACAAATGAAAACTAAATGTCTTTGAATATCTTTATTATCATTTAAAAACGAAAATTAAAATGACCAGTAAAAATAGATTATGACCAGATTTTTATGACCCTGTCGGTCAAAATAACTGGCGAGGAAAAAGTCTAGCGCAACGTCTGGTGTCATGTGACTGCAGTTGGTTCAGATTGAGGTCGGAACACGTTCTCACCACAAACAAACCACACAGGGTTCGATTGTATCCGGACTGAGACCACCTCTTCAAGAAGGTCTCGGTCCGGTTAGTTTGGTGCGCACCTGAGTGTGATTGCTGTGTTCACACCTGCCCAAATGAAAAACAGGCAAACGAACTTGAGTTTGCTTGAACCGAACCAAACAGGGCAGGTGTGAAAGCACCCTAATTGTAACAGGTTAAGGGCAGTAAGGTTTACTTTAAATTGACTCTGCTAACAGCCATAAAACATGACTTGACAACAAGATAATTCAACAGAAGTATAAATTTGGCTCAACAATAAATGTCAAGGTTCATAGGAAAAAACTTTTACATTGTATAAATCATCCTAGCGGGGTATCGTCTACTCATGCCTTAACAAATGACATGTATTATTTATTTATACTTTTTTCTTACTCACAAATCACTGCATCTCAGCATGGTTGAATTTCAGCCTGCATGTGTGGTTTTTCAGCCTAACATTGTTGAAACAGATGGGTAGTATTGCCGTAAAAATGGAGTGAGATACCTGGCCAGGTTCGTCTAGTTTCTTGAGTACTTAATCTTATAAAGGCATCATTAACATGTGGCATGGGATTTGTCTGTTGACCCGTCTTTTCTCCGAATTAAAAAATATTTCCACATTGCCGACTTATTCCCAAGAGAGAAGAAAATATCCTCACTTCTCTTTGCTGCTTGCCTATATCTACCTGGTGTTTGATGGTAACACAGATGTGTGCCACTGGAATTTCAAAATATAGGTGTATCTTAAAGGTGACGATATTTTGCCTTGATGATACTGGATTGTGGATCGTTGAATGACCCCTAATGTAAAACGTAGGTAAATCATAGGTACATGTCTTTTGAGACGTTGCTACAAGTACTGTGAACAAAAAAATTCATTTTCAGAATGATTGGCAGCTCCAAAAGCCTTCGTAGTACATTTTCCGTGCGTTTGTTTAGTTTTAGTGAGATATCTGCTAGATTACCTTATGGCACAAAACCAAAAAAGAAAGAGGATGCTGTTATTCTGAGCAGAAATGACACTCGAGCTTTGAGAGTTTCTTGCAACGGCACATTGTGGAAGGAGAGAAAAGTGGATGAAAAAACGGTTTACATGTTTTTCCATTCCAGCAAGAAGGGGAAACAAACACACAATGAGGAGCGGGACAAGTAGCAGCCTTCTGTCTACTGCAGAAAGAAAAGGGGTTTATGATCTCAATTTTAAAAACACAAATAGTGAGTGGAACAAGATAACTGACGTGACCATGATGGCATTTGTTCATGGTAATTAAACCAATGTATCTCAATTAATTTGAGAATAATGCAGGCCTACGGATGTTTGTAAAGGTTATGTCTTGATTACATGAGCAGCGCATAAACGTGATGCATAAACGCCGTCTAATGTTTCATGGGACAGTGTTTATCCTAATACATGTGTGATAACAAGACTCGAATAATTTGGCTCAGTTTGTTTTGCATGTGTGTTTATTTGCATGCATCATTGTTTGCGTGTTTGTCAGTGTGTGCCTCTTACAATAGCATGTTAATATTTGACTTGTGCTTTTCCCCGTGGGGCCGTGCTGCCTCCGACAAAGCGCATCTCACACTGAACAAAATCTAGGTCTGTGCGTGTGTGTGTGTGTGTGTGTGTGTGTGTGTGTGTGTGTATGTGTGTATACGCCCGTGTGTGAGTGCTTCCTAGCTGTTTTGTTGTCAGAACAGCATTGATAATGCTGAGGAGAAAATCAATAGTTAATTCTACCAGGGACACAATAGCTGCTCTGCCCAGCTCCATTCTACTGTGGGCTTAGACACAGAAAGAAACAGTGCACAGAGTTGATGAATTGGTAAGCGTGTGTGCATGTGAGTTCATACAAGGGTGTGCATGTGTGTGTGTTTGCACAAGCAACTGCACCCAGGCTGTTCACTGTGTCTTAAAAATAACTGTGATATGGATTTGTAGGAAGGAACATAGAAAATGTACAATAGGTTGGATGACAAACTTTTCAGGTTGGAGTTTAAATCCCAGCTTAGTTTAGGGCCACACTCAGCTCAGATTTATCCCCATGTGTTTGCAATATATGTTGAAATAATGCGAAATGAATTCAAGTAAATTTGTTTAATAGCGTCTGTGCTCCATGTTGAGAGGCTTCAAAATAAAAATCTTGTGAAGTCATGTCCCATGTACTCCAACCTGTAAATTTCAGTGGGGCATTTCATGAGCAGAAATACCAGCTAAAATAACCCATCTTCATTCTGAAGCACCAGTCCAGTGCAGTTTGATGGTGTCACTCCTCTAACCTGTTTAGATTTTCTCGCACATTGGCTGCTGCTGCAGCTGTGTAGCACTTTACTTTTAGCATACCAGGTAGCTAACTTGAATAGTAAAGAGCAAAATGTAGGTTACTCCTTGAGAGTCATTAAATCAAACACTGAAAAAACTTGCATTGTTGACAAAAAGCTAAAAAAAAAAAGTAGATTCAATTTTCTTTTAAATTTGCCTTCTTCGTAATAAAATGCCTAATGGCCTTATTTTTCAATTGAATTGCTGACTTTGGCTCGATTAATTAATTGATTCTGTGGTCCTAAAAATGTCAGACTAAAGTGAAAAAACATGACATTTTCAGTAGGATGGGAATGAGTACTCGAGTACTCAGTTTGGACTCAGTATTTGTTCATGATACAGAGTAATTACTGCCCAACCTCCCACATGTGAACATGACTTTTATGTTTTTATACTGCAGTGAAAAAATACCCTGAGGCCCAAGAAGCATTTTCAACATATGACTCAATTAACAGTTGATCCATGGAGGTTTTCTTTTTATAAAACTTATTTTTATTTCTATGGCATATTTTAAAACAACAGGAGTTGAACCGAAGTGCTTTCCAGTCAAGACAGATGGGTTGCCCACTCTTTACAATATACAGTAAAGTCTGTGAGCCGAGCAGGAACTCATGGGCGGAGCCAGTGGTACAAACACTACTGCGCCTATTTAGTGGGCCGTCTACTGTGGAAATAAACCTGGAAACTAGAAACTTTTTTGGCATATGTGCCAGGTGAGCAACTCCATTGAAATTTATAGGCGCCATCTTGGCATCCAGTATCAATGTATGATTATAACTCTATGGGCAGCACACACACAGTCAGAAGGCTAACTGTTAGCTTCACACGGTTAACGTTACTTAACTTATTAACAGGTTTAACAACAGGGTTGAGCCGGTCCGGTACTGGTTTGGAGTTTGTTTGGACTGTTAAAATAGCTCTGTGTTGGATGTTAGCTGCTACTGCTGCTGTGTTAAGCTTATGCTTTGTATGCTTTAATAGGCTTATTAAACCTTGGCTGTTCAATGAATGAATTTGAAATTGCACGTTTTGCCATTGTTGGCTAATAGAAGATGATTAAAATGCCCATCCCAAGTTTTTAGATGTTCTGTTTTGTCCAACAAACAGTCCAAATTAATTGATAAACAAAGTAGTTGCCAATTATTTTTTTGTCGATTGACTAATTAATTATTTCAGCTTAACAAACAACATTTTCTTGATACTAGCAGCACAAATCAGATTTTTCACACTGTATAAACCCTCTAACTAGAAAGTCTATTTTCTCCCACCTAATTATCGAGACTTTTTGAAGAAGCTCAACTTTAACAACTTTTCTGCTACTGTGAAAATCCCATCAAGTAAAACAGTCCATGCCCATTTGAAATTTTTATGCATGCATGTCTATGATAGATGGGCAGATAGATCTGAGTGCATGTTCGCTATGGGCTTTGACACTGTGACCTTGTGGCTCGACACTGCACGCCTGACATACAGATATACAGCTGCTAAAACAGAGACTACTGACCCTTACACACACACACACACACACACACACTCACAAACATACACATCTGCAGCTGCAAAGACTTTGGGATGACCTCTGTTTCTTCATCTTTCTTTCTCCGTGTCACTCTCTCATCTCTGTCTAGCTCTCTGATCTTTCTGGGTGCTTATATTTTCCCGAGCAGCTTCCTGTGGTAACACATGGTGTCAATAATGAGCCCCCCTACACACACACACACACACACACACACACACACACTCGCTGGCACTTTCCCCTCCTCCGCTAGTCATAATCCTCCGTCCCCTCTCGCCTACTTCTTTTTTCCCTGTCCCCTCTCTGCTCTTTCTTCCCTTCTCTCGTTTCATCCCTTGGCCTCCTGACTGTCCTCCTCTTCCTCTTTTTCCCTCCTCATTTAATCCTCTCTTATTTTGTATTCTCTCTCTTCCTTTCTTTTTGTCCCTTCACCTCTCCATCCCTCTCCTGAGTAGACGGTGATCAGACCTCCTGCACAACTGTTAAATATCAAAGCAGCAAACAAAAGTAGAAATATCTGTGGCACTGTCCGAACCTAAATGTTAAATATAAATCTTTAATATTTTATAGCGATCAATAATACATTGGGAAAATGTTGTTGTAGTTTTGGCTGATGATGGACTTCTTGGACATGTCTGCCTATCAGAAACATTCAGCACTTTGCTCTTTCTCTAGCTCACATCCTTCCCCCTCTCCTCTGTGCCCCCTCATACATAACCCCCCTCACTTCCTCCTCCTCCACCTCCTCCTCTCCGCTATCTATCTTTCATCCTATGTAGGAGTACCGCTGACAACCTCTGCGGCCATAGCTGAGCTCCGTGTCTGGCCTCAGTTTGTTTGTCTTGCTGCTCCTTCACCGTTGGTTTCTGGAGGTCTTATTGTTCTGTTCCAGCTCAAATCACTTCAGTTCAAAACCTCTGTTTATCCACAGTGAACACACTGAGAGCAGGCTGTCTTTTACAGGAGGAATCTGTCTGACACAGGCAGTTCAAAGACAGCCATAAAGCAAGACAGATGCCCCCCAGCTCTGGTTTTGGAATTTTTAGTTTGTTGGGTTTGGGTTGTGTATGTTTTTTCTTGCTGAGTTAAACTTTGAGAACTAGTTCTCTCAGTTTGTTGATTTTGGTCCAGGGCTGTTTTCTCTCTTTATGGTCTTGTGTTTTATGTAGGTCGTTTAGCTGCAACTTCAGAAGCGCGTGGGTTATTTGAATCAGAGGTGATCAGGTTTATAACTTTAACTATTGTAGGTTATACAGTAGGGCTGCCCCCTAAATGGCCGCCAAACGTTAGTCAACTAGAAAGGTCATTAGTCGGCAAGATGTCATTGGTCGCTTAGTCGCAGAAACAAACAGACAAACAACCCTATATGACTGGACCATGTGGGACTTTAATTTGAAAGGACAGACACAGGAAGTGGCCTCGCTCAGCAGTCAGACAGGACTCATGTTAATTTCCAGGGCTGGTACCTGCGGTTATTGCACAGGCTAGTTAATGACATGTCGGGCAGGAAATCCAAAGTGTGGGATCATTTTGAGAAGATGAAGAACGAACCCAAGGTGATATGTAAACTCATCTTCATTGGTCGACTACAAACATGACGCATCATCTGAAACATGGAAGTAGCTACATGCCCATTAGCCCACAGCGTCATTAACAGGTGGCTCGCTCAGTGTGTGACGTGCACTTGTAGATAGATGCCCAAAAAATACATAATTTTGTAATTAAATTAATATTGTAAACTTGTGATTGACTAGTCGACTAATGGCCCTAAATGATGACTATTGGTCAGCTAGGAAAATTCTTAGTCAGGGGCAGCTCTAGTTTACAGTAAGTAATCTTAGATTTAAATGATAACCAACCAGACCAACAGTTTGATCTGAGCTAGACAGAGATTTAGTTGTCAGAGATGGCAGTCCGATCCTGCTTTACTGTATGTATATACTGCAGCAGCCTCCCACGCGAGTTAGCTATTCATCGTAGTAACTGTCACCAGCATAATTTAGCCATTAACCACAATGACAGTGAATATTCATGCATCTGACCTCAAATCTCAGTGTGAAAGCCTGGATTAACCCACCACACAACATCTTTTCAGTGGCTGTTTCTCTCCCAGTGTGATGGCATGTTTCTTTCCAAGAAAAAGGGGGTGCGGCCTTGGTGATGACGTGATGCTGGTCTGGTCTGTTCTCACCAAAAAAACTTGGATTTGTGACTTTGTGCTTCTGTGTGTGCTCCTGTAACTGAAGACTGTCATATGTGCCGAACAATACCTTCTCCGTTTACACTGTGATGCATGAAAGTCACACTGCATTAGCTGCTAACAGATGTGTGGATGTTTATCCAAGACGGTCCTTCCAAGAAAAATGACTCAGTACTTCAGAAAATGTCCAATTATCACATTTGTTTACATTGAAGCGTCTCTTGCAGCTGCAGGAATTAGGATTCTTGTCCATCAAGAGCAAAGAAGGAAGCAGTTGTTATTAAGCGTGGAAATCACCAGAGGCCTCATAATTCGATGTTATCATGATACTCAAGACATGTTAATTAACTGCAAGTTATGCCCCCAAAGAAAAATTTTGTGAGCAGCTGTTTTATATAAAAAGATAAAGTTTTTAGTCTGTTTATCACACTTCAGTCATTTTTATTGCAGCAAAATGTATCTAGTGGACTAAAACAGTAATTGAATTTATTATTCTAGTCGGATACCAAAAGTTTGATTTGTTTTGGAAATAGTAATAATTTATGTAATTAAAAAAGGATATTGATATGATTTTCATTCATTCATTTTCAGTAACAGCTTATTCTGTTGGGAGTCGTCGGGGGGCTGGAGCCTATCCCAGCTGACACTGGGTGAGAGGCGGGGTACACCCTGAACACTTTGTCAGACTATTACAGGGCTGACACATAGAGACAGACAACCATTCACGCTCACATTCTCACCTACGGACAATTTAGAGTCACTAGTTATCCGACGTGCTTGTCTTTGGACTGTGGGAGGAAGCTGGAGTACCCGGAGAAAACCCACGATGTAATATTGCTGTGCAAAATGTCGCAATACTATGCTGTATCGATTATTTTCCCCCACCCTTTATTGTTATAGAGCCACAAAGTCAGACCTTGACACAGTTAACTGCGACCACAATCTTTCTATAACATCATTTCAACCATTACAGCCATGGGCCATTAATTTAAAGAAAAGTTATTTAAACCCAAAGCATGATCTTTGTCTAAACTCTACCAAGACGGAAAATGCGTGTGTGTGTTGAGAGCAATTGCAAACTGCTTGTTTGGTTGTTTAATTTGGAGGACCTGTTGGTTTATCTGTCTTTATATTTCTGATGCAAAAACGCATCAGTTTAAGTGTAGTAGGTTAAATAGAGTGTTGTTAGCACCACCTTGCTTTACGTTGCAGTCTTAACTTCAAAATGAGCTCACAAATATCACATAAAAATCTCAACTTCGCTAGTTGTTACCATTTCAATTTTTCAGTGGGTTAATGAAGAGTCTCAGTAAAGTTTTGGAAGACAAGCAAACAGACACTAATGTAGCAATACAAAGGATAATGTAGCCTTAATTTGCAAAATTCAAATGCGTAGCTTGTAGGCAGGGAACAACAAACTGGAGAAGCAATCATAAAATTTAGTCTGTTATCCAGTCCATTTAGATGTACGACCAAAAAAAAAAAATTCTTCAAAGTATTAAACACTTTAAAGACAACACAGTACTGACATCTGTGACGTCTCCTGCAGTCCATTCGATGCAATACACATGGCCTACACGTGTAAAAATGGTGAGCTATTTATCTGTACACAATATTGGATTCTTTGTCTTTGTGGTGGCTTTACAGTGGAGCCCATACTCCCAAAGCAGATTTTCAAAACCTCAGTCATATTCAAAGCTGCTAACCTTTAAGCTTTATTAAGCCTGATCTTGATAGAAAAGACCTGAGGACACAGCAAAAAACATGATTTTTTTTTTTACATGCCATTGAGTGCAGTTTTATTGAAATAAGTGAAAAACCTAAACCTTACAGAATAACTTAAAGGGCCCCCTCAACCTTGACAGTAAAGCTACTGTACCAGGCTCCCACCACTGACTGAATGCTTTGTGGATCATGTTTCAAAAGCTGATTTCCACACTTTTGTTGGTAAGTCTGCTGTGGGCCTCTGTGGTCAGAATGTCTGAGCTGAGGCTTCTTGTTAGACTGCTGTTTCTCTGAAGTCATGTATAGATTGATACTGGCTGGTTTTAGTGGCTGCTAGAAATTACCAATTACCTCGCCCACGACATCCTTGTTCGACACATGGTCTCAATATGGTTTTCAGAATGTGTGTGCCTTTGGATGTTTGTTGTTGTATGTGTTGTTTCCTTTGTGTGTGTCCAGCTGTGACGATTTTGTGCATGACCTTCAGTATTAAGGCAACCTCTAACCTCTCACATTCATGAACTTTGACCTGTCAGTCTGGTGTGTGGTCTATGTCAGTGCCTGTAGCTGCATTTAAACTGCACATTATGACAAGACTCCACTCAAGTTGACTTGTTCTTTTACTGTTTTTAATTAGCTAAAATTGTGGATAGTGCCTGGTACTTTATTTGGTTCCACCCATGTCGAGTGTCCAAGTGAGCTGAGCCAATACTAGAAGGTGGATTTAAAACACTTAAGAGCACTGATTTGTCAGAAAGAATCACCACTATAATCATTACTTGTGTGGCAGGAGTCATTGTGCATAAACTTACCATTTTTAAATATCCAAGCTGCTGTCAATAGCGGCTGCAATTTTTTATTCACTCAACTCAGATTTTTAAGAATGGCAGCCCACAAAACCACAGTGAAAACTCCGCACACTGCAGTATACAACTGACAAAGTGCAAATGTTTCTCTGTTTGGTTGCTGATGAAAGGATTCACCAAGATGATGTCATGGCAGCTTTGGGTGGCTGTGCAATGGTGATTAGGTGAAAGTCCTGACTGCCCCGAGGGGGTACTATCCTCAGTGGAGGGCGAAATAGAGAAAAGGACCTCCTACCAAAAGTAATTTGAATCAAGTTGAACCGAACCAGGCAGTTGAAATGAAGCATAATGCCCGGGCCACATTGCCTAGGTGAGCAGCACGTGCGTGTCGTGGAAACTCTTGTTTGTTTTTTTTCTTTTCAGCTACTGTGTTAACAGGTTAGAGCAGCCACACTGCCCATGTAAGCAGTGTTGCTCAGTTGCAGGGTGGCTGCAGAACATCTAGAGAATAGAGTCCTGCTTATTTTTTTCCCCCCATGTGACATATGCAGTTTCAGCAAAAGTAGACTGGGAAATTGGTCTTTTGATAATCATATTCGCTGTATTACTACAGTTCCAATACCTGTATCTGTCACAGACAAGAAAAATCAAAAAAATCAATTAACTCAACCTTTCCTGTTTCCATTTCAAAATAAAGGCCCTCTGACAACGTTGCTGTTGAAAGAATCCCTCTGTTTGTTAATTCAAAGCATTCTAGTGTGAAATATTTGCATGATTGTGTTATTGACAATGCAGTGGCTTTCATGGCCCCATAAATTAATGTACCAGCTTTTAATTGTGGCAATACAGCAGTTCTGCAGCAGGACCGCAGCAGCGACACTGCCTGTGTGAACACTGCAAGTGTACAAGCTGTAACAGTTTAGTGAGGTAGCTGTCATGCACTGCTTATGTGGGCAGTGTGTCCTGGTGTTATGACCGTTCCAGGACTGTTTATAGTTGCGGTTGAACAGTTGTATTTGAGCCACAGAGTTTGGACAGTTTGCACCAAAGTCTTGGGCGCTCGAATGACCACAGATGTGAACATAAAAGTAGTTTTCCTGCAAATGCTACAGGTCCTCATTGGACACCCTAAATTCAGCTGACTAGACTTTAACTGCTAAATGGTGTGTTGGTTCAGTGTCAGGCACTTTGTAGTTTTTTTTCACATTTGTAACTTTTAATTAAAATCAAATACGTACAGCTGGCTTGACTGACAGGTGGATAAATGAATGAATGAAAGTCTAGGACTTCCTCACCCAACAATTGCCGTCTCTGGCTTTACTGACAGATCTGTATGCGGTGCACACACACTCTTTGCCTCACAGCTTCTAGACAGAAGCACACACACACACACACACACACACACACACACACGCGCGCACACACTGAAAGAGGCAGCAAACAGAAAGGCCATTATTTTGGGGCTGAATGTTTGTGTGATTGAGCTGATAAAGCATCAGAGGAATAAGAGTCTATTAGACTGGCCTGGTTAGCTATGGATTTAACATTTATACACACCTCTGTGCGTGTGTGTAGGTGTGTGACAAAGAGCGTGAAAACACAGGCGGGTAGAAAGAGGAAGAAAGAGGTATGTGTTGTGTATACATTTTTGCTTTTCCATTATTCCAGTTGCTTTTCTCATCAATATTGTGTGTGTGTGTGTGGGTGTGTGTGTGTGTGTGCAGAGAGAGAGAGAGAGAGAGAGAGAGAGAGAGAGAGAGAGAGAGAGAGAGAAAGGGACATATTCTGTATGTAATTTCACATTTCCATTATATTTTTTGTATTTCCATTATTCTGGTCCAAGGCAAACCCACAGAGAGCCTAATGCAGAGCAAATGTTCACATCTGACACAAGATGAAATATGTGAAAAGTGGTGTGTGTATGTGTGCGCATGGATGGGGGCCACAGAGCCTTTGCAGCCCTGCAATAATAGAACGGTGACACCCGGGAATTTTGGGCGCCGGTCTGTGATTGGACAAGGCTGGTATGGAGGGAATTATTCCACAATGTCATTTCCTGTTCAGGGCACAATGAGGTTGGCAGAGCTGGGTAGTCGTGTGTTTTGTGCTTAAATAACGTCACAATGGTTGGCCTTATTTATGGAGCAATGTATTGAGGCTAAAAAACAAACACTGAAATGCCAAAACTGAGATAAGCTCAATTTGATGAAGCTTGGAGGAATGATTCATCTTGTTGCTGAGTGTCCCATAGGCTGCCAGCATCTCAGTGCAGGGATTATGTGTTTCCTTTTTCTTGGTACCTTCGGTTGATTCACTGCACTGGCTACATATCTCTGTAGTATCTGATTGGCTGAAGAAATTACGGCTTTTATTGCCATGCTTAAACCTAAACACCGACCTTCAAATTTGAAAGCATTTATTTCAGAGAAGAGTCCATGAGCAAGACACTGAGAGCTCCGTTATATTTGTCTGATTTCACTCCTTATTTGATGTCTAGTATGTCTCTTTAAAACATTTAAGTGTGAAACAAAAACTGTTGCATTGCATGCAGAAAACTTTCTGCTAAAAATGATGTAGTACTTCATTTTTGCCAGACATTTTTTTTCTCAGGTCCCTTCAGAGGAGTTTAGAAATACTCCAGTAAAACAAGTAAAAAGAAATCTCCTACATGTTCTGATTAATGCCTATTTTTTTTTAAATGTTTACATTTAACTGTTCAGTCAACACTTATTTTAACAATTTGAAATGTGTAAATGTTTTAGAACTTTCTTAACACTGCCAGGAATGTGATTGTGATGCTTAATCCCTTTATTACCATCTGCAATAACATTGTAACAGCTGGTATTGTTTTTACCTCATGAATCTGTAGCCCTTTTACACATATTGGGCTTACAAGCTGCTACAAAATCCGTTCTTTAGACCACCTTTGCATTTTTTCACAGAACCAAACAATGGCGGCATCATGCTGCTCCAGTGTGTGATTTTAGATAGCATGCTGGCATTGCGGAATCGGTAACACAACAATGTTGGCCTCAAGTGTGACATATACAGTGTGCTTTGGCAGCATTTTCCAAACCATAATAATGACATTACATGACAGTAACAGTCATTTGTCGTTCCTGTTAAATGGCGGTTGAATCTTTTGCTCTGCTCCAAGGATAATAAGCTCCCTGACTGCATTGTTTTCCCAATTTGTGGACATTTTGGCTATTGTTCTTCTTCTTTGAGTTAGCTGCTAACTGCTAACAGTTTCTTTTTAAATCTCTTGGGTTGCACACATAACAGGTAATCAAAATGAGCGGAAGAAGTGGAATAGAAACTAGGTAAGGGCCATTGGCCCCCCACTTTACGCCCCTGAGTCACGAAACCTTATAGGAAGGTTCCAAGATGGGCATGGTCTGAGCAAGGATGCCTGAAGTAGAGGGTAGGAAGTAGAGAAGGAACCTTTTGGCCCCTCCATTTTATGCCCCTTGCAGACATTCGCTTTAAATTCCAAATTGCTGTATCACGGCTGGAGTAGGAGTTGTGTAGTTCTGTCCCAGGATGGTCTTTCGCTTCATTTTGATTAAAGCCTTTGCCTAAAACTAAGTTGTAAATGTTGTGTCTAATAGATGTCAAAATATTTATTAGAAGCATGTAAACTCCCTTAGGTTGTTAAAGCACCAAATTTCAGAATTAGAGGACCTGACCTTGTTGTCGTCAGTGCTAGCTACGGTCCTGCTTATGTGACACTACACCTGTCGGTGGTGCTAAAAGATAATGATTCATTAGTGTCTAAAGTATGATAATTTATTATGTATGAAACATGCGTTAAAGAGGGACTGATGTTGGACACAGCAATGCTCTGTCATTGAATCTGACCTTTGACCTCTCTCTTTCTGTCGGAGAAGATTCAGATGATCAGAGTATTAGTGTATCCCCAGAGAAGAGAAAATGCCCCTTTGTGTCAAAACAACATATTTGTAAAAAGAAAAGATTCCTGTCCATCACACCTCATATATTCCAGTTCCTAATATCTGTGAGACTCATACATTATGTGTCTTCTGCTGACCTTGTTTGGCCCCGCAGAGGAAAGCAGACCTAAGCATCCAGCCAAGCCCAAGGCTTGTTCTGGCAGTGGGTGGGAGGTGGGTGGTCTGTCAGCATATTTATTCCTAGCGGAGCCCACTGTTGTGTTCTAGCAACTCAACCAGCTCGTTGTCCTCTGCTTGCTTGGACCCTGTTAACAAAGACTACTGTTAGTTTGAGATGTAGGGGTTTGGCTCTGATCTGCTTTTTTACATTTTTACATAAAGAAAAAAACTCTGTTGTTTTGTATGACAAGCCAAATTTAGTTGTGCTTTTTCTAGCCTGTAAAATATCCCTGTGCAGGTTTGGGTTATGGTTACCTAAAGATATAATATGTAATTATCCGCATTAAAATGTCTAAATGTCTTTTTACTATATTTTAACTAGATGCAGTATTTCAGTCATCGAATGTCTGAATCTTAAGTTATCGGAGAAAAAAGCTGAGCTAACATTAACACTCCTGCCCATACCATGCCAAACAGCATAGAAGGAACACAGTTTTTTTTTATATAGAACTGCTATATTCAGTGTTTCTACTACCTAAAACACCGGGTGTGTTTGTTTTGGAGAGGAGGAGACCTGTGCTGATAATTCAGCTCCCTCAAAAGACATCATGAACATCTGGATCTTAAGTTACCAGGGAAATAAAGGTGAGCACTCATTAGCAGGAGCTGGACTAGCAGCCCCTCTACGATGAGCCAGAGAAACATCGATTTTTAATGTGAAACTGCTTTATTCAGTGTTTTATTTTTCTGGTTAAAATCCCCAGTTCCGTTTGTTTTGGGTAGGAGAAGACCTGTGTGGATAAATCGACTCGGTAAAAACCTCATGAACAATAAACATCGGGAAAATCTGACTACAATGACAGCATTGCTCCGTCTTTTGTTATTGTTTCAATTGAAAGACCCCTCGCGACATGTACATAAATGTATATATTTTACTTTTATTTCATGTATTATTCAGATCTAATTTTCAAACCAAGCCTTGTAAACTTGAATTAAAACTAGAGACGCACTGATCCAGCTTTTTCAGTTTCGGTACCAATCCCACTGCTGTGGCTTTAAGTATCGGCCGATACCCAATACCGATCCGATACCATGGTTGACCTAAAAAGCTATATACCTTTACATGTAGAACAGAAAAGACTGAATGAAAACAAGATGAAACAGATTAATGCAATGATGAACTATTTATTTTATAACAAAAATAAACAATTGTGCAACAGCAGTTGAAATAGTGTGAAATACCTCCACACAGCAGATTCTCTCCTTTGCTCCATGACGTATAACGTAGTTCGCGTCGCAATAGATTTAAAGGGAAAGGATTGCCTCAGGTATAGGTTGCATTTTCCGATACCCGATCCATCTATTTTGATGATATTGGGGCCGATATTCAATCCAGATATTGGTTTGTTGCATCCCTAATTAAGACTTTGATCAGTTATCTGATGAAGCCGTTTTCAATAAAACATAATGTCATCCCTAAAAGACATTTGCAATGCACATGTATTAGTGGATCTGTGGATCCACCTTGTTTTCTGGTTGTGTATTTTGTGGATGACAGGCTGGATGTTGGTGATGTAAGGTCATGTCCAGATATTTTAGCAGCTACAGTGGACAATAATAGCAAAACAAACATATTTCTACTGTGTCTGTTACCTTTGAAGGCAAGGTTTTGGTGTCAGGGCCTTTGGATCTTAGAGTTTAAGTCTGACTAAAGTTTTCTTGGCTGAAAAGGTAGCAGGGTTTGATTTGGGATATGGCTGAAATGCTTTAGAGAAGGTCTAGGATAAGATTAACAGTTTCACATTTAGTCTGTGGGTCATTGTGAAACTAAATAGCTTACATTTTTTTTTAAATCTTTAACACCTATGGTAGTGTACCACTCATAATTACACTCCATTACAGATCTCTGTTTTTTTTAATTTTGTTTTTCATTTTGGCCATTTACTTTATATCAGTTACATTAATGTGTTTAAAATTAACAACAGAAGTGTCAGTTTGTGAGGACTATTTTATATTACACGTTTAAATATCATAAGCCTGTGTTCAACACAGAGTCAGACTGGAAATCACAATCAACAAACCTCTGAAGTTATTGTGGAACCGTGTTGGAGCTCATTTCCAGGTGGCCTACATAAAATTATTGGCAGGCTGCTGCATAACCAACAGCTTAATAAAACAAGTCTACGCTCAAGGCAAATGCATCCTGGGAAATATAGAAAGGTATGAAATGAAATGCAAGTAGGTTAATAAGGGGAAAGGGGTAGAAAAATGATTGCAACACTTAATCACAATTTAGTTTGATGGGGTCCCTTAATCATTCTCCAAAGTTCATTCACACTTTAAATAAGCTGTGTGTTGCTAAGTTTGCCACTGAAATACATTTTTCAAGAAGTGACACTCTAATGAGCATCTTACAGAGTCATGTACTTAGGTACAGCCTAAGGGACCTGTACACCAGGTTGATAGCTGATCAGTGTCAGACATGGTCAGTGTCAGGCCGTTGGTGTGACAGGCAAATGGCTAAAGCCAAGAGCCAAACTTTCGGCATTGAACGCTTCAGCAGAGAAAGTTGATAATTGTTTGTGTTCTCTCAACATCAGGTTGTGTTGTTAATATGCTAACTGGCTAAATAGCATCTTGAATCTGTCCTGTCAGTTTTCCATTCTCCCTTATTGAATGATGAATACAGACTACCACTGCTTGCTGGTATGGTAGACATAGAACAAACATGCTAGTTGGCCATTGGCTGTAGTGTTTGTGGTACGTTCAAGTACAACTTTATTGCCTAGACACTGGTGACTTGAGGCGACACAGCAGTTGGCCTTCGTTGCCACAAGTTCGTTGATGTCCATTTGGTGTTTCATGTTAAAGCATGTGTACCGTTGCCAGATCTGGGCCGACAGGTTCTCAGGTCTTAGTTGCAGCCATCTCTAACAATTGTCTGTGGTTGACGAATTACTTGCACTAGGGGAGGGTATTTTTGGGATAGTGATATTCTTAACAATATGACTTTTTTTTTCTTTGTTTCTATTTAAAAGAAGTCCGTGGCTGTTCATAAAACATTCAGGACGAATAACAACGCAACAGTTTATTCCACACTACTGAATCCGCTCCTCTTTTTGGAACTACTGCAGAGTTAGTAATAATTTCACTTTCAGCAATGGTTGTTGTTGCTGTGGGTAACAGTATGGCGTTGATATGTCAGCAAGTCCAAATATTGCAAATATCACGATATGAATTTTTCATGTGATGTTAAAAAATATACCGGTATTATCATGAACAAGATGATATGGCACACCCCTAAATTGCACCACAGACAATTGCTCCCCCACTAGAAGAGTCTTGTAACTGTTGGCGTTGCTGTTGCAAATACAACCAGGTTGCTTTCCGTTTTTCCCAGAGCCTAGCTGCATTGCTCTTCTTCTTTTACTAGGTAGAGTTTTACCATTTACTTTAGTTGTTCCACAGGCCGCCTTTTCTGCTACTGGGGATAGTAACTGCAAATAACTTACATTAATACTCTTGGGGATAGCTACCAGGTAAAGCGCAAGTGCTATCCTCTGCCTGTTTTCAATGGTTGACGCACTTCCTTCGTGCTGTAAATCAAGCTTTCATTTTTCCCAGGAGATCATACCTGGTGGTGGACAGAATTGTGCTGTGAAAGTGAGGTTTATAGGGGACCAGTCTAAATGTTGACGGTGTCATTATTCTATTGCAATAACATTACATAATTTACTCCATAATGATAAGTTTCAGCAAAAAACTTCTATTTGCACTTTAATAACAGTTTACTTTTTGGCCTCTCTGTTGGTGTGTGATTTTTCCCTCTAAAATACAGTGTGTCTAATGTAGAAATTCCATCTGTTTCACAACAGATACCTATGGTGTGTGTCATAGACGCAACAGCTGTTCTTCAGCTGAAAGCGATACCGTAAGAGAACTTTGGAGCGCTTCGTTCTTATGTGTTCTGTTCTGTCATGTTTTCCTGTTGGTACTTTATGCTTTATTATAACACTGTTGGACACCTATTCAGTCCCCTGTTCATATTTTCTGTCCATGAGAATCATGAAAACGATCCAAAACTAAAAACTCAAGCTGCTTTGTGCTCTCTCAGAACACAAACCTGTGCTCTGATGGGAAAACCTGCTTTTCTGTGTTTTCTGATGTGATTTACATACTGACTCAGAACAGAACAGAGCAGAGCACTGGCCAGGAGCGTTTTCCTCATGGCCATTCTCCCTCATCTTTCTCTGCCAGTGTGTCACAGTGTGTGCGTATGTTTGTGTGTGTGTGTGTGTGTGGGGGTGTGTGTATTTGCTGAGGCAGCAGGTCTGTGTACTAGTGGCCAGCTCACAGCCCTTGCCGGTGATGCATGGAGGAATCAGAGCACCAATAATGAGCGGAATCAGCCTTTAACATGGTAATGTGTCATTTAGGGCCTATCCATTTAGCTAACGACTTGCTTCCTTTTGAAACCTATTAGCAGTAATGGTAAATAGCAGCTCCCCTTTCAACTCACATGTGATCTATTCCCTTTCTCTCCTCCTCTGTTTGTCTTCCTCTCCTCTCTTCTCCTTGTTCTCTCCTGTCTTTCACTCTCCTACGTCCTCTCCTCCCTTTTCAAGTACTTCCCTGCATTTTCCTCTTTTTTATTAACGTCATCTCTCCCCCCACTCTGTGTTTTATTTGCCCCTGTTTGCTTTTTAGGGCTGTAACAATTATTTTCATTACTGATTACATTTTTTCGTCAACCTTTAAGAGGCGTTGTAATTTATGTGTCGTTTTGTGTGAGCATCAGTCCAAAACCGAAAAGTATTCAGTTTCCTGTCACGTATGAGAAGAGACTGAAAAGAAATTAAAAAGAGATGTTTATTTGATCATTAGAATAATTGCCAATTTCTTTTCTTTTTTTTATTGATTAATTGACTAATTCATGCAGCTTTACTTCTTTTTTCAGATCCACTCACATCATCTTGTCTTTGCTTTGTGTTCCTTTTGGTTTCTCCTCTGTCACATCTTCCTCCCTCCTTTTTTAATCCCCATCTGTCCTTCGTTTATTTACACGCTCTCCATTTTTTGACTTTCTTCTCTCATTTCTCCACCTACTTACATCCTTTCCTCTCCCCTCCTTTCCTCTCCTCCCCTCTCCTGCCCATAGGGGCTCATTCATAACATGTACCCATTACCCACCAAGCTATTAGGTTTGCTAACAGTGAGATCCATTGGGTGAAAATCAATGTCTATCCAGGGAGCAGTTTGTCTGTAGCGCCACTGTAATGAATGCTATATACTCCAACACACACGGCTCTCTCAATCTCTTTCACACACACTTACACAAACACACATACAGAAATGTACAGGTGCAGACTGAGCATTGGTGTAACGGATAGTTTTGTGAACCATACGTCTGAACTTCAGTGAGAACAAACACCTGACGTGTCGTCAGTGCAGTGCTGTGTTGGTCTCTCTTTGCAACTAGTTCTCATCACTGTTGGGAAGAGGAGGAGCTAAATATGATCATTGGCAATAATTCATAATTATTAATATTAATTATGGATTATTAAAATATTTGATTAATTAATTAATAATTAATTAATTATTACATAAGCATAATAATCAAATTAGCTTACAGCGGGGCACCACCGGGAAAACCGGACCAATGATCAGGAGTAAATTCAGTCTCAAGAGTGTTCACTTAGGAAGCTAATTCTAGGGAGATATCAGCAACTATAAGATGAACAGGAAGGAGTGGAGCTCAGGCACTGACTTTGTCAACCAGCTTCATCACAGTATACAATGAAAAACCAAAGCAACTTCTCTTTGCAGTATAACAGGGTTTATTCACACTGATGACATTAATTTACAACCAACATCAACATTGCTCTATAAACCCTATCAACTATAAAACATTACCGAATCAACCAGCAAGCATCAAGAAGGGTGTGTGTGTGTGTGTGTGTGTGTGTGTGTGTGTGTGTGTGTGTGAGAACGTGGGTGAGTGAGAGAGGATGTGTGTGTGTGTGTGTGTGTGTGTGTGTGTGTGTGTGTGTGCGTGAGGGAGAGAGGCGTGTGAGCGTAGCAAGATGGCGGCTGTGACGCAGCAAGCTACGTCACGCTATGGCGGCTCGCCAAGAAAGCACGCGACTCAGAAAAAGGAGGGGAGCCGGTAGAGAGGGAAGTTCGAATTGCTCGGCTCCAAGTGTAGGTTAGTGGAAGAGAGGAAGAGAGAAAGAGAGAAAGGGAAGCACTCAGCAGTGTGGTCACGCAGGCGGTATTGAGATGCAGTAACCCGTCTGTGTTACGCAGAGACGCGCTTGGCTCAGCTGGTGAGCGGCGTGAATCTGGACATTGAACCAACACAGCCGAAGTACTGATCAATCCCGCGTGCGGGGCGACACAATAGCGGTCCGACGAGGTCGGATCACTACGTATTACAAGCAGACACGAACGGGCAGGAGAATAACAGACAGCAGCAACACAGGCAATATTTTTACAATAACAATGCAGCCAAAATCGGACGCGGCGGTCCGTATCAACAAGCCCTTACAAACTTAAAAAGAAACACACACTAACTACTATCTGCCCAGAGCTAAAGCCTCTTACTGTTGCAGAAGGTGGGTGATGTGTCGGTCGTTCCTCGCGCGTCCTTTGTTACGGCAGAGGTGAAGTGGTTAGCGGCTCACAGCGGCTAACGGGTCCTCGGCGAGGGGGCAAGTCTCTGGCGAGGCGAGTTAATTGCTCGTAGCGGGGAATCACTCGGGGAAAGAAGGGGGCCCTTGTCCTTCTTCTTGAAGCAGGCAGTCCTTGTTATCTACCAAACTTCGCATCCGCGGGCATCCGGGTGAGAGGGTCAATCCGTGGTCTCGTACCGGGCTATTCTGTGTTCCTCGGCGCACAGAGTGAGGGAGAGGAGAGGAGATCAGCTCGACCAGCGAGGGAAATCCGTAGGCCTAAAACGCGTCTAACTGTGCACAGTAACTCTTTCTAAAGCGTTCGCCACGTGGGACGAGTTGCTAAGCTTTAGGAACAGTTGTGGGTACTTCTATTAGCTATGAGGATCACAGCCAGAAGCGTTTCCCTCAGGTACGCTCTGTGATGATATACCCCGGCGTGACGTCACCGGTGCGGGGTTGGCCGTGGCGGATTTCACCCAATGGGAGCTGTGTATTTCAGGGGACCTCTGCTGGTCAGCTGGGGTGCTGTGTTGGGGTTGAATCAGCTGATTCACACAGAGAAAGGGGGTTGACTGATTCCTTTGTTCTTTTGGGCGCCAACATGTGGTCTCAGGCTTTGATTGTTACATGTAGGCCCAAAAGTTTATGGATAAAGTGTAGGCCTTTGTTATAAATCCTTGTACGGCACAACATCACTTTCACATAGTTTTATCTTCTGTTCTTCGGTGTCCCTCTCACTTACTAATCCTTCATGTGAACACACTCACTGAAACACGCACATTGTGTCCTTATGAAGAGGCTGAATGCTAAAAAAAAAATTGATTCTTAATATCATTAAGCATAAAAGGTAGAATACTTTCACAAAGCACAGTAGACACACACACACACACACACGCACACACACCATCTACTAAGCTCTCACATGCACTGTAATGGATTATATATTGTCAAACACACATTTCAGCTACGCTCAATCTAACCTGAACATTTCCTGTGCCAGAGCAGTTAGCAGTAGCCCGGGGCCAGCTAATAGTAGATGTGTAGTCATCAGTGCTGGTCAGAAGTGATGAGTCAGCAACCTGTAGTTCAGCACTGTCAAAACCCATAGCCATCACTTAATGCTGTGTGTGTGAGAACCTCCTTACCCCAGGTGAGCTTATTTCAATCATTTCATTCAGATTTTTATTCCCTTTTTATCCACTTTTGTGTGACACGTGGTTATGGTGTTCAGTGTGTGATTTCAGAGATATAGGAAGAATATAATATGAAAAATTAAATGCAGTAGATTCAACTCAAACAGGAGGTATATAGACATATACATGTTCTGGAGATACAGCATGTTATAAGTGGTTACTGGATAGCTGCTGCTTTGTAAAGACACTCTTATTATACCTGCCGTGCTGAGCTCTATCCTATTTGGAAGACATTGTGTAATGGTCCCCAAAAGTGGGGACAGCTGCCCCTCAATCAGTGTGCAGACATTTTAATTTTTTCAGTACTTAATATTATTTTAATTGCTTTTATTAAGTGCTACATTCAATAATTCGGTCTCACTGTATTTTTCCTGTGATGCCATATTAAAAGGACAGTTCACCCCAAAATACATGTTTTTCTCCTTACCTGTAGTGCTATTTTATCAGCCTAGATTGTTTTGGTGTGAGTTGCCAAGTGTTGGAAATACTGGCTGTAGAGATGTCTTCCTTCTTTCCAGTATAATCGTCAACATGAAAACATATTAATTCCCAAAAGCAGATTACCAGCTCTTTTCCCTCATCGAAGGGAGGTCAGAAGTCAGGGTCAGTGTAGTTATGGAAAAAGATCAAACGGGAAGGCTGATGTCATCTCGTTTGCATTTCACCACTTTAATGGGAAAGCTAAACCAAAATCAAAAATGCATATTTTTACCTGTTGCCTGTAGAGCTATTTACTAATCTAGATTGTTTTTGTGCGAGTTGCCGATTGTTGGAGATATCGGCGGCATTGATGTCTGCCATCTCTCCAATATAATGGAAATAGATGGCACTTGGCTCGTGGTGAAAAAATCAACAGCAGTGTCTCTTTCCAGGAAACATGACCTGGTTACCCAAGATAATCCATAGACTTTGTTGTGAGCAGTTTCATGTAGGAATTATTTTTTTCTACCGAACTACATCTGCCAACCGAATCACTGTGCAGAAGGAAGTGTACATCTACTCATGGAAAAGAGGCTTGTGTTCGTAGCAGTAGTGCTAGGTGAGCCAGCAGTAGATGCACGCTTCCTTCTGTGCAACCATATGGTTGGCAGGTGTAGATGGTAGACAGAAAATAATTCCTACATGAAACTGCTCACAACAAGGTCTGTGGATTATCTTGAGTAACCAGGTCATGTTTCCTGGAAAGAGACATTGCTGTTGAGTTTTTCAAACGTATTTTTTTGGCACTTTCAGCACCACGAGCCAAGTGCCATCTAGTTCCATTACAGTGGAGAGATGTCAGGCATCAATACAGTTGATATCTCCAGACATGATTTTCTACATTTTACTGTTTTTTTGTTGTTGTTATGTATCTGTCCTTTATGGCAGACTCTATTCTCATTATTTAACTTTATTTTTATTTTAATTGCTGTTTAAAATTCCTGATTGACATTGCTGCTATGTTTTTGTTTTTATTGACTTTTTTTTTTTTTTTTAGCAATTTACCTGGAATTACTATCATATACTTGTGTCCTTCTTGCCCATTGGATGAGAGGGCATTGCTGTAAAAGAGCTGAATGCTCAGTCAATTTCCTGTGAAAAAACGGTGGTTTTACTCAAGATAATCAACAGAACTTGTTGTGAGCAGTTTCATGTAGGAACTATTTTCTTTCTGCCAAACTACACCCTCCAACTGTATCACAGCACAGAAGCAAGCGTACCTCTACTGCTAGCTCACCTAGCACCACTCAGCTAGCTAACATTACACCTCAACCGAAGAGTATGCCATTAATGTTTACATCTTGCACTGTCACAAACAGATGCCTTCTTGTTGATGAGTACACTTCCCCCTGTGCGGTGATATGGTTGGCATGTGTAGTTTGGTAGAAAAGAAGATAGTTGTTGAAAAGTGGTTGAAAATAGAAAATAAACTGCTCATGAACGCTTCACATCTGTGAATTATCTTGAGTAATCGGGTCATTATTTCTGGAAAGAGACATTGCTGTTGAGTTTTTCAAATGTATTCTTTGGCGGTTTGAACACCACAAGCCAAGTGCCATTTAGTTCCATTATATTGGAGAAAAGGCAGACATCTCTACAGCTGCTATCTCAAACACTCAATCTAGATTAATAAAAAGCACTACAGACAAGACGGAAAATGTGTACTTTTTTTATTTTGAGGTTAACTGTCCCTTTAAGATTTTTGAAATGGTAATTCAAAGCAAATGAGATAACATCAGCCTTCCTGTTTGATCCTTTTCCATAACTATAATGTTGCTGACCCTGACTTCTGGCCTCCCTTGGTGAGGGAAAAGAGCTGGTAATCTGCTTTTGGGAAATAATATGTTTTCATGTTATTGTAATAAAGTTATGTGACCAAGACCTGTGCAGCGGCAGAGAGCTTGTTCCAGTGTCCTGTTCAATCAAAGTTTGGATTGAACGGACCAAAACACCTTTTGATTTGTTAAAAAAAAGAATGCATTTTGCAGTTACATATTCAAATGAGGATGTTGATGAAATGATGATTTGATGTTTGAATGTCTAGTCCTGCCCTCAGAAGTATAGTTTTACAAGCAGCATAACAAATGAATGGAAATCATACCTGGAAAAATAATCTATTTCTCACAAGCTTAAAATATTCTTCTTCTAAATTCTATTTTCTGTCAGATTTATGTATGAATCCTGTGAGCGAACCAGGTCTAAACATCTGTTTTGTATTTTTGTTGGCCTGTAATGATGTTATCCATGTCGACTTTCAAATTGTTGGCTGTGTCTGCTGTCAACAGACTGTAAAACTGTTAGAACAAATCTTAAGATCTTACCAGCCCTGCCAACGAACAGAGAGACTAATGGCAGCAAGTCTCGCTTCCATCAGTCTCTGTGATGGCGAGCTTCTCAGTACTTTGGAGAAGTCGTTCCCCAGAGAAGACAACTGACTTAATTGTGTGTGCTCGTACGGTGAATATTACTCATGATAACTGGCTGTTCTTTTTGTACATGCCTTGTTGATTGGTCCCCACGGACCCGCCCACTCAAGTCTTTCGCCAATAGTACACTGTTTCCTGTCTCTTCTCGTGTCATTCATAAGTCAACTGAATGGAGAAAAGAAGGGAGGGGAGGGGAGGAGAGAGGCTGTGAGACGAAGGACGATGAGGAAAATGAGACAGAAACAGGAAAAGCAAGAGAATGAGAGAGGTGCACAGACGGAGATGAGAGATATTAACGCTGTAGCCCGTGTGTTCGGTTTCAATCTCCTTGGTAACCGTTTGTTCCTGGAAGCTCATGAGCGTCCATCTGGATTTCCAATTACCCACAATCCCTTGTGACCCCACCGGCCGCATCTAGAGAATGATGTTATTTCCTGACCTGACAAATACAGAACACATTCAAGATAGGCGGACCTGCACAGTCCCAACGTACATCCACATCAATACATGTAATACATATGAATACACACAGGGCCTACGCACATAGCAAGGCCTCTAGTCATCGCACAGTCATACTGTCTCCACCCTGTTTCTCTCCTCCATCTTGTCCTCTCAACACATTCGCATTAGTTTTAAACATAAGAGATATATTTTTGTAGTCTTTCTATGTATCTATAAAGTTAAATTGCGTGTCAGGTTTAATCCAATCCATCATCTAACAACTCATGTCATAATAAATTTCAGTAGCTAATTTATAGTGAGATCAGAGAGGTGTAATTCTGCACAGCGTATTACACAACGCCATCAAACCTAATTTCATATTTGGATATATTTCATATTTTCAAAGCAAATCTGTGTATCTCATTACTTACCTAATGTATCCAGACATTACATGGAGATTATAGTTTACTGTTGAAGACTGTGTTAGATTACAGATAAATTGAAATGCTCCCATTCCAAACTCTAATAAGCAAAAAGGAGTTAATCATGATTGTCAAACGTGCATTAAGGGAAAGTAATGGGCATTACACGGCATGTTATACATTTGATTAGACTGTAAAACATCCATATTAGAATGAGTATTTAAAGTGGCTTTTCCTTTGGCTTTTATTACGTGGTGATCAATAAGTTTAATTGTGATCACAGGGCTCCAGACTAACTTATTTTAGTAGGAGCACTGTAGCCTCTAACTGATTTTAGTCTTTTTTCCCCTCTGAAAATATTACGCTTATAGTCTAACCTATGTAGGTCTGCTCAGTAGCAAACTGATATGATGCTGTTTTACATGTGAATTCTGGAAAGATGGAGGTTGAACCATGAACATAAATTACAGAATTCCTGTAAAGCTTCTTAATAAATCAATCTATCATAATTAAAACAATTGGAAATATGTCTAGGTTATAGAGGGACTGAAAATGCATTTTATTATGTGCAGTGAAATAGGCTAAAAATTGTCCAAAAAACAATACAAGAAGGTCTTCGAATGTAAGTAAATACCCAATTTCATATAGTTCAACGTTTCCACGGCAACGTGTAAAACGATCTCGAGGACTGTCTATCAGCCGCTTGCAGTCTCTTTACGTGATGACAGTAAAAACATCACACTACGTACAACTGAATTCCACAAGGGCTCAGTCTGCGGGTCCAGAGGGTGGACATTTGGATTCAGCCTCTGACTTGATGGCAGCTTTTTGTCATCGCCACCTGCTGCAGCCGCCTGCTCTCGTCCACTTTCCAGCGAGGCGCAGTTCATCTCGAACGAGCCTACTGATGAGTGCACTTAAGTAATTATTCACTCCCAGACTTCCCTCCTCTCACACACGTTGGCCTAAACTGGCGAAGTCGCTGCCTCAATTTTAACAACATAAAAAACAAACAAACAAACAAAAAAAAAAACGCCTGCAATTTGTGGGTCGCACATGAGCGAGTAGTCCTGGATCGAAGTTTCATGTATGTATTTGCGGCCCGTTTTAAAAGATCTATAGTGTAGATGGGTCCAGCTCCACTGTTATTAGTTAACTGGGTGCATAATGTGGGTATGAAGTAAGGTGCCAGGGGCAAAGGTTGTATTTAGTCCCTTAATTAATTGTAAATGTTATTTTGGGGATAACATGAATTCAGCCAGTCAGAGTGTTATCTCCCATTCCCTTTAAAAGCCAGGTGTGCCTGTACCTGATCCATTGCTATTTACATGGTGTACTCTGCAGATTGGAGAAGTGAGTGGTTTTCTGCTGAGAGTAATGCAGTAAGAGCAGCAGTGTCACTGCTGGGACATTGAAGCAGCAAAACTAACAACTGTAGATATAAACTCAACAGAGGAAACAGAACTTAAGTTTTAGCTTCTGAAATAATCAATGAAGTTATGCTGCTCCTTTGGTGAAAATTAGCACAGTGTCTCTCTTAATGGGGAGTTGGACAGCAGCTCTGCTCTGCTCTCTGCTGTGTTCACATTTTGAGAATGTAATCCAATGTTATCCTCATTAATGATGTATTATTTCACCCACCTGCAACCCATCCACACATCTCTGTGAACCGCCTATGTGTGTGCATCTTATTATCTGAATATGGCGCCCTTTTAAAAAGCAGAAAAATGCCCTGCCATTCTGACTGTAGACCAGGTTTTTGCTGATTCTGCTGCCTCAAAGCAGCAATGTTCCGACAATGCGCCTGACCATACCTCATTTTGAGACCTAAATGCCCATGGGTGCACAGTTATGCGAAAGTACTTACACAATGCGAGTGCTGGACTTTAATGACAAATGCGCCAGGCTGATACTAGCAATGACAGTTGTGATAAACCTAACTATTCATAATACGTATATAAAATGGAGCCAATGTCATTTTGTCCGTTTTCATTAGTGAGTCGCACGTCCAGTTACAGTAGCGTGACCACATTTCTTTGGCCAGTTTGCAGCAGATTGGAGAGAAAATATCCAACAGGCACTATATTCTTTTAACAGACTCTCTATTACCCATTACCCATCTGGAAGTGCCATTTTTTCCAATGCCAAAAAATCTGAACTGTCCTTAAATCATTTTCATTAAAGCGAACTGCCACTGTTATACACTCATTTCTGTAAATACCTCTGCTGTGACTGACCACTGCTGGGTACAGTATTTCTAGGTGTCGTGCTCACATGCACTGGCTTCTGTGAGGTCAAACTGTGTCATTGGCTCCACTCGAACATAAAGGCCACATACATAAAGCTCGAGCAGTCACTGAACCCTGACTTTATCTCCAGGGAATGCTTTGGACTGAAAGCAAGAGCAGGCAGCAGTGTGAGGAGGAACAATTGCTGAGCTAAAGATAAATGTCCTCTCCTACTCTACTCTATTCTATTCTGTTCTATTCTATTCTGTCCTATTCTATCCTATTCTACTCTACTTTATATTGTTGCAGGGCTGTGAGCAGAATGTAGTGATTGTAGCTATGAGAAGATTAGATCCTCTAACAGTGATAAATCTCTGCGGGGCCAGAGGTCAAGTTGCTCTCTCCTGTAAATCTACTCACTGGCATGTTTTCATTACCAACACCAACATATCCCCCATATCCCCCAGACAATATGCATTTGTGTGTGTGTGTGTGTGTGTGTGTGTGTGTGTGTGTGTGTATGTGTGTAGTGGCCTTGGCTGCAGGCTGGACTGTAAGTAACCAAGGCTAGCACCGGTGAGTTCCTGCTTAAATCATACACAGCCATACACACACACACAGCTGTGTCTCTGAGGTGCTTGTGGATGATTTAACAAAGTCCTCATCGCTGCCTCATCAGGTATAGACTGGGTGTGTGTGTATGTGTGTGTGTGTGTGAGAGAAAGAGAGCAGTTGGTCCATTGCAGGATGGATTTACTGCTGGCTGGTCTGAGCTCAGCTAAATCACTTCAACCACTTATCCAGGAGTTATTGCGCATAAACATTCCCTCCCTGTGCCCCTGTCTTCCTGCCTTTTTTTTTTTTTTTGCAGTAAGTACAAGTTTTTATGCAGTGAGGGTTTTAATTCACTGATTTCTGATGTCCACACACGTCAGTATCATGATGGCATTTGCTCATGTTTCGTGGTTAATAGATCTGAAAGTTAGAGTTTAAACTTCCATTTACATAATTATGTTTTGTCGCCATGTCAATAAATGGGAGATGCACAAAGGGGAAGCTGAAATAAAATTGTGCGAAATTGCGGTTGACCCTTCGCTAAACCCCTCTCTGACACAGTGATTGTGCAGTCAGAGCTCAGCAGCAGTAACTGAACACGGCAGGCCTTTCAAGCCTCGTGCGAGTGAGTGTTTTCTCAATGTGCCTGAGCAGTACTCCATATCCAGTGCTGATCAAGAGTTTGGAGAATGGTGTCCAGTTTTCCCCCCTTTACAAAACCAGAAGTGCTAGATCAAAAGTGCAAGGGAAGGTTAATCACTGTGTGGTACTGGAGGCTCACTGCTTCTGCCATTCGTGATAATTTGCTTCTGGTATAACGGACAGTGTAACTGATTTGAAAGTTAGTTTGTACTTCTGTGAATTCAGCCTTCGTACCTCTGTGGCTTGAGGCAATATGTTTATCTATCTATCTGTACATTGGTCCGTCTGTTTGTCCATTACATTCTTATAAATGAGATATCTCAAGAATGCCTTGAGGAAATTTCCTCAGCAAAAACATCCGCTCGGACTTAGCAATGAACTGATTAGATTTTGGTGGTCACAGGTCGAGGTCACTGCGACCATGTCCGTCTCATTCTTGTGAAAGTGATATTTGAAGACCATTGAGGGATTTTTTTCAAAGTTGGCACAAATGCTGAGCTCAACAATTAAGTGATGAGAATTTGGTCAAGGTCAAGGTCACTTTGATCTTGCATCTCTCTCATTCTTATGAATGCATTTTCTCAAGAAGTCCTTGAGTGAGTCTCCTCAAATTTGGCACAAAGGGGCTTAAGAATGAACTAATTGGAATTTAGTGGTCGAAGGTCAAAGGTCAAGGTCACTGTGACCCCACAAAACATGTTTTTGGCCATAACTTAAGAATTCATATACTAATGATGATGGACTTTCACACAAATGTCTAAAAGGATCAGTGATGAAGTGATGACATTTTATATCCAAAAGGTGAAAGGCTTGGTGTCTGCAGGTTGTTTAAAAGTCATTAAATAGTCTTGAATTTTAATTTGTGTGGTTAATTGCCACAAACATTTTATCTAATTTCATTTATCCGCCGTTTATTTTTGTCAAAACGAGTCAAGCTCTTTTGGTCAAAGTCCACATTTCTTGTGTAACAACCTACCACTGATGTCTTTTTAGTTTAAACTTGCACTTACCAATTTGCAAAATGTAGATTACCTAACTCACCTCAATAACCAGATATATATCCTGAATATTAAACATACCTCTGCACTGGACTACATATACATACTTACCTGCAATGCTTGACTAAGAAAAAGATGATTTGTCCAAAAATCAGAGTTCATTTTGTTAGAAAATTGTTTTAAGAAGGTCTTCAAAAGCTTTAAATTTACATACCTGATACCCAAAGACACCTTGGAAAGGTAAGCTTCATTGTGACATCATAATGTTATGCAAAAACAATGTTCTGGACATTATTTAAACACCATGAATCAGGATGTTGAGCATCCATGTTTTCACAGACATGAATGTAAACTCTAAGTGCAACTTGACTGGTTTGCAGAAACATACAACCATGAAGCAGTAATCCTAGTTTTGATTTCTAATCACCATCTTTTAATTTTTTGTTGTATTTCGTCCAAAACCATTTCCAGCATTTCACAGTTGTTTCCAGGGTTCTCAAATTAATCCCCTGCAAATGTCATTATTTCAGCCGAGTTTCCAACCAACTCACAGAATTAGAGTTAATTATCGGACTAGCTACATCCATAAAATCTGCCAACAACAGTTGTTTAGATGACAAAGTTGATGTTGCTGGCCAAAAGTGAGAAGCCTGCTTTTGTGTTTTCTAAAATTAAGGACCCACTGTTTCGCATGCTACTTTGAATTTTAATGTCAGCTCTGCCAATGTTATCTATGTTAACTAAATAGCTAAAATGTAAAGCAGTGGGGTAGTAGTAGCAAGTAGGGTTTGACTGAACTATTCAGAAAATGTAAAGGCAATATTAAGTTGCCAAAGCCCTCCCACATCTCTGCACTATAGAAGGATATATGTTGTATTTTAGCCCACATTACTGTCTGCAAAATTAATTTGAGTGCGTAGAAAACCACGGGGCCTCCTGGGAGACAGTTTAGACTTAGACACTCTCCAGTCTGGAGCGGGGTGATCACCATAGCCTCCAGCAGACATGGTCAGTTCATTGACATTGTGTGTGTGTATGAGTGTGAGTAAGTGGGGGATTAGCTGTCTATAACTTTGTGGTTTTCCTGTTTAGTCTGAGTTTATGACCGTCTGGAAGAGGACAGCACACACAAAGATCAACTACACAGGCACACCAAACACACCAAACACACAAACACACTTGTCTCTCTCTCTTCTTTCCTGTGACAAGTGTGTTGCCATCTGGTAAAGGACAACGTTTAGGTCTCTAATTTCCTGAAAGTGCATTTATAAGCAAAAGTTTGTGGCCCAATCACTAAAGTAATTAGTAGTATGTGAGTTGTGACATTAAAAGTAATTATCATGATGCAGCAAATCAGATCAAATCAGATCTACTACAGACTTGCAGTTAATATAACATGCATTGTGGTATAATAACACGTCTTTGCCGTCCTCAGTATGCCAGGTCTTGTTTCCATTGGATTATCGTTACCTCAATCTAAAAAGATCAGCTCAGTGACATGTGGAATGGGGCAGTAATGGGAGAAAAAGGGAGATCTTGTCATGTGAGTGTGAGACCATGAAATAAAATGTAATTGAAAGAGAGATGAGGGAAGAAAGATGGGGCCATGTCCTGACCCTTCTGATCAGCCCACAGTCTTTTCCTCCACTTTTACAAGCACTTTCTGCCTCTATTTTCTTTGTACAATAAGCCATTCATTGCTGTCTTTCAAGGCAGGGTGACTGACTGTCTGCATATATTTTCCTTTGGAGTTTCACTGCTGATGGGAACACACACACAGACACACACACAGACTCCCGGGGCAGGAAGTCCTTGTGAGAGCAGGATGTTGACTTAGTTTTTATTTCAGCTTTCCCTGAAAACCCCTGGAGGTCCTCAGAAGAGCAGCCAGCAGATGTAAAGCCAGTGATACAGGCAGGGAAATAAAAGTATAGATTAATCTACATTTTCTTACTCTTATCGCACCAGACACGGAATAGCAAGAGCACTGAAAGTACATATTTATTTATAGCACAGGTGTTGTGGGACGATATTGAGAAAAACAGCAGGGAAAGTGAGACACAGAGAAAGTGAGTCAAAGGCAAACCAAGAGACTGATTTTTTTTATGTATATGTGTTGATAATGAAAATTCCAGTCCAGTTATGAAACACATGGCAAAGAATCATAGCAAGCTGATCATGACAACATTCGTGTGAATACCAAGGCTGTAAGCATGTTTTAAAATAGCTACGAACTGACGGTCAAAACCAGTATCTACAGAGCTGCTTACAGAACTGTAGACTCTTAATTTAGCCAATTTAAATCAATTTAATTTAAATAATTTGTCATTTTAGCTACTTATTTCTAAATAAAAATCTGTTTTTGACTTAATTCAGACTCAATTTCAATGATTAAAACTCCATCTGTAAACTCATTCAGACTAAGATATAGCAAATATTAAGATTTCCACCAACCAAACAACAGTTTTGCTTCAGTTGCAAAGATAATGTTCTGGCAAACTATTTTACTGTGGACATTTGTATGGGCATGGACACAGTGACAAAAACGGAGAGCCACTCACTGTCCAGGCAATGTAATTCACCATCTATTAGAAAAGTCATCAATTCATCCAACATGTCAGCATAAACTACGTCACCATAGAAACCACATGCAGCAACCACAGAATACTGACAGCCGTAAGAGAGTGTGCTAATATTAAACCTTTTTTTGTTCAAGGTGAGCTTTGCCGAAGTTAAGTTGTCATTAAGTGTTACGACGAGCAGCAGCCAGGACAGAGTCTCTGCATATGATGTGGTTAAGACGAAGATGATCACATGCTACAGTACAGGCCAAAAGTTTGGACACACCTTCTCATTCAATGCGTTTTCTTTATTTTCATGACTATTTACATTGTAGATTCTCACTGAAGGCATCAAAACTATGAATGAACACATGTGGAGTTATGTACTTAACAAAAAAGGTGAAATAACTGAAAACATGTTTTATATTCTAGTTTCTTCAAAATAGCCACCCTTTGCTCTGATTACTGCTTTGCACACTCTTGGCATTCTCTCCATGAGCTTCAAGAGGTAGTCACCTGAAATGGTTTCCACTTCACAGGTGTGCCTTATCAGGGTTAATTAGTGGAATTTCTTGCTTTATCAATGGGGTTGGGACCATCAGTTGTGTTGTGCAGAAGTCAGGTTAATACACAGCCGACAGCCCTATTGGACAACTGTTAAAATTCATATTATGGCAAGAACCAATCAGCTAACTAAAGAAAAACGAGTGGCCATCATTACTTTAAGAAATGAAGGTCAGTCAGTCCGGAAAATTGCAAAACCTTTAAATGTGTCCCCAAGTGGAGTCGCAAAACTATCAAGCGCTACAACGAAACTGGCACACATGAGGACCGACCCAGGAAAGGAAGACCAAGAGTCACCTCTGCTTCTGAGGATAAGTTCATCCGAGTCACCAGCCTCAGAAATCGCAAGTTAACAGCAGCTCAGATCAGAGAGCAGATGAATGCCACACAGAGTTCTAGCAGCAGACCCATCTCTAGAACAACTGTTAAGAGGAGACTGCGAATCAGGCCTTCATGGTCAAATAGCTGCTAGGAAACCACTGCTAAGGAGAGGCAACAAGCAGAAGAGATTTGTTTGGGCCAAGAAACACAAGGAATGGACATTAGACCAGTGGAAATCTGTGCTTTGGTCTGATGAGTCCAAATTTGAGATCTTTGGTTCCAACCGCCGTGTCTTTGTGAGACGCAGAAAAGGTGAACGGATGGATTCCACATGCCTGGTTCCCACTGTGAAGCGTGGAGGAGGAGGTGTGATGGTGTGGGGGTGTTTTGCTGGTGACACTGTTGGGGATTTATTCAAAATTGAAGGCACACTGAACCAGCATGGCTACCACAGCATCCTGCAGCGACATGCCATCCCATCCGGTTTGCGTTTAGTTGGACGATCATTTATTTTTCAACAGGACAATGACCCCAAACACACCTCCAGGCTGTGTAAGGGCTATTTGACCAAGAAGGAGAGTGATGGAGTGCTGCGGCAGATGACCTGGCCTCCACAGTCACCGGACCTGAACCCAATTGAGATGGTTTGGGATGAGCTGGACCACACAGTGAAGGCAAAGGGGCCAACAAGTGCTAAACACCTCTGGGAACTCCTTCAAGACTGTTGGAAAACCATTTCAGGTGACTACCTCTTGAAGCTCATGGAGAGAATGCCAAGAGTGTGCAAAGCAGTAATCAGAGCAAAGGGTGGCTATTTTGAAGAAACTAGAATATAAAACATGTTTTCAGTTATTTCACCTTTTTTGTTAAGTACATAACTCCACATGTGTTCATTCATAGTTTTGATGCCTTCAGTGAGAATCTACAATGTAAATAGTCATGAAAATAAAGAAAACGCATTGAATGAGAAGGTGTGTCCAAACTTTTGGCCTGTACTGTATATTTAAAGTGTTTGTGATTATTGTATAATGACGCTAGTTGTGCCTGGGTTAATTTCCCTTTGATTTCGTTCAATTCAAGAAATGTACTTTTACTTAAACTTCAGTTGCTGAGAAACTTTTGTCAGTTTTGACAGTTTGTACCATGTAGGAATTAGATTAAATTCAAATAGCAACATCAACTCATGTAATTTATGAAAATATATATAATCAGAGAAAGAGGTGACACATAATGTTCCAGATGAGGCGCCTGTATAGAGCCTAATATAATGTCTATATTTTTGGTGCAATGATAAAAGCTACACCTGGTTGCTGAGAGCAGCTTTAGGTGTTTGATTATCTCTGCCACGCAATAACAAAACATCATTTTCTTGAGATCATGGTTTAATTAAATACTGTTATGAATAATTTTAGGGTGGTTATGTCATATTTACTGATCAAGCTCTCTGTCAGGAGAATTACTTTCTGTACTTAAGCTCTCTGTGCACTGTTATCTCTGTTAATCTCAATATCTTGAGATAATTGTTTTGTTATCTTGAGCCACACGATTATTTTTATTTTTATGGTAGCTGAGTAATGACTTGGGCTACCATCGCCACCACGATCAGTCACCAAATTAAGTCATTGCCTCGAGAAAACATTTTTTATGCTTTATCTTATTGTTACAAGAAAACATAGTTTGTTATATCAAGATAATAATATAATTATGCTCTGATATCAAGACTACATGAAAAACAAAAGTGATAAATTAATGAAATTTGAATCGCCATCAGCCTCCATATCTGTGCTTAGTTGTGAGGGGTCATAGTCTTTCACTTATATTAACCCGAGATCATATTATTAATTTCTTGATAGTAGGACTTTATTTGTGTGTGAGCGTGATTCATAACTTTATCCCATCACTGTTGTCTGATGAGAAAGGAGCCACTGCCACTACGTTTACATGCACAAAATATTCCGATTTTGCTCTTATTACCAAAAAGACAATATTCCTACTAAGCTGTTTACATGGCTGATGAAGATGAATATTCCACTAATACCTTGTGATATCTGTGCATATTCAAAAACCTATATCCAAGTCTTTAATGTTTAGAAGTAGGCGTGTTTGTCCCTGCGACTAGAGAGAGACTTAGAGGTATTTTGTTAAGGAATGCATCTCTTTTCAAAATATAAAAGTAACGCACACCAAGAATTATAATGAGATGCTGATCACTGGCAGTAGACTCTATTGACTCAAGTGTCGCACACTCTGGCTCCATATTCTTTTATTTTGATGATGTTTCAGCCTTTGGGCCTTCTTCAAGATCAACAAACATGTTGAGACTCAGATACTGATCTCTTGTATAGGACACACCTTTGTCACACAGCTGATACAGTTAAATGATCATGCTGCAATCTTAGGTTTAGGTTGAGCAAGTGGGAATGCATCTCTAACAGGGTTGCAGTGGTTTACCTCTTTCAAGGTGTGCTGTGGTATCAAAACTGAGGGATATTATACCATGTACATTACTTAAAAAAAAAACGCAAATTGAGGAAGAATCTCACCTTTGTTTATTTTCAAAAGGGAAACTTTTTACACAAGGTTATTGAATTTTAATCATAAAAATGTTTGTTCATCCCCAAAATAACTTTCTATTTTTGAATTGTTTAATACCGTATACAATGAAACCGTGGTATTTTCTGAGACAGTAATCGTACCTTGAAAATCTCTCTCTTGAAAATGGCTTGTTGATTCTACACCCAGAGTTTGCGATAATAGTCCATGTGTTGCAAACGGTAAAACTCCACCTGAAATGCATGTTCTGACTGTGCTGTATACATGTTCAAATAATGCTCTTAAAGCCCAAATAATCCGGGCATATCTCTCATGTCTTAAGCCCAGTTCAGACCAAAGATTCACGGTGATAGAAAACCGTTGTAGAACGTTGCAGAGAAAAGTTACAGTAGTGTAAACTGGCCGTCTGAGCTCAACTCAAGCCGCCTGATGGGTCACCTGCAACTGAGCTGGTCAAATTGCAGTTGGTTTTAGAATGTAAAGCACGTCATCTGTTTCAACAGCCAATTGGCTTGTAGTAAAGTCCGTTGGTCAAGTCAAAATGACCCCATGCGGCGTTTTCTGTCCCAGCCGAGCCCTCTGTTTCTGTCCTCACGTGTGGCAGTGTCGGACGGTGGGTTGCTGCTGCTCGCTGTATGTGCTTGGACCCCCCGCACACACTCTCACTGACTAACTAATAGGCGCCCCTTACTTTCTTATATTATTGTTGTGTATTTATTATGAATACAGTCCATCTGATGCTCGTTTAATGTTTTTTGCCCTGTCATTGCTACCAAAATGCGACTGTAGCCAGTATCTCACTATCACTATCCTCATTCATATTTTAAGAAGCTACAAATTATATTCAGCCACGTAATCAGCCTGAAAAGCTGGAAATCAGTTCGCAGAATTGTTGCATAGAGATGATACACCATTTCATCTAGTTGCATTGGTGTGAACCGGCAGGTCTTTAGAACATTACAGAAAGGTGCATTGGAAGTAGCTGCCTGTTTCAACTTGTCTCGTCGTGATTCTTTGGTCTGAACTGGGCTTAAATCGGAAAATGCTTAATTCAGAAAAAAGCTTAATTTGGAATATGCAACTGGAATACGCTGTATACATGACCCATTGCTAATTCGGAATATCGCCATATTTGGAGTAATAGTAGAATATTAGTGTGCATGTAAAACACAAGAGGACAATGCACCTATTCTTTCATTGTCATTGGCAGTTTGATATCACCGGATAACAACATAATTAAGTCATGATCCAAGAGTCTTGGAGTAGACACAATTGTTTTCTGTTACACCTGTATGAAGAAATTTTGAGTGTATTTTCATCACAATTTGGGACATGCGTTGAATTCTTTTGTCCTTGTTAAACTGTTAAAATCCCATTTCCTGGATTGCCTTGTTTGTGAAACTCGGAGGTAGAAATCATATTTCAGGTGTTTAGAGCACATCTGAGCTAACAAAGCAGATTAGTTTTCTGGGAGAAATCCTCACAAAGCTGAGGATGAGTCCAGGACTGATTAGTGTTTATATTGTGTCTTGGTGGAAGTCTGGTTCGAAAATTCATCGGAGTGCAGGCTGTGGATTTGTAGTGTACATTTGTTCACGTGTGTGTCTGCATGGTAGATTAATTGTAACATATTTGTGGATGTATATGTTTGCATGTGTATTTGCATGGGGTTGGGTCTCACTATTGTTGCATCCGTGCTTTTATTCACACACACTTCTATATGTAGATATCTACATGTAAAGGTTCTGTGTGTGCCTGTGGTTATATATGTGTGTGTGTGTGTGTGTGTGTGTGTGTGTGTGTGTGAGAGAGAGAGAGTATGCAGGATTATCGCAGTCTCATCCCTCATTCCCCTCCTGGCCCTGACCCTTTTAAACAACACTCTATCTTTCTCTGGGAATCCCTCCATCCATCTCCATCAATCTTTCTATCTTTCTCTGCATCCATATCTCTCTCGCCCCCCAAACTACTTAGGATGGAGGGAGAGAGGGAGAGAGAGATGATCCTGTCTTTTTCAACCTTCTTCTTATTCCATCAAGCATACATCTAGCCTCAAAACTCAACAATAACACATCCATCACACACACATGCACACACACACACTCAGCAGGGCAAGCAGTGCAGAGTCATCGTCTACCATGACAGAAAAAGCAAATAAGGTTTTATTCATAATGTAATAAGAAGCCTTTATACAATAAAAAGAATTTGCTGTCATCCTGGATCTGGCGGAAATACACTCATACCTGGACATTTCCTCCTTAAGTGTAGATTTAACTCCCGTGTTGATGTCCTCTTGTCCTTCTCACCACACTGATGAGTAGCGTGCTTCAGTATCGTCACTTGTACTGTAAACACTACACAGGTCTGGAAGTGCAGGGCATCCTGAGTTCACTTTTAGAGTATAATAACCACAATTGAAAAGCATTTCTGTTTTTTAAATAAAAGGTAGTAGAGCAGTAGTATTAACTTGCTTGTTGACCCAGGCTTTCTTCCTCAGCCTCTGTGGGCGTTACTATAAAACGGGGCATTAGATCATTTCATTCTACTGCCGCACAAAATGGATGAATCACATGCAGAAAATGACTAAGTGTGTTGTATGTATTTTACCACTCCATGTGCTCTCAATGCCTTTCATTTATTTGTAACGTAACAGCTCTTCAACTTTGAACTTGATGCAGCAGATTTAAATGTTACTACAGAATGGCAGTTAGATCAGACGCAGTCCCATAATGAAGGCTACACAGAAATTATTTTCATTTTTAGCCAAATGACACATACGTCAGTGAATCAGGACCAAGCATATAAAGATAATCCAAATGTTATGGTTTGAAGGAATAATACTTAATTTCAAATGCAAGTAAAACATCATTCTGATTAGCAATATAGTGACCAATAATGTATACTACCTGCGGTTTTATAGAAGGCTTCTTTTTTAAGTCAGCGTGGGCAAATGGCCAGAGAACACTACAAACATATTTCAGATTTTATGCATCGCTGATGTAGGTTGAAAAAACAACAACAACAACAACAAAAAAGCAGAACAAAAAAATGTAATGAATACAGTGAACTGTAATTGCTGTACAGCTTCATTAGGTGACATTACTATTTTAAAGTTATAGCTCAACAAGTTCCTCAGCTGAGAATCTGTATAGCTCATAAGCCCAGTTCAGATCAAAGATTTGTGACCAGACGAAACCGTTATAGAGCGTTGCAGAGAAAAGTTGCAGCGGTGTGAACTGGCCGTCTGAGCTTGACTCAAGCCACCTGATGGTGTCACCTGCAACTCAGCTGGTCAGCTGGTGGCTGGATTTAGAACGTAAACAAGTCACCTGTTTCTACAGCCAGTAGAAATGCAGTGAAATCTGCTGGTTGAGTCAAAATGACCGCAGACAGCGTGGTCACTTGCTGTGGCAGGTACTCTGTACCCACTGAGCCCTGTGTTTCCATCCTCGCCGGGTGCCAGTGTCGGATGGTGGGTTGCTGCTGCTACTCACTGTATGTGCTTATGCCCCCTCAAATTATATTCAGCCACAAAATAAGCCTGAAAAGCTGGAATTCAGAATGGAGGTACAGAGAGTTGTTGCATAGAGATGATACACCATCTCATTACAGAAAGGTGCATTACAAGTAGTTGCCTGTTTCACCTTGTCTCGTTGCAAATCTTTGGTCTGTACTGGGCTATAAATTGACCACGTGACACCATTTCCACTTGAGTTGTTTTGTGAAAGGGGCTTCTGAACATGGAGGTCTGCTTTCTAAGTTTCTATCGCAATCTTGCTAGGTTACCTTCTCAAAACTGAAAACTCTGGCTTTAGGCTCAACACCCCTTGCTAACCCACTCATCTCGCTTCATAGTACACGCCTCTGAGATGTTGCCTTGTAATCAGTGCTGGGCTTTTGAAACAGCTTCTTTGGCACTGACATTGCCCGGCTTTCACTGCGTGTACTTATACATTTTGACAGTATTATAATTTCGAGCCTGTATGGCAGTAAATCCTCTGAGACATCTGGTTAACAGAGCGTAGACGGAGGATAGATAGGCCAACAGACAGACAGACAAACAGACAGACAGACAGACAGGTTACTATGGTTATCAGAGCAGAGAGAAAAGAATGGAAGGTGATGAACCTGAGTAGATGTGTGTGTGTGTGTGTGTGTGTGTGTGTGTGCACGGATGTGTGTGTGTGGCAGCCATAGAGCCGAAGGCAGACAGTCATTGTGTCCTTGTCATTCACTGAATCTGAAATCTGAACCCTGCCTTTAGTCGTCCCTCTCCATTCCTCTGTTGCTATCTCACCTCTTTGTTCAACATAAAAGGCAAGAGAGAAGAAGTGTTATCAGTAGCCAAAGTCGGAGTCGTACACATGATCAGATTCTCCCGACGGAGGATTTTGATGTTTAGTAAAAGTTGCTATGACACCCAACGCAGACACTGGGAACCCACGAAAATCTAAAAAGAAAATTTTGTTGAAATTGTCTGTCTTATTCTTCGTTGCTGCTTCCTGCGTTATTTTGTGAAAGCAGGACTTTCCAAAGATGTTTTTTTTAATTTGCTGTTAGTTATTAAACTTTAAATACATGTTTGGAAATCACGTTAAGTCACCATGCAAGAGTTTAACCCACGTCACAAATTCCCGGCTATATAAAAAGGGATGAAACAGGTGCAAACCAAAACATGTGGTTCCTCTTTGAATCCCTTAAATCTGACACACAGACCTGATATGAAGCTTAAGGTATTAGCCGTCTCAAATGAAGGTAAAATGACACCATTAAAGGTTGCACAGTCTCCCACATACACTTGTATTTGGTTGGAGACTCTTCCAGGTTGTGGATCAAAACCCAGGAATAAGCAGGATGTTGGCTTGATTTCCTGGCAGACGCAGGAGGCAGTAGTTAGAAACGGTGTGGAGAAGAAGGACCATGAAAAATATGTTCATCAAACTGTTTTTGATCTTGCATTAAGGCCTTAACTAAGATATTTTTTATTCTGAAGTCTGGTTACAGGATTTCCTGTGTTGGCACCATGACAACAAGATGGTGCACACTTTTTGTTTGCTCTTGTAAGAGGTGCATTGGAGGATAGATCCATGAGGCATTGGTGTATTTGGCACCTGCAAGCTGTTACCCTCTGTTCGAGCTTTATCTTTTTGCCTGCTATCACTGTTCAATTTGGGAATAGAATGAACAAAAGAGAGCAGTGAAGAGGCTTCAACCTGCACTGCAGTCTTTGACATGTGGACCTAATATCAGACTTAAAATCTTGAGGCATTCAAAAATGGTGCCACAGTGACAAGACAGAGCTGAAAAGACATCAATAGAACGTTAATAAAAGCAGCTTTATTATCATTATAATGTTAAAGCTCAGAGACAGAAAGACTTGTGTCAGAAAGACTATTTTATTTTAAGATAGAGTTGGAAATTAAGCATTGTGATTATTGTGTATGTGGACTATTACCCTTGCTTACTCTTGTCTACAGACATTTGATGTTCTTGAAGGTGCAGTGAAGAAATACCTTATACACAAGTGATCATTTGCATATCAATCACTCATCCCGTGTTGCGTTGAAATCATAAGGAAAACTTGGAGAAAGAATCCACAAAGAAAGACAAAGAATCCAAAACATTCTTGATGAATTGAAGTCAAAGGGGGCGTCATTTAAAGGAGCTGTGTGTGGCATTCAGAGCATATCGATGACTGAGAATCTGGGGCGAGATAGTCTGCACACGGTTTTCAACATGGAGGCTGCTGAGCTGGCAGTTAATGGACCTAAGGCTCCTTACTCATGCCGTGTTTTTTGCACCCTCAAATACATTGTTTTCAACATAGACGCGCGGCAGGACGATGCCGTCACGGGGAGCACGCGTTCCTGAGCGCCTGTTTATCAGGCTGCAACGGCTGCACCCTGAGATAAACTGAGTTCAACTTTTGGAAGACAGCAGCGCACACAGTTTGTCATGTGACGAGGAACAACCAATCACAGCCAACAGATATTTTTCCCTTCTTCCATAAATATCAGGCCGTGGTCAATATAGAAAAGTTGGTCATTTTAGTGCAGGACTGTCCCATTGACGAGCCTGGAAGCTCTGCACTTAGGATTCAGGTAAATAGGCTTTGATAAGGTGCTTGTTAAGGTTGCTTAGCATCCTCAGACGCAACCTGCCGCTGCACTCTTGATAGCTTGCTCAAAAAAGGCACAAGAGTAGCACCCAGTGCCAGACCTTGCGTTTTTCAGGCGGTTAAAGACATGGCATGTGTATGCCCCCTAACTCAGTAATTAGTACTAAGAACAGTGTGCTGACAGTGCTGACAGAGTTAAAGCAGCTGTGCGGAACTTTTTACCATTCATAAAACTGTTCCTAGTTCGTATCACCCCCCCTTGAAGATCTGCATATTTATTTGAACCCAACAGCGACAAAAAAGCCTTTCTCTGTATGGCTATTTAGTGTAGCCTTGGTCGGGTCGGACACAGCGGAAGTCAGCAAACCAGAATACGGCCTCCGGAGGCGGAAGTACGTCTGCATTCCCACAGCGGCCCGCAGCCATTAAACCGCAGAAGAAGAAGGAGCTGGGCGGCGCAATGGACGCATCTAACGCGACGCGATGGACGCGTAGACGTCGTGTGATAGCCGCGAAATTTGCGTCCATCGCCTCATCGCTCGAGTTGAAAATATTGAACTTTTGAGGCGAATTCGCGTGATGCTGTGCCACGAAAGCCAATCAGTGTTGGGATTCTCCCGACGTCACTGGCATCATGACGTCAGTGACGTCTTGACGCCCTGACGTCCAGTTGTTGACACAACAATAAACTGCTACTCACCGGAGACAGATGGACAGGCGCTCCGCAGCTGAAATGGAGCGCCTGTAGTTGGTGTCCTGCCGGGAGATCCTGGCGCCAGCCTTCGCCAACACGTCCTCAAATTGGGCCCCAGTCAGCCTGAAGTACTGCTGAAAGCGGCTATCATCCAGACGGCATTCCTGGAGGAGGTGGTGAAATTCACAGAGCTGGATGCGCTTCTGCAGGATAGGGTGAACCCAAAAACGACGGCGTTTGGCCCTCCGACACATCTGGGACTTCCAGAGCAGGTACAAAGCAGCGATGGTGGTTATCTCAGCCATGGTTGAGGAGAGAATGGTGGGCCAGATGTTGTTATCTAGTGAAAATGGGCGGGCTCGCTACTCATGTGACTGACGCGATAACGCAAATTAACAAAATGGTCCAGCATCCATACTCGCGTTACGTACGAGTAATTTGCTTCACTCGCGCCTGGTGTGAACGCACAGTTACAACAGTCCCCACAAAATTATCTGTGACTTAACCATGAACACAAATATACAGCAGGCAGTTGTTTTCAGTTCATAAGAAATTCAGAGCTACACCAGAACATCTATGATTTTCTTCTTGCTCTCCAAAACAAATGCATGCAGTAATTGCCGGTTGCAGTCGAGATTTTACGACACCAGGCTGTGGGTGTCACATCGCTTCGACCAAAGGGGGGCACTATAATCAGCAAAAATGTAAAGTTCCGCACAGCTGCTTTAACATTGATAACCTGAGGGAAACCTGAAGGTGGGCTTCCGCTTCCACGACAATGTCGTCCTAATATCTGAGTTTTTTTTAGTTGTTTTTAGTTGTGGGATGGATCGGATCAGATTGATGGATTAGAGGAGCAGCTGCAGCAGAGGCGAGTGAATGCAAACTTTTAGACTCCGCACAATGAACAGTTAAATTTCACTTTCACTGCACCTCATGTTCTGCTGCTCTGTCTGTGCCCAGAGTACACTGCGATTTAAGAGTGTGGAGCAATATAACCACACAGTATATACACCGATCAGCCAAAACATTAAAACCACTGACAGGTTAAGTGAATGCCTTGTTCTGCTGGGAAACCTTTGGTTCTGGCATTCATGTGGATACCACCTGACATGTTCCACCCACTTTAACACTGTTGCAGACCGAGCAGCAGAAAAAAGCAGTATGCCACACCATAAAAGCTGTTTAGAAATGGCCTGTGGAGCGTGACAAAAAGCTCAAGGTGTCGACCTGGCTTCTAAATTTCCCAGGTCCCAACCTGCTCAAGGATTATTGTGATGTACCCCTTATCCAAGGTGGGGCCTCCTTGGATCGGACTTGGCTCTGACCAGTCGAGGCATGGACACAGGATCTCTGGGAGTGTCCTGCGGTGTCTGGCACCATTGCGTTGGCGGCAGTGCCATTTAGTCCAGTGGATTGTGAGGTGGGTTAATGGCACGTGCCACAGATGCTCATTCAGATTGGGATCTGGGGAATTTGGAGGCCAGGTTGACACTTTGAGTTCTTTGTCACGTTCCTTGGGCCATTCCTGAGCGATGTTTGCAGTGTGGCATGGTGCATTGTCCTGCTAGGGGGCCACTGCCATTGGGGAGTACTGTTGCCACGAGGGGGGATGGTGTGAGTCGCCACAAAATATATGAATGTGTGGAAAACCCTACTCTCTTCTCAGGACTCCATTACTTCCCTATATTTTTACATATCAAATAATGACTTCCTGCCATAATTACGCTCTGAAAGCTGCATACAGAACATTTAATAAAAGCAAAACTCTATCACAACATTCATTTAAAAACTCTCACACAACTCATGCAGTATAATACAAGACTCATTTATCTAGTCGTTATGCTTAGTCGTTCCCAAACATGCATTTTCACTAAAACCTTAATATTTATAATACTTTCGCATAAACAGTCTCACTCACAGACGAGTAGCACACCTGGGCAGGAGTGTGTGTTTGAACTTTGCTCAATGGATGCATGAGTGCAGTTCTGATGCACACACTTTCCCAGATACAGAAGTGTTTTAAATAGTGAAGTTTTGTGAAAATGCATTTTTGGGAAGTACTGAGCATAAGACTGGATAAATGAGACTTGAATTATACTGCATGAGTTGTTTGAGAGTTTTAGTAAACAGATGTTGATATAGTTTGGCTTCTAAATGCGGACCCCATTTACTCCAATTCATCAAGAATTTTCTCCACGGCCCTTTGCTGCATGTCACCCTCCCAACTTTCCTGTCTATCCACAGCTGTCCTATCATTTAAGGCAACAACAAAACAAAGTGCTCTTCACAAATTCAGCGTATCAGAGTGACTTATATACAAACGATCTCTTTGTGGGGTGAAATATTCCTCTAAGTGATCCTTGACTCCAACACAAACATACAGAAACACATCCTGGATATGGCATGAGCTTATCCACTCTCAATTTGTCATTACACAGTGAGAACTTTTCCTGTTATGAAAATCTGGTCTTCCTCAGTGGTGTAGATTCTCAGATATCATTTCTGAGAGGTCTGGAAGGTATGCGTTTTGACTCAGTGTGTATATGATATGTTGTGAGCACTTCTGTGAGAATGTGTACACATGTGTGAGAGAGTCTTTGGGTGTCTCAGATGTTCTTCACAGTTCATCAGTGTTGACATCTGGCCAAACAGCTGGACTCATCTGGACACACACACACACACACACACACACACACACACACACACACACACACCATCCACACTTTCACGAGTGCCTCTCCTCTGTATTTTTCTTACACTTTTTCCTCTCCTTCCATCTGATCATCCCCCCTGTCTGTCTCCTCTGTGTACAGTTGCTGTACATTGATGCGTCTTTGTGTTTATGTTTGTACATCAATGCACATGTTGTTTAACTATAAAGCTGCTGACCTGACGTTACATCGTACGTGCATGTGTTTGCCTGTGTGTGTTTGCCAGACAGGAAATGTGAACCATGTGCACAGTACGTTGAGCATTCCAGTACTCTAAGTCCAACAAGCTTGTCATTCACTCTGAGACTAATGTTCTCTCACTATGGGAACAACACAGAGCAGTCTCTTGGAGGATGACATGTAGACGTAAATAATGATGAGTTTGTTTGGAGCTCTCTGGCTCAAGAGGTTATCACTTCATTTCTTCTTTGAATAACACAAGCTACTTGGCTTTCTGGCTGTTAGCAGTAGCACATTTGATAACATATGCACATAATATTGAGGGGCTTTCAAATGAAGACATGTCATAAATTCATTTGGAAATTAGAAGAAAAGGTTTAATTATTATGCTATATTTTGATTGTGAATCATTTTCATCACATTTTAAAGGTACAGTGTTAAGGTTTTTTTTCTTAGTGTGAAACCACTTCATTCAGTATTTCACCAGTTTTAATCACCTGGGACCTCAATCATAATCATTGCATATGTGCAAAACAAGGTCTGAAAGAGGCGTATGCCACTTCCCACACAAAAAGTTGTGATCTATAAAAACAGACTTGATGGGAGAAACTTTGACCCATGCTTATGAACATTTTGGAGATGGGACTTTGGTGACGCAAATGGTGAGGTGGTGGTGGGGCCTTGTGGATAGTGCCGGTGCCCCATGTACAGAGGCATTGCCTCGCTGCAGCAGTCGTGGGCTCGGGCTCGAGTCTGGCTTGCGACCCTTTGCTGCATGTCAGTCCCCACTCTTGTCACTACTTGTCTTTTATGATATAAATTTAACATCTTTGGGTTTGGTCTTTTGGTTGAAAAAAAAAAACAAGCTATATCAGTAACTTAGGTTTTGGAAAATTGTGATTGTTCACTATTTTCTGACATTTCATGGCAATCGATTGAGAAAATAAGTGGCAAAAAATGAAAATAATTGTCATTTTCAGCCCAAATAAGAAATCCAGGCACTGTGGCTCACCAGTAAAAACTTGTGCAGCTGATAAAATGTTGCAGGGATTACAGCATGCATGTTATTTTCTTTCCACCCAGAATGGTACTGTAGGAGGAGAGGTTTACTCTGTATTTACTACCCAGGCGAGCTCATCACGGCTGGAGCAAACTCCCCTCAGTGGTAGTCGTATAGCTCCATGAGTTTAATATAATCTGAGATGTGTTCTTGTCTTCTCTGAGGTTTTTTATTTAATAGAACGACCATCTGTAAGAGCACTAGGGAGGAAAACAGAGTCATGTTGTATAACATTATTGATGGGCTCCAAAAATGTCCAGGAAAAAAAAATCTTTGTACTTTTCCATAATGTATGTTCTCTCCAAGTTACATTCTGTTCCAGTGGTGAAAAATATCCATGGACAGGAAATGAGAAGAAAAAATTGCTTGAGCAACATAATGCAAATGAATAGTCCTTTGATATAGTAGCGGTGCACTGCCCAAAGTCTGCACAGTTGAAAGCTGGCCAAAAACTGCTCCCTGTATGCTTCTATTACCCAAAGATGAAGTGAATACGGGCTCTCGCTATCTGTGAGGGCTAAATGATGTTAACTGCATTAGACTGCACTGAAAATACACCCAGATTAATTTGGATAGAATGAAACACCTTCCCTCCCCCTCATGTTCCACACTAATTACTCATAACCTCAGAACAACAGCCATACAAGCGCTAGCTGGCTCGCTCCGAACAAGACTTCACAGGGAAACTGACATCATTTTAATGATTTTGAAATCCAAAACCCCTGTGTGTACAGCACAGGGTGTGCTGGGTGTTCCTAATAACCCCTGCTGTACTTTACTGCGTTTTAGCTATTTAACTGTTTTTTAGCTTTGAAGAAAAAGCCAGCTGCGCCTCTATCTATCTGAAGTCACTCAATATCAATAAATACAGCTGTCTGGTTCATCTATTGAAGCCATCACTAACCTGTGGTTAGTGATGATCTGACTTAGGGGTCGCAGTGAAGGAATTTCCCCTGCGGTGAATAACGGTGGCTCAACAGCGTGTATGAGGTATTACCACCATTTCTTGTTGTTTTTGCAAATTACTTTTATCCTGATTTTCTTGCTTTGTAAATAAACTCTAATGTTCGGCTAAGGTATATTGTTGCTTTTTTTAATAGTAAAGATGACAGTTTTAAACAAATTAGATACTTGCTCCTTGTTAAATGCAGAACACGGAAGGGCAATAAGGCGCAATAGGGGGCACAGTGTATTTTCAGTGGAGACGCTTTGGTTGTTATTGGTTGCTATGATACAGGATATCCGTAGAAGTAAAACTGTCACCATAAGGTAGAGTACTTGCTCTGGATGCAGAGAAGGCTGAAGAGCGTAGAGAGAGAGGACAGAGATGCTAGTCTGTCTGGGTTCATTATTAATTTCTCCTCTACTGTTGTTCAGCAATGTGACGGTTGTCTTTGTTTGTCCCATCCCTCTTCCACTGTGATTGGACGGCTGGGTAAAAAGTGACAGCAATGAGCGGCTGCAGCGTTTTACCCAAAGTTGAGTATTTTTCAGCGCTCAGCCACCTGAAAGTAACACCAAACATGCAGCACTCATAGAAAAATAGATGTTCATCACCTCGTCATACTGCTAGCATTTGTAGCAGTGTAATCATGCGGCGCTCCCATAAAAACAGCAGGGTTCCCACAGTTGGACCGCAGTAGCTCAGCCCATAGGGACCTGGGTTGGGAACCGGAGGGTCGCCATTCCAAGTCCCCATCCGGACCCAATATGGAGTGTGGACTGCTAGCTGGAGAGGTGCCTGTTCACCTTCCGGGCACTGCTGAGGTGTCCTTGAGAGCCCTTGGCCTTTAGCAATGCACCGAACTGCTCGGGGCAGGTCCTTTGGCAGCCCCATCGTTTTGACATCTCTTCATTTAATACATATATAGGACCTCTTTGTCCTGTGTGTATTTTGGCCTGTGTGTTTTGTGACAAGAGTAAAAAAATAGAATTTTCCCTCAGGGATTAATAAAGTACATCTTCTTCCTCTTCATGGAAAACCTGGGAAAGTCATGCTATTTCACATCACATTTTCCAGGCCTGAAAACGTCATGGAATCAGAAAACATCATTGAAAGTATTTGAAAAAGTCATGTAATGTTTTTTTGGGCTTGCGACGTAATGTAGCTTTAACATGCGTCACAATGTTTTTGTTTACCATCACGTATGTTACCTCATCTTCTTCCCAGTATCCTTCTTTCCATTCATGTATGCACACTAAAGTGGGGCAAAAAAAAATTATAATGGGTCCCTGAAAATGTGTGGGAGCCCTGAAAAACATAGAGGTGGCGGTTGCTTGTCAGTAGCATGTTTTTGGAATACTGTGTTTATTGTGGTAGTCCTTATCTCACTACACAAGTAAGCAGAACTTTGCTGTTTTCTGTGTGCTCGCTCATCAACTTCATATATAGATCTTTGTGATATTTACTGTACTTAATGGAACTGTCTGGCATTTTTTTTTGGAAAAATCATTGCTTGCTTTCAAACTTACAGCCAAATGAGAAGATTAATATCAACCTCATCTGTGTGTGTCAAATATAAACAAGTGTGTTTTCTAAAATATTCGTTTTTTAATGTTCTGCTGCAAAAATGTGTTTACCAGACGTCAGTACTGATACATACAGCTGTTTTATCATTTATGGTTGTGTGTTCTCTTTCCAGGACTGTTCCCAGCTGTGTTGAACTTGGCGTCCATGGCAGATATATCCGCTAATGCTACCTGTGGTGCGACTGGTCCAGAGATGTTCTGTAAGCTGGTGGAGCATGTACCAGGCCAGCCTGTCAGAAACCCTCAGTGTCGAATCTGCAACCAAAGGAGCACAAAACCATTTGGTAAGAACAACTCATACACACACACACAAGACTTAAAGGCATGGTGATTACAATAATTAATCATGCTAGATTAGTTAATTAGTGCCAGATTGGCCAGATGTTAACCAATCATTTTGTCTGAAACGATAATTACTGAATGAACTGAGGAATCAATCGCAACATGACAAAATGACAATGCAAAATTAGCCTGCGATCATAATTCAAACAGCCAACTAGACAGTCAGCTATTTAGTCAATCAATGATTCAGTTAACCGCTCAGACAGTCATATAACCAGCCAATCACTTAGTCAGTGAAGCCGTCTGTCAGCTGGTGAATCAAATTAGCTTTTGTTGCTTGCTTGGTGAGCTTTGCTTAGTTAGCTTACCAGTCAGGCAGTTAGTCAGCCAGGATGGGAGGAAAAGACGATAGGATATACTGGTGCAAAAAGGGGATGAGAAATGACAACAAGGAAAGCTGGAGAGGAGTGATGTGAAAATATTTAAGACAGATGAACTGAGACCAAAATGCTCATTTTAAAAACTTCTATCTGTATTAACACCAACACCTGAGACATTTTGGAAATGTGCTTTGCTTTCCTGCTGAGAGTTAGATGAGTAGATGGATACTGCTGTCATATCTGCCCTTCTAATAAGAAGCTGGACACTGAAGACAGTTAGCTTAGCTTAGCATCAAAAGGTGAAAGAATCTGCCCACCGGGACCTCCATCCATCCATCCATCCATTTTCATCCGCTTATCCGGGGTCAGGTCGGGGGGGGCAGCAGGCCAAGCAAAGCATCCCAGACGTCCCTCTCCCCAGCAACACTTTCCAGCTCCTCCTAGGGGACCCCGAGGTGTTCTCAGGCCAGATGAGATATGTAATCCCTCCAGCATGTTCTGGGTCTGCCCCGGGGCCTTCTACCAATGGGACGTGCCCGAAACATTTCTAACGGGAGGCCCCTAGGGAGCCTCCTGATCAGATGCCTGAACCACCTCAACTGACCCCTTTCGACATGAAGGAGCAGCTCTACTCCGAGCTCCCTCCAGATGTCTCACCGGGACCTTCAAAACTTAATAGTTCACATCTAACATCTTGCTTGTGTAATCATTTGGTGGAATATGTCTTGTTGGGCACCATGACTAGTTGTCACCATGAGGTTACCAGGCAACCAGGCCAAGAAATAGCCCAGCAGTTGCCCGATAGCAGACGAAATTGTCAACTCGTTACACTCTGTTTCCATCATCAGTCTGACATTGCGTCGTCTCTGACTGATTTTTTTCCGCGGGGAAGGGGATGCGATTTTCCCCAACCAATAGCTAGAGACCCACATGTCCACCTGAACCTAACGTCATCGTAAATTCACAGGGTTCACACCATGATGACACCAGCGTATGCCTGTGGTGCGTTGAGTAGTAGTAGGCGAAGTCTTTGACAGTTGTCATAGCCAGCAGATATGCTGGATCCACCACTAAATTTCAGCAAATCTCAGTGTTTACGGCACCATGACTACATGGCTATATAAACACAAGCAAGTCAAGGGAGATTGATAAAACAGGGGACTGATGGATGTTATTCAGGCTTACATATATCATATAGTGAACACTGCTGTATAGGCAGGCAGTTATTTGTCATGAGGTCGAAATTGATGTTTGTTTTGTCAGCTGACAATTACGTGGTTGCTGCCACTAGCTGACGGATTACACTCCATTTAAACAGATTCCCCACCCTTCACCGTTACATGTTAGGTGGAGCACCAACATCCTTAAATGGAGTGGTCACCAGTGTGTGGTCATACTAACAGTCCCATTTTGTCTGAGCTTTAAGAGCAGAACAGAGCAAAGTAAAACAAACTACAATGATACTGAGAGGACGTGTCAATTTAGAACAGCCTTTGCTAACAGTGTCTATCTGTCTCATCTCGCATGCTATTGTTCGCTTGGCTTGACAATGACGTAAGTCCCACCCATGCCGCTAATTGGCTAATCATTAGTTGTCCGTTCGTCCATCCCGTTCCAGCGAATGCGGTATTGCAAGAACGGTTTTAGGGAATTTCTTTAAATTTGGCACAAACATCCATTTGGACTCAACCATAAACTGATTATATTTTGGAGATCACAGCTCAAAGGTCAAGGTCACTGTGACCTAGTCTGTCTCATTCTTGTGAAAGTGAAATTTTCACCTTACACGAATCAAACATTATAACACACACAAAAAATTTGCAAATCAATCAATCAATCAATCAATTTTATTCATAAAGCCCAATATCACAAATCACAATTTGCCTCACAGGGCTTTACAGCATACGACATCCCTCTGTCCTTAAGACCCTCACAGCGGATAAGGAAAAACTCCCCAAAAAAACCCCTTTAACGGGGAAAAAAAAACGGTAGAAACCTCAGGAAGAGCAACTGAGGAGGGATCCCTCTTCCAGGACGGACAGACGTGCAATAGATGTCGTACAGAACAGATCAACATGATAAATTAACAGTAATCCATATGACACAGAGAGAGAGAGAGAGAGAGAGAGAGAGAGAGAGAGAGATGCAGGTAATGACAGTATCTTACAACAACATTAATGAAAGTAATAATATTATAGTTATAGTTCTGGTTACTGCGGTACAATATGTTAAAAGTATGTATTAATACCTGGTAGTATACATGTGTGACAATAATCATATGTATATAATAACAGAAGAAGTATGACTAATGATGGCAGCAGCAGCAGGAGGCATCTGGCAGGACCACGACAGCAGCACAACCACACACGTCACGCTGTCCAGGCACCGCTGCGATATGAGTTAATCTGAGAGACAGTGGAGCACAAATTTTATGTAAATGTATGCATACATACGCACACATGCATATGTTGTATACTAACAGTAGTATCTGTTTTCAGTCATCATGCTATGCTAAGCTAATGGTCTCCTGTCCCCAGCTCAAATTTATTGGAGTGTATATGTGCTTTAATCAAACCCTCAAAAGGAAAGACTATTTCCAGAAATGTTGAATTATGACTAAAAAATGAGGTGAGAGGGAGGATACTGTTAGAAGAGAGGAGAGAAAGGACTTTTACCACAGGATATATAGCTCCTTCATTTTGCGAGGGATAGTTGCCATGGTTTTTAAACAGACATGTCACACGTAAGTAGCCTGGTGATTGACAGCCGCAAGTCAACCTGAAACCACATGTCCTCACTTAAAAATACTCTCGCACACACATGTAAACACCCAAACAATCCTGTACACACAGCATACATAAATGTTCTGCAGAGTGACCTTTGCTACATAATACACTAATAATGTATTTTCCACCTGTTCCATTAAAGCTATTGTGAGGAATAGTAACAGCGGCCAGGACGAGATTCTGCAAATTGGGTGACTCCTTTTTTTTTTTTTTTTTTTCCCATTCAGGAGTGAAATAAAATAATCTGCAATGGAAAGGAAATCTATTATTTTTTCTTTTACAAGGTAGAAAAATGTGCTTTTGATATCTGGCCTTCAATGGTTGAAATGGCAGATTTTATTTGAAAAAAAAAAAAAAAAAGAGTGAAGAGGAGCATTTTCCCCTCGGACAATGCTGGACTCACAACTAACATGATTTTCAGATATTTAAAAATAGAATAAAAATGAATTAAAAAACTAATATTTCCCTCTCTTTTTCTGTGTGTGTGTGTGTGCGTGTACAGAGCGACATCCCATTGAATATGCCATAGATGGGACCAACCGTTGGTGGCAAAGTCCCTCTATCAAGAATGGAATGGAGTACCACTATGTGACGATCACTCTGGACTTAAAACAGGTACACACACACACACACACACACACACACACACACACACACAAACCTGTAATACTATCCTTGTGAGGATATTGTATTGATTTCCACATGTATTCCCCCGAGGCTTACTTCAACCTTAAACTAATACTTGTGAGTTTCAGCCCTTCACTCCCTGTAGTATCGAAAGTTGGCTCCTTCTTCACACAGAATGCCAGCTGTGGTCGGCTTGGATTTATGTTGGATTTTAATAGTGACTCGTCATTACTGGAATCCGGTGTAACCGCCATGAATCAAACCTGACCACAGCCTCTATTGTCTGCGATGAGTCAAGCTGCAAACCTTTTCTGTTTGTTAAGGTTTGTTTAACGGCATCAAAAGCATGAAGGTGCTAAAGCGCTATCAGGAAAACATATATTGGGTTGCTTGGACTGCATCGAAAGGTTGTAGACTCAGCCCAAGCTAAGGAGACAAGAAACTCCCCAAAACTTTGACACAGGCTGAATATGTAAGGACTTTTGTGATGACACAGAACCTGAAGATGCTCACAGAGCACATTTATAAACAGAAAAAACACATTTATTTTACTTCATATGGAGATTTTGAAGTGTTGACAAAACAAGCTTTTGAGGACATACGATGACATATTCAGCCCACTCTTAATAATGGTGGAAGGATATAAAATTTCACCACTCGCACAGTTGCCTTGAAGAGGGAAATAAGCTACAGAGACCAAAACTGTTTTTGCACCAGGCTGTAAACATGTTTATTTCTGCTGTAAAGTTGGGCATTTTAACATGGGGGTCTATGGGGTATACTGGCCTCTGGAGCCAGCCTCAAATGGTTACTCAAAGAACTGCAATTTTTGGAACTTCCACGTTGACTTCATTTTACAGCCCTGGAAGTTCCTGCTGGGTATATGAGCATGGACAGATCCTTATGTCTGTGTGCATTCTGAGAGCTTACAGATACGGACAAAATGGGGGCAGTGTAGCACAGTTCAAGCGAAACACAACCGTAGCACATTTGTAATAATTCCCTGTCGGCATATCGTGATGATTTAATTGTCTCACAGACAATTGTCGTGTACAACGCTGGCTCCAAAGATGGTCTACATTATCACAACCTCAACCTGGTTGTTGTCAGAAACTCTTGTCTCTGCGCTCTAGAGCCATCTTTTGGATACACTATGCCAACATAAAGGAAGCATGGAAGTATGTGGGCAGTGGTGGTTATAACATTTGTAAAGGGAGTATGAATGAGCCATAACACTTAATGCCACCATGTTGCTTTTCTGCCAGGATGTTGCCCCCATAACCACTGTCTTCTTAGATAACATGGCCTCACCAGGCTGTGTGTTGTCAATTTCACTGTATAAGCAATCAGAGCAGTTAGAAAATCATTTAGAGGATGCGCCTTTGGTTTGTCATCTCAAAGAAATTAAGCTACCCACTATTATCTAAGCAGTGCTTGAATTAGTTAAACCAACTTTGCTATCAATCATTTCAAAAGCATGCTTGTCACTCTTTAAATAATTGGGTTTCCATTTTTGATTTGGACGACTTGGCAGGAATCTGGGTGATTGAGGGGCTGTGTACTGGCATGGGATGATTTAGGACATCTAGTTTAGTTTAGACGTGTGATTAAACAGATTACACCGCCAGAGTATAATTATATAGATGTCTGGAGAATAAAACTAATGAGGGTGAGAGACTTTAGTCTATGAGAAGCCCTCGGTTCATTAAGAAAAGCTTATGAAAAATAGCTTTTAAGGCTAAAACAAATTAATTTGAAATTAATAATAAAAAGCACAATATTCCAGACAAAAATGAAACAATGAAAACAAAAGCCTGAAGTAACACAAATTAGCGATAACCACTTGCACGTCTCATTTTAATGAATATGCTCAAGCAGAATGTGCCATTCACATTTCAGCGGTTTTGCCAATTTAGAGTACATTTTTGTGGTCTCAGTGGACTAAAGCTCATACTAATACTGCTGTTAGAGCGATGTGAGATTGAATCTGGGTCAAGATCTTTGTCACTCTCCCGTCTTTTCTGTCTGTTCACAATGCACTGCAGAGATGCTTTAAATTTATCAAAAAAGTAGAGAGATAGAAAATGGATCTGGGGAAAAATGATGATGGAACAGCGACGAGGGACAATGGAAGAGACATACAGAGAAAATAAAAATAAGAAACAGAACAATATACAGGTCACAAAGTCACAGTGTGAATTATATGTCATAAAAACTTCGACATAAGAGTGTAAAAGAGTATATAATTAGGTAAGAGTGCTATAATACAGTCCATTTTTATAGCCTAACACCATTTTATAGGCTGTCCTTGTCACAAAATTTTATAGGCTGTCCTTGTCACAATTTAGAGTCGCCAATTAACTATGCATGTCTTCGGACTGTGGGAGGAAGCTGGAGTACCCAGAGGATACTCACGCTGACATGGGGAGAACATGCAGACTCCGCACAGAAGGGCTCCCCCACCTGGGATCGAACCGGGAACCCTATTGCTGTGAGGCCACGGTGCTAACCACCACACCACCGTTGCCGCTGCCCATATTAATACATATTACCTAAAACATGAAGCCAGCGGTTTAACATCGAAACTGTCTCTCACTATCTGTCTACATTGTGGAGAGCTGACAAAGTGATTCCACTAACACACCTTAAACACATAAAACATGGCTTATATCAACAATATTCAACAAAAGTACAAAATACAGCTCCATTATAACTCACAAGGTTCACAGACAAAACGCTAGTCTTTTCCTAGACACGTTTTCCACTCAAATAAAATATGCTAACATATAAGCATAAGCCTATGGCATTTTACATTGCATCAGTTAGCCTAGTGGCTAGAGGATGTTCCCCCCTTTTTTTTTAATTTGAAGGAACAACAGTAAAAAAAACCCAAATATATAATTTTCTTTTTTATTGATTTTTCAAACAAACCAATAACAAGCAAAACAAACAAACAACAACAATAAAAAAACAACAACATACAAACAATAAAATACACCACAGGTTGAAAAACCACAGCAAACTACAACAAGACAGGACAGAGGGAAGACAACTGAGACAGAGCATTAGATACATAAATATGTGGATGCGTGTGTACATACAAAAATATATACACACAGGATACATAATCTACATGGTACAATTTTTAATATCAAATTATATACACTGATTAACACCTCAGATTTTAAGAAAGGGCACAACTCATAAGTACATCAGGTTACAGTAGTATAATGGCCCTGTATTTTCATGTAGATATCTTGCCTATCTATTAGCTTGTAGCATAGTCTGTCAAAGGAGGAGATTTTCAACAACAGTAACATTTAACAGAGGTAACGTTACAAAATTTGGCTCCATTATAACTCATGAGGTTCATATATTGCATATATTAGCCTAGCAGCTAGTGGACTTTTTCTCTACTCATATGAAGCCAGGAAAATCACACACCAGACTTGGAATGAATTTTTGTGGAGGCTTTAACTTCTTCAGAATTTATATAAATGTATTTTCTTACCTGTGAAATTGAACTTTGTTTCCACTGAAGGAAATGTTTCATTTACAAAAATAAACATAAGGTGTGTGTTGCCGTGACATGTAGTTAGATTTCTGGGAAGGTGCGCCTCAGGCTATGGTGTGTCTACGTAGAGACCTACACCACAGGTCGACTTAGTGCACTTATAGAACAATCATTTCAGCTATGTACACTATCAGCTCCACATCATTTATATCCTTGTATCATCACTTTACCAGATGAGAGTCGGACCAAGTTTGTGTTACTCGGGAGCATCGACAAGACTGAACTCTTCTCTTCCACCCAGGCAAGAGCCTCTCAACATAAAACATGCTGAGTGCTGAGTGCACCGATGCTTCTTAGGTCACATCTTAAATATTCTTACAAGACACAGAATGAAATATTTCTTTATGATGTTAGAGTAAACAAAGCAAGACCAAACATTATTATTAGGCAAAAACAAAGCTTTGGAATCCGTCTTTGAGGTCTGAATACTAATGTAATGAGTGAATATTGCATATTTCAGGTGAGTCTCCTATTATTCATATGGTGTGGAATTTAATTTAGAGGCAGAAAGAGAGAACAGAAAAATAGTAAGAGGCACAACTGACGTGAGGCTTTATTTATTTATTCCAACCATCACATGCGTAGAATATAATTATATCTCCGGACAGGAAGTTGAGGAGCAGCCATCTTGACATGTTAATGACTTCAGGCCCATCAATCACACCTTTCACCACAGTGGTGTGGCTGCAGAATATATATACACTCCAAACAGTCTCACAAACAGCAAACAGGCACACACACACACACACACACACACACACACACACACACACACGTTTTCACACCTGTCACCAGAGTGCTACGGCCAATGAATGCATCTGCCTGGTTACACACTTTCTCACTCACTCACTTCTGACCTTGATATTAGTGTGTGGAGCTTGAGACTGACATGTACACACACACCACACACACTATTCTCGCTCACATCCGCAGTCAGACTAACATAGAGATGTGCAGAAAATTGAATGAAAAAATATCATTATAAATGCTGACAGCTGGATAATGAGTGTGAGTATGAAAAAAAAAATCCTCCTCTGTTCCATTTGTCACGAGCAGGTTCTTTAAAAGCTTTTTAATACTGGTGTACTTTTTCTCAATGACCACCTACCGGGCCGTCGGAGCTCTAACAGTCATCTTCAAATAATGGTCATGTTTGACGTGTTCGCAGCATTGTATTATGTGTCATTATTTCAGTGGAAAAGCTCCATCTTACTATAAAGGAGTAGTCGTAAAAGTCTGGGTGAAGCAAAAATAAATACGGTTTCTGGATTTGTCACGCAAAAGAAAAATGTCCTGAAGAAAATAAAGAAGGATATAAAATTAGCTCTCAACGTTGTGAAAAAAATAAGTAGCCTAGTGTTCTCTGCTCTGAAATCACTGGCGACGTGTCAGCTGAAAGCCAGATGGTACCAATGGAACCGTTCCGTACTGTCACCATTTTTGGTCCCCCCTCTGTTGGGGTACCTAGCACACAGATCTGGAACTAAAAGGTGGAGCTGTGAACACTGCAGTCTGTTGATTGGCCAATAGAGGACGGTCACTCTGCTCAGGGTTGAGCTGTGGCTGGTTTTGAGGCTCATGTAACCACTGTTCATACTGTGGAGAGTTTTATTAGTAAACTGTACCTATAAAATGAAAGGATGTTTTGCTGCCTCTCACAGCAGCTGGAGTCGGAGAAGAAAAAAACTTGATTGACTGGGTCAACTGCCGGCGACTTTTAAGGCGGAACATTAAACTCGTAATAATTAATGCATGAGTTGATGACTTGAATCCATCAGCACACCTTAAATTCCACTGTGACAACTTTGACCATTACTTCAGTTTTTTTTATGACATACACTTTCAGTAATGAGTGGATCTTCAAGCCTTTCTATATTCATTTCGATTGGGTTATGTGAACGGCATATATCCTCATCCTCACTCTGAGAAAAAAAAAAAAAAAGCGATGTCGAGCGTTGTTCCTGTGGGCTCTAGCAACACTAAACCCCTGAGCTTGCCTGAGAGGGACTAAATGCACAAACCCTCTATTTTTAAATATCCCATCACAATCTTCCTCTCACTGCAACCCTGTTTTATTTTGTTCTGAAAATGTTGGTGTGTAACCCTGTTCTGTGGATGATAAACGAGGTGCAGATTTCCATCTTTGCCGGCGATAATGAGGAAATACAGTGAGTGCTGGACGGAGCAGTGAGTGACAATAACCCCGCCCACATTTAAGAGTACTGTTTGCAGTGGAAACACTAGGGTCTAGGTACCATGTCTGAAGGGTTACTTTCAGTTCCAAAGGTACCATAGCGAAAGTAGTGGAAACGGGGCTTACATTGTAGGGAGGGTTATGATAAGGATGGGTCCAGTGCAATTTCATGCCATGATTTCAGGCCCACCCAAAAATACTGGCACAGAAATTAAAAAATAGTTTCACCGTCTAACTCCACAAGTTCTGTACACTTGAGTTCACAGTTTCTTTCACGTTTTCAGAAATTACAGGAATTAATGTTTTAAGAAACAAATTAATTTACCTGGACTTTTTTCATGTGACATAAGATAAGAGGAATGTCTTTGAAAATATTTGTGAATTTAGGTGTATTTTATGAACTTTAAAATACAAGGTAACCTATTCATGAAGTGAGGAAGGGTTGTGTGGGTGGTGCAGAGTGGCACAACGTGAACACACTGGGCTTTGTTTTTTCCACACAGTTAATTATTATCATGTCAAAATAAATAAATAATGAAAAAAAAAAAATAGTTGGAATACTTAATATATTTTTGAATGTTTGGACAGGAGACGACCTTTGCAATTAACTTCATCACAGAAGACTGAAAACGATCTTTGTTTCATCACGTAACTCTCAGCTTATTACTTCAGTCAATTTTATATTGATTTAAGTAACAGTAGACTGACCTCTCGCCTGATTTGCAGTTATCGACTGTATGCTGACGGCCATTAATGGCTGCTGTGCGTGTCTGTGTTTGTGCGAACATGTGCATTCTTCTGCTGGTGTCTCGTGTGTATACATATGTGTGAGTGTCGATCAGTCCAACGGAAACCTATTTACCCTCCAGTGCGCTGAATTTCCCCTGCGACCTCACTCATCTCACTCAGAAAATGACAGTGGACTAGTGTGTGTGTGTGTGTGTGTGTGTGTGTGTGTGTGTGTGTGTGTATGTGTGTGTGTAGTTATCGCCTGTGACATCACCACCCTCATTTCCTCTCTTGTTATTGTCGAGCCTCTCTGGATGGAAAGACTGAATAATGAGAAAGAGTGGGAGCTGAGCGTCTGTGTGTGTGTGTGTGTGTGTGCGTGTGTGTGTGTGTTTGTGTGTGTGTGAGAGAGAGAGAGTTTACGTATGTATATGTTATTTATCATTTTTAGATGAAGTCTTGAATTGTAATTTTGCTTCTTACTTGACAATCAAAGTAAAAGTCCTCTGCGGAGACCTGTTGAGGGTTGAAAAGTATCTCTGACTTCATGAGAGTTTAGATCCTAAATTTTGGGTCTTTTTAAGGTTGAATTTACAGTTTTACACAGTTTATTTAAATTTCAATTCATCACTCTTTTTATTTTTGTCATTATTGCTGTTATACTTCCATTAATGCACATCAAACTAAAAGTTTTCCGGCCATGCATCTCCATTTTGTTGAGTCTCACGTAGCCCAAGGCTGAGGCATTAGTATGCATATAGATTAAGAAATTAAATATATTGGGTGTGTGTTACTACAAAGGGTTAAATTTTGCCTCGCCATGGCAACAATCTTTCGCCAGCTTCAGACAGCAGTCGGTTAAATTGCAGTTATTACTGGAATGCAGTGGCCAGTTTGGTTGATGGACAGTTTGTACGACGTGGTCAAATCATGCACGGGCTCCGCTCTCTGGGGGGTGGGAGGAGAACTTGGCAGAGTGATCGGGGTCCTGAAAGTGGCTGTCAGTCAAAGTGCTGTCATTTTCCACAGCCCTTAAATACCTCAACATACACACATACAGGCACACACAAATACACACAAAGACTAGCATAAATGCACACGCCACATGCACAATTACTACCTTGAGTTCACCAAGTACTTGTTACACACACATGCAGTTTTAAAAGATTTTTTTTTAGGTGCACTGTGTGCTTAAACTGTCTAAGCTAAAAAACTTGAATCAGTGATCAAAAGTAGTCCATGAAGCCAGAAAGGGACTAAAAAAGTGCATTTATGTTTAGAGAAAGCTTCTTAACCACTAGACACTAGACTTTACCCACTAGAGTGTTATTTTTAAGCTGCCAGCCATCGCCAGCATTTTTGATCATATGCACTAGTCTCTCAAGGCCCACAGAATAATTGTTTCTATGAATATGTAAACAGTACATACATTAAACTAAAGAAGAGACCATCTGCTTTTAAACACAAAAACATTTTATTCTATCTTTTTCCATTTCTCTTTTATCAACACTTGAATTTGTGCATTTTCATAAGTACATTTTTAAGTACAAAACCAATTTCACATTTACATTTTTTCTTTTTTCTCATTTCCTTATGTCAGTTTGAATTTTATAGATGAAAAGAATAAAAAACAAAGATAATATTGTTTTTGAGGTATAGCGGAACACGTTGCCACGTTCATACTTGCGGAACCCACAAGTATGACCATATCACTCTGATTCTGGCTTCTCTCCACTGGCTCCCTGTTCGCCTCAGAATTGATTTCAAAATCTTATTGTTCGCTTTCAAATCGATTCATGGTCTGGCACCTCAGTACCTTTGTGACATTATTCATGTTAAGACTCCTTTAAGGTCGCTGCGCTCCTCTGACCAGCTGCAACTTGAGGTGCCTATGACAAAATTGAAAACCAGAGGTGAATGTGCTTTTTCAGTTGCAGCACCTAAATTGTGGTATGCACCTCCATCCCATGTCAGATTGGCCCCCACCCTCGAATCTTTTAAATCTCATCTAAAAACCCACCTTTACACTTTGGCTTTTAATTCAAACTGAGAGTTTTGTGGTCTTTTGCCCAGTCTTTCCTGGCTGTTGACTAGACGCTTGTGTTTCTTTGTTTCTGTGTTTTAGCTATTTCTGTGCACTTTTTTTGTTCTGTACAGCACATTGGTAATCCCTGTGATTTGTAAAATGTGCTATATAAATAAAGTGGATTGGATTGGAGTGATAGTTCAGTGTTCTGTTGCCTTCCTCTCCTCTGTGGTCGTCTGGTCCGTGTGTTACTGTCACCGCCATGGAGATCACGTTTCGTCCCACCAAAATTGTTTTCTTCTTCGTCCAAATCGGACTCAGAATGTTGATCAAAACAGAAATTATCGGTGTCTAAGACCGAAACATCTTCTGCTTCATTTGTTTTTGGACACAGCAGTGCTGTTCTATTTTACAAGATATGTAACAGCGCCCCTTATCTCAAAACAGTAAAACACGGATTGCAGAAATATCTCGTCAATGACGGGGAAGAGTTCAATCATAAATGATGGAAAATCTCGTCAGTGGCGGGGATAGCGTCAAGAGCAGAGAAGCGGGACACTTTGAAAACATACAACAACACAGGGCATTGAAAAATGATGATAGTGAGTGTTAACAGATTGCTTTCACTAGGGTTCTCCTTTATAACTGTTGTGTACGCACAAAATGGGGCCTGAAGGAGGCTTACACCACTTCCCAAGCTTATGTTGGGATCTCTAAAAACAAACGACGAATGAAATTATCATCATTGTTCGTAGAAATCCAATATAACATCAGATAGCATTTAAGAATTTTAGAACAGCGTGTCAGTAGTTTCAGTATCGTCTAATACACTGCATATATCGCCAAGCACACTTTTAGTTTTTATATAGTTTAGAGTTTAGAGTTACTGGAGATAGCGTGGCTACACACTCTGCCTTCCCCAGTCACCTCCTCCGGCACATCTCCACCACCTGCACATATGGATTGTGTAAATTAGCAAAGTCTAGAAATAAAGCCAGTGACAGCTCTCACACAAATCATTTCACTCCATATCCTCATTATGAATTGTAATGCAGGCCAAGTTCACCATAACAAAACTTCAATAAATAAACTGTTCACCTGTCATACTTCTATTTTCAAATGATACCCAAGGATGGGCATACCACTGACTGTCGCAATCAGTGTGACAAGGTGTGAAGCCACCAGTCTGATTGCTGTAAACATGTAGTTATACTTGGATTGTTGCTATAATTCACTGGAACGATTCATTGTCATACATCAGCATTCACGAGGAGCTTTGGATTGACCATTTATGGTTGGATGTGGGAGTATAGAGTGCAGGATATGAGGCTGAACCATGGACAATTCCAGGTGGACGGGGATTTAGAAAGGGAACATCGCCTGCAGGTGTGTGTGGGCATGGTTTTATAGATCTGATTATTTTTTGGCGCACGCCATGTCTGGCTTTTGTGCACACATACACTTTTAGTTTGGATCCTGTGCACTGTTTTATAAATTAGGCCCGGACTCTTTGGAGAAACCACAAGAAAAGACATATAGGGAAAAGTAATGAATGGAGTTGAGATGTCCTGTTTAACAGCTGTTTTCTGTTATATGATATTTGTGAGACTTATATCATACTTTGTTGCTCCTACAGGGTAAATCTCCTTTCTCCTGCCTTTGTTGCTGTTAAGTTGAATGTGACTTTTTACATTATTGTGTTATTCTGCTCTTGCCTTAATCTTGGCTCAGAGCATCAGATCCTATGGAACAACGGGGAAAACTCAGACTCTCAAACTTAGAAATAAGCTTACTTGCATTGCTTATGAGCCAGACATGCATTGTAATCACTCTTCTTGATCAGTATTACTCTCGAGGTTACAGATAAGGTAATACTTTGAGCTTTGAGGCAACAAGGTGCTTCTGGTGTTGCTTGTCTAAAAATGTTATCAGACTTTTTGTCTCATTCAGATGGCTTCAGCATTGAAAAACACAGCTGTTTTTTATCTTCTTTTTTTGTCAGCACTGCTCTGTCTGTCCTTGCATCTTTCCTTCATTGTAAGAAGTATTTCACTGCTGGAAAGATGGTCTTTCCATCAAACTAGACTGTCTATGCAGTAGAAAGATGTATACTTTTGAAATTGGTGCTACATGACCAGAGAAAACAGAGAAAAAAGGCTTTGGCATTTGATTTTGCTCTAAAGGCAGAAAACCTACAACTACCATAATGCACTGTGCCACACCAGATCCCTATTAGTAGACCAAACATTAGTTGACCAGCAAGATTTTATTGGTCGCTTAGTCAAAACGAAACAAAAAAGAAACAAACAAACACCAAACTCTATTAGGAGCCGTGTTTGTCAAAATAAATCAAAACCTATATGACTGGACCATGTGGGAATTTAATTTGAAAGGACAGACACAGGTAGAGACCACGCTCAGCAGTCAGACAGGAGTCAGGTTACAAACCAATCTTTGCCTTCTTCTGGAAATATTCAGTCTGATGAATACAGAAAAGTTGCTCATGTTAGTGCAGGGCTACCCAGAGATCTGTCCCATGGGTGATAGACCTACACTCTTATAAACAGCACCTGGAAGAAGATAGATGTATGATGCTTTTAAAGTTGCTTAGCAACCTCAGATGCAACCTGCCGCGGCGCTCTTTAAAGCTGGCACAAAAAAGGCACAAGAGTAGGGTCCAGCGCCGGACCTCAGGTTTTCCAGGTGTTTAAAGATGCAGCATGTGTACGGCCCTTAATTTCCAGGGCTGGTACCTCGGTTATTCCACAGGCTAGTTAATGACATGTCGGGCAGGAAATCCAAAGTGTGGGATCATTTTGAGAAGGTGAAGGACGAACCCAAGGTGATATGTAAACTCTGCAGGCAAACATTTGCCTATCATTCGTTGACTACTTTCTCAGACCTTGAACTCAAACCGTTGTGTTGCCCTATCCAAAATACATAGTTTAATAATTAATTTAATATCATAAACATGCAGGGGACGAGTCAACTAATGGCCGTAAATGACAACTATGGATCAACTAGGAAAATTCTTAGATGTGGGCAGCCCTAAAAAAAATAGACAACACAGATCAGCACTGTCTAGTTTTACTGTTAAATCTGTTTTTTTCCAGCCTCCATTTTTACTAATACAGGAAACAGTATGGTGCCCACTTCCTGTTCACAAATCCTCGTATTACAGCCAAACAGTGCACTGAAATATGTTTCTGCAAACATTTTAGGCAAGAAATAGACAATACAGTTACAGAATCTTGATTTTTATTAGATCAGCACTGCCTAGTTTCAACATTTGACCTGAACACACAAGGATCAATACACAGACCAGTGACAGCACTGTACTGTTTATTTACACTTATCTAAATACCCAGATCAGTGAATACTGCAACTTAAAATAATCACAGTCTAATAAACCACCGTCTGCAGTCAATTTCCAGCTCAAGGACACCTTAGTAAGGCAGATGCTTGAGCCTGGAGTCCACAGGTACTTGAACTCAGTCATTACAAACCTTCACCTATCATAGCTATAACTTTATAACATTATGATTGGATGAAAATGGCTTATGCATCTTACATGAGACATTTGTGTAATGTTCCTATTGTAAGTTGCCATGGGTAACACACCTTGAACTTGGATAAGACCTGGCTTTTCTTTACTCTACATAATAATGTGGAACATGAGAACAATATATGGTCAGAGCTTTTAACGCCAGGAAGAATATCTTTATTCATAACAGAGAGAAGGTAAATGAAACATCTGCTTTGCCCAATGAAACTTTGTTGGTGTGCGTTTGACAGTAGCCCAGGCCAAAGCAAGAATGTGGGAGAGACTGCAGCATCTGGTGTTTTGTGCAGACTAAAGCCTATTTAAAAAGCTTGAGGCTAAATTACGACCAAGTTTGTGAGCGAGCTTGTTTGTGTGCGCATTTGTTGCATTTGTGTGTGTGTAGCCGTGTTTTTGGCAGTTCAGACAGAGAGGCAGACTAAAAGAGAATAGATTTCAATTGGCCGTTACACACCGGGACGCTCCTCAGTTTTATTCAGAGGCTGTCGCTGGTATTTGCTGCACTCCACTGCAGCCTCTCCGCTGTTTAAGCCAATGTGAAAAGCAATAATTTGTCTGTTTTTATATATATATATATATATATATATATATATATATATATATATATTTCATATTATTTTTCCTGCAATTTGGCTTGATATTGAACTATATTCTATTGTGTTTGCTGCAGAGCTGTCAAGAGACTGCCATTCAAAACACCGCAGCATCTCCCCAAATTGTTTTTAGTGGCAGCTCGGTTGAAAAGCAGAACGATGGTGCGATGAGATGGCTGTGTGGCTCCAGTGAATATCTCCTGCTTGTTTGCCTGCACTCAGCTTGGCAGTCAGGGATGCTGGATGATTCACACTATTTAGAACTGGGCCAAAAGCTACTTTATTAGTCCAGTGAGATGTTAACACATTTTCTCTTGAAGTGACAGTAAATTTTAACGAGTCTGCATACCATGTCTGCTGCTCTGACGGCATATCCACCTGTGTGTCTGTATGTTTGTTTATGTCTCAATCCCGAAACAGAAATGATTTTTTTCCTGTCATTGTCTGTAAATCTTTTGTGTCTCATTCTGAATGTTTTGCGCTTTGTTTTTGATCCATCTTTTGTGCTTTTGTGTTCAGATTCTGTCATAATTAGCTGGAGCTCTAACTGGAATCGGGGTTTGATGCCAGTTTATCAGGCCAGAGAAATTTTAACACACTTCCATGTGAATGGCCTGTAAACACCAGCTGTTCAGTAAAACCGCTGTCACTGCGTGTCCAAATCACGCTGAGACAAAATGGATTCTTCACAGTCCATTTGGTTGTGGGCAACCCAACCATACTGGACACAGGGCTTAAATGGATTGATTGAGCATTAAAATAAACATTTTAAGTGCTCATTTGGCTGATCTGCTCAGATATGTGCAAAAAGCCAGTCCCTGGCATGGCAGGGCTATTTTCTGACAAATATGTAAGATTGCTCCAGTAAAATGATTGAGAACTACGTGGAAATGAATATTAATTTGTGCTGTTCTAAGGATTTAATTCACCTGTGAGATGGTAAATAGGAGACACCTGTCATATCTGAAGATCAACACAGTTTTGTCGCTGTTATGACTTGTGAATAATTGGCCTCCACTCCTCTGCAGTCTCAACTCTTCTATCTGTGTGATACAGAAATGACCAGACTCAGTCAGTAGTTTATTTTAGACTCACAGAATTATTCATCAGTGCAAAAACAAAGTACAGATAACAGACTTCATCTGCGGCTAAATGAGTCACTGATTGTTTCACGCTTTAGAAAAAAGTTTGGTTGGACTTTAAAGTGTTTAAGTTGGAGCATGCCGATCTGCTTTGTGCTCTCCTTTTGAAGTAAATCAAAGAGAGAAATTAATATTTGATTCTTTTTTTATGTTCCATGACGTCTGTGCACGAATCAGCTGGCATGTTGGTACAGTATGCTGTTTTCTTTCTATGAAGACAGAGAACTTCTTTGTGTACAACTATTGGCGTAAGTAGTGATGTCACTATTCTGTCATGAGTTAATAATACTCTACTTGCACAATGTAGTGTGACATGCATCTGAACTACACGTCTGTTTACTTCCTGTCAGCTCTACAGTAACGTCACCTTTGCCGCAGACCTTAGTGATCAGTGTTATTATACCTCTGTGACAGCAGTGGCCACAGGCGTTATGTGTTTGGATTGTCTGTATGTCTTTCCATATGATTCTTGTGAACGTAATATCTCAAAAACATCGTCAGGGGATATCTCCAAATTTGGCTAAAACGTCCATTTTAAGTCAAGGATGAACTGATTGGATTTTGGTGCTTCAAGGTCAATGTCACTGTGACCTTGCATCCATCTCATTCTCGTGAATGCAATGTTGCAAGAACTTCTTGAGGGAATTATTTTAAATTTGGCACAAATATCTCTTGGACTCAAGAATGAGCTGATTGGAATTTGGTGGTTGAAGATCAAAGGTCAAGATGACTGTGACCTCACAAAACATGTTTTTGGCCATAACTCAAGAAGTCATACACTAATTATTACAAAATTTCACGCAAATGTCTAATAGGATAAGATGATGAAATGATGACTTGATATATCCAAAAGGTCAAAGCTCAGCTTAGCTGTGACCTAACGTTCGGCAAAAACACCTTTCTGGCCATTATTCAATGTCATGTCTCAGGAACAGAAGGGGAAACATTTGGTCAGATACTGAATTGGTGACTTTAATCTTTGGTGCTCACTTTGAGACTGTGCTGAAACATCCATGTTTTTACAGACATGATTGTAAACAGTAACTTCGACTTTGTGGAGGCATAAACTGCAAAGTGGTCATTTACGTTTCATTTTTAAGTTAGTTACTTCATTTTTCACTTAGCTTTGTACATCTTACAGTGCCTCCAGGATGTTGAGATGTTGGGTTTGCATTCTGCATGACCTTGCAATTATGTCAAATCACCTCTCCCCAACTTTACCGCAAATTTGACTATTTAAAACAGGTAAAGTCTCACTTAGAGCAGCATATCTGTTCCTTCAGCCCTTACTTGTCCTCTCTGTCTCTCATGCTGTTGCGGGACTGCGAGCTCTATGGGGCTGGGAAAGAGTCAGACACATACAGTGACGGGGCTAACTGTTAGCATCACACGGCTAACGTTACCCAATGGTTTTTAACGGGTTTAAGGGTAGAGTCGAGTCGTTTCGTTGTCGTGGTGTGAGATTGTTGGGATCATTTAACAGCTTGTTGTTGAATGCCAGCTGCTGTTGCTGTGTTAGCCTGTGCTAACCACACACAGGGTGGTGGGACGAGAGCAACTCATGGAGACGGTCATTCAGTGCTTTAATCGGTAGCAACAGCTAATCATTGGCAATCAGCTGTCAGCACTGCGATCACTAAGGTCGGAGGCAAAGGTAATGTTACTGTAGAAATTACAGGAAGTTAACAGACATGGAGTTCATTAAACGGATATATGTCACACTACATTGTGCAAACAGAGAAGTATTCTTTATTCTTCAGTACCACAAAACCTGTGTGTCTTTGACCTGTAGACCTAAGTTTATTGATGTTGTGTCTTTTCCCTGCAAGCTCAGCTGTCAATCAAACACATACACTGTGTAATGTTGAGGTATTATGGGTATGAAGTATGTTTCTATTTTCATTGTTATGCCATGACATGGCAAATACTTAATGTCTTTTTATGCCCTGTTTTTTTATGCAAAGCACATTTGGTTTCTTTGTAATGAAATGTGCTCTATAAATATAACTGCCTTGCCTTATATTAGCACACCAACTGTGAGCCTCGAAGGCTAAAGGAGACTCTTCAAAGATGATTTTTTAAAACTGAATTAAATTCTAAAATCACTTGACATCAGTTTTGACTTCAAAAAGAGAAGAGCAGCTGGACTTAAATTTCAATCTGTCCTCTAAGGAATATGACTGGACTTAAAATATCTTAACTGTGTAGTCATAATACTTTATTACCGAGCAAATTCAGCGTTAGAGATCCTGCTTTTTCATCTGTTTAATGGGGTATGCCGTCTTCATCCAGTAACCATAACATTTCATTTGCTCCGTTCTTAGTTGCATTAACAAGGTCTCAAATGTAACCTGACGAAACTTGTAGACACTCTGCGAGTTTGAGATTATATTTTAAGATCAAAATTGCCAAACCAGGCTGCAGTGGAAAATAAAGAATTAAAGATAAATAAAAACTCAGTTTGAAAAGAGAATCTAACCAATTAAAATAAAGTCTGAAGGCTGATAATATGATGTGTTCATGACATGAACTCACCGTAAACTCACCCACTTGACGTTAAATGTCATGGATGTGAGATAAACATTTATTTACTAGCTGTGTGATTTCTTGCAGGACAGTTATTGGTGTGTTTATTTGTTGGTGCTGTGTTGAGCTTTAGAGGCAAAAAAATCCCCTGTCTGATCCAACTCTGATCAAAACATAGAATATGACACTGCAACCCTACACACACACATACACACACACACACACACACACACACACACACTGCATTAGTTAGCTGTGTTCATCTATGTTTAGCTGCTGGAGCTGCCTAGCTGTCCCAAAGCTGTCACCATATTACAAGCTACTGCTGAGAGCTCTCTTACACACACACACACACACACACACACACACACACAACCCCGTCCTCGGTGGGAATACAGGTAACATTGACTCTTTGTAGGGGGTTTGAATGACTGCTATAAGGTTACCCTGAAATACACTTTCTCACAAACACACACTCACACACAGACACACACACACACACACACACACACACACTTGGTAGCTTTCTCCCTATTCTAATTGCCGCAATGTGACACTGCTTCCCACATCATGAGAAGAAAGAGAGAAATGCTCAGAGAGAGAGAAAGGATGGGGTGAAAGAAGGGGTGGTGAAGGCAGACAGGGAGTCAGTATTTGACCTACATCCAGTGTTTGTGTCTGTCTGTCTGTCTAGTTGGTGATCAAGCTGAAGGAAAGACAGTCTAAACAAAGATCATCGTATTTTATTGGAAAACAAGCTAGTAATTTCAGTATTTATTGTGAATATTATATATAAATATAAGGTGAAAATTTAAAGTAAAAATTGGGCAATAAACGCACCATATGCAGCCCCCATATTCACCAATGTCATTGTTAGCTTACTTCGTCCCCCTTCTACTGGCGTGCACATTAGAGTGTGGATACCTGACCGGAGCCTGGGATCCGGTGGGCCGGGCTGCGCCAGGTTGGGCTGGGCCAAGCCGAGGCTCAAACAAATTTTTACAAATAATATTTGGCTTCAGGTTGAGTTTGGACTCCGGTATGGTCCAGACAGAAATGATGATACAATGAGATACAGCAAGCTTATTGAATCCTGAGGGAGTCTAGGCTCGCCGTTGCTCTTGAATTAATTAGAGGTGTGCAGATCGCTGCCAAAATAGGGGGAGGGGTTTATAAACAAGCGACACCTGTTTGCTGACATATGGAGCAGGTTAGGACGTCTTTATTAAGAAACACTGAGACAATATAATGTTCGCTTGCTCGCTTGTTCGTATTATGCCCAATTAAGCCCTAATCACACAGAAAGAGTTTAAGCAGCAGGGGGTGCCTTTTTGTCATTGTTGTTAATGAGAATGAACACGGCAAGGCAATGCGCCTTGTGTTTCTGTGCTCTAAGTGCCTGGCGTCTTTACTGGAGAACCTTCAACCCAAAGTGGAAAAATGCCTCACGTCATCCTTTTTTTTTTTCATTGTCCAATCGGATAATTTGAGAGGCGGCGGGCCTTCTGTGGTGGTCACGACAACAAGTTTATAGTTGGTTAACAATGGCGGTAGTGGCTGCTGGATACCTTGAGCTATATGGCTTGATAATAGAAAGCAGGTTGACAAACTGCCCCCGAGTCATCCTAAAATATGCCTGGAACAGCTATCATCGAGGCAAAGCTCCTGGACCAGCTGGTGGTACTCCCCATGACCCACCCTCTTTTATAGGGTCTCATGTACCCACACAGATCTCTGTTTCCCTGTGCCCAACAAACTATTTGCTGACAGCCTCTCACCCTCAACCAGAGCTGCAGCAAGTACCCTCTGCCTCAACATTTTAGGGACTACATACTGATTACTGTCAAATAACTAAAATAAATAGATAAACGGTAAATCGATTACATAGGAAGGTTAGAATGAGGAGGTGAGTCCATGGTTGCTCCTTTTACTTGTTATTGGTCACCAAAAGATGATGCCTCTGTCTATCACTACAGAAGAAAAATAGGATCGCCATCTTCTCGTTTTGTTGCTTTGTTTACTAGCTAATGTTTTTTATGTTGGTTGATGAATATTTCTGTAGATAGCTTGTGTATTTTGAGCTCATTTTCCCCACCAAAGTTGAGAGATGGACACTGTGTGGCTTAATTTTTTCAGATAACGATAAGCCATTAAATTACAGTTCGGCAATTTTGAAGAAAACTAATTACAATTACCAATCAGTCATACATCTTAGGACCTTAAACATTGTGCTGTCACAAGTTATATTGTCAAAATTAGAACAATTAAAGCTTAAATTGCTGGGGAGCTACATTAGCATAAATGACAGTCTAACGTTACAGTAGTGCTGTCATTTACGCGCGCAGTCTTAACAAAGCACAGTTATTTGAACACAACAACACAGACAGACTAACTACACCACCAATAACATGTAAGACTACATATGGGATCATTTACCTACCTGAAAGAATAGATGAATAGTGACCAGTGAGTTGGCTGCAGTGACGTTAAATGTCTTTGATTATAAATAACTAACCAACAGTCAAACTGTTACATTTTGATATGATATTTAAAACTACTCAGAAGGGCTAATGCTAGCCAGCTAGTTACCTTCTGACCTGGTTATAATTGCAGTCTGGTCAGTAATAACAGGTTGGACCTAACCCTGATGAGTTATATAGCTGTTGGACAGAGCCTTGATCTGTTTCAGCATCACTTGATGTGTGTTTTTTTAATTTTATGGAAGGATTTTTCAGTCAAAGGTGAACTAACAGAGATATGATGGGTCATAGTGTCATTCGTCATGCCCGCCCCATTAACTTTGTTAGAAGTGGCACCAGAGTCTGGCTCCAATGCAAAATACAAACTCTGTCATTGACGTCATGTCCTTTCCCCCTTTTCTAGTTTCCGTGGTAGCTGACAGGAAGTAAACGGGATCCATAGCTGTTGCCTTAGCAACAGAACAGATGAAATGGTTTACAGTGCCTTATATTTACAATATTTACAGTGCCCTTAAAAGTCCCCGCCGTGGAACAAAAAAAAGTAGTGGAAGCTTTCCACTAACAATCCCATAATGCAATTTGCCACATTTTATGGATGAAACAGTTGTTCTACGTTACAACTGTCAGTGATGCCCTTAAATGATGATGATTTGTAAGTGTCTTAAATCTCAGATGACTGCTTAATATAGAGAAAACAACAGAGGGTCTTTAATTTAAAGAGCTGTGAGTGAGTAAACAAGGGAGTAATCTCAGACAACAGCTCTAATATCTGTGACAGAAGATAGCAAAGTGAGTTTAAAACAGTTTCATTCAAGGTGCGTATATTTGTTCTGGTGCAAGTTGTCATGAAAGAAATACACTAATATGAACGTGGATCCAAAAATGTTATTTTACATTGAAAGTGTTGCTGAAGTGAATTTAAGCGGAGTGTACTGCCTTCTTCGCTCCTGGCTGTATTAGAGTACCAACAATATAATGGCAGATTACAGCAGGTCCAATAAAATGAGATTAACTGATATAACTGATATCAAAATTGTTTCTGCCAGTACCTTTATGTATATTATATTATCATCCTCTCTATCCTCTGTGTTTTCCAGGTTTTCCAGATCGCCTATGTGATCATAAAGGCAGCCAACTCACCTCGCCCAGGTAAGCATTCTGCTTCATAATTTGCATTTACACAGTTTTAGGTGTTAACATTACTGGTTTGACTATAAAATGAAACAATGACTGTGTAATTAAAGTGCCAGCTCCAGACTTATTTTCAGTCATTGTCTTATGATCGGTTAAGTATAGCAATTACAGTCATTTGAGCACATGATCCTCCTGCTGAGAATAATTTGAAAGCTCAAGATTCCATTCAATAAATTAATGTTAATGTTCATTATGTGCAATGTTTGGTTGAGTTTAAAACCCAGCATCCAAAACATCAACAATCCTAAAAAGTTATTGTCTTTAAATGTTACTGTGCATTGCTCTAAGTTACTATTTTACTGGCACTGGGGCATTGGCAGTGGATCCTTTGAGACCTGTTGGTTGTGAGGTGGGGTATTGGCATGTCCCATGGATGGTTGATCAGACTGGGATCTGGGGACTTTTGAGGCCAAGCTGATGCCTTGCGCTCTTGAGTAGTTTTTGTGGTGAGGCATGGTTCATGTTCTGCTGGGGAGGGGGGCTACTGCCATCGAGGAGTGTAATTGCGATGAGGGAGGGACTTGGTCCACAACGGTGTTTGGATGACCGACGTGCTTCAAGTGGCACCCACATGAATGCCAGGACCAAAGATTTCCCAGCAGAACATTGCATTGTAACGAGATGGTCAGTGTTATTTACCACATCTATTAGTGGTTTTAATGTTTTGGCTGATCGGTGTAGTCCATAAGAGTAAAGGGAAAAACAGTTAGTCCAACAGCTATTTAACTATTAACATTACAGCTGGGGTAGGCAGAAATCTGGAAGAGTCCACAAAAAAAATGAAAAAGAAAATAGGCAGAATATGGCTCCCTCTCTCTGTCCTAAGCCCCTCCCACCAGGCAACCTGTATGCACGTGGCATATGCAAGTGCTTCGTACAGTAAGTCGTACAGTAGTCTTGTTTCATTGTAGAGCTGCACACAACACATTCACTCACACTTCTGTCTCTCTGTTGAGACCACAAATGAAGAATTAGCTAGCAAGCCACCTCACAGTCCCTCCACCTTGCTCCCTGCCGCTGTGGACTGCTTTCCTGGGAGGAGCGCGGGCAGCAGCTCTGGAGAAAGAACCTTGGTCGATAGCTGTAGCGCCTTGAATTCAGCCAGCACAAACCTCTTAGCGCCAGGTGTAACAGCAGGCTGGCGGACAGCTGCAGTGCTGGGTCTAACCTGTGTAATGGCAGCAACAGAAAGTTTGCTGAAACGGCAGAGTTGTGGCTGTCCAGTTCCCTTGGGCTGGTGTTTGTGCTGGCTGGAATTGTGTTGCTCTGGCAGCTGACCGGGTGGATGTCTCCAGAGCTGCTGCCTGCTCTTGTCCAGGTGAGGCGGTCTGTAGCAGCAGGAAGTGAGATGAAGAATATGCTGTGATACAAGGCTCTAGCTAACGTTAGCTTCATAAAGGTGAACATGAAGCGACTAGCAACTGTATCTGCAGAGTTCTCCGGCATTAAATTAGGCTTTCACTAAAGGTACATGCAGGTGCATCTGCTTGAGTAGAACAGCCTGTAGTAATGCCCTCTTTCTGAAATGACCAGTGATTGATCAAAGTCTCCAAAGGCTAGATTTACTAAAGCCTGAGAGCAGAGCCAAAGGAAGGTGCAGAAGTCTGTTTTTCTCTCAGTTCCCTTACAATATGCTCAAAATGTATTATGGCATCTTGGCCCAATGAAGCCAAATTCAACTGTCTAGCCTAGCTTTGAGGTAAAATATATAAAGATGGTCAGATTTTAAGCATTAGCTAATTTTTAAATTAAAAGAATGGCGTATCTTGATGCTTACATAGTGTTGTTAGCAGTTTATATGTATTCTGTTTAGTGCCATCTAATTTGCTGATTTGGTTTTTCCATTGACTGGACTCCCTTCACTTCACTTTCAATCAATTCAGGAGGAGGAATGTCACAGTTTTGGTCTAAGCTATCAAGAAATACAGCATGTGCAATTGAACGTTCTGTCAATTTTCTATGTATTTTAAGTAGGGTGACCTAAACACAGTCTTGGATGTCCATCATTATTTTTTTATTGATCTTTTCTTCCCTCCTCATCACACGTTCAAAGCATTTCATCATTATTTTCTTCACTCATAATTTTTTTCCACAGGTAACTGGATCTTAGAGCGTTCAATAGACGGCGTAACCTTTGACCCGTGGCAGTACTACGCCATCACAGAAACAGAGTGCCTGACAAGGTTCAACATCAACCCACGGACTGGACCTCCATCCTACACTAGAGATGATGAAGTTATCTGCACATCTTTTTATTCAAAGATTCACCCTCTGGAGAACGGAGAGGTAACACTTGTAGCATTGTAGAGTTGAGTTTGTCTTAGTTTTGGGTGGATTTGAAGGGTTCTAGTGGGTTAGATTGACTCAGGCTGAGATTAAATGGTTGAGTCAAGTTTGATGAGGCGGGGGGGGGGGGGGTTTTGATTGGTTGAGCAGGGTACAGTGACTGTTTGTTTGAGCAACAGCGTGAGAGCCAGTGAAACTTTGCTGGATGACATAAATCAGAGTTATCAGGATATCTAGGCACTGATAAGTTGGGAAGTTCACCACAGTTCATTCATACATACTCATACACTCAAAGTACCCTTATAAGGACATGACCACAGAAAATAATATGCTGCAGTCAAATTATGAAAAGCTGAGCTTCATGCATGTTATTATTATTATTATTATTATGACAGTCACACAAAACATGCACACCCACCCGCCTACAGTACTCCCCACACAGTGATCCATAAAACACCCCAAAAATCAAAATACCAGGTGGTGTAAGCAGCAGTTGCCTAATTATTGTTGCAGTTTAAGCAGTAAAAATGTTAAAAAATCAGTTGTTCATTTAAGTGACCTGTCTTATTTTCTCTTTTGTATATTTACTATTGGTAGAATACTTGATTCCTAAAATTTTCGATAGCTGTAGCCCTGGATTAAGTGTGCAGGCAGGTGATGGTCAGATTCAGGGAATGTCTGGAGGTGCTGAGAGCGACAGGTCTGGAGAGGAATCTCAGGAGCAGAGTTGTTGCTACAGTAGTGAACATGTGTAATAACCATAACCTGTGAAAATGAATTCAGAGCTCAACATGCAGCACCAGGTCAAACTGTATGAAATCATGACAAAAAATCATAAAATATAGAAAACAAAGGAAAAACTTTACATGTTGGGTTTAAAACTAAAAAGATTGGAGCTCATTTCCCAAAAAGTGGCTCTGTTTCTGTTCAAATATGCAGAACCATTAATATAATTTTAATCACTGATAGCAAGCACACACTGACACACACGTGTTCACACCACTGTTTACTGTTATGTCACTTTGATCAGCTGTGTGTGTGATTGCACCCAGTAAGAACAGAGGGGCAAGCCTGCTATTACTGACATTAATAAAGAGAAAGAGAAACACACACACACTCACACACAAACACACTTGCAGCGAAAACAAATTAATCGCACATCTACATCTCCCACACAGGCCATTAATTGTCGATGCCTGTCTGAATATGTATACGCGTTTACATGGGTGCCGGTGTGCGTGCTTGCACATGCTTGCATAGATGTGTGTTCGGTGTGTCTCCTTGTGTGTTGTGTGTCTGTGTCCTGCGGGGGAGCGCTCGAGGGGGTGCGAGCTGGGAGATGTCAAGAGCTGCAAGTAACGACGGAGGTGTCTGAATGTGTGCATGAACTGTGCGTGTGTGTGTGCGTGTGTGTGTGTGTGTGTGTGTGTGTGTGTGTGGTTGACAGCTCCCCAGCCGTCTGATCACAGTGAAACCATAATGAGTCGTAGGCGATGTGTCACAGCATCGCACACACATTCACAATGTCACCCCACCACTCATCACACACGCACACATACACAACCGTCTCCTTCGTTACTTCCAAGTGTGCAGCTTGCACCCATCAAGTGTTCCCCCTTGACACACACACACACACACACGCACGCACACATGCACACATGGACAGCCCACTCTGTCCTTTTTTGCAGATCCCAAATGTTGCTTTTGGCCACATTTGTGAGACAGACAGATGGACAGACATGCAGGCAGACAGGACCTCACACTCCTTGTTATGTGGCTGCGTGTTGATTATCGGTGATGCAGAATATAAATTCGTGTTTATTTTTCTCTACACCGATTTAGTGGTAAAGCAGGGAAGTTACAATACAAAATGTCAGTTTCAAAATCAAAGTGTCTTCCAGTAACAGCAACATGTTACTGTATAAGGTGTCCTAATGCAGAGAAGCAACACACTCTGCGGACAGAAGCCTCATTTTGTATTACAGTAATCTTGGACTGGGCCTCATAAATTATTTTCCTTTGTCAGGAAACCATGATGTATGGTGGCTTTAAGAGGTCAACGCACTGCAAATTAAGAAAACACGTGCTTATAGACAACACAAGCAAATTTAGAAACATCAGCAACATTTAGAGAAAACGCTGCAAGAAGCTCACAACAAAGCGGCAAGCTCTGGGGCTGAAAATGACGCCATCGTGCAAGTGCCAAAAACTGCAGTTCCTTGATTAGCCACTTGAGGCTGGCCCACACTCACAGCAAAAATGGTACAAAAATGGTTTTGGTCTCCATTGCTAATTTCCACGTTCATGGCAACTGTAGGGGGGGACCTCGAGGTGTTCCCAGGCCAGACGAGATATGTAATCCCTCCAGCGTGTTCTTGGTCTGCCCCGGGGCCTCCTACAAGTGGGATGTGCCCAGAACGCTTCCAGAAGGCATCCTGAATAGATGCCCGAACCATCTCAGCCGGCTCCTTTTGACACAAAGGAGCAGCAGCTCTACTCCGAGCTCCCTCCAGATGTCCGAACTCCTTACCCTGTCTTTAAGGCTGAGCCCAGCCACCCCACAGAGGAAGCTCATTTCAGCCACTTGTTTCCGCGAACTCATTCTTTTGGTCACTACCTAGAGCTCGTAACCATAGGTGAGGGTTGGGGCTCAACTGTTTAAAGTTACATGTTAAAAAGGGCATGGCCACTTTGACACAGTGTGTTACTATGAGTCAGATCCACCCCTTGCTCCTCCACGCAGCCACCCTCTTGTCCAAATTTGGTCACCTCTGGCTCTTAAAATCCAAGATTGCAACAGCCAAATGCCGAATTTGAGGATCCACAAGCCAATACATGATGTCACTATGCTCACAACACTGTTCCCACTGTTCCCACTAAAAAGTGATGCACATGGCTGGGAGACACAGCGGATGCTGCTGCATTGTTGTCATTATCCATTTTAGAAAATAACCTATTTTTCTGGTCTTTTTAATCTTTAATTTTAATCTTGTTGCAGATGTCTCCTGCTAACGTAGCTTTAGCCTTTTGCTTGTCATTATTTTCTTAAAATCATGCAATCACAATGACTGATAACCAACTTTAGTAACTTCATAAACCACAAGCCGTGGCAACAACAAGCCTGTCCTAGCTGTGTGCATCAGTTTTTAGTCTCCCCTGAAAATACTTTCCGTTGTGTTGTGAGCTTCTTGCAGCACTTTTTCGAAATGCTGCGCACATATCGACAAGTCAATGTTTTTGGGTGCTGTGAAGTTTTTGTTCTCTAAATGCTGCGCATGTGTTGTGTCTATTTGGATGTATTTTTATAATTTGTGGTCCGTTGAGCTCTCAGGGCCCTGGCATTGATGTCCATTATCAAACTTTTTAAGGTCGTGTAGTTTTATTTATGTCAAACAAGATTAGGATCTGTTAAAAGAGTTCAGACCTACTGAGTTAATGTATGTCTCTTTCTTTGTCTCACCTGCTCAATCAGCAAAGTGAAAACAGGATCACATTGAATCTGAAGATGGTGTGCACTGCTTTGCTACAGTTTCCAGGCTGAACATTATGTGTCCTCAAAATGGTGTGAAACGATGTGCAACCTGGTTGTATAATACATCCATGTGCTGTACCTTATTTGCAGTGACGTATATAAACCCTGCTGTATTTAAAAGTGGCAGTGCTCTTGTGTTACACAACAGGGTGGCAGTTGTGGCAGGTGTCCGCAATTAGTCCAAACAGTGATTGACTGAGCGCTGACACATTATATAGGAAAGGGGAAATTACTTTTTTAATGAAAGTTGGTCCACTAACGGGTTGTGTGTGTGCCTATAAAAAAAAAATCTCTTTCATTTTTTATTTCGACGAAACACCACATTTTTTGCACACTGCTTGTACTAGTACTGCTTCTTTTCAAGATTCCCTTAAAAGTTTTCATTTCCAGCCACCTTACTGCTCTTTACCAGGGTTCCTGCAGATCCTTGGAAAGTCTTGAAAGGCATTGAATTCTTTAATCTTATAATAAGGCCTTAATTGGTGTCAAAATGTCTTAAATCAATCTTTTAAAGGTCTTAAAGGTCATTTTTCCCTGACGTTGCATTGTAAAATCTCAAAATAACTGGAAAGATCTTTATTTCTTAAATAATTGACCAAATGCCTCTTGCATTAACGTCACACAGATCAGGATAGTTGAACCAACAACACTTAAATTTTGATCTCAGCTGCGATGCCCAGAGCAGCTGATCCACTGTCTGCTAGCTGTTACTGTAGCTTGGATGACACTGGGAAGTGCAAATTCAAGGACAACTGTCTATTTAACCAAGATTTTATGGCTTTGAGGCTCCATGTTTTTTATGCAAAAGGTTTGTCAAACTTGCCACGACAGAAAGCAAAGCAAAATATTTGCATGTTCTCTTCTACCCTTTTGTCCGCCACTCGATCAAGAAGTCATTTTTTATGCAACAATAAACATGTGGGCAAAATTTGCCTCCTCCCAACATAATTGATGTTGGTCATTTTTTTGTCGTCTTGGGCAGTATGAAATTGGGCTTAAATTTTATTCTGAGTGGCATTAAAACGTCTTAAAATGTCATAAAGCTGTAGGGACACTGTTCAAGTGGTTGGTGGCACCACTGTATCACGTCCTTTAGAATAACATCTGAAATCTGTATGCTTAATTTTTCTCTTGGCACCACAGTACAACACACACATTATTCTCTTTCCTCACCCATTATGGAAGCTGTACTTCTTTAATTAAAGGTGTTACATTAAACATCCTTTTAAATTTCACTTATATTATTATCTAATTAAACGTGACTTAGTGACTGAAAACAACTAACACCACAGTTTAAGAGATTTGGAGCCTCCATTTCAAAGTCTTGACTTTTTAGCTTATGCAAGTCTTTTTGAAATTTAAGATAGTAAACAACACTTCCTGTTACAACAAGCGTGTTGCTACTCCTCCTCCTCCTCCTTCCGATCTGTTTATGTTTGTTGTCTCTTTGGCTTCACTGAAGACGCTTCTCACTCCCTCCGCCATCTGCCGCTGCGAGCAACTAAAAGCACCTTTAATGCCTCAGCACAGTCTCTCACGTTAACTCTGCTGCTCCGTGTCACCACTTACCTGTCTGTCTGTGTATAGATCCACACGTCTCTGATCAATGGCCGGCCCAGTGCGGATGACCCCTCCCCGACCCTGCTGAACTTCACCTCCGCCCGCTACATCAGGCTGGTGTTCCAGCGAATCAGAACGCTGAACGCCGACCTCATGACTCTGACACTCCGTGACCCGAAAGATATTGATCCTATTGTGACGAGACGGGTGAGGCTCAGCACACTCTTATGTTCGCTTCTGTTCTTTTGGAAATTAGAGATATCTGCCAGGAACACATAGGTAAAGAGTGACTAAATTATGTTATATTTATTTTATTCAGAGGTAATATATGCTTCATAATGTTGATTATGTTTTAACAGCTGAGACATGGAAATAGCAGAAACTTTATTGTAACCATGGGATTAGTTTAATTTGAATAACTTTTATGAAAACTTGTGTCATTTATCTTGATTAGTGTATATTGTTTATATTATATTGAGACATTTTTTTGTAAGTTGCATTTTTATTTGATTAATTTTTCACTTATCATTTAATAACTAATTTAATTACATGATGATGATGATGATGATGATGACAGAAAGGGCTGAACAGATTTTACTTGAGCAAGCATGTAGGAAATGCGTGTGGAACGGGGCATCAGTAGTCTTTGACCTCACTTCAGACTCCCAGGTTCTTTTGTTTGTTGAAAATGAAACTAAATCACCTGAAATCAAGGCACCAACATCTGCGAGTGAGATGTTGTAATTATGATTGTTTGATGTGTGAGTCAAGAAGCAGAGCTCCAAAAAGGTGGGGAAGTCGGCAATTGTGAAGATTGTGGACAGCTGTAGTTCTGAAGGGGTCGAACCTGAGCTCCACATGTCTGAGGCCTTGTTCAGACTCTCAAATCCATTTTTTGCGATATCCAGGTTGATTTTAGAAAGTCTGGACAGTAGTGTTGCACTGTATACCGGTACTAAAATAGTACCGCGGTACTGGAGTATTCTAAACGGTACTATACTGCATTTGGAAAATACCGGTACTTTGAAACTGATTCAATTCATTAATTTAGTTAATTTATTTTACTCAATTATGCACGCAAACGCCTTTCTTGTTCCTATTGGAGCACAGATTGCGCAAGTGGTATGTATGACAACACCTGTATCAACATTCACAGCTGGCGCACGTGACAAAAGACAAGAGAAAGTCTTCCTCGCAAAGGGAGACAACACGAGACAACACAAACTTGGTGGAACATTTGAGTTACCAAACCGTGACGTCCGTACCGAGGTACTTACCAAACCATGATTTTTTTGGTACTGTTACACCCCTACTATTTATTGTTCTAAAGGTTTGTATCCAAAAGGACTTTTCTTTAGGAAAAGCACCGAAGAGTATCGAAAAGTATCGAAATTCATATTGGTATTGGTACCGAAACAAAGATTTTGGTATTGTGACAAGACTACTGGACAGTAAAAAACAAAACAAAAACAAAAACGCATAACATGCTAATTGGGTCCAAATCACGTTTGGAGGTGGTATGAAATGCGCTCTGTACAGTTGCGTCTCAGTCCAGAAGGTCTGGTCACTGAAATCGTATTTCAAACTGTCTTTCAATGTGACACACAACAACCTCAAATCCAGAGTGACGAAAGTGCTGAGCAGAATCTATGCTGCTACTAGCAGAGTGCCATGGAAGACAGCATGGTGGGTGCGACGAAGGACTTATGCACTGACTTGAAAGGACTATTTTTTGGAGGGCAAAATGATGGACCTCTTTTTGTCACTCTTCCACATTGGAAGGCTGCATCACCAGTTTTGCTACGTAGTTACTGACCCTAGCATCATTACCACAGGAACCAATGCAAATTGGCTGGTGATGTCTTGAAACACAAATCAGATTTGTTCACTTGCAAATAACTAAATAAAGATATGATTTGAGAAACAAATCTGATTCGCCTTCAGTCTGAATAGGGCTGGGTGTTAGTACTCAATACCTTTGAAAGTATCGACCGAAATAACCCAGTACCAAGCAGTATTAAGACGTCTCCACTCAAACACACCCTGCATTTGATCCTTTTTGCACGGGGGTTCTGATCCCGGACCGTTCAGACTCCCCACCTGATCAGCAAACTTTCTGTTGCTGCCGTCTGTGGAACCGTTCTCATCCCAGTGAACAGTCCTCCCAATGAGTGTGAGCTGATGCAGCAGCAGTGATAATGTACAACATAGACATAGAAATGGCTTGACTCTGTCACTAAACCCGTTCATAACTGTTAGCATTCCACAGCTAATGTTACACTTAGCGCTGTCATTGTGTGAATGCAGCCAGGCGAACTCTTCCAACTCTCCTCAGAGCTCACACTTATGCAGCAGCAGCTACCACCCATACAGTCTGTGTTGTGCGGAAGTCGAACATGGTTTGTTTGACAGAGCTAGCAGTTCAGCGTGCGAAGATGTCTCCAAAACAATGGCTAAACTACACGCCACTCCATTCACATTATGGGTATGGAATAAAGGACTCTATTGGTACCGTATCACTTCAAGGGTAATGACATTGTAGTTTTCTAAATGATATCCAGCCTCTGTCTGAACGTAGCCAAAGCGTCCTTGGAAACTGAACCCCAAATTGCTCTCGATGCTCAGCACCAGGCCAACACCTTGCATTGTGGCTCGCTGCCATCTGTATGTGTGAGTTGGTAAATAACTTGCAAATTGTAGAACAATTTGGTTAAAAGTGCTATCTAAATGCAGCCATTTATCATTTACTGGTACTGCTGTTCAACACATCCCCAGGTGTGAAGTTTGGCACACCATCATGACATCATCTGTTAGGTCAGGATGTCCTTTTTAAAGTGTAATCACCACTGAGATAAAAGAGAGCAGTCTAGTTCTAATTCTGCCTGTTTAACTGCTAATGTGCTCATTAACACTGTTGTATTATCACATATTCTCACTTCCTGTCTGTTATTTTTCAGTACTATTATTCCATTAAGGACATCTCAGTCGGAGGGATGTGTATCTGTTACGGCCACGCCAAAGCTTGTCCACTCAACCAAGTTACAAAGGTAAATACTTAACTCTCTGTTTCTCCCAGTCCACTTAACAAAACCACCGAGGTATTGGAGCTCCAACGTACTGTTGAACAGGAGCAAAGAGCACCCTTGGGCACCCGCATTGTATCTACCGCCTCGTATCACACTTTGTGTGTGTGTGTGTGTGTGTGTGTGTGTGTGTGTGAGAGAGAGAGAGAGAAAGTGTGAGAGTGTGGTGAGTGAGGGAGAAAGATCAGGTGTCTGGTATCAAACACTCCACTGTTTGAAGTGACACGAGAGACGACGCTTCACTGTGTCCCCTGCAGACAGGCACACACACACACACACACACACACAGTCTTGTGTCCTTTACATGTCCTGAGGCTGAACCACGAAGACTAGCTCAGATGTGACACTGGTGTCTGGTCCCTTGGTGATGATGTCATTGACAATAAGTGATGTCACTGTTGTGTAAAGAGCTCCAGATTCTTCTTTTCTCTTCTCTCTTCTTCTCTTCTGTAAAGGACATATTACAGAGGTGTTTGAAATTGACCGAAGAAAGCAAACCATTGATGTATTTGTTCTAATAAAAATCTGGATTTTCCCAAATAATTAAAGTAAATTAAGGTCCAGTGTGTAAGACTTAAGGTGATTCAGTGGCATCTAGCGGTGATTGCAGATTGCAACCAGCCATACTTATGCTTAGAATTCCTTTAGTATTCATTTGTACAGGAGGTTCATACCAGGGGCTGAATTATCCACAGAGGTCACTTCCTCTCGAAAATAACTGGATCAGATGATTAAAACCGGTAAAAACACTGAATAAAGCAGTTTCATGTTACAAACCAGGGTTTTTTCTATGCTGTTTGGCTCGTCAGAGACAGACCTCTAGCACAGCACCTGCTAATGTGTGTTCACCGTCTTACTCTGATAACTTTAGATGCAGGCATTTAGGAGGTATTTACCAGGAGCGGAATTATGTCAAGAGGTCTCTTCCTCTCCAAAATAACCAGACTAGATAATTAAAACCAGTAAAAACACAGAAAAAATCAGTTTCACGTGAGAAATCAGTGTTTTTTCTAAGCTGTTTGGCTCATCAGAGACAGGCCTCTAGCACAGCACCTGCTAATGTGCACTTACTGTCTTTCTCTGATAACTTAAGATGCCAACTTTTAGGAAGTTTTTACTGGGAGGCAAATTATCCGCAAAGGTGTCTTCTTGTCCAAAGCAAACAAACCCTGTAATTTAAACCAATGAAAACACAGAATAAAGCAGTTTCGTGTGAAAAACAAAACAGTGTTTCTTAAGCCCTGCTTGTTGCGGAGGGGCTGCTAACTATGGTGGCTGACCTGAAAACACGAAAATGTAAATGGTTCTATCTAGAGCTAGTGTTATATTTGTCCGTTTAGGGTTACTGTACAAACGTGGACTGCCTTTGTAGACATAAACAGCTCATTCCAAGGTAGCAAAAACACAACAATTCTTATTTTCAAGTGATTATACACTAAAGAAAATGTACTTATTATATTTAACTTCTACTAATACATCCCCTAAATCCTGCACACTGGACCTTTAAATTGCATATTTTTTAGTACAGTAAGAAATTTCAAACTCGTTTGTCATGCATCTCGTTGAACATTGCTTCAATTTAAATTTCAATTTTCTAGTCAATCTCCAGCAATTCAAGTCTCAGCAACTTTAGATTCATGCCATAGAGACATGCTAAAATTAGCAGCTGCGTGGAAAGTGGTTAAAATAAAAAAAAAAAAAAAAAATCTTCTAAATACAACTGTTTGCAAACATATGTGTGTTTAAAGGAATACTCCGACGATTTGGGAGTTATGCCCTTTCTCTGCCATTTTCATATTGAGACAACATGATCGATATTTTTTGTGTCTGTACGTCCAGTGGCTGGGTCTCAGTGGTTAGCATTGCGCTTATAGGGGGTCAGTACCCTACCCTAAGTGAACAAATAAACGTTACAGAAACCCTGAAGCTGGCATTTCTGCACGTGCATTTAAAACAAGCATGTTTAAACATTAATTCAAAAAACGAGTCCTTTTTAGTCGTTTTAGAAGAAGTTTGATACACAGAACTATAGTGTGTTTATGTCCTGCGTGGAGGGCTACACCAGTGAGCAACAGCTGCAGCTGGCTCTGGGACAGGTATGCTAGGTCACTCGGTAAAAGCAAACTAAGCAACCAACACCTGGAGTTCCTCATCTGTATACTCCGGCTCAAACAGCCATGGCTCTGCAGGTACTATAGTCTGGAGAGATATCGCTAGGCTAAATAAACAACTGAGTTTTGTTTACAGGCTACGTCTGTGCCTGTGCCTGCTCACCGGTCTATCCCTCCGCGGATCACAGCGCAGGACATACTGACCCACTATAAGCGCAATGCTAACCACTGAGACCCAGCCACTGGACGTACAGACACAAAAAAGATATTGATCATGTTGTCTCAATATGAAAATGATAGAGAAAGGGCATAACTCCCAAATCGTCGGACTATTCTTTTAAGGGTTCAGATAAAAGTCATCAGTGGGTGGATATAGTATTCGGTCCAGCCGAATAAAAATAGTGTATTTTTAAACGTGTTTCTGCTTGGGTACTGCATAATTAGTCATATATAATCTATCAGGCCCTAAATGTGTATTTTGAAGAGATTTTCTCGAGCCCTCTGTTCCCAAAAGACATTAAGCTCCACTACTTTGATACAAGTTCATCCATCCATGCAGTTAAGTCCTGGGCAGGCGTTCAGAAAGCAGAAAAGGTGGAGACCTGCGAGATGATTTGTTGATGATCGTCTACAGAACATTTGTTCAGATGCATGCTCAGTACAAAGGCAGCCCGAAGCCAGAGCTGTAGCGCTGTGTCTCAGATAAAAGGGGCAAACTCACTTGTGCCAACAAATCCAAACTTGGCTCTCGTTACGCTATTGTACCGCTCTCCTCTCAGTTAAATCTGGCACCCTCTTCACATCAACCAATTTACAGAAAGTCCTAAATTGAATTACTGAACCTCGAAGTTGGCAAATTTCCTGCTACATCCTGCTTTGACTGTGTTTAGTTTTGAATTTATTTCTCTCCTGGGAGCGTAATGGTGAACCCATTTGCTACTGGCTGACAATCTGGAAAGTGAACCGAGTTCTTTTATTGCAGTTGGCTCTCCTGTGAATACAGTGTTGTTTGATAGGCTTTCAATAGGTCATGCATGTTGGTAATTACCTGTTTGCAGCCCTCCATTTTCACATTCGTGTGAATGATTTGATGCCACATGGTGTGACACAAAGGAAACAATTTACACACCCTCAACCACAGTAACAGCTTTTTAGTGTATGACATTGAAAATGTATTATCACACAGTAAAAAGCCATTTTAGCGTGAAATCTCAATGTAGTTAACATTTCAAAGTAGCCTTACGCCAGCTGACATAGTTTAAAGGGGACCTCTTATGCTTTTTTCTTATTTTCTGTCATATTTATAAAGTTACATTGTCAGTTGTTCATATTAAATGTGGCCAAATGTTCAAATAATGAGGTTAATGTATGTAAAAATAATTTGTGAGCAAAAACCTCAGGCTTCAGATCGTTAAAAATGCTGTTTCCAACAGATTCAGCTTTAGAAACAAGCTGACGTCAGCTCGTGATAGGATTCTTTACATGGTCATCAGCTCCAGGAACACTACTGCAAGTCTTTACATCATGTAGCCTACACTGCTACATGTAGCTACATGCTAATATCAGGAAAACATGTCATTTTGGTTGCCTTTGTTGTTAATTTCTCCCCAGTTTCTGATCACATTTTAGCCAGAACATATCACATTGTTAAGATTTTGGTTTAGAATCTCTTATTGGTGATATTTTTTATGGTAGAAATTGCCACTATAGTTACGCCATTACTGTCATTCCCTGGCTGCAAGTACACTGCTACATGTGCTCTGGTACTAATATCATGTTATCTCAGTTGCTGATGTGAATTTCTTCCTGATTTTGGATCATAATTCTGCTGGAACATGTTTGGTTGTAAAGATTTTGGTTCAGAACCTGAAGCTACATGCTAATGTCAGGGAAACATGTAATCTTGGTTGCCTATGTTGTTAATTTCTCCCATATTTCAGATCATACTCCTGCTTGAACATGTCAATTGTGCTTAAAAGCTATTATGAGTGATATATACAGGGTAGAAAGTGCTCCAGTTATTTCCCCATGCCACAATGACAGTACAGAAACACCAAAATTCAGAGGACCTGAAAACACTGACCAATCAGAGCGGACTGAGCTTTTTCAGGAGGTGGACTTAAAGAGACAAACGCTAGAATAGTCTCAGACAGAGGGTAAACACAGGTGTTCCAGCACAGATAGTAAGAGAAAAATAAATTGTGTTTGACCATGAAAGCGTGTAAACATGTTCTAGAAGAAACTCAGAATAGAAGTATGAACCTGAAGAAGAGCATAATAGGTCCACTTTAAAATTCTCACCTTGCTGCAGTGATAAGTATACTCATGGAGTGGTCAGCGCTACCCTGACATCTCTGGTAGGTGTGGTTACACAGGCAAAAGACCACAAACTCAACCAGAAAGACAAAACAAGTGAAAAAACATTTAAACCTTATGACAGGGTCTACGCTAGACTTTTTTTTTTTTGATGGCCAATTACCGAATTCCAGCTTTATACAGAAAGTACTAGACATATATTTTAAATAGACCCCAAACTTCAGGTTAAACAACTTGAAAATAAGCTAAATGAAGAAGAAGCCTGTTGAACCAAGTGACTAATCACAGGTTTAGTCAAAGAGGCAAAGGAGGAAAAAGATTCAGTGCAGCAAGTGCCACTGGAAATCACTTAGCCAGCTATCCACCATCTGGCTCACTGTGGGGTCAGGCATATCTTTAGTCTGATCTATGAGGAGACCTGCTGTGTGTTTCAAAGTCTTCCTGGAGAATGTGATCCATGATGCCGTCACTTAACTACATCAAGAACACTAAGAGGAAGACCCTGACCACTGAGGATGTGGCGTATGCTCTGTAGAGGCAGGGCGCACTCTGTATGGTTTTGATGGATAAACAGATCCGTTGGTAATTAATATCCCCAAATCTGGTCTGCATAGAATAAGTTTGTATTTAACTTTTCTTTGCAACATATCTTTTACAGTAGATCACACAATATTAAGCTATTTAATACGCTAAAAATGTATTTTTTTATTTGGCATATTTCCCAATGAACATTTTGGCCACTGATATTTTCATCTGCTGGACAACTACTTGTGATACCAGCAAAAAGGCGGCATACACCGGCTAATGTAAACCATCCCTGGTTACTTTTACAAATAGAGAACTGTGGTACTTTAATTATGTCAGAGAGTATTCTGCAAAGTTAAAGACAGCTGGTTTGTGACCTGCACTTTGTCCCCTAATCCAGGGAACTGGCATGTGGTTGAGACCGCAGAATAAGAATGAATCAGTGTCAAGCCAAGGCCAAGACATTTTGAAATTTAGATGTTTTTCCCTCACCAGACACTTGACAGATGGTGGCTACACTGGAATTCAAATTTGACGGTGACTCAGATTGTTACAATGTTAAGCCATCTCGTTGAGATGAGCTTCCACCTACGGTAGCAGACAGTCCATTTACTGAAACAGTTGCTCATGTCTGTTTAATTGACAAATCTGTGAAACTGTTTCTTCATGCGTTTGTGTGTGAATCTGTGTCTCTGTGTGTGTGTAGAAGTTTAGCTGTGAATGTGAGCACAACACATGCGGGGAGAGCTGTGATCGTTGTTGCCCTGGTTACCACCAGCAGCCCTGGATGGCAGGAACCTTCCTCACTCGACACGTCTGCGAGAGTAAGAAAAACACAATGACACTTAAATTACACACAGCTACCCACAATTCCTGCTTACCCAGAAACCAACAATCACTTTTGAAAACTTTCACTACTTGGAAAATGTCCTTTCAGAGATCTTATGGAACTTTAGGTGCCCACTGCACATTTATTTTAATGCAGCATATGCACCCACTCACCACATGTCTGTAATATTACTACAGCACACCTACAGTTTATATGAACACATATAGCATTGAACTGTGGAGGAGCTCAAGGAAATTAATATTTTTGCTGGCCAGTCCAGACCAATCTTTGATATAAGACTGTATAATGCCATCAAAAGTCACCTTTGCATCCATTAACCTTCATCATCTATGTAGCAGCAGAGCGATGAGGTGAGGGCTCCCACCTGTCATCATAAAACTAGGGTTACAACATGTAATCTTCATTTAATTTCACAGAGACTACGCCTTCTAACAGGCTCTGTGATCACTGCTTCTTCTACCTTGACACTGACACAAAAAGACTTAGGTGACAAGTCGTTACAGGTCCTGACTGGCGCAATAGTAAAGACAGATTCAGCCCATTCAGCCCCACAGGGTCTCAGCACTGAACAACCTGTGCTTGCAGCAGCATTATGCAGCCTGGCTCAGAATGGTTGTAAAACGTAATCTAATGCAAGGGATTGACCACTTGGGGAACCTCTTGGGGGAACCATAGAGTCCAAAAAGCAGCCTAATGCAGCACAGGAGGAAGCCCAGCAGCACCACACAGCTTTACAGGTCAGCAGTGCCAAGTCTGAGATCAGACCTGGAGACGGGGCCTGAAATGTTCTGGAGATAAAAGAGGCTTTTGCGCAGATATCCACCACTGTTATTGCTCCAAATAGCACCGTGAACACAGTCATCATACTGTAACTTTCCAGGGAAGTAAAATCCTTTCTCATACTATCAAAAACCTTATAAAATGCTTTGTTTTGGCATTTTATAGGCCTTCACATTAAAGGTGCACAGTGTAAGATATGGCCAGAATTTGATAATGAACTAACACTCTGAACAGAATGTGAAGAGATAACAGTTTGATGTTATGTCAAAGATGTGTGTGTTGATTGCAGATATACAGTATCCATTGAAATTAGCATGCTAACCAGCTAGCCCCATCCTGTCCTGTCTTTTAATACCAATTGTACCTCAATAGTGGGTTATTATTACCATGTAGCGTCCAGTCCATCCTCAATCATTATTACATTAGAGGACAAAGACGTCAAGTCCAGTATTACTTTTTGTTATTTTGAGATTCCTGTGATAGCTCCTGACATGTAGTTCAGCCATCTTTTTATGTCCTCAGTTTGGTCGTCCGTAATTGGAAAAATATTCTCTGGTCCCCTATTACTTGCCCAGTATAAGGTGTACATGGCCAACCAAACAGTGTCTGCAAAGTACAAAGATTACAGTTGCTACCAAGGTAAACACAGCCGTCAGCTGGAGCAACCAAACCAAGCCAGTCAGGCCAATCTATCCAGCAGGCTCACCAGCCACGTTTGGTCAAGGTCTCAGCTCATAAACAAGGTGCGACGAAGAATATGTCTCAGTTTAGTCAATCCCAGATCCGAAATCCACAATACTGGTGTATTTCTCCCGACATACACTTACCATCACTGGCAGGTGAAGTGAATAACATTGATCATCTAGTTACAATTCAGTGTTCTGCTGGAAAAACCTTGGGTCCTGGCATTCATGTGGAAACCACTTGACATGCACCACCCACCCAAACACCGATGTGGACCAAATACACCCCCTCAAGACAACAGCATTCCCCAGTGGCAGTGGCCCATCCAGCAGGACAATGTACCATGTCACACTGTAAAAACAATTCAGGATTGGCCAAAGGAACATGAAAAGGCATCGACCTCCCCTCCATATTCACCAGATCCCAAACTGATTGAGTGTTCACGGGTTGAATGGTTCCCAAAAGTACCCCCGATCCATACTGGGGCCTCCTTGGATCAGACTCGGCTCTGACCTGGTGAGGCATGAACACAGTTCCTCTGGGGATGTCCTGCGGTGTCTAGCAACAGGGCGTTGGTGGTGGATTCTTTGAGTCCTATGGGTTGTGATGGAGTATCAGCACGTCCCACAGATGCTTGATAAATTTAGGATCTGGGACATTTGGAGGCCAGGTTGGTGTCTTGACCTCTTTAACACTTTCTTCAGGCCATCCCTTGGCAGTTTTTCTGGTGTGGCATGGTGCATTGTCCTGCTGGGGAAGCCACTGACATGGGGGAGTGCCGTTACCATGAGTGGGTTATTTGGTCCACAAGGGTTTTTGGGTGGGTGGAACATGTCAGGTGGCATCCACATGAATGCCAGGATCCAAGAACATTGTCCTGTAATGAGACAATCAATTTTATTCATTTCACCTGTCAGTGGTTTTAATATTGTGGCTGATCGGTGTAAAGTTCACAGATCTTGTTATGTCTTCCATAATTGACACACAGTCCAGGGGTAGAAATATACAAATCTGATGTGGCTAGGTCAGCGGCTGGCTAGCCAAGCCAGGATAGCCATGCTAAAGTAGATAGCCAGGCTAAGCTAGTTTACAGGCTTAACGTTTGTTGCTCGTTGAATTCTGTGATCTTAACTCATTGTCTCAAACATTTCCAGGGTCAGATAATCCAAGGTCCCAAACCCAAAATCTGTTGAGAAATGAAGAGATATGCCAAGCACAGAGAGTACAACTAATAAGAACACAGAAAACCTTTCAAATGGAGTCAATATAAAGTTTCGATGTGGCTCTTTTCTTGCTATTATGGTCTTGCTAAAACTGAGCATAGCAAGTAGTTTGGTTGAATTCTCTGTGCTTTTGCCCTGCTGTCGTGACTTGGAGTTAAATTCTGCCCCTGATTAGTTTGGAGCATGTGGCCAGGCATTACACATTGCACCTTGAATTGATCTTCTATTCAAACCGAGACATCCTGGATTAGATCCCTGTTCTGTAAAACCTTTTAAATAATATCCACAGTCACACTGCAGAACAACTCTTTGCTTTTATTTCTGAATTTTAAATGTTAAGCACAGTCAGTAGGAAACGGGGCTAATGCTAGGCTCCCCTCTCACTACTACACTGTGGGAAATGGCAAATACAGGCTAAGACCCACTTTTTCCTTTCTGGACCATGGAGATAACACACTGCTCATGGTCAGTGTGTGAACCTTAGGGTACTGTCTTCAAAACAAGGTTTGATGTTTCTCTGAACTCCTATGTAGCAGAAAGTAAATGGATTAAAAAGGCGATCGTCTTTGCTTCATGCTCAGTATGGTTGGAGAAGGCGGGGGCAGGACTCAACAATCCCATCAAACACAATGCAACAGCACCAAATTTTTGTGTGTTTGTGTTTTCAGAGTGTAATTGCCATGGTAAGGCAGAGGAGTGCTACTTTAATCAGACAGTAGCAGACCTGTCACTCAGCCTGAACATCCAAGGTCAAAACAGAGGGGGCGGAGTCTGCATTGGCTGCCGTGACAACACAGCTGGAATCAACTGTCAGTCATGCGTTGATGGATTCTACAGACCCACGGGGGTACGTCACATATGCACGCACCTGAGCCTCATTTGACATTCTTTATTATGATTAATTGAATGTGTGAAAGTGATTGTTTTCTTCACGATGCCAGGTGAGCGCGGAGGAGGAGAACCCCTGCATCCCCTGCTCATGTGACTCACATGGGTCAATCAGCCAATCATGTGTCGCAGATCCAAGCCAGGCTACGCCCAGTATGCAAATACACTCTTTAATCTTTCTGTCTTTCCTCATGTGTGTCACTCTTGCTCTCTCTGGATATCGTCCATGTTTGAAATGGTACACACACATAGAGAAGTTTTCAGTGAAAACAAACACGTTAGACATTTTAATCAATTTTTAAAGTGGTACTTCAATAACTCCAACATTTCATCGATTCAGTCCTGCTTGATTTCCTATGGGGTTGGGGTTAGACAAGTTCAGCTGCGTGCACAGAAGCCTCTGTTATTGAAAACTGTCTCTGACAGAACAGAACATCTATTTATATTAGAGATAATTTTACTCCTCTTTGTACTTCTACTGTTTTTATGTCTAGAAAGAGGAGCTATTTTAAGTGCAGCCACTTCAAAGAGATACCCATTCTGTTTCCCCTGCGCTGTTTTGCCTTTAAAAAATGTGTGTCTGTGTGTGTGTGTTTGATTGACAGATCAGCCAGCGGGGTCGTGCCGGTGTAAGGAGGGTTTTGGGGGTCTCCAATGTGACAGGTGAGAGACACGCATACGTGTGCGTAAACACACACAGAAAAAGAGACAGACACATTGTGACAGGTGAGCAGAACCTTTCAGCTGTTGTCTGTTCCAATTAGTGCTCGGAAATGACCAGAAAGTTTCCATTAAGCTCTTTGATGGTATTTATTATCACACACACACTCAGTTACACGCTGTAAAGAAGTCAGTGAGTAAATGGACATGGTATAAATGCCAGACATACTGTTTCATTTGCTATTCTGATTTGTTTTTCTTGACTCCAACTTGAATTATTTCTTTAATAACATATTTCACACACTTTTATCTCTAATGGACGCTGAACGCAGCCTGATATCATCAAGTGGAGTCTTGTTTTTCCAAACTTGAGGTTAAATCACAACCAGGGAATCAAAAGATATACAAACAACAACAAGAAGAGCTTTCTGTCTCAACCTGTGAATCTGTCAACAAGGTGCTTGATCTTAAATTGTATTGTCATCATCTTTTATTGCTGTAATGGCTTGTTTGTATTATCTTTTCCCTCACTGCAACTTCCCTGTGGGTCTAATTCAGGTTTAATGTAATCTAATCTAATCTAAAAGCTGATACAACTTTTCCCCCAAACTTTTTTAATGACCTGCCCACAGATTGGGCCAGCAGCATAGACATTGTCTTTTAAATCACTTCTTAAAATGACCTTTAATAGACTTTGCTTCAGCTCACTCTGCCTCTTAAAGCTGGGATAGGCAGCAATCTGGAAATGGGAAAAAAGCAAAACCAAATGGCAGACTTGGAAATAACAGACTACCACGGGCATATGAGTGTGCTTCATACAATAACCCATTGTTTCCCATACATTGATTTATTTAATACTGTTTCATTGTACAGATGCACGGACCTCATTTGTTCATCCCTTTCTTGCCCTGCTTTCTCTCTGTTTTAAATGAGACCACAGATTAGACAAGAATTAGCTAGCTAATGACCTCACGGTCCCTCTACCTTGCTTCCCACCGCTGTGGATTGCTTACCTTGGAAAAGAGCGGACAGCAGCATGGGAGACAGACCTCTGGCCGGTGGCTGTAGCAGCTCGAATTTGGCCAGCGCAAACCCCTCTAGCTCTGGGTGCCAGTGCCAGATCTAACCTGTGTGACATCAGCAACAGAAAGTTTGCTGATCATGTGGGGGGTTGGGCTGTCTGTACCCCTGGCACCGGGGTTCGCACTGGTTGGATTCAGGTTGTAACCGCTGACTGGGGGTCTCTGTCTGAAACTGCTGTCACCTCTTGTCTTGGCAGGGTGGTCTGGAGCAGTGGGGAGATAAGGGGAGGGCTCGCTGTGATTCGAGGCTCTAGCTAACGTTAGCTTTGTAAATGTGAACTTGAGGCAGCAGTTGTGAGCCTTTATCTCAGCTGGATAACTTTTAGCAAAACTTTCTTTCCATCTTTGAAATACATCGCTGATAATGACATGTTTCTTGTTTATTATCAGACTCTCTTTTAGACTTTCTTTTTGATAAGTCCATCTTTCTTTTTTTTGGGGTTGCTTTGCAGTGTAGGCAGTAAGTTGCCAATGCTGTAATAGCAACTTTATCTGCAGGTTTCTTCGCCATTGAATCAGGCTTTCACCAAAGGGGTGTGCATGCACATCTGTATTTGTAAAACAGCCAGTAGGAATGCCCTCTCTCTGAAATGACCTGTGATAGGCTTAAGTCTCCTGTCAAGTGTTATGCGGGATTTATACTTTTGCGTCAAATCGCCGTACCTACAGTGCAGGCTCTGCGTTGACGTAGAGCCTACGCCGTAGCCTGACATGCACCTCCCCAGAAATGTAACTATATGTCGCGGTGACGCAGACCTCCTGTCTATTTTTGTGAGCTGAAACCATTTCCCTCAGTGGAAACAAAGCTTTTATTTACTTTTATTTCACAGATAAAAAAACCAAAACAATAAATTGTCAAGACAATAAAGCCTCCACAAAAATAGCATTTTAAGTCTTGTGTGTGATTTATCCTGGCTTCATATGAGTAGAGGAAATCTCTGCTCATCGCTAGGCTAATTTATACAATGTAAAATGCCATAGGCTTGTGCTAATAACGTTAGCATGTTGTATTTGGAAAACGTGTTTAGTTGTAATGGAGCCAAATTTTGTAACGTTACCTTTGTTAACTGTCAGGTTGTCCCTGGCTTCGTATGAGTGGAGGAAAAAGTCGGCTAGACACAAGGCTAATCTGTGCAATGTAAAATGCCATAGGCTTGTGCTAAAAACTTTAGTATGTTGTATTTGTGGGGAAAATGTGTTCAGCAAATGGCAAGAGCTTTGTCTGTGAATGCTGTGAGTTGTAATGAAGCCGATTTGTGTACTTGTGTTTGAAATTGTCTCTACTAAGCCATATTTAATGTGTGTTTTGAATCAACTAAACTTTACAGCACTTCACAGAAACCTCCATAGCCGACCAGTGTTTTGGAGGTGTAACTGCAGAGTGACACAGACACACCACTGCACAAGTATAAATCCCCCCTTAGATTTTCTAAAGCCTGGAAGCAGAGCCAAGAGGAGGTGCAGAAGTCGAGTTTTCTGTCCGTCCTTTTGAATTACATTATGCTTAAAGTTTATTATGGGACTTTTGTCCAATAAGCTTTAATAGAGGAGTTTCTTTTACACTAATGTGTTTCCTAAGACTCCACATACATGCATGTCGCCTGAGGTGCGAGGTCAGCTGTTTGCTTCAAACTAAAGGATCAGTGTCTGGCTCAGAGACAGTATGACTGAGATGGACGAAGCGTTTGTTCGGAGAACTGAACCTTTGACCTTGTAGTGAAGGGAAGGCCTCTTTAACACTCGTCATCTTTGTCTTCATTATTGTTATTAAATTCATTTGTCTGCAGGTGTGCCATTGGTTATATGGGCTACCCAACCTGCCAGCGCTGTAACTGCACTGTGGAAGGAAGCAGCAACGATGACCCGTGTGTAACACCCTGTGTGTGCAAGGTACACTCACTCACACACTTTTAATGTGCACAAATAAGTACTCTGCGCTAACCTTTCTAGCCCCGTCATCATTATCTTCACCACATTAACACTGCAATAACATGCTTTGTGCTCATAACGTCAGTGTGAGGGCAGCCCATAAACTTTGCTGCGTCTTTGTTCTCTCTCTGTCTCTCCTTCTGTCGTTCTCTCCTGCAGGAAAACGTGGAGGGAGAAAACTGCGACCGCTGTAAGCTGGGATTCTTCAACCTCCAAAGAGAAAACCGACGCGGCTGCGAAAAGTGCTCCTGCATGGGCGTTTCCAGTCAGTGCTCAGGCTCCACATGGACCTATCAGAATGTAGGCACACACACGATTCTTCTCTGTCAGCCAATAGGGATGTCTCTTTATCTGGGTTTTACCATAGAATGTAACCCTAACCCAAACCCAAAGATTTTAAAAGACTTGGTAAAATAGAGAGATACAGAATGATATATAAACCTTAAAAAGTACAGGCACTGCTCTTTAAACAAATAATAATCCAGCCAGATCATCCAAACAAAATAGTAGTATTTCCTTTAATAGAATTAAAATGTCAGTGTTCTAAATGGGTGAATGCATTGGTCTAAAGTTCGACAATCCACAGCAGAACATGACAGGTAGGACACTGTGTTTCATTTCTGCACAATTAGAGCAGTGTGTGCTGTTTGTAACACATACAAATTGTCGCTGGTGTAATAAAGCCACCTCAGCACTGAAAATCTTTTAGAAAAAGATTTTAAAAGTGTCACAGTCTACCAGACGCACCAGTCGCCTTCCACAGCATGATACCTGTCATTTCTGTTTAAACAAGACAACCAGCTGGAGACCGTCAAAGGAGGGCAAACATTATTAACTCCTGCAATTACTGTAAACGAAATTGAAATCCTGGCGCCGTGCCATATGTACATGACACATATTACAGTGCACACTTTATGTGATGCGCTTACCCTTACAGCCCTGAAAGCATTTTAAACCAACATCTCAGAGCAGAAACATTTATTTCAACAGAGTTGTTGCAGTTACTAGATCCGCCTGCATCCGAGGACCAAGTTAAGACTGTTTCAGTCTTTGGTGTGGAGTCCAGCGTTGGTGAACCTAGACACATGAATTTTGTAGATGGAATTGTAGATGTCCAAATTTCCACTTTATGACTTCTTACCCATGTTGGCTTAAATTTTGAGTTTAAAGTTTATACTGGTCCATGGAAACATAAGTTGACAAAGCAATCTTATCACAATATCCACCTCTTATGGCTCGATCTTCTAAAGTCAGTAAACTTTCTCTTTCTTATCTCACAATTTCCTTTAGTAGAGTATGTACCTACATTTTAGTGGTGGACAAAATTGAAATTGCGGCAAACTGAGTTAACCTAGCAGAATGCATTTAATTGCACTTAGTTTTTTATCTGCTTCTGTCATTTTCATGATTTTCTCCTGCATACATTTGCATAAAGGGAACAGAATCACCCCACTGATTACCCAAAAGAAATGTCTCAGATGACAGGAAAGCTGCTCTTCCACACTAATGCCCCAGTTTCATAAATACCCTTCAGGTGCTGAACACACATGACACAAGGTGAAAAAATAATAAATTAACCTGGCTCAGAGATTTCTGAATAGCAAGAATGCATCTGGAATTTAATAAAAAAAGAGTCACTTGTTGCGTGTGAGTAGCAGCAGGGTATTCAATGACAAGTTTTTACCAAATGCGCATTTAAGAGAGTGGATGTGGATGGGGCAGAGTGGAGGTGAGCGAAAAGGAGAAGAGTGAAAATGAGGGGAGAGGAGAAGAAGAGAGGGCAAGACTGGAGAGACGAAGGGTGGAGACAAGACAAGAGGAGGGAGAAGGAGAGAGGTGAAAAGAGGAAAACAGTTTTTGACTGACAGGCGGGGTGGGAGAGGAGGGGAGAGGAGATGCTGACAGGATGACAGCTCTGATTTAGACACCGATAGTGTGTGTGTGTGTGTGTGTGTGTGTTCAAAAGGGGAAGCCAAGGTCAGGTTAATTGCAACGACAGATGTGTGTCTGGCTGTCTCTCTTTCTGTCTCTTACACACACACACACACACACACACACACACACACACACACATGCACACACAATCCTGCAGGAGTTGAGTTAAAAAAAACCTCTTTTTAGGTGTCACGTGTTAGACTACCTGGCTGAAATGTGATGTATATATGTGTAAAGAATCGTTAATCATGTCTCAGTCTCATTCCAGTTGACCCTTTGCTAAGTCCCGCCCCCCAATCATAACGTCGCATTGGGCCGGCTCAGACCAGGGTCTGACAACAACAACCTTGCCATGCTCCATTGACTCTAATGCAATTGTTTCAGATTTCCTTCATTTTCAGGCAGGTTTTGTGGATTTGGAGCTAAATGTTGTGCCTGGGGCACGTCGTGTATTCATGATACTCATTACCTGGAGAGGTTGGAAAAAGATATACATTTCTTCCCTGTTCCAAAACCAAAATCAAACCCTGAAAAGTGTAGGGTTAGCTAGCTAGCTACTGAAGATACAGCCTACTGAATGTAAGTGAAGGGAAGCAGGGAAACTTCACTGATATTCAACCAGCAATTAGCAAAGACAACCAATCAGAGCCGAAGAGTCTCTAACGCAGCTGTCAATCCTGTCAGTCATTGCTTGTGAACTGTGGTCAAACTTGGGAAGTTTGGAAGTTGGTCCGCCCAGTGAGTGGTGCTGAGGTTTGGCTCAAATGTTTTTAACATGGCGCACGGGTCACAAACTTTCTCAGTTTGATTGCAGTTCCCGAGCTTGACTGACAGGACTGACAGCTGCGTTAGAGACTCCCCGGCTCTGATTGGCTGTCCCTGTTCACGTGTGGTAATGCCATTAGAAACAATATAAGGAGGAAAGGAATTTGATCTTTTTCACAGATGATCTGTCTCATGTACCACTGTCAGGATATAGTGACAGTTTCAGCAAATGTAATGAAAGAGATAGTTGTATAAAATTTAATTCTGAATTAACCATAAGAGTCGAAACCAGTTGGACTGAGAACTAAAAGGGGAACAACGCCCATTGTCAAAATTCATATATGTTACTCCTATGGTTCTAGCTCCTGACTTTATACCCAATGACATCACAAGTAGAGAGTAGCACATGTTCACAAATACTTATTTAAATTTACTAGGCCATGTACATTATACTCTTGAAGTCTTAATTTAGGTGGCGTCCCCCTTTAAATAAGTGTCGATTTGTTGTTCCGTTTATGGCTATATTATCTTAGATGACAGTTAAGGCCCAGATCACGCAGAAAGTGTTTTAGCATCTGGAGGCGGTTTTTGTAATTGTTTTTAATGAGAATGAAGCTTTTTGCTCACGTTTTTTGGCGTGACTGCGCTTAAGGCACTTGCCGTTTTTGCCAGAGTGCTCTGAACTCCTTGCCCCAAGTCATCTCTTTTTTTGACATCTTTTTTCCCATTGTCCAATCAGATGACTTGAGAGGCGGGCCTTCACGACAACAATTTTACAGTTGGTAAACAATGGAGAAGAAACTGGTGGTATCGGTTGCTGGATACCCAAAGCTATATGGCCCTGACGATAGACAGTAGGTTGTCGAACTGCCCCTGAGTCATCCTAAAATATGCCTGGAAACAGCCATCATGGAGGAGAAGCTCCTGGACCAGCTGGCGGTACTCCCCATGATCCACCCTCTTTTATAGGGTCTCATGTACCCACACAGATCTCTGTTTCCCTGTGCCCAACAAAGTATTTACTGACAGCCTCTCACCCTCAACCAGAGCTGCAGCAAGTACCCTCTGCCTCAACATTCTAGGAACTAGATACTGATTACTGTAGAAAACAAAACCACGAAAAAAACGTTAGATCGATTACAGGGGAAGGTTAGTGATGAGGACACATCACATGAGGACGTGATGGGGTGGTTGGCAACAATAAAAAGGTGCGGCAGACTTTTTTTTTGTAGTGGTGGCATTTAAAAAAAGCAGTGCAGTGCGCCTCTCTGTGCTATTAAGGCTTCAGGATGTTAAAGGATATTTCAGGGACGTTTTTACCATCAGTGGACCATTGGTGTTAGGATTGACACTGATATTGGATTAGGACAGGGCAATATAGAGAAAATCAAATATCACAATATTCTTGTCCAAAACCCCCGAAATGAAGACAGATTTTTGATGAATAATCATCAGTAATGTGGATATTCTGACTAATTGCATCACTTTACTGTTCAGCATTTAAAATCAGGAAAAGACAACACTTATGATATTATGATATCCAAAATCTAAGACAAAATCTAGTCTCACATCATAATATCAGTATACAGCCTGGACAGCAAAAGCTAAGAGATGTCCAGTTGGTCAATAGAACAGGAGGAACCTGCATAGTCGATGTACTGAAACAGTCAGACTGTAGTTATATAGCAGGCAGCACAAAGCATGACCACCAGCCGGGCATTATAAGTAAAGCTGGTCAGATGATTAAGGTGTTCACACTGAACATAACGGGTGACTGACTTTAATATGGTTGCTGTCGGATGTGACTGATCTGCTAACAGTGAGCGCAACTTGAGTCTTTATTTCAGTGTGAAGGTCAGTTCCGTTTGAAACTCTCTGAATATACTTGAAAAAATCATACTGGAATCCTTTCAAACATTCGTATGAATAGCTCTCTTGATCACTGTATTTGCAGTGAAAGTGAAGGGCACACTACTCTTTGCTGAAACAGGGAAAAGAGCCCAATTTTGCCCAAACAGAATGACCAGAGCTGTAGGTAATTTTCCAATATTACGCTGAAGTGTTTCTGGGTGTTGAATCTTAAACACCTGCACATATGATTTCTTTGTGTGCTTTGAAATGAGACAGTGAACTTCGGTCTAAGGCTGTTTTCATGTCAATAGAAGAACAAGAACTGTTGTTTTCTCAGTTAATGGAGCTGAAAGTTGCCTGAATCCTTAACTTTTTCCTCCCTTTTCTACCCGAACCTTGTTTTGCAGGAGACAACTCTGACAGGCTGGCACCTGCTCGGAGATACAGGAGGCAGAGTGTGGTCCGTTCACAGGCAGACACCTCCATATCTCAGCGCCCGACACTCAGACGTTGTGAATGATCTTGGCTCTGCCTACTACTGGAACGCACCCGGACTATACTTGGGAAACAAGGTTAGATGCAGACACACACGCTCGTATATGTTTACGCCCTCTTTTCATATACTGTGCTGTCAAAATCAAATTGAAATGATCAATGATGTCAAACATACAGCCGACTGGCCAAAACCAGCCTGCCTGCTCAGAGGTGCCAGGTTTCAGGAGCAACAGTGAGGACCCAAATTCATGTAAAATGCTGCCTCAGAGGCTTTTCCATCCTGACCAGATTACAGTTCTCTGAAAAAACAATGAATACTTATCGGGGTCAAGTTTAACTACATATTGAGCATGGTACAAAATATTGTCGGTCAGCAGCTTCAGCACAAAAGAGTCTGTCTCAGACCTCTATTTTAAAATAGTATTGGTGAAATCCTATTGCCAAGGCACTGCCTAAACTCAAGATTTGTAAATGGTTTGTAAGGCAGGGGATAATTCAACCTGCCTCCTCAACAACCTCTACTTTAGTTTGGTGTGGCGCTGCCTACGCAGGAGTATGGAAAAATACACATGTAAAGACAGTGAGTAGTAGACTGGCTGGCCTACCCAAACGAACCGCACTTTGGGGGCAAACAAACTTGAGTGCGACTGAACTGAACCAAACAGGGCAGGTGTTATTATGGCAATGGTTTAACTGGTCTGGCCCACGTAAGACCAAATTGGGCTGCATGTGGCCCATGTACTAAAATGAGTTTAATGGCCTTGGTTGAACATTTACTTCGCGACAATAATGCTTTCCCATTTACTGAATCTTTTAGCTCTGAGCAAGCCGTCTGTCTGTCTACACTTCACTTTCAGTGCTTAAAAGCAGTTGTACTGCACTTGAGAGCTCCCATGTATTACTGTTACTGATTGTATGAGTTCAAGGCTCAGTAATCAAGGATGGATTTTATTTTTACAGGTCTAATTTTACTTTCACGGTTTTTTTCATGTGTAGATTTTTCTGCACTGTTGAGACCCACGCTGACAACTGGGGAATATGAGGAGACACTGCAAATTATATTTAACTCTCAATTAATTACACCTGTAATTATGTCTGTACTGGGTGAAGTAATGACAAGGGTATTTTACAGTTTTATTTCTTTTAGTACAAAGGAATACTTCGCACATCTATTTCCAAACAGGTGCATGGAGAGGGACGAGCAGAGCACAACTGATAGAAAAACTACCGCAACTTGCAAAAATAGTGATTTTCCATAACTAGACCTTCATAGAGCAAACAGTTTTGTAACAAAAAGAAGCCATCTTAAGCAGGAGTGGCTGTGAGTTTGCAGTTAGTCACATTACGCATGTGCACCACACATCAATTTGTGTGACAGTCTACAGTATTATACATAAAGATAGAGCAGAGCCCTGGACTAAGAGGCATCTGGTATTTAAAGTGTATAGCGGAATGAACAACCAGTTAAATGAATATGAATATAAATAGAAGCATAACATCGAAACACAACTAATGGATAATATAAAAAAAAGGTGCAAACATGTCAATATTTATTGCATCTTAGTGAACATTATACACAGTATAAATAAGTGGTGCTGATTGCCAGACTCAGTGCAGAGTAGTCATGAAATGGAATGCCTTATTAGCTGTACTATATTGTCTAACTTTGCATTAGAGGGACGGAGGTGATGATGTCCGATATGAAGTGTAGTAGTGCAGGGTTTTTGTAGAGTGGGAAGGGGGGATGGGGGGTTCAGGAATCAAACAGCTTGAGGAAAGAAACTGTTGCAGAACCTTGCAAACTTCGTCTGGTTGCTGCAAAACCTTCCACCTGATGGCAGGGGGGCAACCAGACTGTAGGAGGGGTGTCATGGTCACCACTTCTAGGTGGTAGGGTGACCTCTTCAATAGCACAGAAGCGTAATGAGATGTCATAGTGAGCATCATGATAATGCACTGCTATGGGACAGTCTATCATTTCTGCATACAGTGCGTTTGTGCTCACTGATCTTAATTCTTAGATAATTACAGCTGTGATTATGTCTGTGCTTGGTGAAGTGATAACAAGGGTATTTTACAGGATTGCTTCTCAGTTAAAAAAAACACATGCATGGAATTCAGTTTAAGTTTGAGTGGCTGTCAGTGCACTGGATAAAAAAAACATCCTTTGAATGTAGGATGAACAAAATAACAGTAATATGACACAGTGCCTAACAGTACACAAAACGCTGCCTCAGAGATAACCATAGAGTTGAGTGAGACCTCTCTAACACAGTCTCAACAACAATAATCTTTTCAAACATAAAATGTTTTCAGAGGCTTTGCACTGGATTTTATTAGATTGGTCAGATGTTTCTGTTGTTGCTGTTCCCTATAGATAGACATCACTGTCATCCTATAGCGAGCTTTTGAATTGATTTGAATGTACAGCACCTAGTATGAAAAAATACATATTTATAAGGTACCACTCCAAGAAAAGTCCTTACTCCCCAATAATTTACTCTATGATACAATTTCAGACATCAAATTTCGACTGAATAAAGCAATACTATTTTTCAGCGCTGCCTCTATTTTTTTTGTAGCTTTCTTTTTTTTTGGCTTTATGGTCTGGCACCTGGTCACTACCTTTTTATTAAGTCCCAGCCTCACCTGCCTGCTGTGCCTAGGAGTGTTCACAACACAGCAAAAGAAGAGGAAAATAAGAAAATACAGGTCAGATTCTCTGCAGATAAATACGCCACCATACAGCACAGTCTTTACATTGTGTTTTATTTTTATTTTTATTTTTTAGGAAAATTAGCTCCTGGTGAAAACCTCCTGAATATATGAACCCCAAAGGAATTCTTACAAGGAGAAGTTTGTAATCAATTATCCAATCAGCTGTGTAGTTTGAGACACTGGACCATTTGCTAAGTCCCGCCCCCGGACGCAGACTGGCCAATCATAATGTGGCATCGGCCTGGCTCAGACCAGGGTCCGACAAAAACACAGCTGTGCCCCAGATTTCCTTCATATGTCCTTAATTTTCAGGCTGGTTTTGTGGCTTTGGAGCTAAATGTTGTGCCTGGGGCACGTCGTGTATTCATGATACTCGTGTATTCATATACATGATACTAGGTTGGAAAAAGATATACGTTTCTTCCCTGTTCCAAAACCAAAATCAAACCCTGGAAAGTGTAGGGTTAGCTAGCTAGCTGCTGAAGATATAGCCTACTGAATGTATACACATGCTGCTTTTGCTTTTTAATGATTATAACAGTGAAACAAAGACCGACCCTGCTGTACAGAAACCAGTGAAGGGAAGCAGGGAAACTTTGCTGATATTCAACCAGCTCTGTGTGTCATCACAGTGTGTGATGAATGGTGTTTAACTTCCTGTGGAGATCCCTGCTCATCTGGCGGAAGTTTTGAGTGTAACACCGTTCTTCTGCACACACTGCGATGCCACACAGCTGGTTCAATATCAGCAAAGTTTACCTTTATATTCATTGTCTTGTGTGGTGATCAGCAGTGATGTGGTGGTTCACTTTTACACTGTGATCTGTAGCATATAGTTCGGCTTTAGCTTCTAACTGTCTTTGTCTTTTTAACCTGTTGTTGCTGCTGAGTCAGTTTGACATCCTGGATATATCCTTCAAACACAGACTGTAGACCCCTCTGTCTGCTTCTCTCTGGAATCACTGTTTCATTTTTCCAAAAACATGATAATATTTCTTCAGGGAGTGCAGTCAGATATGGTGTGGTCTCCATGCTTAGACAGCTTGATGGACCATCATAAAGGGGCGGGGATTAGTGAAGGGTTATCTTCACACCTTCACATATCGCTGCAAATACTAGTCTAATGATGTGATACTTTTTTCTTAATTTCTTTAAGTAGATCAAGCAGGATATTTTTATCAGTGTTACTTCCAACCGACTGTTCCCATCACAACATTAAAAGTTGCCACCATTTCACAGCCTAATGACCGCGGTGACAGGCAAATATGAAGAAACTGACATGAGGCTACATCATTAGGATGGGCTTGAATATATAAATAGATCCAGTTTGTGATCTCAAAGTATATTCCCTGGATGTAAATCTAGTGAGAAAGTACCCTGCTGGGTGTTCACCTCCCTCCCTCCCAGCCACTGCTCCTCTGTATCTGCGCCTGCTAATGTCGACTGTTTGAATTTGCGCTGCAGTTTTCTGCGGTCGCGATTAGACTTTATCACTCCAGCTGGCAAATAGCTGCAGTCCATGTTTCTGAAGTCGAGTTGTTGCCCTGCTACAACAACAGTCTGACTGTGATGTTTGTCTGGGTGTCATGGCTTAGAGGACTATACCACAGAATTTCATTACTTTGCACCCTGCAGGCCTAGCTTGTCATCTCACTTCTTTGTCTGATCCTCTATCCATCCCTCCCTCCCTCCCTCTAACCATCCCTCCATCCCTGCTTCTTTTCATTGGTCTGCTTCTCTGACTCTCACTCCGTCTCTCCAGGACTCCCATTTTTCACCTCCCTGTTCCTAAATCATCTCCCTCTACTTCCCCCAAGCTTTCTTGCCTCTCTCTTTCTGTATCTCTCGCGCTCGCTTTGTGTCTCTCAGGGTAAACAGTGTTTCGCCTGTTGAACTCGATAATCAACTGTTTTTCTCTTGGTGCTCACACACACACACACACACACACACACGCAGGCACAAGCACACACTCACACACATGCACACACACAAACAGAAACACATATTCTCATTCAAACACACACCCGCACACACAGAGTCACACACACTCCCAGGCCTATATAAGTCAGATAATGATGTGTTTTGGAGGCATTAGGGACAGCGGAGCAGAACCGAATGCCTCCAAACATGGGAAACAAACAAATTACAACTATGTGTGAGTGTGTGTGTGCGTGCGTATGTGTGTGATGGCTAGAAGCAGTGTGCGAGTACTGTATGAAAAAGCGATTCTTTGCTTCAATCTCTGATCGTGTTACAGAGATAGATGCTATGTGACTTGATTGTGCGACTCTTTTAGACACACACACACGCACACACACACACACACACACACACATACACAGTGGGGTCTGTCATGTTAGTGTGTATCATTGGAAGTGACAGGCTGTATGCGTAATGACAAGCTAGCAGTGGATGTATAAGAGTATAACTGTGTGTGTGATTACATTCTTAATTCTCGTGCATGACCTCCTGTATCATTAATGCCAAAAGATGCTCATTGGCCCATTAGTGCGCTCTGTGGATGCTCATTGGTCCAGAAGCATGTTCCACTGATGCTCATTGGGCATTTTATCGCCTGTGTAGGTCCAGGGACTGCTCACTCACAAAGATGGGCATTACTATCGTTAAAGCGTGCGCTGTTTAGAATAATATTTCTGGTTTATGTGGCAGTGAAGTGCAGATATGAAGAGATCAGCATCAAAAGCCAAGTATGAACCCACAATGTCACAACTACGAGAGTCTAGTATTATTGTAATAAGGTGGTCTGCATGTTTAAAATAAAATAATGTTTTGGTTGAAACTTGTGCTTTACAGGACTGTTAACTTTTGGGAATATCAAGCAGAGGAAGCAGACACTTAAACAGGCCTCAAGCTTCATATTTTAGGCAGCTCTAATGGATATTTTTATGTTAACATGCACAGTAATATTCCACTATTATTCCAGATATGACAGTATTCTGTATTTGATGAGTAATGTAAACAGCATATTCAATTTGGATCCTAATTCCTAATATAGCATTTTCTGATTAAAGGCCCTGACACACCTAGTCGACGTCGGAGAACTAGCAGCGACGAGAGCCTCATGATGCGTTGCCTCTCGTCGCTGTGTCATGGCCAAAAAGTTGCACATGAACACACCATCGAGCATGTGTGATCTATGCCTGCTGAAGAGACATACCCCTCCACACCAGCAGATGGCAGTCGTCTTTAGTCGTCATTCAAAAAGGGAAACAGGAAGACCGTCTTGATGCTAGTTAGCACATTAACAACACGGTCCAATGTTGAAAGAACAATGCATATTTACTGCGTGTCAGTGAACAGTGAGACAAACCTTCACGAAGCATTTCTGCAAAAGTTTGTTACAATCTCACACCTTTTCAACTTTATCTCTTTGTTTACATTCCTCACTTCTGTTTCTCTGTTTGTGCGCTGAGCTGAACCGCCAATCAGAGTGATGTCATTCACCAGCAGCCTCCGCTGTGGCAACACTGATTCAATAGGCTGAATCAGCAGAAAAAAGGCCAACAAATGCCGACGAGAGCCAATAGTGCGGAACACACTGCGCTGACGAGGGCGGCAAACGCTCACCAACAGCCCAACTTTGACTGACAGCCAACCGTCGGCTTGGAGTGTTGTGTTCCCTTAAGACATGTAGGATATGCTTGTATTATTTGGGCAGCGCGCTTGGAATATGCATCTCAATTGGGGTTCTCATTCATAGCATTCATTTCGATGTCTCACTATGGGATAGTGAAACATCTCACCCATGCTACTCTGTGAACAGGGGTTATGCAAGTAACCTAAAGTTTTTACTGCAGTCTGGACTCACCACCTCTTGCCTGTTTATACTGTATAATGTCCGTGCTCATGGATACACTGTACACAAACCAGCTAACCTATAGTTTTCATGTTGGGGTAGAAATGTACGGCCAAAACAAAAGCCCACATTTCTGGTTGAAAGGAGAAACGTACCTGATTTTAAACAATATAAAAGACTCAGATACCAACACTTTTTCTGGTGTATCACAGCGTTGACCTTTTTAGCAAAGTAGTGTAACAAAATAAAGAGGATCACTGTGTTCACACAGTTGAACAAGTCCACCTATGGTGAAAAAATCATGTTTGAACTGGCACAACTGGCTCCAGCTGTTCTACGTTTCCATATTTTGAGGTGGTAAACGACAAGTTAGGGTATCGACCCCTGTCAAACACAGCCGAGAATGGCCTGGACATGTAAATATTAGTATCAGTGATATATTAATTTTCATTAGCCACGTAAAGTGCAAAGTCGGAATATTGTCTTTTTTGAAATAATGTAAATGTAGTCAGTGGAATACATAACTTGTATGTATGTGTTTTAGCTAAGTTCAGGGGAATTTGGTTGATATAATTTTTTGTGACTCAGGGCTTTGGATCGATTTGAGCAATGTCGTAGAAAATGTAGATGTATCATTTTTTCTGAGCACTTCAAGAACTTCTTCTCCATGTTGCCTGAAAAGGTAGAATTTCAGAGTTTATTTGTGAACTTGGAAACAGCAGTTGTCCATGTAATTTAAGCTTTAAATTGGGTTAGCAGATGTTCTGGAGCTTCTGCCAGCGAATCACATGATCTTCATTAGCAGATGGAGTTTCCTTAGTCTAACTTATTATTGAAGGTCTTTAATTGTACCGACGCAACATTAGAGCCAGATTATTATTTTAAGTATCATTAATGGTGATTATTAGTGTGTAATGGTCCAAATGTTGTTTTAGAGTCACTGTGACGAGAGGATTCTGAGAAAAACTGCTGTGTATATTAACTTGCGGAATTTTTGAGCAGTAATCTGGTCAGAAGTTAAGTTGTTGAATATCCAAAGGAAAAATCAGCTATCAGCGACTTTGTCAGCCTTCAAAAGCAGTCACATCCTAACCTCCTTGTATCCATCTTGTACCTAGATTTACCTACAGATTCACAGTCAGATAAAAGGCTCAAAAACAAGAAGTGCTCATCATTTAGAGAAAAAGAGTGACAGAGATGGAGAGAGAGAGTACTGGGGGGTTGAGGCAGGGAGATACAGGAGATGATGGATGAACATGGAAAGAGGAGACACATCCTTTGCCGACAGCTGATGAAAGAAAGCACAGACTATGTTGAAACTTGACAGACACACACAAACACACACAGCTAAGCTCGTGTTACATTTCATCCTAACTCCTATCTCCAACTCTGTCTCTGCCTTCTACAACTTTCTTGAACCATTTTTTCTTGTCTGCCTTGTCTTCTATATTGTCCTGTGAAGAAGAAGTAATACAAAATAATAATCCTTTAAGAGAAAACCCTGCTACAGGTGCAAACCTAAGGCAGGAAAGTGTTTAGAAAAATGCTCCAGTTTCACCTTGGTTATAGAGGTTGACACCTCAGAGATGTGATGAATGAAACCTGTCTTAAAAGTGTTTCTGTAAAATATTTCTGTGGAAAGAAATTCTCCCTTTCTGTACCAAATACACAAGAGGTACATCAGCTTTTACCAAGCAGCTGAGCTGTGACTTATGAGAGAGAGAAATGTGTGTGTAGAGGAGTTTGTGTATAGTGCCACTCCTAATCTGCTCTTGATTGCATGAGATGGATTTCCCCTCCCATTTTCTCACTTTCTTCTCTCCCTCTTCTTTTTTTCACTTACATGGCTGAAAAGTGCCTTTACATCAATCACAGTGGATTTGTTCCAGTTTTCATCAACCAAATAATTTGGTGTCACACACATTTGTGTTCCTGGAAAGTGTGTGCAAAGCTCCACATAGCAATCCCGGTGGCTCAGGAAAGAAAAAAAGAGAAGAACATCATTACACCTGGTTTTCATTTCCAGTTATACAGCATAAATGATCATTGCAATCCTGATCCACTGATGTTTTCATTACAACAACACAATTAATGTCAAACAAAATATACCACATAGTGCATGTGTTTTGAAATTAAGACTATATGTCAAGTAAACGTTGCTTTCTGCTGGTTTTTTAGAGAGCATGAAATAGCATGAAAGCTACTCACAGCCCTTTATTACTGTCAAAATGTGTGAAGTAATCGCTTCATAGAGAAGTGTAGAATAACCCAGTTTTGTGCCATAAAGCTTTGTTTGCTTTGTAAAGCAACCAATCTGATTTCCTGTCAAATCCAAACTGTTTAAATTGTGGAGGCTTATAGAGGCTGATGGTGTTGTGTTAACAGTGGGAATGTCAGTTTCAGTTCATTTTGCTTTCGGTAGCCTAACACACATGAAGTGGTTACTAACCTGTTAATTTTTAAGGAAAAAAAAAACAGACAAAATGTTGTGAAATACATGGGGCTTCTTAAGCGCGATTTACACTTGTGCGGCAGACCTTATGCCCCAGCCTATGCATGTCGCCTACACCATTTCACATTTAATACTTGTGCGGTGGTGTGTCTGTGTCACTCTGCAGTTATACCCCTAAAACACTGGTCTGCAGCGGGGTTTCAGTGAAGCGCTATAAAGTTTAGTTGATTCAAAACACACATTAAACATGGCTTAATATTGACAGTTTCACAAAATGGCTTTTTTCCCCCCACAAATACAACATGCTAATGTTTTTAGCATTTTTGCATTTTACATTGTATGAATTAGCCTAGCAGCTAGCAGAGATTTCCTCTTCTCTGTGAAACTAGGGACAGCAGCAACATTTAGCAAAGGCAACGTTACAAAATTCCGCACCATTACAACTCACAAGATTCACCGATAAAACAACTGTCTTATACTAAACACGTTTTCCAAACAAATACAACATGCTAACATTATTAGCACAAGCCTATGGCATTTTACATTGTATAAATTAGCCTAGCGGCTAGTAAACTTTTACCTCTTCTCATATGAAGCCAGGATAAACCCTGAAGTACACACAAGCCTTAAAATGCTATTTTAGTGCAGGATTTATTATCTGCACAATTTACTGTTTCTTATCTATGAAATGAAAGTAAATCAAAGCTTTGTTTCCACTGAGGGAAATGGTGTCAGCTTACAAAATTAGACAGGAGGTCTGCGTCGCTGCAATGTGTAGTTACATTTCTAGGGGGGTACATGTCAGGCTACGACGTAGGTTATGGCGTAGGCTCTACGTCAACGCAGAGTGTAAATGTCTGTCAGGACCAGCATTGCCTGTGGTAATTGCCAAATTAGGGTCTAGCTCTCACTCGACGCAGGTGTTGCGCAACAGAATAAGCTGAAGAGTTGCCAGGGTACCCGTGGATCCTTGAAAAGTCTTAAAAAGTCTTAAATTCATGTATCTAAAAGTAAGGCCTGAAACTGTCTTAAATTCATTAGAAATGTCTCAAATTGGTCTTAAATTCATTACTCAAATGTCTTAAAATTGTTGCGGAAGGAATATTTAATCTGACTTTATTTCTTTTCTTTTTTTTATTCTCGTGGCACTTTTCTGTGAGTATCCATGCGCCGTCCAATAACGGCGCGCGCTGGTGGTAGCATATACACAATGAATGGGTTCGTCGGTGGAGGTCTGCGCTTTGCGCGCTCTCTGTGAAAAGGGCTTAACAGCACGCGCTGGCCACCTGGCACTCAATATGCTGCTGTAGTGGTTTGTTTTCCAGACATGTGAGTATCTTGGAGCAGTGGAAGTTATTATTTATGACTTTTTACTTGTTGGCAGTGATTTGTTTTCCACAGAGCTCTACGTGCGAGCATTTTACTCACATTTGTGACTAAAAATAGTTTTGTGCAAGCAAAATAAATCATTCAGCACGCAGTGCGAGTCCAGATTTCAACAAGCAGCAGAAACAAAAGGCGAATCATGCAGGTTGTGGGTTAAACGGGGGTCACAGACAGGAATACGGTGGTCAAATAGCCTGCGGTGGCTCTGCGGCGCAAAATAACGGCTTACCGGCGGCGACAGAGAAGTCCGACTCCAGGTCCAGTAGCCTAATTTCCTCTTTTGTTGGCGTCATGACTGCCGTTCACATTTCTCTCTGTGGCAGGTAATGGCCCACAAACCTCACCGCACTTTAGGGACTGTTCTTTACTTGTCAGGGGAGGAAGGTGGCTGGTTGATTTTTATTTTATTTATTTATTTTATTTCAATCCCCCCAATGTTAATCACTTATTGATGCTGTTTTTCTATGAATAAGTCAGTAAGTAATTTATTCCATTGAAATATCAGTGATGTATTATAGAAAAGTGATTAATCTTTTTATAAATGACAAAAGGCACATCTGCCTCATTTTTGCTGTGGTATCATGATACTACTCAGAACAGTAATACTTTCACTGGTATCATACCGTGGGTCCCAATTTTGGTACCGTGACAACACTAGATGTCACAACCATTCCATTCGGAGTTGTGCAGTGAAGCGGCTCTGGTGCCGCTTAAAAAAGTGTTCCCCCACTTCTAATTTTACAAATTAAGCACTGGTTATAGATCCCCCAACCATCGCTTATATTTATAGTTTTTTCGGTCTTAAATTCCATTCAAGGTGGCATTAAAAAGGTCTTAAAAAATCTTAAATTTAACTTACTGAAACCTGCAGATACCCTGGTTGCAAAAATAAGGAAAAGACCGACATGCGTAAAAAATATTCTTGGTTGTTAACTGATTAATGATTAACTGTTGATGTCCCTAGTTTATGTGTAAGTTCATGTGTAAGTCTGATCCCAGAGTCTGCACTTGGTGGGTCTGTGTTGAATATAAGGTGTCATTTTAGCATTGTTTGTTACTTCAAGTCTGATACACAGCAAGCTGCTGGAGTTGACTTTCAAGAGTCAGCGAGCCGTGGGAGTGCAGAACAATAATTGATCGTCTCTAAGAGGCTGGAAACAAATGAGCGAGCTGCTCTTAGTCATCGTCCTGGGTGAGATGTGCATACGGAATTTCAGTGCATCTAACCTTCTCTCCTCTGCCACCAGCAGTGATAATTATCATGTCATAGTCCTGCACACAGCCACCTCAGAATTCAACAATGTTGCTTCCTCCTTCAGTTTTTCAAGTGGCACAGATACATAAAAGTTTCTGTGCTCGCTCTCCTGCAGCACTTTGTTAAAAAATAAAGTAAAAAAAGTGAAATGTACTGGAATGAAACGTCTGTTATCTGGACCATATGTACATAAAAATGCAGACTGTAACCTTAGCCTGCTGTTTTACCTAATCTTAATCAAATCATCCTCACTGTTCGCATGTATACACAAATGTTTATGGGCCTAATCAAGAACATTATCAGCCCTCGACCCCCTTCCACTCCCATCTCCTTAAGGCTGTAAAGTGAAAATACCTCATCAAGTGACTGCCTGTAACCCCAAACCTTCATCTGAGGGCAAACCCCATGCGGAGCACCTTAAACGACCAGTTGACAACCGATCTGCCTCATTCCTATCTGCCAACACCCACTCAGGGTTCATACCCCCTGACTGACCCCAACCAAACACACTACAAACAACTGAGGTGGACCTCTTGGCCCTGGGTTGTTGCTGAGGCACAGAGTCCAAAGCAAGTACCTTTCCATTGTGCTAGCAGGACCATCGCACAGCTGCCAAAACATTCTCCCACTCCAGGAAAAGTGACAGTTGGCTGGCCAATTATGCTTACAACTAATTTCCACTTATGATCCTGGGGGCCACGGGTAGCAAGCAACCCCACAGACAGAATGTTTGCACCCGATTTGGATGGTATCAGCCCATTAAATGGCCATTACTTGTGGTTTGTAGCCTCATATATAGATATTGGTATGAAGTGGCTTGACACACCTACTGTTAGGTTCTAAGGGTGTTCTCAGTCCATTAAATGGCTGTTTACATGTCCAACATTGTGAAATGGTGGCAGTGTTGTTACGTTTAGGCACAGAAACTACACTGTAAACGCCAGTTCACTCACTCACTCACTCACTCAACTTAACATTTTTTTGGAAACAGCTTGCACTCAAAACTAGTACACCAGACGCAAAATAAATGTCACATGACCCTTGTCTGACAGGATTTTTATATCATTTTAACATAAAAGAGTAAAGAGTTGAATTCTCAACCAGGAAATGCTCTTTATCTCACCTCAGCACAACTTCATGTTAGAAACTCTACCCTACCCAAACAGGCGGGAGGTCATTAACTGTGTATACAACTTAACTCCTGGCGCAGAATGTCTTTTACCACAACATTAACTTGTAACCCATTAGAACCACGGTAACGTGAGTGATTTAAAACACAATTAAACACAGTTTTCTTTGCCTTCTGACCTTAAACACATTGTCTCACAGCGTGCAGGGAAACTCCACCCATTTAGCAACAACACACCACAATATGTTAAGTGGACAATGATAGTGTTGTTTATTGGCTTTAAACTAATTAGGCAAAATCAACTTTATACATTTTATTTAAATTAAGTTGAAACTCAAAAATTGCTGTCTTAAAGTAAAAAAAATGTCAAGCTCACAAGGGATGAGTTTGTATGTCAAGTGAACATAATTTTTTTTTAATGTCATTTGACAATCTGGGGCATTTGTGTAGACTTTACATTACAATTTTATGTTATGGATGGATTGCTGTTTACAGGGGCATAAATTGTTCTCCTGGGTGACAGTCCTATATTTGTTTAACCCCTCCACCACCTCTCCCTCTTGTCACAGACTTTCTCACTGTTCATACTAACGTTAATTACTTGATGTCCTCCTTTGTTCCCGTCATATTTATCACAGTCAGGAGAGGCCTAATAGTAGGTGTTACAACCCCATTCTGAGCCACATCTATGATGCTTGTAACGGTTGATAACGGCCATTTAATGGGCCGATAGCAACCAAACTGGCTGGTGTCCCTTTACACCAGGAGAAAGTCTGAATGCACAATATTGGCTCTGCACCCCTCTCCCACCCGCAAGCCTGATGCAGCACAAACAACTAAAAATGAGGCTGTCCTTGAAGACATGAAACCAAACAAGGTGGTGCTTGGACATACCCCAGTGTTTTACTGACAGACTGGACTTTTGGCTTTGTTACTTTTCGACAAGGACTTTCTTTTCTCTTTTCCAACATACACACACACACACACTCACAAGGTCAGTTTGGTTTTATGTTGCTCAGCATTCCACTGTCTATTGGTCCATCTGGAGCCAATCTGACCCCACTGCTGGAAACAACAACACTCTGTCTGTGTGTGCATCTGTGTGTGTAACCGGTAGATAAACAGAGAGTGAAAACTCCCGATTCCAATTGCATACAACCACAGGCATCAGAGAGGCGACCCAGGTGTGTGTGTGTGTGTGTGTGTGTGTGTGTGTGTGTTTATATTTCTAAGTTTCTGTGTGTGTATATGTCTTTGTTTCGCTGGGTATTTGTGTGTGTTCTTGTATATGCCTGCATGTGTGTTTGTGTCTGTCATTTTCGAGGAGTTTGTTTTCTGAAGCTTTTGTGACAATCTGGTTTTCATTTCCTGAAGGATGATTTCCTTTGTCCCCCCCTCTCTCTCTGCCCAATCTCCTGAAGAGAGCGTCGCTTGCTTTTGTACTCCAAGAATTGACAGCAAACAGGCGTGCGAATGCAGATTGGCAAACACATTTCTCTTGTAGAAACTAGCATGTGGTAGGCACAAAAGAAAGTTGCATACTAATAGCTCCCAATGTAAGTAATGTCATTACTCCCTATAATCAGTAACTTGTTGTATTCTAGTTGTGGTACTTTGCTTCTACAGTTTCTCTTCAGTGTATGGGATGAGGAAATACAAACAATGTCTAATGTTTCTGTTTATTTTTGTTGTATAAAATCAAATGATCAAAGTGATGAGGATACGTAAATCCACAAAAAACTTGTTCTTTGTCATGTAAAACGACAACAAATTATGATGAAAGCTGAGGGGATACTGGTGTGATTTGATTTTTGTGTTTACTTACCCTCAATTTTATGTGTAGATGGACAAATACATTAAGGGAGAGAGACAAATTCAATTGAGTTTCAGTGTTCATTCTTAGCCTTGGAAACTGCTGGACAATCCTAGCTCAAGGTCTGTTTAATAGATATTCAAGATCTTTCAATCACCACTCAATTGTCGTTAGTAGATTGGAATTTCTGATTTTTTCTTTTTTAAGCAAGTTAAGGAATTCAAATCCATAAATCATGCCACAATAATGAATTTTGAGTCTCAACTTTTTAGCTACCATGGACAGTTCCTGTTGAGAACCAGTTCCAACCAAAATCATATACCTCTGAGTTTATCAGTTCCTTTTATTGATGCCGACCTGTTTGTCTGACAGTTTTGCATTGAAACATCTTTCTAAGCAACATGGGCTCAAATTCCAGGAAAGCAATGTGTTTGATACTCTACGCAACAGTGCCACTGCTTTCCAATCAAGTTTGTTTCCAAGGGTAAATATCCTGTGTTGTAATGCGCCACACAGTAGGGCTTAGAGCTTAGAAAACCTAAATGAAAGTGAATGCTGTATAAATATTCTCTAACTTCAACCATTTTAGATCAGTCCAGGTCAACTCACCAATCAGCTCAGCAGAAAGGCTGAACGAGTGACATGGTCACATTGAAGCTGAAAACCTGTGTAGGCCTCTGCGCCGGTGAAATGCGTGGACGGATGCATTATGTTTTTGAGTTGCCCGTTTGTCTGTCCATCCAATCCCTGTGAACGTAATACCTCAAGAATGCCTTGATGGAATTTGGCACAAACGTCCACTTGGACTCACTTATGAACCGGTTTTGGTGGTTGTAGGTCAAGGTCACTGTGATCTAGCTCGTCTCATTCTTGTGAAGGCGGTATCTAAAGGTATCTAAAGGCCTTTCCTCAAATTTGGCACAGATGTTCACTTGGACTCAAGGATTAACTGATTAGATTCCAGAGGTCAAAAGTCGAAGGTCACTGTGACCTCACAATCGCTAATAATGACAAAATTTCACACAAATGTCTAAGGATAAGATAAAGTGATGGCATTATATATCCAAAAGGTCAAAGGTCAGTTTCAGTGTGACATCATAATGTTGTGCAAAGACTCAGGGGAGACATTTGGTCAGATACTGCATTGGTGACTTTAAACTTTGGTGTTCACCTTAAACCTGTGGTGTTTGTATATGGTTAAAGGTGTGCGTGAAGCATCCGTGTTTTAGAATTTGACATTTTTTTGCAACAACATCCATATTTGAAACATTGCTACACAGTCTGGACAGACATAGATGTAAACTGAAACTGCAACTTGACCAGTTTGCGAAGAATCAAAGAAAGAATCGATCAAAGAAAACTGATTGGGAATCAATAAGGGAAGTGATAAAGAATGGGACTGATAAGCAGACTTGGTATCAATAATATCCGATCAATTCCCATACATAAGTCCATGGACAAGAAGTCCTTAAAGTACCAAGGAGTAAAAATTGTGATTCCATGACATCTGGGCAGACTTGATGATCGACTCAGTGTTTTTCAGAGCAGTCACTCAGTGGAACTCAAGATGAGACTGTTCTGTTAAATACTTCTATACTGATAGTGGTGACGTTAGTGTTTACTGTTGTAAGTGCCACTGTGTTAAGGGATGTTGGAGAGCTCAGGATTGAAAAGACTGTTACCGAGATTTCCAAGGTGTCAGTAAACATTTTGTCAGCTTAGACCCTGTGAGGCTGGTCATTTATTTCAGCTTCCTATACAGTGATTTATGTGAGGTAAAGTACTTGTGATTGGCAGAGAGACTGAGGGAATACTTGGTTTATAAGTTTCGAATTGTCTTCACCAACTTTACAACAGCTGATTTAACATAGGTTTAAAAAAGTATATCTACCAAAAACAGCTTATTCTCTGTGTATGTGAGGAAACACTGGGGAATTAAATAAAAGTGTATTTTGACAAGAACATGCCAGAATATATATTTTCCAACACATTTTTTTATGTAATTATCTTCCCTGCACAACTTCAAACTAGAGCAGAAGTGTGACCTTTTTAGAATAACAACAGTATTAAAATCAGGACGGGCTAACACTTGTAGGTCATTAAAATGCTCTGACTTGGTTATTTAAAGTTTTGGAGAAGTCATATTACATCAGGGCTCTGGTGGGAACCCTGGAGGAGGACTGAGGTCGATAGTGACTCATTTTCACACCTCTTCTCGCCAAACCCACTCCTTAGCATGGGCAGCAAGTTCAATCTCATGAGTCTATCTCCCCTCGTTTCCTCTCCTCTCTCCTTTCCTCCCCTCTCACTTTATCCTTGTTCTGTGTGTCTCTCCTGCTGCGCTTTGTCTCATCTTTTGTTCCTGCCTGGTCTCTCCTTTACATTTCTTTTCCAGTCTCTAGTTTCTTCTCCTCTCTCTGTGTGTCCACTTCCTGTTCACTTCAAGTGATTAAGAGTAACCAAGAGGATCCTAGCATGTATGTCACTGCAGTGTTCATCAGTATTTTAGTCCTAGAATTTTCAGTGATTTTGAGGACAGACATTTGTATTAGTGCATTTAGCTAGGAAAGTGCACTTAGCATAGTGCAGATCTCCGCCAGGGGCCCATCCGGGCTGCTCGCGGCCACTCTCGACTGTTTCAGCAGACGCACCACAACATGATTCAGAAGCATCCTAAGAACATAAGTGCCTTGTTGAGGCTAACTGTGATGGAGCTGTACCACATTTTACAGAGCAGATCGAGTCCTCCTGCTAACAGGCACTATACATGATGTACAGATACAATTTTATTAGGAGGAATCAGGCAGGCAAAACGCATGCTTCTGATACACTCCAAGTACAGAACAAAACCAGGTTGCAGTCGGAATGTGTTGCACCTGCGACCGGTAGAATCGTCCGAGCTCCCTTATGGTCAAGATGGCAGTGAAGCTACCGAAAGAAGGGAAGAATTAATCTTGTATCATGCCCAACTTTAGTGGAACATAACATAACAGTTATTAAATTAATCCGCAGATGCTCTGGTTCAAAATGAGACCAAACTTCTTCTATGGTTGTCAATTTTTTAGTCACGTTGAAGGCCAAAATGTGGCCTGCAACAGATTGGGTAAGGCTTGTTGATTTTAGCTGAGCTGATTTCCAGAAAGCTTGTGGTCCCTACCAGCTGGTTGAGAGGAGTGAGGAGTCAGCAGCCAGTGACGGTATAAGACAGTTAGTAAATTAGGTTTTTAACAATTATAAATTACCTCAATCACAAGAGATTCTTAAACATACAGTCATTGATATGCACACAAAATATTAGGCTGATTGGTCCAGTAGTTTGCAAGATTAGCTGGGGACAGACACACAAGACCAAATACATGATCCTATCCACGCTTACTTCTGATGGACTGCAACAAAACCTGTAATACACAAAATGTCCATCTCAACAACTTTAGTTCAACATTCTCTCTTTTTTTCTGTAATTATTACTGCTGTGATATGGGATATCAAATTGCTTTCTTTTACTCGCATATTAAGCTGAATGAGTTGTATACCTCTGATATACTCATGACCATGACAAAATGTTCACTTTAATGAAGATTGTGTCGTGTTCTTGATTAGGGTTTTAACAGGGAGGATTATGTCTTGGTCTTCTCATTCTGGCCACTGATAGAGTTAATAACAGGCTTATGGAGCTCTCAGAGGGATCCGACTGATGTCTATTGTAGCTGTGTGGCTGAGTGTTTATTGTTCCACCATTTCTACTCCCCATAATTCCCCTCTCTTCTCCCACAATTTCCCCTCTCCTGCTGTGCTATTCTGTCGGCCTTGTCTCTTCCCTGTGTTGTATTTCATTTATATCCTTCTCCCTCTAGGTAGGGATGGGACATCAGGTTGCCATGACAAAAGCTTTGATTATTGTCCAGGTTGAGTGGATGGCATCAGAGAAATGAGTTTTTCTGAGAAATGTCAGTAATTTCAAAGGAAGTAAACTGCTAAACTCAGGTGTGCATGGTGGATAGAGAATCATTCACAAAGAAGTACAAGTTCCATCAGTGAAAAGTGTCTGTGAGAATACGCAGGAGAAGCTTTTGCTTCTGCTTCTCAATTCATATCCCGCTGACCGCTTACTGAACACAACTATAAAAAATGAGGATCAAACATACAAATAAGCTTTTGTATGCAAGACCTCTTACGCACTTACAGATCTAAACTGCCAATTCCTAACATGAGGGCCAGGACTCCCTGAATGTGGTCACCAGACAAACCTCAGGGGTCATGACGTGTTTTCGAGTCGGAAAGAAGAACAGAACTAACCTGGAAATCCAGATGCCCAATTTGCACTGCACGGGGATCTGGCCCCTGTGAGCAGAGCCCGCTGAATCGCCTATCGGACCAATCAGATCAGTCTATCTGACAGAGGCGGGCTCTGGGTGGGCGTAACATGATGACGACAGCACTGCGCCGTAGGAGTCGAAAAGTAAACAGCCAAGATGGCAGCTGCCGAAAGACCGCGTCCATTCAATTTAGCTTTGGAAGAAACGCTAAGCCAACTACAGTTATCTTTTTCCTTGAAGGAGGAACAGAAGACTGCCCCAGAAGCCTTCGCTTCCAGGAAGAATGTCTTTGCTGTTTTGCCGACGGGATAGGGCAAAAGCATAATATATCAGTTAGTCCCACTGGTCGGCAAACAAATGGGGCTTAGTGCAATGAATACGTCACCTTGTTTTTTGCTCTGATTGGCTATCGTGCTATACAATTACGTACGGCGGCACTTGAAATGCCTCAGTTAGTGCCGGCCCTTGGGAAGGAAGGGTGTATCAGTGGGCCAGACTCAAAATCTTTCTAGATTTGAGTCTGGATTTCCAGGCTAAAACAAAACACTACTGCCTTAGAATGTGATTTTTGTAACTTATTCTTGTCTCAGGTTCATTCTGGTGAAATCCAGTGTAAGTTTACCTCTATAAAAATGTTGAGAAGGTTTCAGCTGGTAATGGAAGCCGCTCTCTGGTTAAATTGCTCATAGCTCAGACACATGCAGCCTCTGACAGGGTGTTGCTGGTTGCTTTATTTTAGTGTCACAATTCAGGGTTTGAAATGATTGCTTTCTACCACTAATGAACTGCCTAATGAAAATGAGATCATTTTAAGAGTTTTCTTAGAGGCTTCACAACTTTAATCTGTCAAATTCTTTATCAGGAGTAACCCTTACCAACTCTTTTTCAAGTGGCTCCTCAATGGAAATAATAAATTATTCTCCTCTCAAGTGATAATGAGAGGAGAAAGGTATCATAAAGTGGTTTAAATAGTGAGCGTGATTACAATGTCTACATTTTGATAACAAAAATAAGCTGCAGCCAATGTTGTTGTCTTCTTACAATGGATGAGGAAGAAAATTAAGAGTTTCATATGTTGTACAATGATGAGTTATGAGAGAAAGCGGCCAAGAACAAATCTGCAAAACTGCTTTTGTACCTGTGGCTGGGTAGTTAGCTAGCTTATTTGCTAATTCCACCATGCTTTTATGCTTAAGTTACAGTGGTTACAGAAGTTGAGTTGAACAAAGCTGTCACTCATCTGATGATAGCAATGTGCTCTCCTACACTGTGATTAGAGTGTGTTGATGAAGCATTAAGTTATTAAAGTTTACTTGTGGGCCAGGGTCTGTTTTTGTTGACAAGACCACTGGTGTTTTCATGAGCCCTCTTGATGACTGCCAGACACTTTCCTTCGTGATTCCTCTGCTGGTGTGATATAAAACTTGAGACTTGAATTTGTCTGGTCTTGTTAGTCATACAACCAGTCACGCAGCAGCTCTCAGACATGTTGGCGTGTTGATGTCACGAAGAAAACCATCCTAATTTGCTGCTTTTCTGAGCTCCATTGCTACAAACTGTAACAGAAGTTATCTTTCCCTCATGCTGTAGTCTCATAGCAACAACAGGCCATAGGTTGACTTCAAGAACACGACAAGGACTGTGTGTCCGCATTGCTTCACTGTTGCAGGGTGTGTGAGTGGAAACATATCCAGCATGCTCACATCACCCAGATGTGCCGATCACCTGGATGATAAACGTCTTGGTGCTCTGAATGTTTAAATAAAGCCAGGGTGGAACTAACACTCTGAACCGTGACTCCTAAACCACGGTAGGAGCCGAACCGTGACTTTTGTGTACTGATACACCCCTAGCTGAGAGACTCAAGTGTGGATGCAGAGTCTATAGTGGAGTGCAGATGAGCTAATGGCACAGGAGGTCGAGCAGCACAAGTGTCTGATGTGTGTAGGCTGTGTAGTGTGGGTTTAAACTATGATTTTACTGTCTTCTGGAGTCCAAATCAGCAAATGGGGTTAGATGGCGAATAAGTGTTAGTCAATAAAACGTCCACCCAAGTACACCTCCATGCCTGCTTGTGTGTATGTGAGTGTGTATTTTCAGTCAGCTGTGAAATGGGTGATTCCTCCTCCCGGTTTAAGAACTGAGAGTAATGATGTAGAATGGAAGAGGTTTATAGAGGCATTAAGTCCACCTCTTACTCCCCCTCTCCCTTTCTCACTCTCTCTCTGTGTCTTTCATTCTCGGGCCCTATTTCTCCGTCCCTCTCCCCCTTCTTCCTTAGTGTCCCCCTCTCTCTGTTTTTATGGTGGCATTATTATCTTGCTCTCCCACCCATTACTGTTCAGGTCGGAGCAGAATAATAAATTTCAGGATCATGCCGACACAGCGTTTCTCCAGCTAAAGCTCATCCTGTGGACTCGACAGAAACGCTGCACCGTAACACACAAGACAACAAAGATTGTAGCAAATTCTTGTTCTCCTTACTCTTGAAACATTTTAAGATATATTTTTTTAGGAAATCACTGTCATAAGTTGAAGCAGTAGCTGTTGATGTTCAAGTAGTTGTTACAGCAGTGCTGCTGCCATATTTGTTTATTTATGTTGTGTTTGACACATTTCTATCTACATAATGTAGTTTTGCCGGTATATGTCATACAGAACATACATACATACATACATATGTACGTAAAACTTGAAACAGACATTTACAGCTTCAAAAATTGGTCTCACAGTTTTTGTATCAATATATTCTACACTTTAAGATGTTAATTTTATAGTGGGATTCAAGGACTTTTTGTAGCCATAATTTGACATGATTGGGTTTTTGCAGAAGGCATGAGATGCTTGTAAAAAAAAAATCTGCTCTCTTATTCTGATTTAAATTGTTCTCTCTCACGTGTGTAGACTTAAAAGCAGGTGAAACAAAAAGAGGTTTTGCCAGGATAATCTCTCTGAGTCAATATTTCATCTGTGAAATAGATGGGAAAAGAGTTTTGCCGCTATCAGTTTTTTAAATTTTTTTCTATTAATATTAGTATTAGTATTGTTGGGGCTTTTTGCCTTTAATGACAAGACAGATATGAAGCGTTAACAGGGGGAGAGAGAGGGGTTTACATGCAGCAAAGACCCATGTGTTGGAATTGAACCCACGACCCCTGCGGCAATGGCACTGCCCCACACATGGGGTGCCCACCTCACCCGCCAAACCACCGGACACCCCGCCACTATCTTTTTTTAAGATTTTTTTTTTTTTTTTTTTTTAACTCATGTCGGCCACAAGAGGCTGAAGTTCATACATTTCTAGAAAAAGAAAGACATGACAGTTATGTTACATAACTTGCAAACGCACAATATGGTGTATGTACCTTGTGTTTAGAGTGCCTGCAAACTGACCTGGTAGAAAACATGAATGCTGAAAGTCATATTTAAAACATGTAGTAGTGGTGCACTTCAGCTGGCTGAAATGGGTATTACAGCAACCATTTAGATCACACTTAGTCACCATTGAGTAACCAGAGCAGTGGTTCTCAGATGGTGTGCCATGGCACACTGGTGTCGTGATGCCAATCCAGGTGTGCCGTGAGATTTTGTCATAACCACACATTATCACTGCAGTATTCAACTGAGCCTATACAGGAAGTTATGAATGAATGTTTAATTGACTGTATCAGTGTGTTGTGCGCACCCATTTTCTAAAAAAGAGGCAAACTTTAGCTAAAAAATGGAATTGAATTTAATTTAAAAAATCTTCATTAGGAATCTATTTGTCACCATTCATGCGTGGGAATTATAGTGTGTGACACATCTAAAACCCTGATTGGCAGCCAGTGTGAGGGATGATAACATTTAAAAGGAAGAGCTGTGAGTGAGACAATGGATCGCGGAGAAAATTACAACAAAGCACCAGCAAAAAACAACCTACCACTGTCAGTAGACAGTATCATGAAAGCTACCTGTCTTATTTTTTCTCATTTTTATTGTCTTATGTCATGATGAGAGTGATAACACATGTTATAGAAGCTTTTATGCACAGATATAGATACAGGTGTGCCTTGAGATTTTGGCTTGGCCTTTGGTGTACCTTAGTAAAAGGTTTGAAAACCACAGCATCAGAATCACCAGGGCTGCCGTAGATTTCCACACCAGTATGCTCTCTACAGAAACACCTTTTGTAAGGTTCTTGAAATGGGCCAAAGCGTTTGGAGTATGCACAGGTGGCCACCTATAGATCAGTCAGATAGCATTACCTGTGTACGCTCATGTGCGTCCTCTCTAATCTGTTTCTGTCTTTCTTCAGCTTTCAGCCTATGGAGGGAGTGTGGCCTACACTGTGTCATATACTACGGACCAACAAGAACAAAGGGCCATTAGAGTCACTTCACAACCGGACCTAATCATAGAGGTAAGTTCTCAAACACACACAAAGATAAAGTCTAACAAAGAGCTGTTTAACAATACATCTGCCTTTATTTATTTGTACGACTGTATATGGTGTGAGGTTCTGATTTTTGAAGTTATGGAAAAATCTTTGGGAGCAGTAAAATAAGCTCCAGCACTCTGGATGCCTCCTTGGTCAAGTGCATTGACCAGCAGTGTTCCTTCCACTTAACACACACATGGATTTTGTTTTGGGAGGAAACGTTCACTACCAGAGGAGACACACATGAGCATGAATCTGTATGTGTTTATGTATTTGTGTTTGCAGCATTATTTATCTTTTCCCACAAGTCATTGACTTTTGCAACAGTGAAGACCACTAAATGAAGTAGTAAATAAAAGCTGTTAAAAGCACACACACACAGACACACGCCCACACACACACACACACACACACACACACACACACACACACACGAACAGCCACAGCTGGCAGAGAAATGCTGAACTTAGCAATAAAAAATGCAGATAGAGAGTCTCTCCTTCCACTCTCTGTATGTCTTTATAATGAGCAGGTTGTGATATGATGTATGGCAGCAATAAGCAAAGCAGCAACACTATTAGTTAACTGTTTATATCTCCTACATCACTAAACAACATTGTGTGTTTGTGTGTGTACACAGTACACAAATAATACAAACAGGCACATAGGCAGGTTGGTGTGTGCGCGCGTATGTGTGCATGTTCACAGTGTGCCAGAGCTGCAGTAACGATCCCGTTATTTCAACTACAGAACTTTCTCCCAATGATGAGTTAAAGAAGCGGAAGTTTTAATTAGAATAGTTGGGAGAGGAAAGAAAAGCTGTGTCTTTAATAAGCTGCAATAACATCTACTTCTCAGGCACTGACTGCGAAGAATTAAAAGATAAATAAAACGTTTCCTGTAGAGATGGAATTTTAGATTAAATTTGGAAGCGAATGCAAAAAAAAATTTGTGTTACGACTTCAAATTTTTATGTATTTTCATTTAGTGGAGGAAAGGAAAGACAAAGAAAGTGAGAAACTCAGAGACAGAGGGAAGGCAGAAGGAAAGTGGGAACAAAGAAATGGAAAGAATTAAGTCAGGAGGAAGAAAGGACAGTAAGGAAGGGAAGAAACAGGGTAGAAGGAAACATGGGAGTAAAGAGAAAGAAGTGGAAACAGTAAAGGAAAGACAGGAAGCTGATAGATGGATAGTCACGGACCAATGAGCTTGTGTTATTTAAAGACGTGTCAGTCAGATCGACAGACTGGGAGGAGAGGAGGACAAGTGTCGGTCTTGTTGTCAACAAAAAGCCTCTCCAAATGATGACGATAATGAACCACCTACACACTGTCAACCAGCTCTCTCCCTCTTCACTGTCTCTCTTTCAGCCTTTGTCTCCTTTAGTTTCTGCAACCCCCCCCCCTCACTGTTTACTCTGCATATCTGCATCAAGTTGTAATATTGTTTGCTGCATGGTTTTGTGAAGCGCAGAAAGACGCTCGTGCCTTGTTTGTAAGTATGTGGGATCTGAATAGACAATAATCTCTCTGTCTTTGTTTGTCTGTATGGCTTTGTGAACTTCCATGTCTTTTTCTCTATCCAGCCCACTTAATCAGCCCTCCATCAGCGCAGTTAAAAAAAATGTAAATACCGATCCTTTCATGGCAGCAACAATAACAACCAGTGTACTCCATCTTCAGTTTTTTTTTGTTTTGCTTGAAATAACAGATGAAAACTAAATTTTGATTTACTTCCAAATTGAATTTGAATATTCACTAATACAACAGGAAGTCTGTAGGTTGTTAAATGACCTTAGGATTTCTTAAATTCAGTTTCATAAATATTAGGTCTTGAAAGTAATGAAATAGTCTTGACTTTGTGATGTGTAATTTGCACAAACATTTTATCTAATTTAATTTGTCAATCTTTAAATTTCTGTTTGTCAAACTAAGTCCATCCCCTCTGCTTGAAACTCCACATTTCTGTTGTTATAAATCTTTAAACTACGGATACATTGATTGTAAAATTCTAGGCCGACACTAATGTTTAAAATTTGACTAACTAGTCCATACCCATTGATAGCTTTGTCACCTTCTACCTATGCCAATCCTCAATGCCTGTGTGCAGTTTCACATAGATTGACCATGTCAGTGAGTAGAAAAACGTGGGACAGACAGAATGACTGACTGACAGAATGACACACTGACAGTTTCCGTGATTATGTACAGCATACCATACTATGACTTAGTCATACCAAAAATTAGGGAAAAAAAACCAAAAACATTGGGCCACAGGGGGAGCCACAGCGATTGTTCGAATTTTAGCCATTTTTATGCATTTTTCTGTTGTTATAGCGCCACCCAGTTGCCAATTAGAGTTAAATTTCTCCAGTCACCTTGAGGCGTCCTGTTCTACATATCTACCAACTTTAGTAAAAATTGATATGGCGGTTAGACCTAGATAAGAAATTCCCTAGATTCCCTAGATTATGTTGACCGAGTTTCATGCAGATCGGTCAAACTTCCTAGGAAAAGATCGATTTGAAGTGTTTTTCAAAAAATTCAAAATGGCGGAAAATCTATATAATCGGAAGTTATGGGTTCTTGAGGCAAATTTGTTCCTCATGAGGAGAGGCATCTCTGAGCAAAGTTTCATGTCTCTACGACATACAGGGCATGAGATATGCCCATTCAAAGTTTGCCATTTCAGTCGGTTGTTATAGCGCCCCCCTTTGGCCAATTGATGTAATATTGCTTCATTCACATCCTCCCACGACCCTCTACCACTGTGCCAAATTTCACATGGATTGACCAAGTCAGTGAGGAGAAAAGCGTGGAACAGACACACAGACACACCCACACGCCCACAGAGTTTTCGTCATAGATAGCCAACACCCTCACAGATGTTTTTTGTTCTGGTGTTTACTTTGTTTTGGTTAATTTCCCCCTTTCTTGTGCCAGGTAAACAAAATAATCTATAAAAAGATAACTGAACTATTTTAGGGACATTTTTTTCACTATCTTTGAATGGGCACAAATTCAGTCATACAAATTTGACAACCTTTGATAAAACCAGATGAAAAACATATTTTAAAGACGGGCTGCCATAATTCCACCCAGTGGCGTAAGGAAATTACGATGGGCCCCAGTGCATACTGTTTGACGGGCCTTAGTGTTGCTGCTTCCACTGCAAGCCGCTTTGCAACCCGCCTCCACCCCAGCTCCTCCTTTTCATGCTGTGTCTGACTTATCAATGTCATTTCTGTTTGTCATTGATGCTGCTCTGTTCTGTTCACGGGGGGTCTTTGCTGCTGCTCTTCCTGTCTTTGGCTTTCCATGTGGGCACATGGAAGGGCAGGGGGGTTTACTCTCTCTCCGCCTCAGGCTTTCCTTGTGTGCACATGGAAGGGCAGAGAGGTGTGCTCTCTCCACCTTAGGCTTTCCATGTAGGTGCATGAAGGAGGCTTTCTGTGTAGGTCTGAGGAAGGGCAGAGGGGCCCCAGAACAGAGCCATACCGCCAAATATAACACTGCAAATAAAGTTTTCTTTGACTAAAGTGTTCCTGACTGAAATATATTTCGGGTTCTTCTGCCAGTAGAACCAGATGCTTTTTCTAGAACCATCTTGATGCAGGTTAAAAGAAATGAAAACAAATAAAACTAGAACTGCAAGCAGTTATGAACGGGGGCCAAGCCCCCCCGTGCGACTCGGTCCCTGCGTCCCGCGGAGCCCATGGAAGTTGTCCCCGAAGGATGACGGGCTCTGGGCGAGCGCATGTTTATGAATGTGTCATTTAAAATGTGGAAGTTACAGGCAAAACTGCCTTTGCATCCGTTATAGCGCCACCTATAGACCGATTTGTGACGAATTTGGCACAAAGCCTCTGGATAACCGCCTTGACTTAAGTTTGATGTTGAAAGCATCTACTTTGAGCGAAATATGAAACAATTTGTGTTTTTTAGCTAGCAAAAAAGATTGTTTGGTTGTAACAAGTGCATTTTTTGGAGTGCCAAAATTCTTTTGATAACTTTTCATCAGACACATCTGGAGATTCTATGTGCAAAGTTTCAGGCAGGTGGCACTTAAAATGTAGGAGGAGTTCGAAAAAATAGGTTTTGGATATGTGGCGAATTAGCAAAGAGAATGTGCAGCAGAAGTGGGCGGGGCCTGTGTCAGAAAACCCTGCTCTATCCAGGGAACACATGGATATAATGTTTGTGAAAGTGTCATTTAAAATGTGTAAGTTGCAGGCAAAAACGCGTTTGCATCCGTTATAGCGCCACCTAGTGGAGTACATGTGCAAATTTTGGTACGGAAGATCTGTGTCCTATTCTATATGTACCCTTAAAATTTCAAAGCCCTCAGAAATTAATGTTTGTTGTTTATCTTGTGATAAGCCACGCCCACATTGACCAGTCATGACCACCTTCAAGATATGACCTCAGAATTGGCCTTACATTATAACAACCGAATTTCGTAGAAATCGGTGCAGCCGTTCAAGAGATATAAACTTATCATATTTGTAGCGCCCCCTAGTTGCCAAAATTCGCCAAATTCGGCTCATACCCCCACAGTCTTATGCCAACCAATGCACTAAATGCAGCATTTAGTTTGACTGAGATATCCAACAGTTTGCATTTTTATAGCTAGCTATAGAAGTTTGTTTGTTAATAATTTGCGCATTTTTTGACCGAATAAAATTCTTTTGATAACTTTAGATCAGGTCCAGTGGAAGAATCTATATGTCAAGTTTCATGCAGATTGGACAAAATCCCAAGGAGAAGTTCGAAAAAGTAGGTTTTCCAGTTTTCACGATTTTGTGAAAAAACTTCCTAGGCGCAAGTGAGCGTGGCCTATGGCAAAGTGATTCAGCTCTATTCAGGGAAGCTGGGGATACAAGATTTTTGAATGTGTGACATACGGTAAGGTATAGCCTAGGTTATAGCGCCCCCTGCAGGCAGATATACATAGTTTTTTGCGTCTGAGGTACGTGCAGGGGTCTGGACCACCCCTCCAAATTGCACCGCCCTCCCTTGCACGGTTTAGCCTGCAGCACCACTTTTACCTACGGAAGAATAAAAATAAAAATCTTTACAAAAACAATAGGGTTCCTAGCACCCCTGGTCCTAGGAAACACGTCTGCTTGCATACGCGTTCCCTCGGCCCCTCAGGCTTGGCCCCCTAATTCTCATTATGCCGTCACGTTTTTGTCAGTGCTTCGTGTGTACATTTTTTTTTCTTTTACTCCAACAAAGTCCTCAAACAAGTATTGCCATTGTTGCCAAGGCCTGATGTGCTGTATCTAGGTGATTCTAAACAAATGAGTAATAATGTACAGCTGAAAATAACCCCCTACAAATCTACTTTTCACTCCTGTTAGTAGTGTTTACTAAAAACTAACATTTGAGGGGACGATAGGGCTTGAAACCACAGGGAAAGATGTGAAACATTGAGAGACAGACTAACACGTTGTTGTTGGTGTTGGTGTTGGTGTTGGTGTTGGTGTCTTTTCATGGGGTTTCTCTCCAATAAGAAAAATATAGGAAAGTGCAATCCTTATCCTCTAATTGATTTTTTAAGGTGTGATAAATAGAAGAGAGAGAAAATAAAAGAAAGACAGTAAAAGCCTCTCTTTCACAGACTTAATGAAAACAATTTTCTCTGAGGTGACTTTGTCTTTTTTCACGTCAGTCTGCTTCTTTTCTTTGTCTCTCTCTTTCTCTCCGACTTTATCTTTGCATCTCTCGGCCCTGCTGCTACTTTCCGTCTCTTTATCCCTCCCTCCATCTCCTCTCTTTCAATTAGTTTTTATTTAATGGTTTATTGGCATGGTAAGCTCTCTCTCCCTCTCCCTCCCTCCATCAGTAGTTGTCACTCTGCGTTAGCTGCTACATGCCATTGATCTGTTCTCAACAAGAGATAGTCAGATACCAGGCCCAGGCTCAATTCACTTTGCATTCAGTCCATTCAAGATGTCAATAGAAACTGCAGCTCATTACCTAATGACACATCATTCACTCTTACTCCCTTTTTTTCTTGGATCAGTTGAATATCAGAGGCTTTTTTGAAAGAGGTGTCATACTGTATTAACGTTTTGGAGAATATCCCCTGTCTACATTTATGGAATTGAAAGTAAAAAGCAAAGGAGACCAAAAAAACACAACACAGATTAAAAATGTTTTCTTCTTTCTCTGCCAGGGAGGTGGAATTAAGATCATCGACAGAAGGTATGGCCAGCCGGTGTACCCGTCCTCGCCCAGCACCAATAATGTTGCTCTCCTTCCAGAGAACTTCCTGGTTCCAGAGAGCGCACAGCCGATTAGTCGGAGGGATTTCCTGTCTGTGTTGGCCAATGTAACCAGCATTATGGTGCGGGCCTCTTACAGCACAGAGCCCAGCGCTGTGTACAGGTAGATAAACACACACAAACACATATTTCATGCATTTCTACAACTGCAGCGATTAATTGATCAATGGATTAGTTGTTAACTATCAAAAATATCACCTGCTAATTTGATAATCAATTAAGACATTTGAGGATAAGTTATTCATCTCCATATTATTTTTTGTCAAAGCCACAGGGAGCTTAAGGAGAGGGGCTAAGGGCCTGCATATGGCTACGGAGCCACAGGTTGCCTAACCCTGCAAAAGATTAACTAAATGTTCATAGTGGTTTTGTCATTTTATACAGCCATTACCTTTTGCTCCAAAACTTAACATATTAAGTATTGATTAGTAGCAACAGATGTAAACTCACAGCAGCTTTAAACATGAAATAGTGGTAGTCGATCAGAGCTGACTCTCTCAGGCAGCTCTTTTTAATAGCCTGTCTGTGAATAACCCTACTTTAACCTTCTATAGGTTACCTAAACATCACGGTGGCAGTTTAATTAATGAAAACTATAGCTGTCTGGGAGTGAATTCTGCCTGAGAGAATAAACTCAGGTCATAAAAGTTCTAAAAGCCCAATCAGCCAAATAGCCCTGTAGATGTAAGTGAAGGCATATGTTGTAAAAATAATCAGACTACCAATGTTTATTTGTAATATATATGTGTGTGTGTGTGTGTGTGTGTGTGTGTGTGTGTGTGTGTGTGTGTGTGTGTGCATGTAGACTCCACTCATTCTCAATGCAGGTAGCTAATCCCTCTGCCAGAGGAGAGAGGAGAGCATCAGCTGTGGAAAGCTGCTCTTGTCCTCCTGGATATGCTGGGACTTCCTGTGAGGTAAACAAACTCTCTCACACACACACACACATACACACACACACACAAACCTGCTGCAATGTTAAAACTACTCGACAGCCATCAATAGAAAACAGTCTTGGAGAAAGGTATGTAAGTAAAAATACTATAAAACCACATAAAAATATCACAAAGATATTTTGACCGTAAAATGTTAATATACAAATTAAGCAGACTTTTGTTTACAGACTGGATAAAATAGATTTATTAATAATCTTTTCAAATCAAGCTCAACAACAGTGGTGTCTGTAAGTGCTGAAAAAGTACTGGCATGTGTTCAGTCGTTGTTGCAAAACATTATTAATAAAAATACCACTAATAATGCAGTGGTATCAGATATAACTATAATAAGTGTAGTATATATTATATATATGTCTATATCAAGAATATTCATAACTTATATTTACAACTTTATTTTCGTGAGTTTATAATCACCTGAAACTAAGAATTGGTGTGTGTTAATTGCCTTCATATGAGCCGTTTATATCCACATACAGAGCAGATCCTCTTCCCCAGAGTCGGCCATGTTGTTTGAACAATATGGACAACACTGGCTCTAGATACGGACATTCGTGTTTTCACATTGGTCACCGTAATTCTCCTACATTCTTGGCATACGGCAGAAATTTCAGTTGTGCAAACCCACTGCTAGATACCACTAAATCCTACACATTGGACCTTTGGAATCTTTGGAAATTCATTTTTATCTCGTGGTGAGATAAAGAAAGAGAAGGAATTGCTCGCTGGAAGAAAATTAGTTTATGGAAATTAAAACCCATCGTACACTTTGAGCAATGTCTGAGATAAATGAGATTTTGACAGATGAGTGTGTGTGTTTCAGATGTGTATTCCAGGTTTCCGTAGGGTCAACGGGATTCTCTACAATGGTGTGTGTGAAGCTTGTCGTTGCCACGGCCACGCTGCACAATGCCACGATGTCACAGGACACTGCCTGGTAAGATGATCAATAAGCTGATGAAGACGCTTGTCTGTCTGATCATTTGGTTTGATACTCTGTCTGATTTAAAAGTGTCTTTTTCTCCAGAGAAAGAGGAGCCAGACATCAAGTGTTGAGAGCAGCAAATGTAAAAGCTTTCATAAAAAAGACTGTATTGCTTTTGATATTTACAGAATGTCAAAAGATAATGCCAAAATGGAAAAAAAAAATGCATTTTGAAAAATATCCAGAATATGTCAAGGTACAGCTTTATAATTTCAGGCAGAATATTGCCTGTATTGTGATCGTGCTCGACACATCATTCGCTGTCATTTCTCTTTTTACTCACACAGCTGTCACCCCATTCATCATCATTAAGGTATAATAGCAAGTGACCTGTCTGTCGTGAGTAAATGAGCTGACATTTTTATTTATGCTTTAGACAGTCAACTCGCCCATGTTCACAGCATTGATTTTTTTTTTCTTGAGATGAATCATTAGGAGAGGTGAAATCAATTGGTGCAGAGCCTAGGATTACTCAGATGTACTGATCAATTTATAGTTGAGAGTTCACCCCATAAACTATAGAAAACATCTAGAGCTGAGTGTGAGATGACTCATAGCCTGGTATGCAAGTGTGACAAAATGAGTGCTAACAGGTGTGGATATGATAATGTATTTGGTATCATTTGATGCCACAAAAGCACAAATCAAGCAGAATTAGTGAATCACTAAAACCATGACCTCATGTGGAGAAAAATTACACATTGATGTTGTATTCAGTTAGAGGGCACCTCTTTAATACAATGGGCCTCATTCATTAACCGTTCCTAAGGAGGAATTTCTTCTTAAAATCCACTTACTCTTAAAATCCACTTACTAAACCACTTAGTTTCCACAAAGATTTTGACATTCACCAATATTTTCTTATTTGGGATTTGTTCTCAAGTACACACATATGTGCTGACATGTTTGTGCAGAATAATTGGTTACTGCATTTTCTTCAATTCTACAGTTATATAATATTATAGGGTTATTATTATTATTATTATTATAGGAATAATATTTGTAGAATTTGTAACATTTTTTAATAGTACTTTTCATCATTTAACAAAAGCATTGTGGTCTTTAAAAAACTCTACATGCTTAACACTTTGATTTACATCAGTTGTGTTAATGGGAACAATGCCACCTAATAATTAGTGATTGATCACACTAGAAAATATCACTGGCAGTTCAGGTGGGCAGGAGCTTCATTAATAACTTACAGAAACATTGGGTGAAATAGTCCACTTTCCACCTTCTCTCCCTCTCTCTCTGTGTTTCTCTGAACATTCTCACACACACCTTGGAGGGTGGTGTAGCACTCGCCTCTGTCCTCAATCCTGACAACTGTGCTACTGTAACATAATAGTTTGCAAGTCAAGCGGTTGATTAATGTGTATTTTTAGCATCCTATGCATCTCGTTACTGACGCTGCTAAATATGACAGCTTGTTTACTGTTAACTTTATGAAGAACCTCCACTTCAGAACTACTGAAGTTACTACAGTCTCATGCCCGTTTATGGGGATTTGCGGGCGTATGCTAATTACAAGTAGCACACACTTTGCACACAACTTGGGACCATGGGAGTCATCGTTATAAGAACACAGAACTATTCTGCGGTTTTAGAACATGTCATTAATCTGACAGATTCTCGGGGTTATATCCTCTTTGGAATCACCATCTAGTGGCCATCAGGGGAACTGCAGGCTAAAACACGTGCCTGGCTTCAGTGTGAAATTACTATACAGTGAAATTCCTGCACAGATAATTCATATACACAACACACACATTTTAGTGTACTGGGGTCAGTCACACACACACACACACACACACACACACACACATATATACATGCCAACCTGCTCATGTGCAGCTGCACATGCACATCGTCACTCCTTGGTCTACACATGGCCTCAGGCTTAAGCTGTCAGTTAGCATCAAGCTAAACGCACACACACACACACACACACACACACACACACACACACACTGATACACACTCACATACACTCACGGGGTTTTGTATTATCATGTTATGTTTCATTATAGATGCTGGAGGATGCTGGGATATGTCAGAGGGAGAACACACACACTCTGAGACAAAGACGGACAGATGAGCGGGCTCAATCTCTCTCTCTCTCTCTCTCGCCAACACTCACACACACACACACACACACACGCACACACACACACACACAAACACACTCACACATATGGGCGCACACTCCCTGTATACATGTTCATACACAGTGACAGGCAGACAGACAGATGGACACACACTTCTTCCCCGAGGACTGTGTTTCTGGCAGGGTGTGTTTCAGCAGTGAAGAGATATTTGATCTGAGAAGGAAATGATTTGGAACATAACTGACATACACACACACACACACACACACACACACACACAGTAGCAGCACGGTATTGCAACTGTTGTTGTGGCTGGACTTATCAAAACAGGGACGTGTCGGCCCAGACAGGAAAAAGATCACACAACCTGATTTCCCCAGTGGAGGAACACAATTTTAATTTTACTGTAAGTGGTAAAATGATCTTAAAGTGAAATGTTAAATACTAAATTACTATTTTTATTCTGCATCAGATCACAGAAATGTCACGCTGAAAAATAGTGTTTTTAATTAACTTTGTTTTTGAGGCAGCTCTGGAATTAGTTATTAAGGAATAATTTACATTTTGTGGTGTTGCTGTTGGAGGCAGTGCTGTAAAGCACAGCAGTCTGAATGAGTCGTCTGTGAGCTGAATGTATCGACATGAAAACCAGTTATCAGCCAATCAAAATCAATACTCACCAATACTGTATATGTACCCTGTGTGCTTGGTTACTATGGTAACAAAATGTGATGCTAATCTTGAACCATATCATTAATGCTGACCTCCTGGAGATTGTTCCTCCTGCTGCTTTCTGCCTGACAGTGATTTGATGTGACAGCTTTTTTCAATAACAACAGTTTTGTTGTAAAAAAAAAAAACGTGTCACCTTGTGTTTGCTCTCCTTATTGCAGTGCCGTAACCCTCGAGCCTGCCTGCTTTTACCTTTCTAGCCTTTAACCTCTAGAAGTAAGGTGTGACACTGATTACTCTAAGATAGAGCATGTGTATTGTCAGCTCTTTGGTTTTCTCCTTTCTTTTTCAGATTCAGATTCAGATTCAGAAAACGTTATTGTCTGTCGTAACAGAAAATCTTCTTCGACGTGGCTCCACATACAAAACAAGACAATACACTGATTGGAAACAATCGCACAACACAGATTCTGAAAGCACACACAGTGTGTATAGATCTTAAAAACAAGTATAAAATTAAAACTGTGAGAATAGACAAGATAAAAGGTGTGGATATGTGTAAAGTGACATAGTGCATCAGGGTTATTTTTGTCCATTGTTCATTGTTTATTTAAGATGTTTTTGGCAGTGGGTATGAATGAGTTTTTGTGGATGTTTTTCTTAGATGGTCCTTACTAGAATCCTATGCTTGGTGCTAGGGCTGGTGTGATATCAGAATTTTACTGCTTGATTATTGTGGCCAAAAGAGTTCACAATAAAGATAATATCATGATATCTATTGAAAATTGGAAAAACAAAAACAAAACACCATCAATCAAATTAATCTTTAACTTTGTCTATTGTGTATTTTGCAGTGTTTTCCACAGAATTTGAATCTATGTATGGTGGTAGCTGACAACTGGGATAGTGGTGGAGGTTTTGTGGGTCTGTGAACGCAGCACAGAACTTTTTATGAGTTCTTTTTTTCCAAAGCAGCAGTTTGTGCTGTTTGAGTCGTGGGGTAGATAACAGATCAGATAATCTAATCAGGGCTGATTAGCTTCATCATTTTTTTAATTATAAAATTAGATGTAGTAATTAGATGTATGAGGGCGGCACGGTGGTGTGGTGGTTAGCACTCTCGCCTCACAGCAAGAGGGTTGCCGGTTCGATCCTGGGCGTGGGAGCCCTTCTGTGCGGAGTTTGCATGTTCTCCCCGTGTCAGCGTGGGTTCTCTCCGGGCACTCCGGCTTCCTCCCACAGTCCAAAGACATGCAGGTTAATTGGTGACTCTAAATTGTCCATAGGTGTGAATGTGAGCGTGAATGATTGTCTGTCTCTATGTGTCAGCCCTGTGATAGTCTGGTGACCTGTCCAGGGTGTACCCTGCCTCTCGCCCAATGTGAGCTGGGATAGGCTCCAGCCCCCCCGCGACCCTCAAGAGGGTGAAGCGGTTAGAAGATGAATGAATGAATTAGATGTACACTAGAGATGATGCCGTAATAATAATAATGGTAGTAATAATAATACTAATGATAATAATAATAAACTTTATTTATATAGCACCTTTCATACAAGAAATGCAGCACAGTGCTTTACAATAAGGGCAGTGTAAGCACGGAGTGCTTCACATGAAAACAGACATAATTCACATAAAGCAGAGAAGGCAAGGTGAGCAAGGTTATCTTGTACTGTGTACAACACGTGGATTTAGCTTCTGAGTTCCTGCGATGCAGAAAAAACAAACAAAAAAACAGAAATTCATCATTCATCAAAAAACTACACTATTATTTTCTCCTGTTGTAATGTTTTTGTTGCACTTATCTTTGTTCTTTTAACCTTTTCCCTTTTGTAAATCACTTTGTAACCTAGGTTTGAAAATGCTATATACAACCCCGATTCCAAACAAGTTGGGGTGCTGTGTACAATGTATGAACCTCATTTTGAATTCGCAGCACGTTTCAAAAAAGTTGGGACTGGCCCATCTTAACCACTGTGTTACATTACCCTTTCCTTTAACAACACACAGTAAGCATTTGCTAACTGAGGATACTGATTGTTGAAGTTTTGAAAGTGAAATTTCTTTCTCAAGATTCACAATTAGGGCCCCAAATTCTTTAAGATTTAAAGACTGTCTGTGTGGGAAAATGGGCCAAACCCCCGTCTAAACACTGAGAGATTAGTGTCTTCACAGCAAGCATCTTGAAGCAGGCATTTCAAACAAAGGCTTTTCGCAGTATTTAATAAACTTTAGTTAGCATGTACATCAATTTTTCCTTTGTCATTCCACTTTATTACAAAAGGATTTGCACATCATTCTGTTTTTGTTTACAGCCCAAGCTTCTTGAGGTTGTAGATAAAGATCTATTTACTAACTTACTTTTTTACTTATTTTATTTCCAAGACATTTGTTTTCATATTTTTCAGTCTTTTTAAGATAATTTGTGTTGTAATAAAAAAGCAAACATCCCTGCATTGCCCAAACAAAATATTATTTGAAAAGATGACAAACACATTAAGTTGTCTCATTATTTTCTCAGCTAAAATGTGATTGAAGACAATATTGACATGATGAGTTGTTGAGATTTTCATTGTTGCACAAACTGCATCAGATCTTCTCATGACACTCAGGTTACCTAATCAGACGTTTGTTTGCCAATAATAGTTTATCTGCTTTCCCCAGGACTGCTCCCACCACACCATGGGCCCCCACTGTGATACCTGCCTACCTGGTTACTATGGCAACGCCACCCGTGGGTCACCCGTGGACTGTCAGCCCTGCGCCTGCCCGCTCAATCTTCCCAGTAACAAGTAGGTTGTGGAGACACTGGGGTTAATGGTGTCATAACGACAAGATTTAATCAAATGCTTCAATCTATCACTGCTGACCTCTCAGCACCGTGGCGCCTATTCTCTCTGTCTGACCCGTTGCTTTATAATGTTCCATTCTCCTTTCCTTTCCTCTCCTGACGCTTGGACTACTTATTTTTTGTCTTTAAAGGATATTGCCATAAACAGAGGCCTCATCACTGTGGCAAGGAATATAATTTTAATGACACGAATGGAAATATCATCACTGCAGGTAGACGCATTAAGATAAGTGGAGAAACATCATCCCTGCTGGTAGAAACGTCGTCACAGTGGGCAGAATCAACATGACTATGGCTGGGAAACTTAAAACAATAGCAAAGTTAAACCTCCCTCGAGTAATTTAGGTATTTAAAATCTTTTACCATCCCCCTCCTCTTATACAGAAAACAACTCACACTGTCTCTGCTAAAAATGTACTTAAAGGGACAGTTCACCCTAAAAATCCTTTTTTTCCCTCTTACCTGGTTATGATCACATTCAGGAAATGACGTTAAAATGAGCAAAGAGAAATCAGATTATTCATATTCCTCATATACATGAATAAAACTAGTGACCCAGCTTCTGATTACTGTGGTCTATTTGTCCAGGCACCTGTCACTCATTTCTTTAGTTTGTAAACAACAACAGTAACTCAGAGTGAGGTCAGATTCTGTATACAATATTAATAGTTCAACAAAATAAAATCTATCACAAATTACACATTTAAACAGCTCCCGAATACAAATCATGTATCCTGGGATCTATATATATATCTATCTATATAATCAACAGGTTATTTCCTTATTTATCAGCAAATTCCTAAATGACTGAATTGTTTTTTTTTTTTCACCTGGACCTTTATGCTCTGCCATTTCTCCTCTAACCATCACGCTGTAACCTGTGACAGGCTGTTATGGTACCACAACTATCACACATTCACATATACTGTATGTGCGAGCGTCACGTAGGTTTACGTTACCAAAGGTTTATGACAAAATCACTTGACGACAGAGACTCCCATGTACGCACTGCGAGGGAGGAGACTGTTGAAGATTTGTCACCAAGTAGGAACCATATTATGATCATTGGTTACATCTGCAGTTTCTCCAAATGACCAGAGAGAGATGCTGTGTGTTTGGGGCACAGATGTCAACGGCATGGGCACACACACACACACACACACACAAACACAAACACACACACACACACACACAGGCAGCAGCAGCTGAGAATCCTCATGCAGTCTCGACACGTCATGTTGAAAACTCTTGGAGCTAAAGAAAGCTACATCTCTCTCTGTCTCTCACCTCTCCCCTTCCCTACCTCCCCATAAACCCCTGCAGTAATAATAGCTTGAAGGTGCCGAGCCTTTCAGACCCTCAAAATAGCCATCCAGTCCGTTATGTTCACTGAAGCCAATCACTCAAATAGCTGGCCCAGACAGTTCGACTGTTCCAGTTAGCGGTAACGTTTGAGCTCTTATGAAGATCTGATAAAGTGATATTAGCTCGAGCACAGGAAGAAGCAGGGTGACGATTTACAGCGGACTAGTGGACATCAGTTTCGTCCTGGTGTGCTGGTCCTCTTTATTTACACCCAGGCTTAATTACCTCGCTGCCAAGGGGGTTTTTAGTCTTTTTTTATTTGTCTTCTACATATGTAAGAGATCCTTGGTTAATCATTTACTCATTAAAGCCCTAATCATTTACCTCCTCTTTATTTTTATTTTTTAAAAGCTAGTGTCACCAGCTATTTTCCCAATCTTACCTGGAACGGCGACACAACATACTTGGGTGACCAAAAAAAATTATAGATTTTTTAATTTATCTTTTTCATATTCCCAACAGGTAGCCAAATTCCTGAGTGAGTAGGAATATAATTGTAAAGACATGAATTGAAATATCATCACCGCAGGTAAAAGCATCCATATAAGTGGAGAAACATCATCCCTGTGGGTGGAAATGTCATCACCATTGGCAGAATCAACACAACCGCGGCTAGAAAACTTAACGCAGTAGAAACTCAAACTTACCACAAGTCATGGAGTTATTTAAAATGCTATATCATGCTGTGCCTGCTTCACAATCCAAAATCATGGTTGTTTAACTTCAACATTCTTCATCCATGAGATTCTTAGCAAACCCATCAGACAAAATCACAGATAAACACACGCTGACATCTTCTCCAGAGGTATACGAACAACAATCCATTGGTCACACGTGATTACTTTTCGAAGATGCTTTAAGAGAATGTGGAGGAGAAGCAGGTATAAATGGTGCCACAGTAGCACAACAGTCATTTTGTGGTTTGACTCTGGGTCTCTTAAAATTTGCACAATTAACCCACATAAAAAGCCCCAACACTCTGAGGATTTATGTTTAACATCTGCATTATTGTCTATTATTATTTGTCTTTTGATGTAGATCTGGATCACATGTAAATGTGTTCTATTATTAGACCAACTCATTTGGATGATAATGCTGTCTTGGCAGAGGCAACCTCCAAGTGTTTTCTGGTTGTGTCTCAGTCAATGAAGCCTTTATATACACTTACAATTTTGTAGGCTGTGATTGTGTTGCCGGAAAAATGATTTAACTTATACATCAACTTTTGATGAGCTGTAGTACCTCAAATTCCCTCTTTCTTCACTCTAGCCGTACATTAACCTCAGCTCAATTACCTGCTTTCACAATAGCAGTTGTGGGGCATTTTAACCATAATGTGATTAATGGTGAAATCGGAAATTGGTGATATTTGGATTTTTATTGTGGTCAGGTTACTTCATCAGTAAAGTTACTGCTGTTGTATAAAATTGCACATACAATGATAGTAGATTTCATCCACCCTTTCATCACCCTCTCCTACAGGAACAGGATGTAATCTGTAATATGAGTTAACAATGTTCTGTAAGTGTTGTATATATGGTAAATTGTTAACTGGCGCAGGGTGGCGAACCCCGCACAGAGCTAGTTTTGAGCAGCGCAACCCGAGGCGTGCTCAATTTGGTAGTTTGGCAGACCGAGGTGCGCTGAGATGGGTGTGGCGGCGCAGCAGGGGGAGGTGTCAACAGATCCAGCTTGGCGCAGTGACAGTTTCATGCCAAAAGGCTTCGCTGAAGGTGCACTAAAAGCTCGCCAGCTGAAACCACGTCTACTGTCAGCGCAGGCGGAGTGCAGCCGGTGTAAGCCGAAGTTTGGCTGACCGGCGGACAGTGCGCACACGTCACAAAAACTTCACGGGCAGGTTTCCAGAATATCAGGCACATTAACAATGCAATAAATACCCACAAAACCACTATTAAATGCAGCTATCTGCAATCAGCACATAAATGTATCTCTATATCCACTGTCCCATCACATCTGTTGTCAGATCAAAGGGGATTGGCACCGTTTGGCACGTTTGGCACTGTTTGGCACTGTTTGGCACGCGTAATGGAAACCCAACCTGATTTGATTAACACAGCTGCAAACTAATGAGTTCACATCCCTCTCAGCCAACCACAAACAGCCACAGCATCAGATAGGGAGTACATATTCAGCATCTGTCATCTTAGAAAAGTCAAAAGAAAAGAAACAGAGTGAGACTGCGAGAGAGAAAGAGAGAGAGCGCGTTCATGCGTGCATGAGAGAAACGCAACATTGATTTACAATTGTGGTGACCTCCTCCCAGGCTACCTTTGCATCATCAGCCCGTGGAGGTCTGCTCGCAGTTCCGTATATTCGGACAGTGCGAGCTTGGACCTCCCGGACCAAAACATCAGTTTCCTCCTGGGAGAAGTTTGGCCGTCTGACGCTGCTGCTCTCTTCCGCCATGGCGAATTGAGTAAACTCTCATTACGCCTTCGCGCGGCGGATTTAAGGGCGAGGAGAGGGGCTCATTTGATTGGTGTGATGTGAATGGGCTGTTTAAAACCCACTCCACGCCTTCTCTCCTCCCTCTTTCCAACTTGTGCCGGTAGGAAGGATGGAATTGGGATAGAGGAGTAGCTGCGCCAGGGCGCACGGTGTGCCAAACTTACAAAATCCGCCTGGCCACACCCAGTTGGCGAAGCGCAGGTGCGCTGCGCCTCCGCCGTGCCTGGTCTGCGAAACTAGAGCCCTATATGTCACATTCACATTCTCACACACATTCGCACACTGGTAGCCGAGGCTACCATACATGGTGCAACCTGCTACAAAGTCACCATTCACACACACTCACACACTGATGGAACAGCCATCTGGAGCAATCTGGGATTCAGTGTCTTGCCCAAGGATACTTCAACTTGGGCTGGAGGAGCCAGGGATCCTCCATTTGGTGGAAAACCTGCTCTACCTCTGAGCCCCCAGATAGATAACATGTAGTGCATAGACTGTATAAACTCAATAGAAGTAGCCACCATGACATCACCCATCGGTTTGTGGACTCCCGTTTTGGCATTTTTGCTGTAGCCATCTTAGATTTAGATTTAGATTTTATCTTACTGACAGCCCTAGGTTACACCTTACAGACAGTCTGTCTCTCAAAACAGCCACGCCTTTTATTATGTAGTAACGCCAAATTAGTAACTTTAAGACTAAATAAAATGTAAATGAGTGAGATATGTAAAAATTAACCCCCTTATAGTCGTCATTAATGTTGAAATTAGCGACAGAAATCAAACCTGTTTTTTTGTACCAGGCTGTAAACATGTTTATACTGCAAAGTTGGGCAGTTAAAGCCAGGCTCAAGGGGCCATTTGAGGAACTGCAGTTTTGGCACCTTTACATTGGCTTAATTTTTCAATCCTGGAGGTTGCCTCTTGGTATAGTGTAATACAGACATTTTTTTTTTTTTTTGCAGCTAAAATGTTTTCTCATCACATCAAAGTAAATGAATGCATGAATAATTGTTTTGGGACAACTTTTTATTTTACTCTACACATTATCTTCAGTCACATACTCTAAAACTTCAATTAAACGCCCAGTCCCTTTCACTAGCCTGATGTGGCTACACATTTTGACAAATAAAGGCCTGTCTCAACTAGAGGCCTGGTCTGGTTGCCAAGCAGTTCATTTTTTTTCTTATAGAAGTTATTTGGATGTATAAAACTAGGTTGTTGGGTACCTCAAATTATGCGTTCATTCCTCAACTACCTTGTTGGTTATTCATATTCCTTTAGTCCGTAAGGGTCCACGGATCAAAAGAATCAAAAGGGTTTTTCATAAAAATTAATCCAAGTTGTGAGCATTGTTTTGACAGGATAAAGTGGTGTTGTGTCGTTATGCTAGGTGCCTTAATCCTCGAGTGCTGTAACTCTCTTTCTGTTTTGCGCTGTCTGTCAAAACCAGATCGAATGAATGAAACTTTGCTGAGCAACAGTTTTGTGTGATGGAATTAAAGGCTTGTCCCAAATATAGGCCTGTTGATTTCAGTGATTCAAGCGAATAATAGCCTGGGCTATTGATTGAAGTTTTATGGTAATTTCCCTCCCCCTAAAAAACAATGAGAAAGGGCACAACAACAGCACCAAATTTACCGGTGTCCCTGCTGATTATAGTTGGTTTTAAATAACCCCAATTATACGTACAAATCCAGCCGATATACGACTGTTGTTGGTATTATTTGACAGTTTTTTTGTTGTTCACATGCTCTGGCCTAACAAGTTTATTTGTAACTCAGCGAGCCATCTTGCAGTTCGCGAGCCAGTCAGTCAGCCAGTGAGTCAGTCTGGGGCCTGGAACCCGAGCCAGCAGAACTATCTATAGTTTATGGAAGTGGGAGGGTGACAGAGCGTGGTTTCACTCCGTCTCTCTCTCTCAGTTCATTTAGGTTACAGTTTGTAGAGGAGAGGAAGAGTGTTTTCAAAATTCAGGGGTGTGTGGAAGTACAGATGTGTGGGTGAGAGGGAGAAAATTAAGTGTATGTGTCTTACAGAGTGTGAATGTGAAGACTGGAAGGTGAAAGTAGGGACACAGGTGTGTGTGCGTGAGTGTATTTGAGGAGACATACAATGGCCTTAACTCGCCTCTGTCCTCTCCTCTTCCTCCTCTCCCTCCTCCCTCTCTCCACGCTGGGACAACGCTACCGAATCCATCAACAACTTCAACAAAAACAACAACAACAACAACATACTCTTGGCAACTACGATAGTTTCAGCCCCACCTGCCACCTGAGTGAACAAGGGGAGCTGCTGTGCGACCAGTGCCAGCCTGGATACACGGGACCACGATGTGACAGGTAAGACACACACTAAACACACTCTCAACGCTAAAAGTTACTCACAGATCAAAACAGAACTGTGCTTAAATGGTTGAATTTACTGGCTACAAGTTCGATATGGAAGTGCAACCAAGTTCATTGTTACCGAACAGAGCTGTCATCATGTTGTATCAAAACCTAGAAATGCACATCCGTAAATCTTGTGAGTTCAAATCTGTTTTGACAGTTTACCATTGTATAAATAAGACTTTGGCACATTAAGTTTGAAGTTTATTTGATGACCTAATTGCAGCATCAGAACAGAACTAAGTCCACAACTTCAAATGTGGATATAAGTGCTGATTTAAATTTAAAGGGACAGCTCTTCCCAAAATCAAAAATACGTATTTTTACTTTTACCTGTAGTGCTGTTTATCAGTCTAAAATTGTTCTGGTCTGAGTTGCAGAGTGCTGGAGACATCAACTGTAGAGATGTTTGCCTTCTCTTGGCTACGTTTCTTTCCATTATTTTCTTTCAACCGAACTACACCCACCAACTGTATCACATCACAGAAGGAAGCGTGAATCTACTCATGGACGAGAGGCTCATGCTCACGACAGCACAAGATTTAAACATTAATGGCGTCCTCTTCAGCTGAGCTGTAACGTTAGCTAGCTCAGTGGTGCTAACTAGCTAGCAGTAGATGGACGCTTCCATCTGTGCTTTGATAGGGTTGGCAGGTGTAGTTCGGTAGAGAGATAATAGCTCCTTCATGAAACTGCTCACAACAAGGTCTGGATTATCTTGAGTAACTGGGTCATGATTTCTGGAAAGAGACATTACTGTTGAGTTTTTCAAATGTATTTTTCTGGCACTTTGAGCACCACGAGCCGAGTTCCATCTAGTTCCATTATACTGGAGAGAATGCAGACATCGCTCTACGGCCAATATCCAGCAACTTGCACCAAATCTATATAGCTCTACAGGTTAGAGGAAAAAAAATGCGATTTTTTTTTATTTCGGGGTGAACTGCCCCTTTAAAGCCAATGCTGTTGTCATTCCTAAAACTGACTATTTGGAAAATAAATGAGGTCTATAGTCAGCCATTCCCAGATGAAACCAGACACTGCTCCTCATTAAGCGTTTTTATGAGTGCTCTGTGTCTCATTGTCCATCTACCTGTCTGTCCACAGCACACTTAGTAGCTGAGTGACATTTTTGTTCCATTAGCTGTGGGCTTCTTTACCAGCCCAGGACTAATGAGAAGTCTCTCTGGATGCTAGTCTTGTTAAAACTTCAGGCTGTACTGTCATGTGGTGACGCAGACTGAGTAAATATGGGCTTTTTTTTTTTCTTTTTTTTTCCACCACGCTGGCTCACTGAAATACATTTGCACTATTTTATATTGAACTGAAACCGCCCACAGCTGAATTTATGAGTTAGTACTCAGTATATTTAGTTTTTTTTTCTTCATATTGAAAAGTAATTACTGCACAAAATGTTTAGATCAAGTGAAAGCTTTTAGCTCTGAAAAGTTCGCCTTGTGCAACTTCAGACAAGTCCTTGTGCTCATTGTTGTTGGATGGCAGTGTTGGTTGACTGAACATTGAATGTCAACTGAATGTTGTTGACAGTGTATTATTGAAATAAGCATGTGTGAGCTGAGGTGTGCAGGGAGGTCAAATTGCTTGAAATGTTTTATTTGTGATTTAATGCATCGATGAGTAAGTGACCTCGCACAGTATCTTTTCCAAAGAGAGATGTTTTGTCATGTTATGTGTGTTTCTGCAGACTTATATGTGTTCAGTGTTTGTCAGAAAGATTGCAACAGGACACAAAAACAGAATTTCACATATTGTATACTTATTGTATACTTGTATACCAAAGAAAGAATATGTACTGCTTTGCAGGAAGTCATCCTGTATAAACATGGATAAATTGTAATCCATGGTTTTATCAACCATTGATAAATCATTAACTTATGCTTTATTGCTGAAATATAAATCATTATTAAAATGTTTTTGTTGCTAGGTTTGGCAGGTGTTTATGGTTTCTGTTTGGTAATATAAATGTTGGTAATCCATTCATAAATACTCACGGTTTTCTCACTTTGTTGTAAGCCATCAAGTCTGAAGTTATAAATGTTAGCAAGTTCTTGATAGGGGTGTTACGATCCAACGATCTGCATCAGTGTATCGATGTATATCAATGATCAGCGATCCAGTATCATCAATGCAAAGTGAAAACACCGGCCTATATCGTTATCTTCAGGATACGCTGTAATTTTAAAAGTCTGTGTCACTGTCAAATAGCAGCAGGCAGATGGCAAGCAGCCAAGAAAAAGACGATGAGGATGATTTGGGAATAAATCAACATAATCAGTGTGGAAATATGTTGGATATGGGAGAAAAATGGGGTCAACAGACAGAGCACATGCTGTATGTAAACAGTGCTGTTAGGAGATTAAACACAATGTATGTGTTCTCACTACAGCAACATTAGGTGCTCTGTTTCAACAGTGTCAGGCTGAAAAAAACGTGCATGCAGGCTGATATTCAACCAAGCTTCTCTGTCGGGAGACGCAGTGACTTAAACCAACAGTGAGTAAGAAAAAATATAACGTCACAGGTAATTTGTTAAGATATAAGTAGAGGAGAAAGTCCGCTAGCTGCTAGGCTAATTTTTGCAATGTAAACATGCTGAAGCTAATAATGTGTGACAAGCAAAAAAGCTGTTTGGTCTGTGAACCTTGTCTGTTATTACTTAGCTGGATTTTGATATGTGCTGTTTTATGTGTGAAGTCAGTATAAATTGATCTTTACTGCACTTAAGCAGTTAGTTACTTATTTATGTGTTGTTTTTATCTTTAATGGCCAAAAGCAAAAAAGAAAGGGATGGCAGCTTCTTTTGTAACTGATTGTGTTATATGGGCAGATAATATCATCTCATATCGATCACAGGCCCCTGAATCACATTGAATCGCAATCGTGTCATGGCAGACTTCATAATATCGGCATATATTGTATCGTTTTCCAAAGACTCGATATAATATTGTATCGTGATGGAACTGGTGATTTACACCCCTAGTTGTTGATAAATGGATTGTGGTCTTAGTAAGTGGCCAAGTAGCAGTCTCTCCAGGATCTTGCGGCAAAAAACCCTTGAGTTTGCGGCCAATTTTGTCAAAAAATGCGATTAAAAATTGCGGCATTTTTATGTGTTTTTTTGCGGCACATTGGAGCTAATGACAAAAGGAGGGAAAAAAAGGTGATTTTTTTTAAACTACTACCTCCAAAAAAATAAGTCATGTAATCACTTGCTATAATAATCATACTGAATGTTATAAAAAAAAAAGCTGTAAATGTTTTTTATAGTTATCTTCTTTGGTTTTACTTAATTAGTTTCAAAACATGGACTCCAATAATGTTGCAAAAAATCCTGAGTGAATATTGTAGCTCTCAAACCAGACAACGTGAGTGTAAAACAAAATATAAGCTAGATCTTCTGTAAACATAACATTTTAATAAATTCAACACATATTGTATGCATTTAAAATTTCTTAAAAACATATGTCAATACAGAACGTTTCTCCATATTGCAATACCATTAGCGCAATTCGATGACGCGTCTGATGATGTTTCAAATGACGCCATATGCGCGACGACTTCCAGTCATTTGAATTTGCGTTAATTATTACGATCGCAAGATCATGATTTCCTGGACAGACTCAAGTAGTCCAGCCAGTCAAATGGATTTTTTTTTTACCCAGCAACTCATTGTTGCTCAAGTTGTTATCATTTATGACTTATAACAAACCTATACACCTTTAGTAAAGCCTTTAATTGCAATATTAAGTACTGTACAAAGGGTGCCTTATTAGAGAGTAGAGCATTCATGACTGCTGCACTTTGGTAGTCACTGACCACTCCCAAAAAATAGTTGACTAGTCTAGTGCATTTTTTTCACCCAGTAAAAATAGTTCAGTTTGTCAGAAAGGTCTCAAATACAACCAGTAAAGAGTTCACTATTGCAGGCAGGATCCACCCGGGCGTAGGTGAAAGTCCTCGATTGGCTCTGAATGGCTGATTACAAATGAGCCAAAAGTCATTATCATGTTATAACCTTGCCTCAATACCAGCTATTCCCCATGGTATCAAAAATGGTGCCGAATATTGGTGTTGTATCAAAGTTAGAAATTATAGTGTTGTGACAAAACTCCTTAAATTTTCTCTTACTGATGTGTAAATTTCTGTATTGTGCCTCAGCCCCTGTGGAAGGTGTCTGTTTTTCATAGCAAGAATAGCAAATGAAAATGCTTTAATGAGCTGGTCAGAACTTTCTATTCTGTTGTATCTACACTGATAACTATGAGAGCAATTTTAATCTCAAGGATAAAATATTGTGCTTCAGATAGGTCGCATTTTATCCAGGCCTTTGCTTTAGCCAGTTAAATGAGAGCTGCTGGTGGACACATGGCCCACAGGGACCTCAGCTAGCTGCCATGCACAGTCTACATACCTCGCCGTGCAGTCCACGGCAGAATCTCTCCGTCTGCCTTTGGTCTTTTTATAAACCTAATTTGCCACTGGAAATAACAAACCGACTCATTGTCATTCAAATTTTTTAAGTTGTGTGTCACAGAGAGGCATCTGCATCTGGTCCAGTGTGGACAAAAGGTCTAACCAGTACAAATTGACTGCTCTGACTCTCCTTCTGAAATTGTCCTGTGTGTATCTGTTAGTGAGGATGTGCTAAATGGGATAAAGCTCCAATAATGATCAGAGGGCGTCATCAGAGCAACTTTTTCTAAATTGAGATCGTAGTGTTTGCTTTGAAGAGACTGAGTGCCAAATGTGTATGTATGTCTTTGTGTTTGAATGTGTGCATGTAAATATGTATATGTCTTTGAATATATATATAGGATGCATCTGTGTATGTACGCTCCTGTGGTCGTGTGTGTGTGCTGCTCTGATGCCATATGGTGCCTCCAGTCAGTGAGAGAGGACAGCTGGTAAACAAAAAACAGAAAGAAAGAGAGCCTGTTGGATGCTGGATCGACTCAGAGCACATAGGAGCTGCCATAATGTATAATAATATTTTATTACTAATGGCAGTATTAGAGAGGTAATCAGCACTTGGTTCCTTCTTGTTCTATTAGTCTAATTGATACCTGCAATGCACTACCTGCCATTACACTTCATTATCTACAGTGCTTTTGTTGTTGTTAGTGGTAATTAATTGTAATGTGCCAATTTGTCTGTATTATGGGCTTTAACGAAATAAGCTACTCTATTCCCCCTATGCTAATAGACTATCCTCTGGCTGCTAAGTGATTCTGCTTTTCAATTTCCCGTCCATAAACGGCCATTTAGAATTTAGCTGAAAGCTGTTTAATGCAACTGCCTTACAAATAAGTCCACTAAAACACTTTGAGCTGTAAGCTGCTCTTTAGTGCTATCTAGGGTTTGCTGTTATTGGTGGTCAAAGGTATCTCAGGTTTTACATATCATTTACAGTTTTAGTGGCTCTGCACCATGTAGCTGTAAATACTGTGTGCTGGACATCATTTTATATCAAGAAGGGAGCAGGAAGCAGTGATGATGGCCATGATTATGCCAACTTCGGAGTGCAGTATGCCATTTGAATTTTAATGATCACAAAGAGTAGACCATAGTCCAGTGAAATGGTTTGTCACATGAGCGCTGAGACACATAGTTCTACTCTTGGTGGCATGGTGGCGCACTGGTCGGCATTGTCGCCTCACAGCAAGAGGGTTCCAGCGGGTTACTCCAGCTTCCTCACACAGTCCAAAGACATGCAGGTTAATTGGTGACTCTAAGGGCCAATCCCAATCCTCTTCCCTTAACCTTACCCCTTGGTTTCAAGTGCGCTCGCCAGATAGAATCCCCTAAACGACGAAGGGGTAGTGTTGAGGGGTAAGTAGGGCTGGGCGATATGGCCTAAAAAAAAATCTCCGAATGTTTCACAACAAATCCGATTCATGATTTAAATCGATTTTCCCCCTCTACTTAAAATAAATTTTCAGAAAAATATTTGCGGCCTGGTAGCACGCACCTGGGCTCCAAAACTTCCAGCATGTGAATAAACCCTGGCTTTTCCACGGTAAATATGGGCACCATATCTCTTGCAAGATACATTGTGACTGCAACCCCCCCCAGGCGTTGTCATGTAATTAACAAATTCAAGCACTTGAGTTTACAAAACACCTTTGGCTCATTTGATTAAAGTGACAAAATTGAGTGTTGAAATCATGAAATTGGAAGTACTTTTGAAAGTTTTAGAAATGTATCTCGGTGCTTTTGCATGAGAAAATTGATACTATTCATCTGGCAAGGGGAAAATAAAAGACTGAAAATCTGAAGGCCACATTTACTGTGACCCCTCCTGTCTGTCTGTCTGCGTCTCTTTTAAACATGTACAGTATGATGCAAAGAGACAGAAACAAAGAAAGGGTGTACAGGGGTTAATTAAATGTTTCATAATGAACATTTTTGGAATTTGATTTAAGCATTTTAAAGATGGTGCATACAATTAGAAATCTAAAGAATAATATTAATAATAATTCTACATTAATATAAGAAATCTCCTGGAGCCCTGATTTGAAACCTAAAGGGAAAGTTCAAGGAGTGTTGGAGATATCAGACGTAGAGACGTCTGCCTGCTCTTCAGTAATGGGAGCTACAAAAATATATTTGAAAACCTCAACAGTAATGTCTCTTTCCAGAAGTCATGACCCTGTTTCTGAAGATAATCCACAGACCTTGTTGTGAGCATACATGTAGGAATAATATTTTCTTTCTATCAAACTACGCCCACCAAACCTATCACTGCACTAATGGAAGCATGCATCTATTGCTAGACGAGAGACTCATGCTCGCAATAGTGTGAGATGTAAACATTAATGGTGTCATTCTCAGCTGAGCTGTAATGTTAGCTAGCTCAGTGGTGCTAGGTGAGCTAGCAGTAGATGCACATTTCGTTCTGCCTGGTGATACAGGCAGGTGTAGCTCAGTATAAAAAAAATAGTTCCTACAGGAAACTGCTCACAACAAGGTCTGTGGATTATCTTGAGCAATTAGGTCATGATTTCTGGAAAGAGTTTTTCATATGGACTTTTGGCACATTGAGCACCACAAGCTTGCTTGATCTGATGACTTTCGATTTCCGCTGCCACATTCAGATGGTAGGGTCAGAATTTGGTGTAAACAACATGAAAGCATGGATCCATCCTGCCTTGTATCAACGGTTCAGGCTGGTGGTGGTGGTGTAATGGTGTGGGGGATATTTTCTTGGCACACTTTGGGCCCCTTAGTACCAACTGAGCATGGTTCAAACACCACAGCCTACCTGAGTATTGTTGCTGACCGTGTCCATCCCTTTATGACCACAGTGTACACATCTTCTGGTGGCTACTTCCAGCAGGATAACGCACCATGTCACAAAGCTCAAATCATCTCAAACTGGTTTCTTGAACATGACAATGAGTTCACTGTACTCCAGTGGCCTCCACAGTCACCAGATCTCAGGCCCAATCCCATTTCTACCCCTTAAATCTTCCACTTGGTATTGAGTGCCCTCATTTGTGAGATAACCCTTGATGAGGGAAGTGAGAAATATTAGGGTAGAGATCTTTCCCTAAGAAATGAGACATCACTTCATGCAAATCGGCGTGGCCGACATGCAGGCCTACGTTGCGCGTAGTAGCGACTCAAGATACCGGTTATCATTAACGTTTGAAAATGCCAGCTCCAGCGCTTGTGTTGTGGCACGTGCTATGTTTATTCTTCTCTGTCTGATGAATCAATGGAGAAGAAATGCTGAAGACAGGAGGTGCCTATGACGTCTTCTCGTTCTGATCGATTTTGTTCGGGTAAGTCGATTCGTTTAAATATTTTGTCGCTGTGTTCAACTGAGTTGCTGATGAGTTTATGCTAGTCCAACCATCTGTTGTTTGGGTTGTCTAGGGAGGTTTTAAGTGTTGGAAACCACTTCCACTACCTCAATTCTGTTTTGGGACACCACTAGCCTAAACGTGAACGCACACGACCAAGTGCAAGTGGGTATTTCTAGAGGAAGTGTGGGTATTGGGACAGGCCCTCTATCCAATAGAGCACCTTTGAGATGTGGTGGAACGGGAGATTCACATCATGGATGCGCAGCCGACAAATCTGCAGCAGCTGTGTGATGCTATCATGTTGATACGGACCAAAATCTCTGAGGAATGTTTCCAGCACCTTGTTGAATCTATGACTCCAAGAATTAAGGCAGTTCTGAAGGCAACAGGGGCCCCAGCTGGTACTAGCAAGGTGTACCTAATAAAGTGGGTGGTAATTGTATACGAGAGAGAGAGAGAGGTGCTGAAATGGCTGCTTTATGAGAAGTGTAGTGATACTTCCATGGCTCCACTCACTGACTGAGTGCAGCACATCACATTTGTTCTTTAAATGTATTGAGGTGATTTAAAACTGCATGATGGAACTTTGTGCTTCGGCAGCCTCAAGTGACTGCAAGGTTGACTATTAGAACTAAGTCATACTGAAACAAAAACAAGACCTAATTTGATCTTAATCCCCCGCCGTAACAGATATACATTTAAAAGTAAATTACAAAATAACTTCAAGATGTCTATTTATATGAAAGTCCCATTTTACTTCCTAAAAACAACCTGCCCCAATTTCAAGAAATAACATACAGTAGCACTCAGAGAGAACAAGTTGATCTCAAAATGCTTTGAAAGTTATGGGGGAAAAAATGTCTGAGGGAGGAGCAGAGTCTGTCTTCCCCTGACGCCGACTCCCCATTTATAACACTAAAAATAAAAGAACACCACTTTTAGGATCCCGGCCCCTCTCTTTCCCTCCGTAACCCTCCACCAGTTGTGCTCGCCATACGCTTCCTGGACACTCTGAAGGCTTTGACCAGGTGTCTGACCCCCCCCAATATATCTCCTTCAAACTTGCTGGACTCTTGGCTAAAAATACCTTCACTTCCTCTTCAAGCCCAAGTTACTACACACACACACACACACACACACGCTGACAGTATGCGTTATCATAGAATTTAAAAACCTGAAAGTGTGAATTAATCCTGTAAATAAGTACAAACACACACTCTCCTATCAAGAATTCATTGCTGGCAGTAAGATTCTCCACTTGACTAGAGGAATGTACTTGTAGCACCACACACACACACACACACACACACACACACACACACACAAGCTAATAAACCAGTTCTATTGAGTACCAAGGAGGGTCAGTGGTAATAATGGCTGGCTGCTCTTGACTCTTTCCCTCTCTCTGTCCTTTCTTTTCCCTCCTCTCTAAATTCAATTCTCTTTTCTATGTGAAGACCTTTTCCCCCTTTTCTTCCTCCCTCCTCTCCTCTGTTCTTTCTCCACCAGCCTCCCTCCTCTCTTCACTCTCTTGTCTCTTTCATCTCAATTCTCTTTATAGTCCGTGGGGCTTTATTTCAGCTTAGACCTGTTTTATTTGGTTTCAGTGGCTCCTGACTCGCCGCAGCATTCTCAGGTTAATATATTTCGCAGCATCTCGAACTTCCTCACATTATTAATCAAACAAAAGAGGCTGAAAAGCAAAAATGAAAATCTTGAAATCACCTGACAGTTCATACATGTGTGTGTCCTTGTCCTTGCTCAAAGGTGCTAACAATCATTTTTAATTTTTGTTTCCATGGATGAGGAGGTTTCTGTTTTTGCATTTTCTTTCACTTATTTTTCCACCCAACACAAAGAACTTGACTGCATAAAAGAATCAAACGAGTTTTTAATTTTTTATTTGTCAGTATCTCTATTATGTTCAGTTGGAACGTTTGCTTTCCACTGACACAACAAAGATAAAAATCATACATTTGTACAGATAAAATGCATGAACCATAAACTGTATATAAAGATGGGCCATGTGTGTACATTTCTTCCAACAGTACAAAATAAATTAAGCCAAAATATCCTGGATACGGGCACTGCCATCTTGCACTTTTGGAGCCAGAGTCTACGCAGCAGCAATCGGGAAGGAATGAGTCCTAAAACCCGAAAATGAGTTAACAATTTAGCACTCACGGTTCCCTCAACACAAAGTCAGTGGGTTTCATGAGTAGGTTTTTGGTTAGATGTCTGAAATAAGTTCTGTGGTTAACACAAGGTTAAGAGACTTTCAGGTTTTGTTCCACGATATAAAATCTGTCAGTAAATACCCCAGTCGTGAATTTTGAAGCTTTAATGTGTTTTTAAAAATGCGGTTGCTAACAAGTGGCTAAATGAGGCTACAGAACTTCATCAAGCCGAACATGGCTTTTTAAGCTTGTTTTGGTGGCGACGTTATGATGGTGCACACTAGTGTACAGTAGTTTGTTTATAGCCTAACATTAGCATTATAATTCTGGCGATTGCATTTAGGCTTCATATATCATAGAAGTAGTGTTCATTTGTGGAGATTATCTCGCTGAACAAAACTTGCAAGTATCATACATGTTTGTTTACCACAGAGCTTATTTTCTGCAATAATAATCCATTGGAAAAATCCCACAGGCTTTTTTTGACGATGAAACCAGGGTGATGCTAATTTCCTCGTCAGCCTACAGAAAAACATCATCAGCAATGTATTGAGTTCCTGACCCAATTGCATGATGCGCCACTGACTGCGAAATCAATTGGCACACAGCCCCCTTTTCATAGCATCAAATAGCTAATTTAAACCAAAACTTTTTAGAAAAATGAACCCTTGAACATACATCTGCGAAGCAAAAACGAGTTCATACAACAGAAACCATCTTTGATAAAAATTAATTTGACATGCACTTTGATCTTTTAGTTTGGCCAATGTCCCATGTGCTAACATGGAGGGAGCGGGGTTCATGACCTATACAGTAGCCAGTCTCTAGAGAGTAATTGGGCTGTTTTGACTTCACTTTGTGGGGCGCTGTCATGTCATCAGTCTTACTTACACACTCTATATTCTCCTGAGGCCCTGTGTCCTCATATGAGGACATCACATTTTGGGTTTACTGGACCTTATACTTCATTCTACTTAACTTAGACCTGTTGTCCTCGTTCGTGGACACTTTTTCATGCCATCTAGTGGTAGTAAGAGCACAATACACTAATTCATGTAAAAACAAGATGGCAGCCATCTCTGCCAAGTCAGTCTGCAGCCGACCCTGACACAAAAATGGATAAGGTCCAAAACCTGATCACATTTTATGGTTGAAACTTGTTTATTGTTGATTAATGATGTTTGTAGTTTGATATAGCAACACATTTGACCAATTTTAGCAACAGTAACAAGCTAAGACACTGTTAATTAGAAAGTACTCGTTTGAAGACGTTGGGAATTTATCATCAACTAGTTAAAGGACATTGGGACTTAATGATTGTTGACAGTGTTTCGTTTTTATTCTTATCAGGTCCTACTGATCCCAAATAGCTAGAAGAATTAAAAATGCATACCAAACAAAGTTCAGGTCTCAGGAGGTTAAATTGTCATTTTTATGAACAGGAAAGGAAAACCTCTGAAAGACATGTATATGAATACATCACATTGACTTTGTATTATTATTATTATTATTATTATTATTAGCTTGGGTGGCATTTAGATATTCCTTGCTTCAGATTTATAACAGTAGTTGAGTTATATGAATATTTTCGTGACTAAAACCTGGACAGTCTGCTGCACATAATCTGTTTTCAAACTTACCGCCTGAAGACATTAAATCTACATTTTTTTAAATCTCTGGTAAAGCTTTTTTTTTTTATAAACTTTCATTTGATATCTGTTGATGTTTGGTTTGGCTCCGTTGCCCTGCAGCTGTTTTGTGTGTACATCTATGAGTTAATGTGTGTGTGTGTGTGTGTGTGTGTGTGTGTGATGCGAGTGCGTGTTTAATATGAATTACACAGCAGCCTTCAGCTGAGCAGTCTCACTGGTCAAAGACACACCCGTAACAATACTGATGATTCCCATGGACTCCGCTAGATGAGCTTTAGTGATTGTTTATTTTGTGATTGGATATCGGTTGCCAGCCCTTGTGGGATGAGACCTGCTGTAATTACTGATCTTGTATTTGGAGATCAGTGTGTTCTTGTCACACAAGCTGGAGGCTGAGGTAAACAATATTTTCATAATGTTCTTATGCCGAAATCTGAGAGTTGTTTATTCTGTAGTTGTTAGACACAAAAAAGAAGACAAGGTGAGCCACTGCATATTTCCTTGCAGACCTGAAAGCTGAGGAAAGCTGCATTTTCAAGTATTATTTGCGACATGAAAGCAGAGCAAATTTTCTAGAGACATTATTGCACTACCCGCTCTTTCAATAAGACCTGATGTAGTATTATCCCAAACTAAAATTGTATTCTGAGAAGGAGAATAACAGGATGACATCTCCTTGCAACAGCTTGAAAGCACACCAGGTGGGTTGGTGATCAATTGTTGAGGTATTTTAAAGCCTCTATGCGAGGAATTGTGCATGATTATAGTGTCTTTCAGATTATACTGATGGCATACGTTTTTGTTTGTAGAAAAAAGGAGACACTCGGAGGAAAGTTTGTGCAGTCAGTTTCAGCCCAGTCATCCTCAGCGGGGCAGATGCCAGTGCCTTTTTGATGCCTCGGGCGTCACCAAAGTCAGCAATTTGAAAAATCCCGAAAAAACTCTGCACAGACCTTTATGTGGCGTGTTAGCTTTGCTTTCTGTGTTGATGTGCCGACGCAATATATGATGCCAAATAAATACTAGACCCTCTGAAATATCCCAACATATCCTTTTTTTATTAACTGCTGAACTCTTCTCCTGGGCAGCACATCTTGTTTACAGTGCTTCCAATATGAAACAGCATCATCACACGTTTCTGTGTCTCTCTGCTGCCTCCTAGGTGTGCCAACGGATATTATGGCCAGCCCAGTGTGCCAGGGGGATCCTGCCAGCCCTGTGATTGCCATAGCAACCTCGACCTATCCATACCTGGCAGCTGTGATCCAATCACAGGCCAGTGTCTGCACTGTCGCCAAGGTTATGGCGGCGCGTCGTGTGAAATTTGCGCTGATGGTTACTACGGAGATGCCGTCACAGCTAAAAACTGCCAGGGTAAGTACACTGACTAACAACAAGCATACAGAAGGAAAAAAACAAAAACAAAACACATACATGTAAATCTATCAGTAGCGGTGATTCGCTGTTGTCACTGTTTAAAGTTAAAAAAAAAAAAATAAAAGTTGAACTCATAACTAATAAAGCAAGTAAAGCACAGTGCCACAGTGACAGCTGTTCAGCAAAAGTTACAATCGCTTTAGAGTCCTGAGTGATATTACCGTATTGTATGCTCCAAAATACTGATTTCTTACTAAATGAGGATTTGGTACCACTGTAATAATTTTATTTAAAGTTGGATTAGTAAACAATTCAGACGTCAACTTTAAAGCCTCCATTTGTAATACATCTGCTGCACTTAAGAAGGATGTGGACTGTTGACGGAGCTGGTGTGGCGTGTAATGTATGTTTTTAGTGGCTACGCATGCGGCGCACATTTGGCGCAGGGTTGTATGAGTCACAGGCAAAACAAGACAGTGAGCTTTTGTTTTGGGATTGTTTCTTCACCTTGTTTAATGTGGGACTGTCAGCAACCACCAGCTGATATTGGCAAAATAAATGCAGACAGGGTGATCAAGTCTCCTGAGTGGAGGCCCTGTTTGATGCAAGGTAGCCGATATCCAGAATGGCTAACTTACCTGTCAAAGATCATTTTAAATTAACAGACAACAACTTGTTGTTGGTGTTATTAGTAATTTAATTTAAAAAAAGATAGTATCCTGATAACGTTTTGGCACCATATTGCACTAGTTCAGTACATGACTCTCTCTACAAAAATCACAACTTGTAGCTTTAACACTTATATTTATCATGTTTATTGAGCTTTAGAAGTTTTTTTTATAGCTGGGTTATTTATTCAGTTATACCTACTAGTTCATACCCATTGAGTGCACAGTTGCCCACGTACAGTTTCACATGTTGTGTGTTTAGGATACAGGTCATAGGAAACTGCAGATTAATCAGTCAACTGAACCCATTAAGAAGAGCAATGTACTCAGTTTTTGTGAATTTGATAGTATGATTGCTTTATTGAAAGTACAGTAGTACCATTGCCAATAGTAGGGTAGTTAGTGGGCTAAAACTGTACATTAGTAGTTGAAGTAGCACGTTGAAAGGCAGATAGTTAAAGTGTTTACATGTTGTATTGACTTAGAAGTGGGGCGCACTGACACAATGACACACTGACAGTTTCCATGATTAGGTACAGCATACCATACCATGACTTAGTCATACCAAAAATTAGGAAAAAAAACAAAACATTGGGCCACAGGGGGAGCCACAGAGATTGTTCGAATTTTAGCCATTTTTTTGCATTTTTCTGTTGTTATAGCACCACCCAGTTGCCAATTAGAGTTAAATTTCTCCAGTCACCTTGAGGCATCCTGTTCTACATATCTACCAAGTTAAGTAAAAGTCTATATGGTGGTTAGGCCTAGATAAGAAATTAGCTCTGTAGCGCCCCAGTTTTGTTTGATGGGGTTAATAATGGAGGGGTCCCCTCAGATTATGTGTGGTCATATGCCTACAAAGTTGCATGGTGATCGGTGAAACCTTTGAGATGTTATACACCTTTATGTGATGAGCCACGCCCTCCGCAATATTCATTGCCTTATAGAAGCTCAGTTTTAGTAAGTTTTCCAACTTTTACCAAGAGGGAACTTTAGATATTTGTCCCTAGATTATGTTCACCGAGTTTCATGCAGATCAGTCAAACTTCTTAGGAAGAGATCGATTTGAAGTGTTTTTCAAAAAATTGAAAATGGCAGAAAATCTATATAATCGGAAGGTTTGGGTTCTGGAGGCACATTTGTTCCTCATGAGGAGAGGCATCTCTGTGCAAAGTTTCATGTCTCTACGACATACGGGGCATGAGATATGCCCCTTCAAAGTCTGCAATTTCAATCGGTTGCTATAGCGCCCCCTTTTGCCAATTGATATAATATTGCTTCATTCGCATCCTCCCATGACCCTCTACCACTGTGCCAAATTTCACATGGATTGACCAAGTCAGTGAGGAGAAAAACGTGGAACAGACACACAGACAGAAAGAGTTTTCGTCATTATATAGTAAGATAAGATGGATGAGCCAAGCTCTCCCTGCTTCCTGTCTGTATGCTAACTGTCATTTTTTAGCTAGCATGCTTCACATTCAACAGATATTTATGCAATCATCTCATGTTCAGTGAACTCTCTGAAAGAAACCAGTAAGCTTGTTTTCCAAAATGTCTAGCTATTATTTAGCCTAATTATTCTCCAAAGTATACAGGAAACCTGAAGGTCCTATCGATGACCCATTTCTGTTTAAAAAGGCTGCGTAGAAATATAAATAAAAGACTGGCCTAACTTTATGTTTATACTGCAGATCTCTGTGGCGCATACACACCACTAATGCGCTGCTCTTACGCCTGGTGTAGCCAGTTTCATTGTTTATAATGGAAGCATAGTGTTGCAGCAGCCACTCAGTGAACGATCCGCATCCATTACGTCTTCAGTGTAGCCACTGCATAAGATTTGAGTATGGCGACACCCTCTGATACCTTCTATCCCTTGAGACCAGCCCTGAGACACTGAGAGTGAACTGTTTAAAAGCAACATATCGATTGAACAAATTGTCTTCAGATTTTCTATGAAGAGTTTGCCATCAAAATGATTTTAAGGATGCTGTTAAAAAAAAAAAAAAATACTAGACATGGGGATGTTAAGAGGAAAAACATCATCTACTTTTCAGAAAAATCATTACAAAAAAGCCAATACTGCAGCTTCAGTGTCTCAGCAGGGGCGTTACACTGAACAGTAGTGCTTCCCCTATGAAACTCAATTTTAACTAAATGATACCTTTAATCCTTTTACTAAAACACTGAGTAGATACACCATCTGGAGTGTGTGGGGGGTGTGTGTGTGTGCGTGTGTGTGACTCTGCATCGGCAAGCAGCTGTGGTAGTAGGAGGTGTGATGTCGGAGTGGCCCACTGACTGCCAGCTGTGTTTAAGAGTGAGAATTAAAAAAAAAACAACTATACCTGTAAAAAAAAAAGAGTGTGTGGAGAGACTGAACAAGAGAGGAAAGGAGAGATGGCAGCGAATACAGACGTACAGATGGCGTTTGTTTGTGAAGATCTTCATTAAAACCTGCGCTGCTGATGAAAACAGAGGCACTGGCAGCGAGACAGGCAGAGAGACACGTTAACAGATAGACACCTCACTGAGAGACAGACAGGCACTGCCAATAAATAGACAGATAACAGCGTCAGACAGGCCCAGAGGCAGGGAGACAGGCTGACGGGGGGTATTAATGTGAATTTGATAGTCCATTGTTCTGTAGTTGTTTCCCCTCTCCACCCAGCTAAATGGTTATTGATTAATCAGCCTGATCTATTGCTCTCCTACAGTGCTGATCGGCTGCTCGTGTCTCAGAGTTGGAGGGTTGTTATTGATCCTGTACGAACGACCACCAGGAATTATTAAAACACAACAACTCTCCCTCTCTCCGCTTCTGTCAGTCTATCCCTCTCCCTCTCCGCCTGCCTCGCTCTGCCTATTGCTCCTGGTCTTAATGAATTTTATTGAGTGGAGCAGGAGAGTTCAGGCCAAGTCCATTTGTGCACTATTAGACTGTAAAAATCCTTTACTTTTTCCTTTGATGTCAGAGTTCCCGTCTGCAGACATTGTTGCCGCAGCCATTTTGTGTCTCCCTCTAATAGTGGTCGGGTATAATTCAGTCAGAGAATGGAGAGGGGTTTGATTTTGCAAGCAAACTTGACCACAAAGCAATTTGTTTGAGGAACAAATTCAGGAAAATGAACCCTTCTGACCATTTCTCACATTGGAGAAAGTCATTTGCAAGTTGTTGTGAAGATGTGTGAACTGCACTGTCACACATTTGTCCGATCGCTGGAACAAAGTGGATATGTAGTAATTCAATAATGTAATTATGCTTCCTGTGCATCTGAGACTTAATAAATGTTTCATAGATACTTCATAGGGTAGATCAATAACCTCTTAGGGGATCGTTGGGAAACCTCACTATTCCAGTTTTACCACTCTTAATGGAGTGTGTGGTACAGTCCTCTGTGCTGAGGCACCGACTCTTTATTGGAATGATAGGCCCCCAAAAAGTAGTAAAGTACAATTAAAAGCCTGGAAAAGCTGAGTGTGAACCAACAATAACTCGTGCCAAAGCCCAAATTGAGGCAGCCTTTAATAAGTCAGTATCAGTTTGTTAAACTGTTATTTACAGGACAAATTACTCAGGGGTGTAACAATACATGTATTCGTATTGAACCGTTTGGTACGAGGCTTTCAGTTTGGTGTGCATTACAAACTGAATGATACCTTGAACTATCCTTTTACATTTGGAAAATAAAATATACAACTCTAACTGTGTTTAATATGATGTTCTCATTGCCACTGCGCTCAACAAGGCAGCCCAACGTAAGTTTTTTTCCAAGGCAACATGCTGTCCGCCCCAAAACCAAAACATCCTGCTCCTCCTGTGAGACACACTGGGAGGCAGCTACGCTAAGCTAGCTCCTTGCAAGATCGTTAGTAACATGATTACCAGATCAGAAATGGAAGATCCTTTGTTAACATTGCAGGTCTGGTGTTTGGAGTCACTTCAGTTACGCTGTGAATTATAAGGACAATAAAGAGAGAAAGTGATTGGAAGAAAGCACCGAGCCAAAGCACAAGTTGCTGCACAGTGACAGATTCTGGTTAGCAGCTAACTCAGTAGCACACAAAGTCTGCGGTTGCACAGTACAAACCCACCGTACCAAGAAGCAACAGCCATTGCATGGTTGTAGCTTCTCCTTCAGCAGCTAACAGCAGCTAACATTATCACAAAGCACACATCCTCAGCAGTGAGCAGTAAGTGCTGGTGGGCCAGGTCGCTTTTTTGCCACAGAGACTAACAAGTACGTTAGTAATGGCTGTTTAGCTTGTGTTTATATGACTGGCATTTCACAGAGATGTTAATTCACATATTTATTAGACTGAGTGGGTGAAAGAAAATACACTGATTACTCTGCGCTCTAATGCCAATAGTAACATAGTATTGAAATAGTACGTAAGGAAGACTCCAGTGTGTCCTCGAGCAGGCCTTTAGGCCCATCCAAAAAATCTTGGACAGAGAAGACAAAGAAGTAATAATAAATAAAAAAAAAAACAACAGTTCAACAGTTTAACTCCACAATTCAGTACTTAGCAGTTCCCTGTTTTTCACTTGTTCTCAAGTATTTTCTAACAAGTATAATGTGTTTTAGAGAGAAATCACTGATTTTGCTTTAACCAGACTTTTACAAGTCCATTTCAGCCAAGCTGTAATTCCTGCTTTGTACAAAACACAAAAGCCCAAATTATGTCAGTTTTCATACATTTAAAATTTTCAAAAATAAAGGAAATTACTCTGACATTTATACTTTTTTGCTGTATCAAAAATATACTGAATCATGACACCACTGTCCAGTATTGAATCAAACCATGAATTTTCTGATCTGGCACAGTAAACCCCTTCAAATTACTCATCTTTTATTTTGTTTATACAGTAGATGTATTTTGCACACACATTTCCACTTTTCTTGTCATTGCTGACGGTAAGAGAAAGTTCAGTGTGAAGGGACACAAACAAATCTGAGTAAGAAAAAGCTAAATTTTTGTAATGTAAATTTCTTAGTATTTTAATGTCTGTAAATCAAGTTGACAACCTCTCTATATGTCTTACATGGAGGCAGATGGCACTTTTTAACACAACACAGGATTTCACATGGTCTGATTTAGCAACTATAACCAGTCATGGAGGCCTGTCACTCTTTAGATTCCCCCAGATGTTGATGTGATGTGCGTGCTGCTCTGGTAAGAGCAATACTGAAAGGGTAACTTTGGTTATTTTTAACCTGATCCCTATTTTTCCATGTTTTTGTGTCCAAGTGATGAATGAAAGTTGGCAGCCTCGAAACAGGCTGCAATGTAACCACTGGTACCAATGCCTTGTCAATAAATGTCCACTAAAAGTGTTTGTTTTTGCCACTGACAGGCTCAGATTATTACTCCAAGTGTCTGACAACATTATGAAAATGATCCAGACATAGACAGACCTTTTTGTAGAACACTAAGACGATTTTGTTTAACCAGAGGCAGCCCTGAATTTGCTGTAGCCACACCCACCAGACTCCATTAAGATAAACATTAATTTTAGCGTTTGTAGAACCAGTGTATTTTCTTGTCTGTCTGGGTGAATTAAGGGTTTATTTCAAACAAACGAGAGTTGATCATTGTGAGAAAAACGAACCAAGATGTTTTTATTTGTTGAGTATTATTTGGTTTCAGTCTGCTTTTAATAATTTTAGTATTATTTGTGGTGTGTTTTTTGCTTTACTGCAATATGTTTTGACCTGTTTTACGCGCTGTATTTTATTGTTGTTTTTAATTTGTCTAGGATGCATTTTTACAGCTGGCGAAGGGACTGCCGATGAAAACTAGCCTTTCAGCTAATTTGGGTGCATTGACATTTGTTCAAAACTGACCCTTTTCATAAATAAATAAAATAAGAGGATCAATCAATTTTCTTTATTTAAATGGAGTCTGGTGGATTTCACAATAGTGATTTCGGGGCATTTTCTTATTTTATGAAAAGGATCCTTCTTTCAGGAAAGAGGTCTGTCTCTGTAGGGATTCTTTCTATTATGTTGTCTGACAAGTGCAATAACAATCCAAGCCTGTCAGTGGCGAAAACAAGCACTAGTGGGCGCTCGTTGACGTGGCATATGCCGTCTGTTTCGTGTCTCCCGTCTCGCTCAATGCAGGACTTCTAAAAAACTAATGTTTGCCTCATTATTCTCTTTGACACAAAAACATAATAATATAAGTTTGAAAAAAAAAAAAAGTAAAGGTATTGTAAGTAGGTCTTTCCAAACCCCAAAACCCAGGAGCATTACTAATAACATTACACAAAGATAATTTGTGTTGCAGTGGGCCAAAAGATTATATATCAAGTTGACGTTTTAATGCATTTACTACATAACGTTCCATCTCTCTGTCGTTACGCCTTAAGGCCTCTGGACACCACATCTTATCAGCATGCTCTTTACAGGAATATCCTACTTCTACGTGCACTTCTTTACCTCGACTGTGGACTCAATTTGCTGTTGGTGTGCACTGTATGACTGCCTAATGGACTCTATGGTGCTTGGACTTCTCACCAACGCACCACTGTAGTGCTAATGATATAGAATAGATACACATTAGCCTCTCCTGACGTTTGTTTATACAACAGATTGCGGATTGCTTGGTAACAGAACATAATGTATTTCAAGTTGCAGGAAGATTGTTATCTTCACCATCAAGGCCGACGCCGAGGAAAAAGAAATACACAACAAAAAGCAACATTTTATCCCACAACAAGGCTCGCATTGTAGCGACTGACAGAACGGAGTCCAGATGGTCCCCGAAGGGTGAAGCTAGGGGGGTGAGAGACTGCGTGTGAGAGAGTGTGTGTGAAACAGGGACAGACGTAAATGTTCATGTTTGCTTGTATGTGTAGTCAGGCGTTTGTGGTTGAGTAGGTGTGTGTGTGTGTGTATGGGAGGGCATGCGTGCCTCTCTGCATATCTATGTAAAGCTGAAATCAATGTATGTTGTGTATGGTATGTGTGTTTTCTGCATATTTCTGTATGTGTGTGTGTTCATGTGTGTGTGCGTGTTTGTGTGCGTGTGTGTGTGTGTGTGTGTGGACATCTGTTGTACCCCACTCTCTCTCACTTCCTATCCCACACTCAGGTCGGTCCTTCTGTCTCTGTTACATCTAACAGTAGGAAATGGCAGGAGGTAAAAGAAGGGACCACTAGTACGCATGTGTGTCTATGTGATGTGATGTGTGCAACTTGTTTCTTGAGAAAAGTGTGTGTGTTTTTTGTGTGTGTGTGTTGTGTGTGCTTCTGACAGCCCATCCACCAGATGGGAGCTGTGATGTTCAGGCTTTTAATTGTATATCTAAGGGGCTGATTGGCGTGTGTGGGTGTGTCTTTTTTTCCCTTCCCGTAGGATTTAAACAAGTTAAATAAAGTTGAAGTATCTCAGACAGAGACAGAGAGAGAGGATTGGAATGAGCTCTGATGAGGCCCAGCAGGCTGAAACATTAGCATGTTTTGCTTTACTTGGCCAAAAAAAAACAAAAACAAAAAAACAAAAAACAGGTCAGTCGAGATCAGTCAACTTTGTTCTGAAGACCTGTGCGTGTGCTACCTTTTTACCTTCAACATTAGAGTGAAATGAACTTTGGTTTAGCACCACAGTCAGATACAGGGAAGGTGCATCCTCTCAAACACCTCACTACTAGACTTGAAAGATCGTTTGTGGGAATAGGTTTTAATATTCCTGTAAGTAACCCATTCAGAAAGCATAAAAACTGCAAAAAAAAAAAAAAAAAATCAACGCCAGAGAAATAAGGTTCAAGGCAGAGATGAGAATCTTCTGATGATTTATAATATTTAGGTCAATGTACTGTCATTATGAAAGGGACTGAACTCCCCCCCATATCAAGAGGGTTTCTAGTTTAAGCACAGGGTGTGGGAGTTTGCATGTTCTCCCCGTGTCAGCGTGGGTTTTCTCCAGGTGCTCTGGCTTCCTCCCACAGTCCAAAGACATGCAGGTTAACTGGTGACTCTAAATTGTCCGTAGGTGTGAATGTGAGTGTGAATGGTTGTCTGTCTCTATAGCCCCTTTTACACTGCCAGATTTTCCATGAATGTTGGGCCATTTTGCCGGCAAGCTGCGAGCGTTCAGACACGCAGAGCCAGATTGGCGAGCTGATCCGAGGTGCCCAATTTTCCGCCTCGTAGGGTAGACATATTGGCGGTACCCTTTTAGTTTAAAAAAGGCCGAGGCGGCCTTCCACAACGGGAGGGGCTGTTGATGACTTGTGGGAGGAGCTGTTGATGACGTCGCACGTGTGAGCCACTGGTGGTGGATAAACAGGAATTAGAGAACAGCTAGTAGCAAGAGGGAAACACAAACCTGACAGACACTGTAAAGATGAGCAACTGGGGAGACAAAGAATTGCGCGTCCTCCTTGTCCTCACAAACGAAGAGGCCATTAACCATCAGATGACGGGGATGGTGAAGATTGGGCTGACTTACGAGAATCGCCGAAGGACTGACCAGCTGCGGCTTCCCTCCCATGCCACTGTTTATGTCACACACTGAGCTACATGTTTTGTTACTTGCTCACGCCCCCCATTGCCCCGACAAAGGCGCATTCTGTATTCAACAAAAGTTTGCTGCACTCCCTGATTTTGTTTTTATACTGCCAGTGCTGAAAGAAGACTGATTGGGCTTTCCTGCAAATTTGCACAATTCCTGTTTAAAAAGGGCTATTGTGTCAGCCCTGGCGACCTGTCCAGGGTCCACCTGGACACCTCCACCCCCATGACCCCCAAAAGGATAAACGGTTACAGAAAATAAATGAATGGACCCCCCTCCAAAAACTCTGCTTTGTTTTGACGTTGAAGACGACTGGTTAGTCTTGTGTACCTTGTCCTTTTAGGGGAATTAAAGGGGTTTGTATCAGGAGCACCTGCTTTGTTTTAGCACAGTCAGTTGTATTCTGTTGCATCTTCATCTTTGAGCTGTGGAGGGGATAAACTGTTATGAAATGTGAAACATTTCTTTCTTATTGAAAACTGTGGATTTACTCATCAGAGAACATTTAAGACCTAAATATCTTGATGATGTCTGGATGTTTGTTGTTGCTGAATGTCATGATAATTTAGGCAAATCATGGTGTTCAGGATTTTGTCTTCTGAGGTAGCTATATTCAGCATTCACAGAGCTAGTTTATTTTCCTTTCATTTCAGCCCAACTGTAGCTAATTCAAATTTTTTTTTGTTATCTGGCAACATTTCAGAAGATGTGTTGAAATTGTCTTGGCTGGCACATTGTAGCTTCAGGGGCAGTTGGTGAATGTCTGAGTTCAGTGTTTTATTTTCCTTCAGCAGCAGCGAGGAGGCATTTTCACACTGCCAGACAGCTCTCAGAGCCCTGATGTGGTTTTTAGCTGGCTTCTGAATTAAAGACAAATTAAAATAGAGGATTCAGTCGTGTCATCTTTCATGTCCTTAATTGTTGTCGGTGTTTGGCTGGATTGAAGGTGGTGAAGAGGTTCACTCGGATTTGGTGACTGAAACTTTGTCTGGAAGGAGAACTTAATAGTTCTGCTTTCTGTTCACCCTCAACATCAGTTTTTCTTCAGAGCAAACAGGGCAATTCAGTCAATTTATTTATGACATAAAGTCATATAAAATACAGTTCAAGTGAATGTAATCCTGTCAGTTCCTTCAATTTGTACATGTAAAAAAGACTACAGCAATGAATATATGTGTATGATTTGAGAAATTTACCGAAAATGTGAACGTGTCTTTGTGTTGTCAGTTAGCCTGTTGTCAAACTTAATGTGTCTTTAATATTCAAAATATAATCTGGCAAACTAAATCAGCCCACTAGACTGAAGAATCTATTTGAGGAGGAGGAGATTTTCTCCAAAGTGCAGTCAGAGGGATATTAAAATGCATATCGACAGCTAATCCTGAAGAAGACCTTAAGCAGGATCAGAGCTCATCCAGCCGACTGTAGTGTGAAGTAAACACACTCACCAACTTGTGCTATTGTTAAACCAGTATGTGTTACTTTATGTAGTCATGTAGAATGGTGCCATTAGGAAATGATAATTGATGTTAAATATGCTGTCTCCTCTCCTGCAGCTTGTCAGTGCCATACGAATGGCTCTGTATCTGAGATCTGCGACAAGGAGACCGGAGGGTGTGAGTGCAAGAAGAACGTGGTTGGACGACAGTGTGATGAGTGCATGGTGAGTATAGTGACAGATGCCAGTAATCTTTACAGATATTGCAAATGTGTTGGCGCCATTCCTGTGCAGACTTTTTATTTGTATTTTGCCTTATTTTTCTACTTTTTCTACTCTATGCTGATTTATGTTCCGTCAAATTGTAATTCACTACTAATAATTACTGTTGTGCTATAAATGAGGTAGTATAAGGAGTTAAGGGAATTTAGAGACCCTTAAAGTCCCTCTTACGCATCAGTATCCTGCAGATATCAGTTTGTTTTGTATATTTTTACATTTTCCTGCACCTCAGTTTTTGCTATGTCAGCTGTCAGGCCTGGTTGCCTCATGATTAGTAACGTCACACGTACAGCATTAGATTAATACTCCACTCAAATCGGTTATTATTGTTTAAAGGGGACCTGTTATGCTATTCCTTATTTTCTGTCATATATATAACGACTGTGTACAATATCATATATAATATATAATCAGGCAAGATATAAATTTAGGCAATACCGTTTATATCGATATAGGGTCAAGTTGCGTTACATAACACATACCAGATTTCATCTCTCGTCTCTCACACTCTCGTCACAGCTCCGCCCCACACACTCACTCACAAGTTCTCCATCAACACTCAGAGAGACACAGAGCTGCTCCTCTGTTTAATCTGTCTGTTAATTAGTCTACAGTGTGACATCGGTCGATATGTTGCACATGCTACGCTGAATCAGTCTGTGAGATGAATGAGGTTACCACAGCACATGTGGAGTACAGTGCTGTGCTGCTAGTTTATGTGTGAGGTGAATCATAGCATGTCGCTGTTCTTCTTGGTAGTTGTAGTCTATTTTGTGACATGGGGACAGCGCCTGGATGCAGGTGACAGATGTCTTTTAAAAAAATGCAGCGACAACACAGACGTTTGATATACAAGACATACAGTATATAACAAGGACAAAGTGTCTGTGGCTCCTCCCTCTCTCGGCCTCTCTGTTGGTGTTCTGTGCATAAATAATCTTAATAGCCTACATAAATAAACATATGTTCAAACACTAGATTCACTTGAAAGGCCAACAGATGGAAAGCGACTTTTTACTAGGGCTGCAACTAACAATTATTTTCATTGTCGACTGATCTGTCGATTATTTCTTTGATTAGTCAACTGATCATTTTATCGAAAAATGTGTTAAAATGTGGAAAAATGTTGTTCTGTCTCTCCCAAACCCCAAAATTATGTCATCTAATGTCTTGTTTCGTACTCACGCCAAAAGGTTTTGGTTCACCATCATGGGAGAGTATGTAAAGCTCAAAATCATGTAGGAACAAGCAAGCACTCTCAAAATAAATACACTCGTAAAGTGCACGGCCAAAAACAGTGAAAAAGGGAAAAACGCAGATGTTTCGACAGAAAGTCTTCTTCAGTTCTTCACACACTGAAGAAGACTTTCTGTCGAAACGTCTGTTGTGTACTGGTACTGCCATCCAAGCTGGTTGATTAAACTTACTAAAAGGACATTTGAGAGTGCTGGCATTTTTCCCTTTTAGAGTGTGTAAAGCTGCCAATATCTGAACGTAAGAAGCTGCAATAAAAGTATTTTGGGTACTTTTATAGCACTTTTCTATGAAAAATGACTCAAACCGATTAGTCGACCGATTTACCTCCACCCACAAAGATTTTGGAACAATATCTTTGTGGGTGGAGGTAAATCGGTCGACTAATCGACCGATTAGTTGACCATTCTGAATCTGACATTGTAACACACCATATATATATATATATGTATATATATAGATTTATATATATATCTATCTATCTATCTATCTATATATATATATATATATATATATATATGGTGTGTTACAATGTCAGATGTTCATATCAAACGATTCAAATAATGAAGTAAAGTGTGGGCAAAAACCTCAGACTTCATATCATTCTGAATACTCTCCCTCCAACTTTTTACTTTCAAGACAAACTGACATCAGCTTGTGACAGATTTCTCCTGACAAGTGTTCACATTATGTAGCCTACACTGCTGCATGCAGCTACATGCTTACAACAGGAAAACATGTAATCTTGCTCGCCGATGTTTTTAAGGTAGAAAATGCCCCTTTTTTCCATTACAGTCATTCCCCTGGCTGTGACGGTGACGGTAGAGTGACGGTACAGAGACAAAATATATAGCAGACCTGGAATTGCTGGCCACTTAGAGGACACTTGGCTTTTTTGAGAGGTTGTCTTAAAGAGACAGGCGCTAAAACTGAGTGTGTCAGACAGAGTGCGAATACAGGGTTTCCAGCACAGATAGTATGAGGAAAATAAAGTGTTTTTTTGAACATTTAAGTGTGTAAATAAATTTAAGTAGAAACTCAAAATACAAGTATGAGCCTGAAAATTAGCAGAATAGTCCCCCTTTAAAATGTGAATTAATGTTTTTGGTTTTGTAAAAGTCAATCTGTCGTCAAGTGCTTCATCTATTCCGGTGTTTCTAATATTCTTTTGTTATTTGCATAACAAAAATTGTGATTGTGACAGTGATGATGATTCATAATGTTTTTATTTCATTCTCACAAAAGACAAGATGCTCTTCTTTTGGTTTTCTGCTTTTACTTTCAGTTCTTGTACTTTCCATTTGTTGTTTTCATCTGTCCTGCTCACTCATTCTCATTGGTCCCCCTCCACCGCTCTGCGCTGTGATTGGTCCAGCCCAACTGTTGGTGGGATGCTGAGCGTCAGGACTGTATTCCCTGTCGCTGCAGCCCCCACGGCTCTATGTCTCAGCGCTGTGACATCGAGGGCCGCTGCATCTGTCGCCCCGGCTTTGTGGGCCGACGCTGTGACCTGCGTCGCCAAGGTTACGAGAGGCGGGAGACCCGCAGGCCAGTGGAGCGTGTTCCCATAGAGGCCGTGCAGCAGAGATGGGGGGGGTCCTCCCGCACAGGGGGTTGTCCCAGGGGCGCGTACAGGCCTAGGACAGGGGTAACACACACTGCATGGTGTGTTTTAAGCAGCATGGGTGTGTTTTCTTGCTGTGTAGACGTGTTAGATGAGGAACACATTTCTCGTGTGTATCAAGGATTAAACTCTTTGTGGTTATGATGGTTTGAGGCTTTAATTTTTAAACCGTTGCATGAGTAATTAGCACGGCTGTTTTAGTGTTTTTGTGTGAAAAACATTTCCATTTAAAGAAGTTGCTAAGTGTAAGCAGTAATGCAAGGTCACGAGTGCAGCATGAAGGGAAACGTACACATAATGAGCAATCTTTAACACGTTCTAATATCAATGTGCCAATGAGGTGTCATCAAAAACCTCTTTAAGTAACTTAAGATGATTGTTGTTGGTGCTGTAAATGTCATTATTTTTATGATTTTTTTCTGAGGTAGCTGACGACTCATTCATTTTTTTTATCTGGTAACATTCCAAAGATTTGTTGAAATCATCTAGGCTGGCACATTGTAGCTTAAGGGGTAAAATTAGGGTCAAATTAAAATGAATAAGAATTCAGGTCAAGTCATCTTTCATGTCCTCTCTCCTTCCCGGAATATTACTCTGAGAAGACTGAAAATCTCAACAAATATAAAGAAAAAAATTCCTTCATTTTTACCTCCTCACTCTTCAGAGACAAGTTTTGCAGCATGTGCTGTTATAACCTCCATGTCTCTGATTTGCTAGAGTGTGTCTGCAACTTGTCTCACCCTGATTCCACTACCTTTTCTCAACTACCTGTTCCCTTTGTCTTTGTCTGTGTTCCTCCAGCCTCAGACTCACGGCATCAGCACAGGCGGAGCGTGTGTCCCGTGTCACTGCAACTCGTTTGGTTCCAAGTCGTTTGACTGTGACGAAACCGGTCAGTGTCGGTGCCAGCCAGGCGTCACCGGACCCAAATGCGACCGTTGTGCACGAGGATTCTTTAACTTCCAGGAGGGCGGCTGCACACGTAAGCACAGAAAGTGGAGGAGAGAGACCAGAGTGTTTGTTGAAAAAGTTGGCAATCACCCGCAGAACAAAAGAATAGCTCAATCCACTGGAACTCCTGACAAAATCAAACCTCTGTTTATACTGTAATTTGTAATGAAAGTCAGCAATCACAAAACTGCTGCTCCACTTTTCTGTCTTTTTAATCTAAAGTTTACACACATTGTCAGCAGAGCTATTCCATTAAAAAATAGCTATTGTGTAATTGTATTCCTTCACATCATGCTGGCAGTTTTATAATTATTGCAAACCTTTTTTCGCTCACAAGCAGACCACAGCTAAAAACCTCTCACACAAAACATCACAGCAAAATAGGACAAAATTATATAAATGTGAGCCGCTGGCTTTAGTTAAATGAGCGCTGCTTTGTCTTCAGATGTACAGTGCTTTGTCGGTGTAGGCATTTCCTCCTGTTTCAGCTTCTCATGGACATAACAAAGTTTGCATCTATACCGTACAGCAAATAACTTGTCATCAGTTTCCTGCAGAAACCACGAACTTCTATCTTATTAAAGCCAGGCTCGCAGAAATAATGAAGAACTCATAATTTTATTGCCATCGATCATGTATTTCTGACATTACGCTGTGTTTTATAAATAGTTGTGCAATAATTTTCCCCAGGGTTATTAAACATGTGTTGGCAAAGGCTATAGCCACATCAAACAAAGCATCCACCCATACATGCACATATATATATATATATATATATATATATATATATATATATATATATTTAGATGATGGAAAGAACAAATGAAAGACAGAAGGAAGCAATAAAGAACAGTCAAATTCAAGTGCTGAGGAAAGATGAAATGTTGCCGGAGAAACTAGCTGCTGACTGATATGAATGTCTTTGAAGGTTGAACACACAGAATAATAATGATATGACCAATAAATTATGGAGCTACAATATTTCTTAGTCATCTTGGCTGGTGGACAAGAAAAACAGCTGATAATTATCAAATTTGTTCAGTTTTATAGGGAAATACATGTTATGAATCGTAAGGTTAATCAATAAATGTTAGGTAGAAAACACAGGACGTGAGATACCTGTGCTTTTGTTTTAGATTTCTATTTATTGACACTATGTTCCCACTTTAGTTCCGTAATTCCCATCTTGTTATGATCAGTGCTTTATGTCCAACTGCAAACGTTCCAGCCAATTCAATTTCTGCTGTTTTACCGAAATAGCTTTGTGCAGGAGCGGTGATTCAAAGTTAAATCAGCAGGGAGTTAACACCAAGCACATCCGTACTCACACCTCAAATTAAAGGTCAAGGTTTGCCTAAATTATACAACATACCAGAGGGTCAAAGTTGCAGCGTGCTGGTATTGGATGTAGAGGATGGAATTCGTTTTGTAAATGGTGTGAAGTTTCTGTGTAAAACAGCAAGAGCCTCTACTCTAAAAGTAGAATATTTACACGTTGTTAATGTTGTTGTATTTATTTAATATCAGCAAGTTCTGCCAGTGGTAAAGGAAAGCATCATGTGTCACTGTGTGGACAGTCTGGATCACTTTAAGTTGCTCATTTATACACTTTGCATCAAATATTGATCATTGTTTAATTTATTTATTTTTCAAACAATCTTTTTTAGATTGAGTTTTTAAACACTAAACAGTGATTCCAGAGAGAAGCAGACAGAGGGGTCTACAGTCTGTGTTTGAAGGATATATCCAGGATGTCAAACTGACTCAGCAACAACAACAGGTCAAAAAGACAAAGACAGTTAGAAGCTAAAGCCGAACTGTAGGCTACAGATCACAGTGTAAAAGTGAACCACCACATCACTGCTGATCACCACACAAGACAGTGAATATAAAGGTAAACTTTGCTGGTATTGAACCAGCTGTGTGGCATCGCAGTGTGTGCAGATGAACAGGGTTTGGCTTTGCCCCCTTGCTGCTGCCAGCACCCAGACCTCTGCCGCTGGAAGGGCAGGGATCTCTCAGGCCTCAAGGAAGTCAAACAACGTTCATCTGCACACACTGCGATGACACACAGCTGGTTGAATATCAGCAGAGTTTCCCTGCTTCCCTTCACTGGTTCCTGTACAGCAGGGTCGGTCTTTGTTTCACTGTTACAATCATTAAAAAGCAAAAGCAGCATGTGTATACATTCAGTAGGCTATATCTTCAGTAGCTAGCTAGCTAACCCTACACTTTTCAGGGTTTGATTTTGGTTTTGGAACAGGGAAGAAACATTCTTATATATATGTGTGTATGTATTATTATGTATTATGTATATCTTTTTCCAACTTCTCCACATAACGAGTATCATTAATACACGACGTGCCCCAGGCACAACATTTAGCTCCAAATCCACAAAACCAGCCTGAAAATGAAGGAAATCTGAAACGACTGCATTAGAGTCAATGGAGCACAGCTGTGTTGTTGTTGGACCCTGGTCGGAGCTGTCCTGATGCTACGTTATGATTGGCCAGTCTGTGTCTAGGGGCAGGACTTAGCAAAGAGTCAGTTACTAGACTTTAGACTGTAGTTGCTAGATACTGTAGGTACCATACCATATTCTACAAGTCAAATGTGGGTATATTATCAGAGTACTAGTTATTATTATCAACCACACGTGTCATTGGTAAACTGATCAAAAAGTTTACATCTGAAAGCAATTAGCTGTTATCAGCTGTTTGTTGCTAAAGCTGAGGATTTTCATTATCGTTCCCCCAGGGTGTGTCGAGTCATCTGAGAATACTTGAGTCATTTTCAGATGTCTATTATTAGACCGGAATATGTTCAAATTATTAAATCGTATGCCCTAAAAACTTGGCAACACAGACAGCAGGTGCAGGAAACTTGGTGCTGCCCAAAATGAGGATTAAGCATCCGCGCACCCCCAAGTAAGACTATGAATAGCTTTTCCCACATATCTCCTTATGCAATTTATTATTGATGCCAACCGCTATTGACAGCCAAGAAGAACAGTCGTAAGTTAGCCAGAGAGCCTGATCATGCATCAGAAAGACAAGATAGGACTGGGAATTATTTGCTTTAATTCATCTTAACATCAGTGCCACAGTGCAGCTGTCAGGTTACAGACACAATATGCTGGCTGGTGTTTAATGTACCGCAGGCAAGTCAGAATACAAACATGATGCAGACAGTGTCCAAAAAATGAAGTTATAGAGTGTCCACAACTAGCTGAAGAAGCATAACTTTGATTAACCATTGACAAAACAATGCAGCTGTGAAGATGACCTCACATTTCATGAGCGTTAACATTTCTATTCAGCCAGCGTACAAAGCGAGAGTCCTCTGGCATCGGCTATTGTGTTTTCTAGGAAATGGTGATGATTGAGTCAGTTAATTGTGGTGAAATAAATTGAAATGAATGACACTGGGGGATTATGGGTGTTCCTATAAACAGCTCAGTCTTTATGCAGTAACTCAATAAAATACCCTTTCAAATTCCTATAACCGAAGCTGTTTTATTTAATGATGGCTTGTCCGTATAATTCGGTATGCGCATAACATTCCCCCTCAGTATCAATCTCATAAGCAGTTCACAATTTCTCTTTTGCGGGCGGCACGGTGGTGTGGTGGTTAGCACTCTCGCCTCACAGCAAGAGGGTTGCCGGTTCGATCCCGGGCATGGGAGCCCTTCTGTGCGGAGTTTGCATGTTCTCCCCGTGTCAGCGTGGGTTCTCTCCGGGCACTCCGGCTTCCTCCCACAGTCCAAAGACATGCAGGTTAATTGGTGACTCTAAATTGTCCATAGGTGTGAATGTGAGCGTGAATGGTTGTCTGTCTCTATGTGTCAGCCCTGCGATAGTCTGGTGACCTGTCCAGGGTGTACCCTGCCTCTCGCCCGATGTAGCTGGGATAGGCTCCAGCCCCCCCGCGACCCTCAAGAGGATGAAGCAGTTAGAAGATGAATGAATGAATTTCTCTTTTGGTTTTTTGGAAAGTGTCAAATAACAGTTAGATAAAGGCAGTGTTTTCTCTTCTTCACAAATTAACAGTACAACTAGAAACACACTGCCACCAAAACATTTCCCCTAAGGTTTGAGTTTCCAACAAAACGTGGCTCAGTGTGTTCACTCCCAGACATGTTGCTTTTGTTTCAATTTGGAGTCTGTTAGCCAGCGTGTCATGTTGAGAAAGCAAAGCTGTGTCACTGAAATATAATCACTTTGATTTGTCTTCAGTTTATTCAAAGCCATTTAAAACGTACCTTGTCTCCTCTCCTGCAGCCTGCCAGTGCAGCCATGTGGGGAATAACTGTGACGCCAACACAGGGCAGTGTATCTGTCCTCCAAACACCATTGGTGAGAGGTGCGACCACTGTGCTCCCAACCACTGGGGCCATGATATTGTGACTGGATGCAAGGTAGGCTGGAAACTGTATTTGCAAAGAGCAGTTGCTAACATTTGTGTATCTTAGAGTACATGTAGTAATACATGAAGGGGCTCAGCAAACACGCTAGAGGGACAGCATAAAAATTAGGCATATACTCTATTAGATAAAGATGAATTAACTTGTCTATATGTCAGTGAAAAACTAAAGCTAGCTGTATCTTTTATACAGAGACCCAAACATTTTTTGGTTTGCATTAGTAGGACGTGATAAGTATAAAAAACTAAACATTGACACGATAATAAAGTCCCAATGTCGTCAAACGAGTACTTCCTAATTAACAGTGTCTTAGCTTCTTATTGTTGCTAAATTTGGTCAAATGTGTTGCCATATAAAACTACAAACATTATTAATCATAAAGAAACAAGTTTCAACCATAAAATGTGATCAGGTTTTGTACCTTGTCCGCTTTTGTGTCGGGATCAGCTTCAGACTTGGCAGAGATGGTTGCCAACTTGTTTTCACATGGATTAGTGTATTGTGCTCTTACTACCACTAGATGGCACAAAAAAGTGTCCACGAACGAGGACAACAGGTCTAAGTTAAGTAGAATGAAGTATAAGGTCAAGTAAAATGCGATGTCCTCATATGAGGACACAGGGTCTCAGGAGGATATTGCTACTAGAAAAATGCTCTGTATCAGTGGTTCCCAACCTGTAAGTCCGGACGCCAAACGCAAAACTTTCTTAGTTTTTGAAGTGGAGTAAGGAAACTTTTTTTAAACTGTAAATTGTTATTTATAAAATTAAGATTATGATTCACGATATAAACCTAAACGAATCTCACAGGATAAGAGCACGGTGAAGACCTGAACACAAGCTGTACTTACAGAGTCTTCACCCTCTGCTAAACATCCTTATCTTGCATTAGAATACTTAATTAAAACAACAAAGAGCTAATAGAACAGTGGCCAAGAATCAGGGAGACCAAAACACTGAATTTGTCAAAAACATCTTTGGTGTGTTGGTGCAGTGGTTAGCATTGTCGCCTCACAGCAAGAGGGTTCCTGGTTCGAACTCTTGGGTGGTGGGGGAACTCTGTGTGGAGTTTGCATGTTCTCCCCTGGTCATATCAAACTGTGTTCAAACTGTGTTGAATGATATTATATGATGATAAAGCAAGATAAATAAGCAGGAGAGTCCACTTCCATCGCCCCATGTGCAACCCAAACCTTTAAGAGCGGCACACAGCCTTAGAGGGAAGAGACAAGAAACACTGCTGGTGCAGACGCCACTACAGTGAGAGGCTGGTGGTGGCCTGGTTTGAAACTTACACTGGATCTGTGCAACTGGAGACATCGACAAAAGCAGAGAGGCAGCTGGTTGTTCACCTAAATTGATAAATAGCTGAACTGAAATTATCCGAAGTGAACTGCTAAACTGAATAACTGCACCTTCAACATAAAAGAAGGAAGAAGAGGAAAAAGTCGCATTAACATTTGAGTGAAATCCAGTTACAACTCTGAGTAGCCGGAAACTGCACAGAATTTTAGACAGGACTTCACACCCCTTGTCAGCGTGGGTTTTCTCTGGGTACTCCAGCTTCCTCCCACAGTCCAAAGACATGCAGGTTAATTGGTGACTCTAAATTGCCTGTAGGTGTGAATGTGAGTGTGAATGGTTGACTGTCTCTATGTGTCAGCCCTGTGATAGTCTGGTGACCTGTCCAGGATGTACCCAACCCCTTCAGGCCCCAACAACCCCTAACAGTTTAAGTTTACGGAAAATGAATGAATGAATCATCTCTGATGTGATATATTCACAGGAGATAATCTGCTCAGAATTCATCCACATTGATCATTTTACACACATTTCCTGCAGTTATTGTGTTCACTATTTGTGGTAATGTACATTTTATCAGTAATTCTGTACTCTTAGAGCTATGCATTAAATATAATATGAAACATCCATAAAACATGTCACTTGATCTCGGGTTGTCAGTTCAATCAATGGTAGAAAAGGTGTTCTTTAAGGAAGAGATTAGGAACCACTGCTCTGTGTATTAATCAACATAGACACAGAATAAATTCCCACATAAATTGAACTCAATAAGAGCACAGTAAAGGTAATATAATAAAAGAAAAACACTTGGTCAAGTTTAAACATGCATAAGTCTTTATCTAGTTTGCCTTTTTGTATTCCAGCTGGTTACCATTTAGTTGTTTTCTTCACTATCATCTTTGCTGTTCAGTTTTCTCTCCGTCTTAGCTCCATTTCATCTTCATTCCCTCTCTTATGTTCCGCTCCTTCCTGTGTGCTCTCCGCTCTCTCTCCTCCCATACTGTTCACTTATTATCACTGTGCTTGTTTACACAGCCTTCTCTCTGTATTCCCTCCTCTTTATCACCTTTCTTTCTGTGACTCTATCGCTCCCATTTCCTCTACTTCTGTGTTTTGCAACACGACTTTGTTCAAAGTGTTTGTAAAGTAATTGTTCTGCTCTGAAACCATCTCACCAAAGGGCCGCGAGGTAGCAATAACAGTAAACTATTAGAGGTAGCAATAGACTATTAGCAATTAGAGGCTTGAACATGAAAGTACTGTAAGTCTCAGTTTAACAGCCGATTGATCCAGAAAGGGTACATCAGGACAACAAAGAGGGATGAAACGCATCTTAGTGGTTCAAAACAAACATAAAAAGGTACCAGAGACAACAGAACAAAGTAAAAACATAGGAACAGAACAGTCAGTGAAGTACAGCAAAAGAAATAACAAGCCAGAACTGAGCAAAATATGTACACACGGCATATTCTTAAAGGGATACTTCACCCACAAAATCATCATGCATACCTTTACGGGAAAGGAAGAATCCAAAAGCTGAGAAAATTCTTGATGATTCCAGTAAGAGGGGTACACCTTTAACAACAGCAAAGCTATATCAAAACATCTGTTTACGAACTCTCACACATCTCATGCAGTAAAATCCAAGTTTCATTTATCCAGGCTTATTTACAGTACTTCTCAAACACATGCGTTTTCACCAAAGGTATTCGTATTTAAAACTGAACTAAAAGTGATTCTTATCTATTCTCTTTTCAAAGCCAACCTTCATTCACAAAAACAGTGAGTTAACCTTGCTGAACACAGGAACACTGCTGGTCTACCCTGGCCTTGATCAGTTTGTTTGTGTTATTGTGTGACTTTGGTGTTTTAAAGGGTTAGTTCAGATTCACCATAGCATACATAAATTTTACTTTCAGTTCAGTTTCCCGTCAAAAGGTGCTGGCTGATTGGATAAACGAGATTTGGATTATACTGCACAAGTTGTGTGAGAGTTTGTAAATGGATGTTTTGATATTTTTGCTGTTGTTGACCCCTATGACTTCAGTTCATCAAGAATTGTCTCCTTTTTTGGATTCTTTGTTCACTCTGGATTCTTCACAGATTTGAGGGGTGTTCATTTTGGGGGCGAAGTACTTCTTGAAGTATGAAACATTTAAGTCATTTAAGGTTACAAAGAGGTTAATGTTTAACACTTGACAAAAAGCCATAGCCACAAAATGTCAAAATCAACACTTAATCATATTAACAGTGAAAGACTATTGCCTCAGTTAACCATTTGAACCCTGAGCAAATTGGCTAGATTTCTTTTAATTGAGCAACAAAAGAAATAATGACCCCAAAAATTAGCAAGAAATTAGTAAAAAGAGAAAATTAAGAACCAGAAAAGTATGTAGAAAATAAATGAAAAATAAAAGAAAGAAAGCAAAACTTAAAAACAAACATGAAAAATGACCTGAAAAGAGTGCTTAGATTTATAATAATTCTATAACCTAATTCTAAAATGTAATAATAATAAAAATTAAAAATATAATTTTTCTCTAGCTTTTCCTTTTTTCTCTAGTTTTTGAAAAAGAATAATTTTCTAAATCATGTTTTTGAAAGAAATCGCTGAAGGTTGAAAGGTTTTAATACTAGCGAAAGGCGCCTGAAAACAGCACAAGAAATATGATGTTCCTCCAGGTTTCAAAGGGTTAAAGAGTTTAAAATCACCAGTCAGTGTTAACTCTTTGCTGGCTTAAGCCTCTCATATAAACTCTGGAAAAAGTTAATTAACACTGACTACCACAGTTGTTTTCATTTAATCAGACGCACATTTACAACTGATGTATGAAAAAGAAGAAGGACTGTCCTATTCGTAAACAGAGATATCAAAATGTAACAAAAGGTAGTCCAAACTAAGAGTCTGAGGCACTCTGGGGTAGTGTAAAAAGCCTTTAATAAAACAGGGATATCAACGCGTTTCGACTATACAAGTCTTCATCAGGATATGACACATTTACAACTGTTGAGCTTATGAGTGTGCAGCTTTTCTTGCAGCACATATGAAAGTTGTCTGTTTTTATGGTGTTTTCATCATTATCATATTTTAGAAGAACAAAACAGTGATTCCAGAGAGAAGCAGACAGAGGGGTCTACAGTCTGTGTTTGAAGGATATATCCAGGATGTCAAACTGACTCAGCAGCAACAACAGGTTAAAAAGACAAAGACAGTTAGAAGCTAAAGCCGAACTATAGGCTACAGATCACAGCGTAAAAGTGAACCACCACATCACTGCTGATCACCACACAAGACAATGAATATAAAGGGAAACTTTGCTGATATTGAACCAGCTGTGTGGCATCGCAGTGTGTGCAGATGAACGGTGTTTGGCATCATCCCTTTGCTGCTGCCGCACCCAGACCTCTGCCACTGGAAGGGCAGGGATCTCCAGGGGAAGTCAAACAACGTTCATCAGCGCACACTGCAATGACACACAGCTGGTTCAATATCAGCAAAGTTTCCCTGCTTCCCTTCACTGGTTCCTGTACAGCAGGGTCGGTCTTTGTTTCACTGTTACAATCATTAAAAAGCAAAAGCAGCACATGTATACATTCAGTAGGCTATATCTTCAGCAGCTAGCTAGCTAGCTAACCCTATACTTTTTTTGGCCAGTCTGTGTCCAGGGCTGGGACTTAGCGAAGGGTCAATTGTAATGACACCCAGTGTTGGTCAGCTTTTCAGTAAGAACGTTATGACGCTCCTGAACTTTAGTGTTAACAGGTTGAGTTTTTAAAGTGAGTTCACTCCAGTTATGCATACTGTACACAAAACTCCACATGTTCAATCTTTAGACACTCTTTGAACATTAGCATTGCTCATCTTGCACCTCAAAGAAGTCAAATAAAACTCCACACTGATTTGACAGTATTCTGTTGTGTGCCTTGGAAATGTTGACTGTCTGCAACAGAACAAATATTTGCATTATACTTGATGAAAAAAACTTTCTGTTTGATGTTCTAATGTCTGAACAAAGCTTCTTCTAAAACACAAAGACTAATAACAGCAACAGAAATAATCTCTGTCTTCATTTCTGTGTCTGTGCTTGTAGCCGTGTGGTTGCAGCGTGATCGGCTCAGTGACCCAGCAGTGTAACGTCAACACAGGCTGCTGCATGTGCCGCGACTCCTTCAGAGGAGAGAAGTGCAACGAATGTCAACTGGGATACAGAGACTTTCCTCAGGTGAACGATCCAAATGATATCAACACTGTAAATATTACTGTTATCATCACAAAGGGGGCTTTTTTCATTTTTTTGAGATATGAGAGGAGGCGTGGGAAGAAATCTCTGATAGGATTTAGTCACTGGGGGGTGAGAGTGTGTGTCACTATACAAGGACGAGGGGGGAGATTTTCGTAGACATGACAATGACATTATAATGGATTTTATGAGCAGAATAAATGCGTAGCTGAATTCAAGGTAGAGGAACTGAATATTTTCATGAATAGCACAGTAAGAGAATAAAAAGAACTTAGTGATCCTGTCAGTGTTCAGAGGAATTTCATGGTCTTTTTTAAAACTTTCTGGAGCTCAGTAGCTTCAGTCAAAAAGTAAAATTACAGGACAGCTCTGTGTTTGCTGTTTGTCTGAACTTCACTGATGTTTGGACCAGCATGGCAGTGAGAAGATAATGGCAACATTTTCATTTTGGAGTGAAGTTTAATGGTTTGGTGAAGCATAAAGCCAGGACACACTCTGGTAGCTCCTCTCTCAGCCTGTTATATTGTTGATAACAGCAGCTTGGCGTTGTCTTCATCCGCATTTCCCACAGTGCACCCAGTGCGAGTGTAACGTCTCAGGATCGGACAGCCAGACCTGTGACTTGGAGAGAGAAGTGTGTGCCTGTGCAGATCGAACGGGAAAGTGCAGCTGCAAGGTACGGCATACACACTCACTATGTGATCTACTCACATGATGTTAAAGAAGAATTCAAGCCTTCGTGTTTTTCACTTCCCTGTCAACGCATTGCACAGTGGTTATTTAAGCTTTCACAAGGAAGAAAAAGTCAAACAAGCAGCACCAGTAATAATCAGCTTGGATGCCTCATTAATAGAACAAGTGTAATGTTTCAAGTTCATCTTTGTTTCAAACAGAGAATAACCTTGATAAATGGATAAAGAAATCCTGAAGTGAACAGGTCTGTGTTAGTCTCTCCGTGCCAACCCGCAATTTTAATTTGTTGCCTGGAAAGACTATTTCAGAATTTTCTTAAATCCAATGTCAGTTCAAGTAGGTCAAACGATTAATGACAGGTCTCTCCTTCGACATGAGACACTTTTACACATGACTGAAAAAACTGTCACTCATCTTTGTTTCCAATTTGAAAAAGAAGGCAGCTGTGCAGGAAACATTTTGAACTTCTGCAAAACTTTACACCAAAATCAGATCATGCTGTTGTAGCATCACACGGTACTTAAAAGGAAACTCTTGTATTTTTCAACCTGAACCCTGTTGTCCCATTTTTTGTGTCTCAAAGTGACTAATGGAGACATCTGTTTTTTAACCCATTGAAACTTGAGCAAATTGACTTCTTTTAAAAACATGGGAAGAAGGCAATGACCCGGAAATTATCAAGAAAGAGAAAATTTAAATCAAGAAAATTAGTTTAAAAAAAGTAAAAAAACAAACAAGGAAATGACCTGGAAAGCGTGCTTAAAAATTATAATGTTTTGTAAAATAATTCAGAAATAATATTTATACATATAGTTTCCATAGCTTTTTTCTTTTTCCCTATTTTTTTAAAGTAATTTTCTGAATCTATTATTCTATAATTATTTTATTGTAGTTGTAGGATATTCTTACCAAGTTGCTCATTGCCTTGTTCCCCCATATTTCTAAAAAAAAAAAAAAAAAAAATCGCACCTATTTGCTCAAGGGTCAAAGGTTTAAATACTTGCAGAAGGCATCTGAAAGCTGCACAAGAAAAGTGATGTCGCTCCAGGTTTCAAAGGCTTAAATTGGTCCAGTATTGAGACAGCCACAGTGGTCGAACAGTCTGCAATGGCTGAAATGATTTTCTTTACCTTTCACTTGATCTATAAGGCCTTTACTTCTAAGCCAGTTCATCTTACCCATGATATCTTTTTCGTTATCTGGCTTGACTAACCCAGACATTGGCTGTCTGGATAACCGGTATCATGAAGCTGGTTATCAACTCGCTCAGCCAGCTTTGGGTTTTCCTATCCAGCCACAAGCATGTTTGTGTGAAAGAGACGGGGTCGTTAATTACGAGCATCATCTCAGAACCATGAATGAAGTCGGCTGCTTAATATGGTATGGAATGAAACCCTAACAGTATATATCTGTGGGAATGTTTTGTCTATGGGACACTAAATTACATTAGTGTGAAATACAAACAATAGCCTGTAAGCTTGAAACAGATGATAGAAACACCAGAAATGATTTACAAGGCCATATGTGTAAGGTAGGTATAAGTACATATAAAATCAATGTAGGGTGAGGGTTTTTTTGCCATTAAGTTGGATGATAATGAAACTAGTCTGATGACACATAAAACACTCAAAAGTAATGCCAGACTGTTTCTGCTGCCAAAATAAAAGGTAAAAAAGTAGCCTAGGTAATGGCTGATGACATCTGTCTGACCAGAACTAGTGAAAGTTAAAGAAAAACATTTAATTTCTCTGCAGGGTCCTTTTCACTAGCCCCTTTTACACTGCCAGATTTTCCGTGAATGTTGGGCCGTTTTGCCGGCAAGCTGCGAGCATTTAGACACACATTGGTGAGTTGATCCCAGGTGCCCAATTTTCCGCCTCGTAGAGTAGTCATATTGGCGGAACCCTTTTAGTTTAAAAAGACCAAGGCGGCCTTCCGCAACAGGAGGGGCTGTTGAAGACTTGTGGGAGGAGCTGTTGATGATGTCGCACGTGCGAGCCACTGGCAGTGGATAAACAGGAAACAGCTGATAGCAGAAATTAGCAAGCAGCTGGTAGCAAGAGGGAAACGCAAACCTGACAGACACTGTAAAGATGAGCAACTGGGGAGACAAGGAATTGCGCGCTCTCCTTGCCCTCGCAAACGAAGAGGCCATTAACCGTCAGATGACGGGGACGGTGAAGGACGGGTCGATTTACGAGAGAATCGCCGCCTGAGTAGCTGCGGCTTCCCTCCCACGTCACTGTTTACGTCACACGCTGAGCTACACGTTTTGTTACTTGCTCACGCCCCCATTGCCCCGAAAAAGCCACATTCTGTATAAACAAAAGTAGGTAGGTGGCATTTTGCCACACTCCCTGGTTTTGTTTTTATACTGCCAATGCTGAAAAAAGACGGATTGGGTTTTCCTGCAAATTTGCACAATTCCTGTTCAAAAAGGGCTATAATGTTGTCAGACACTTAAAATGATAAGTTGATGGTACACAATTTCCTGTAGGGATTACTCGGCAGGATGTTTTTCTGCTATAGCTGAAGTGGTCTCTCTCAATACTGGACCAGTTTCAAAAATCATTGTGCCTGTTAGTCACTTAAACACAGAGACATTAGAAAATAGGGACCAGATTAAAAAATACTGCAGTTTCCCTTTAACAGCTGCTTTAAATGCTCACATTACCATCTGAACACTCCACATTATTTGCTAATGGGTTCAGTGCAATGTGTGCAGTCTGTAAAGCTATCTTACTTCACCCATCCAGTGACCACTGACATTCTGCTCAGCAACTTTTACTTAAAGAAAATCATCCTAAAGTCAGAGTGAATGAATGTGTGACAAAGTAAGGAAAAAATGCTTTTGATGGTTTTGAATCCTACCAGGAGATGATGTTTGGTTTCAAATGTCAACGCAGATTTAAAACCTGCACAGGTCTCTTTATCTGTATATGTCAAGTCAATGCATGTGTGTTTTATAATACATGTGTGCATGTGTGCAAGTGTGTAGTCATTTCAGTAAATGTCACAGAACTGAGGGAGACGGGCATCTCTGTGTGACTTCCTGCAAATGCTGCCAGCACAGTTAGATAGATATATAGATGCATACGTTCATACATGTGCATTTTTCCCTCTATAATGAAATGAAATAAGAAAGTGTGTGGATGGGATGTCACCTCCTCTCCTCTAACTCGTTCGTGACAGTCGTGATGCACACACACACTGACACACACTATAAATCCCTATTTAATTTGCAAAGTAAAAAAAAAGATAGACCCACACACATAAACACACACACTCACCTACGTATATACACACATATAAAGCATATATTTCACACCTCTCATCCTCACTGTGACAATTTGATCATATATCTCACACACACGCCTCTCATCAATACCTCTCTGTCACAGCTCTCTCCCTCACACACACACATACACACACACACACACACACACATGAATACATACACTTATTGAATACATGGCACCCCCAGACTGCAGACACTTTTCATCTCTGCTGTCACTCGCTGATCACATTATCCCACATAGACAGCGACAAATGCTAAAACAAAATTTTGCATGCAAACACACACACACACACACACACACACACACACACACACACGCTTACACACCTGATTCGTGGCCTGTAATGAGGCTTCAGATCACTGGGTATCATCTTCACTCAGAACAGGTAGGAGGTTGACGGTCTGTCACTCAAACAGCCGTTCGATCTGTCACCTGTCTCTCTGTTCATCAGTTATTTCTCCCGTCTGTGACTTGTTAAGGTGGTTACCTGTCTGTCTGTCTGTCTGTCTGTCTGTCTTAACGTCGCTGTCTATGGAAGAGTGTGATGCATATCCTTCAGTAACATCAGCTTTCTCTGAAATAAAAGACGCCACATTCAAGATGCCAGCAATCAAAATTTGGCCTTAGTGTTTAGGTCTTGTATTGAAATGTTGATCGATAGAACAACTTTGATTATTGAGTAATTAGCATATAAGTAAAAGCATATTGACCTCCCTCTGATGTAACAGATGCTAATAATGTGGAGCACTAAAGTTGAGGTTTTAGGTTCCCTCACTATACCTCGACATCCCTCTGTTGTTCTTGGTCCTTCCCCACTAACTTTTGACAGAGCTCAACATTAATTGGATGACGCTTTGTTGACAGCACTGTGAGCCTTTTCTAAGCAGAGAGAAGGCTTAATATACAGACCTGTCCACAATCCCGTTTTAGACCAGTCAGCTCTTACCTTATTTACTCCAAATGTAAACAATGCAGTGCAGTGAGATATTTTTCTGCCCCAATGCATACAAGGGAAAAATGCATTTTCTGTGTAGCATTGGATGGGTGTATTTTAATAGCTAAAATATGTGACATGGTACAAGTTTAAGTAGGAACCAATTATTATAATATAGACAGAATCCCACTAATGTGTAAATGGTTTTCTAAAGGTTAGAGAGTAGGGCAGCAACGATTAGTCGACTAATCGATGACTAATCAACTATTAAAAAAAATCGGTGACTATTTTAGTAGTCGACTAATCGGTTTGGTTCATGTTTCATAGAGAAGTACTATAAAAGTGCCCCAAAATACTCTTATTGCAGCTTCTTACGTTCAAATATTGGCAGCTTTACACACTCTCCCATGACGGTGAACTAAAACCCTTTGACGTGAGTATGTAACAAGAGATTAAATGGCATAATTTTGGGGTTTGGGAGATACAGACCGACATTTTTCAACATTTTAACACATTTTTTGATGAAATGATTAGTCGACTAATCGAAGAAATAATCGACAGATTAGTCGACAATTAAAATAATCGTTAGTTGCAGCCCTATTAGAGAGACACTTTTTCAGCTAGAGGACTTGGCTTGTACTTTGTCTTTGCTGAAACGTCGTGATGCAAGGTATTAAATCCTAAAAAGCACAGCTGTAGGAGCTCACTGATAGGATAGAAAGTGTTCCTGTTGTATCAGTAATAATTAATAATTGTATAAAGGTTTGTAAAAAAGAAGGATATGAGGCTTTCCAAAGTCCCTTGTTGTTTGTCATAACTGGCCCAAGTCATTGCATTATATTGTTTTCAGATTAATTTTAGTTTACATATTGCTCATTTTTAAGCCCAGTTCAGACCAAAGATTTACAATGAGATGAATATGTTTACGAATGTTGCAAACAAAGTTGCAGTGGTGTAAACTGGCTGTCTCATCTCCTCATTCATATTTTAAGAAGCTGCAAATTATATTCAGCCACAAAACAAGCCTGGAAAGCTGGAAATCAGAACAGAAGTACAGAGAGTTGTTGCATAGAGATGATACACCATCTCATCTAGTTGCATTAGTGTGAACTGGCAGGTGTTTGGAATGTTGCAGAATGACGCATTACAAGTAGTTGCCTGTTTCAACTCGTCTTCTGAACTGGGCTTTAAGCCTCTGCAGTAATGATAGCCATGGGCAGAGGCATCATTGTTTTCAGGTTGTCAGTTCGTCCCATTCTTGCGAACATGATATCTCACACTTGGACTCAAGAATGAATTGATTAGAATTTGGTGGTCAAAGGTTACTGTGATGTCTCAAAACATTGGCCTCAAGTAAAGAATTCATCCAATAATTATGACAAATTTCACTGAAATGTTTAATAGGATCAAATGATGAAGCACTAACATTTTATATCCAAAAGGTCAAAGGTCATTTGGTCAGCTACTGAATTGGTAGCACTAATCTTGAGTGCGTGGTTTGCAGAGGCATACAACTGCAAGGCTGTAATTCTAGTTATTAACCTTTATTTGAACCTTTTAGGAATATTCCCATTGAGATTCACAGTCTCTTTTACAAGGACTCCTGGCCCAAACAGAAGCACAAAAATATTCACATAAAGGGGCAAACAACAGACTAAAAACAAACACCAAATCACACTGAATAATGAAGCAGCAGTGTTTAGTACCAGGATGTGTGCATTCAGTGGTGAAATAGTCCTTAATCCTGTTTTTATAATCTCCTGTGCATATGAAATTATCTAGTTTACGGTGACTCTGTATTCCACCCAAGATGAATGTGCAAAACTTTAAAAGCACTTTAACCAAAGTCAGTGCACGTTCGAGGAATGATGAATATAATTTGTCTGCATGACCGAATGTTGAAGCTACTAATAATTTTAGGGTCACTTATCAGTTGAGTGGAATTAGCTGCTTTCAGTGTTGTCACATGACTTCTGTTCTCCATCTCATGCTGTCCACTGAAATAGAATGTGTTACTGAATTAATGTTAACACGTTGCTCACCTGTGTGTGTTTGTCTGTGTTTGTTATTTAAGGCAAATGTGGAAGGACACAACTGCGACCGCTGTAAGCCAGACACGTTTGGGTTGTCGGAACGAAACCCTCTTGGCTGCAGCAACTGTTACTGTTACGGACTGACACACTCCTGCACAGAGGCACAGGGGCTCATCAGGATGTGGGTGAGTAGACATCATTTCTTTCCTGTGTTTAAGTTTTTGGCTTTGAGTGAGCCTAAGCAACATCTTAGTCTTTGGCCACATTTATATTTTAAACAGTTCGCACTTGAATTTTAGCAAAACAACTATTATCCCCAACTATTGGGGAAACTTCATTTAGACTCCCTAAATAAAGATGTTCCATTAAATGCGTTAATTAACTGAAGTTATGGATGAAATATTGCCCCATCTTGTCCCAGACTCTGCTGATTATATTCAGTGTATAATAAGTTTATAGAGTGGTTTCTGGTCTGCAGCTCTCTCGCCTCTAATGTGTTATCCGTGGATCTGACCAGCAGTTGCCTGTAAGCTGTCCTCGCCGTACACACTGTGTGTGCCAGCTTCCTTGCTGAGACAACACATTTGACAGCTGGCTGCCTACAACTGACTCTGCATTATGCCAATGTTGTAAGCTTCATGTTCTTCATTAATCATTATCTATGGATAATTGGAGGCTTGCTCAAATATTTAAAGTTAATAGATCCCACTTTACTTGATTTCTGGCCAGTAGAAGATCAATGATGCCCGGTAGTTTTTTGCAGCCAGGTTACAGATATTAACAAGAAAGAGAGGGTGGGCTGATGCTTACAGAGATGAGATAGGTGTGCTGTGTTTTAGATTGTCTCTTGCATAATCACAATTTAACACTGGAAAGAAATTTGGTGTAATTATTCAAATAGGAAATTGTAATATCTACATACCATTCTGTGTAGTGTTCTCAGTGGCCTCCTCGGGGGGCTGTGGGAGAATTAGAAGGGGAGGTGCAGAGGGAGAAACGTGAGGTGTATTTGAGTTAAGGTTGTACTTTTTCTTGAGGCAAAGACATTGTACACGCAAGTATGTGAACGCAAATGACAGTGCCTGGCCCAGCTGGTACAAACACCCAAACCAGCTGAACATACCTTACACATGCTCCTACGCTCTTGTGGTTGTAACAAGCATCAGTCCTCAAGCTGGCGATATGCAGCTAATCAGAGTGTTTCCATAACTACAGTAGTAAAAAAAATACAGCGTCTGTGGACAAACTGTGGACAAGAAGGAAGAGAGAGAGGAAACGAGACAGCGGGACGTGTGTGACGATGTGTCGTGGTGTCATAAAAAATGAAGATGTATACAGACATTGTCAGCGAGAGCTTCGTCAAACTGGTCAGTCGTTGTTCTGAGCAGAAGTGAAACCAAACAGAAGGGGTCTCTTGTTGTTTCATGCTATGGTGCGCCCTGGGGTCAAAAGTCATACCGCATCTTGCACTTTTGTTGTTATGATTTTCAAGTGAAGCTTCTGTGTTTGCATTAAACAAGACATGGGAGCGAAGTGAAGCAAGTTGATTTTCCATAAAGAGCTGCTCAGTTATGTTCGGCGGCCATGTTAACCGATACGGCTGTTGACACTGTATGAATTGCAATGCCAAGCTCTGCTGCCAGCTTGTGAGGTGCGAATGAATCTGGAAAGAAAACACACAGCTATTCTGTTATGAACGCATATATAAAGGATATATTACATAAATGATCTGATCCTTATGAATTATGGAATATGTTTTCCATGCTCACGTATTCCACATATTCTCTGTCTAAACAGAGAGCAAAAGATAAGTAGAGAGAGAGAGACACACACACGCACGCACGCACGCACGCACGCACACACGCACACACACACAGCTATGCTTGTGATTAGTAACAGTCAGAGGAGCAGAATCACTTGCTGACTGACGCACAGATATACGCTTCTGGTGTGAACAGCCAGGCGACTGCTTGCTCGACAGTTGACACATCGTAGCGCCTCTGTGTCCAGTGTGAACATGCCACAGGACTCAAACACTGGCAACAAAAACATTGATGTCACTCAGTGTTACTTAAACTTCCCAAAGATATTATGTCTCAGATGTCTATAGGGAATAAAAGTCCACAGATTTTCTTAGGAATAAGCGAAAAAAAAGAGGATTCAGTAAGTCTCATTGTCTTTACATCAGTGGGGACTTTGCAAACAGGAACTGCTAATAGATAATTGGGGATAGTTTTAATGGTGCCACTTTGCCAACTTGTTAAAAAACTATGCATTGATCTCAGCCTTTAAACCTTTTTTGTGTCTGTCCACGTCCTTTCTTGCTTGTCCATTGTACCGACGTACCTGAGATAAACTTTTTTAGTAGCATATAGATGTCAGTCCCTATTCCTTTATTGTGATATCCTGATGAATTTTAGCACAGTATGCACATTTGTCCTGTCTTTTAATTTATCAAATTATATCAATCAGCCAATTAGATGAAATATTCTGGGCATCAAAAAAATTATTACAGGTTATCCGGAGGTGGTCATGAATGTCTGTACAAATTGTCAGTAAGCTATCCAATAGCTGTTGAGGCATTTCACTTAAAATTAGAAATGTCAGTCTCATGGTGGTGCTAGAGTAAAAACACCACATTGTTGGGAACCATAAATGTCTATCCAAAAGTGTGGGCAAATTCATCTGGTAGATATTGAGATATTCTCCTGGATATATGAAAACTTGAGGGTAATTCGGGTGACCGTCGACATCATTAGGCTTCATCTTCCATCCTAGTCCAGCTCAGTGTTGGCTTGCTTCCCTACATTATAGTACAAACCTGAGGTCGAGCATCACGGACAGCAGCTGTAAGTCAGAAACAGAGGTACGCCAGTGTTGCACACACCATCACACAGTCAGCCGGCAAGTTAGCAATCGATTGTTGAGTGGCAGCCTGTTTTTAATAAAGGCCCTTCATCTCAGAAACGGTTGCCATCGGCGATAAACTGCCGTTTCCGTGGTAACCGTGGAGTTTTCTGATGGAGTGTGGCGAGAGGCTTCATTTGAACGACAAACATTCACTTCATTTATTGTTGACAGAGAGAGAGAGAGAGAGAGGGAGAGAGCCGGACGGAGAGAGAAAGACAGAAAAAATGGAGAGTTTATTGGAAAGAGGGAGATTTTCTCTGAACCACTGAATCGTGAGATTACACTGAGTGGAGTGGGACACACACACACATACACACTCTCACCATATCTAGACACCATACACATACACTATACAAACACAGTACACATGCCTTCACATACACAAACACACACAAAAACTCACACTACAGGGGATTACACGGAGCTAAGGGAAGAGACACACACACACACACATATCCTGCCATACACACACACACACACACACACACACACACACACACACACAGAGCCATTTTTGTGATATTTATCTCTGATGGGAGAACTGTGCATGTGATTGGACGACTGGTATTTAAATACTGCTGCAAAGATCTGCACTAATAAAATAAAGTAAAAATCTTTAAAGAACTGAGATAAGATGAAAGAAATGATAAGAGAAGAAAAAGGAAAATACCTTCAAGAGGACGCTCCTCTTAAAGAACAGAGGGGTTTTGCCCCGCACAAATTGCAGCACTCTCTAACAACATTATTAGAGCTGCTGAGCTGAGGAAATAAAGACCTGAGCAGGCAAAATGGCTACTTATACCTGAAAATCAATAACTGTTAAAACGAAAGTATACGAACTCTTGAATTTGTATCATTCCCCAGATATCCACCATGTGATGTGCACGCAGTTGCAATTTGGTCCTTTCCATTAAGCGCCACTCATGTCCGACAAACATTTAAGTAACAGACACTTACCTAAATAACAGAAAGCTGTGACTTTAACAGAGAGAGATGAGGCCAGCTATGTTTTGTGTTATCTGTCTAAGCATTTTGTAAATAGTGGAAATAGATCAGGAATCAATTATCAGCTGAATTCATTGTTATTAGTGTTGGCATGCTGTGCACGCATTAGGAAATGTGTACAAACCCTGAACTATAAAGTAAAACTTCAGTTAAAAGCCTAGTCCCAATTAAATGCCCAGTCCCTAGCCTGGTGTGGCTACACATCTTGACTAATAAAGGCCTGTCTCAATTAGAGATTGATTGCCAAGGAGGTAATTTTTTTTTTTTCACTGAAGGTCTTCGGACCTCAATTTATGTGTCCATTCCTCAATTATCTGGTAAGTTATTCATATTCCTTTAGTCCGTAAGGGTCCACTGATCAAAAGAATCAAAAAGGTTTGTCATGAAAAATACATCCAAGTTTTGAGTATTGTTTTAACAGGATAAAGTGGTGTTGTGTCAGTGCGCCTAGTGCTGTAATCCTTTAGTGCCGTAACTCACTCTCTCTCTGATGTGCTGTCTGTCGGAGCTCGATCAAATGATTCACAATTGATATATTATCTTTTAAAACAAATAATGTTCATACTGGTTTGAATAAACAAGTAGTAGGAGTATTGATGGCACTTACGATTAAGGACTTCCTCGATACATTTTTAATTGCCAGAGGGACTCTGTAGCTCCTCACAGAGCTCAAGAGGTCAATCTGGGTAAAAACAGGATGGGAGCTATTTGCTATGACATTCCTTGCTTTCTTTCTTGTCCTTCCTGTAAGCAAATCTTCACATCCTAGTATAGCGAAGAAATGGCCTGCTTTACTCTGCCTCTGATTGGCTGACATTCTTATCCTAACCCTAACCAATCCCACCCCTCTTGCCTAAACCAGTGGTTCCCAACTGGTCCAGCCCTGTGGTCCAGAGTTCTCCTTAGTCATTAGTTCAAGCTTAATATGTTCAGCGTCATACTTGCGTTTGACCATGTTGTCAAGCTAGTTTGCTGTCTCTGTCAAGTAGCTGTCCATTAATCGCTCACTCTGCAGCAGGAAACTGCACTTCAAAATTAAAGCTCTGTACCGGAATGTCACTGCACTTTAAAAACTCAATTGCCGCCCATTCAGAATAGACCCGCCACCCACTTTTAGACTGCAACCCACCAGTTGGGAACCACTGAAGGCAACGAGTTCTAGCCAGTCATAGGGAGAGTAGGGTGGATAATTCCTTCGCTATCCAAGGATTTGCAAAATTGCTTCCTGTAAAGAGTTAGGTCAAGGAATTTTGTGGGCTGCCAACTACACAGTCCTAGAGAGTTTATTCTTAGATGTACAGGTTAGGTGACCTTACCAGGCAGGAAGGTGAAGAGTTACAGCCTCCCTAAATAATTTCCTTTGGTTTGGATTAATGTCCAAGTATTTCTACTGAACATCTCAAATTTAGATTTGAGATGACACACTCTCAATTTAATTTTTTTTTTAATTAATTAGAAGTAACACTGAGACAGAAATGAACAAGCACTCTTCTATTATGTGTCAGATATTACCCACACAGCATCAGCATATCAGCACTGGAGGACTACAGCGACAGAGAGAGGCAGAGATCCAAGCTCCAGCAGATGAATCTATTTTAAATTAGTCCACTCGACCACAACCCACAGTCAATAATAAACCCTGATATTATTCAAGTAATGTTGAAATATCAACATATAAAGTGGGAGTCTGAGAGAATGAGAAAGAAAGAAAGCTACATTTTCTCCAGACTGTGTCTTTCTCTCTGGCATGTCAGTCATATTTGAGTTATTACTGACAGACTGACAACACCAGTTTCAAGTTATATTCAGAATGGAAAGATTATTTGCAAAGTCACAACACAATCAGCAGGAAAAATTACAGACTTGATGATTTTCTTATTCACAATACCTCTATTAGAAAATACTGGGTCTTATTCTTACTGAAAGAAGACAATCAGTAAAACATTTATGGCAGGAGAGCCACTTCTGCTGCGCTGAAAACAGTGCAAAATACCAAAAAAAGCTGTTTTTGTTTTTCATGCCGTTAATATCTCAAATGTCACACATTTGCCGGGGTACATAAGATGCATAATCACACGTAAAACTGTTCAGGTGTGACTCGACTGAGGAGGCCGAGGGAGTGAAGGTGTTTTGTTACGCAAGACGTACTGTGACTCCAGCAGCAGGATTGCTACTAAATGCCATCAGATTCAGCTGAAGAGTAAAGATCGTTGTCTATAAAATAGCGGACTTCACTAGAATTCCTATAGGCATACCTGTTCATATTCATTTGGCTCTTATACAGGAAGGTTCCCACAGAATGTTTGTTATTGCAAAACATGCCGCCTGACAGTGTTTTGTGGACAAGAATGCATCTGGTCGTGTTCTTGTCAGATGTTCGCATTAGAAGTTGCCTTTGTTTGGCCAATTTTTAGAGCTGTATAGATCCATCCTCATTAGTGAAGATGTTCCACAATCTTCTGTGCCCACAGATGAAACAAGGAAAGAAACCAAAGATACTGAAATTTTCTGTAACAAGATCGGAGTCTCAGACAAAAAGCATTTGAAATCGAAGTCTGCCAAAAGAATGGTGAGGGTGGAGCATTGTTTGAGTCATCGTCATTAGGAGGTGAGGAAATGAGGAGACTGTGCGACTGAAAGAGAAAAGGAAGACGCTGAAAGTACACACATGACTACCGAACTCATGATTTACAGGTCTGTGTTTTAGAATGCAGTGTAATTTATGTGGGTTTATTTAGGATTGTACCACTTGCTCACTCACCGGCCACTTTATTAGGTACACCTTGCTTGCACCAGGTTTGACCCCCTTCGCCTTCAGAACTGCCTTAATTCTTTGTGGCAAAGATTCAACGAGGTGCTGGAAACATTCCTCAGAGATTTTGGTCCATATTGACATGATAGCATCACACAGTTGCTGCAGATTTGTCAGCTGCACATCCATGATGTGAATCTCCCTTTGCACCACATCCCAAAGGTGCTCTATTGGATTGAGATCTGGTGACTGTGGCGGCCACTGGAGTACAGTGAACTCATTGTCATGTTCAAGAAGCCAGTTTGAGATGATTTGAGCTTTGTGACATGGGGCTCTAGTTTCCCAGCGCAGCTCAGGTGGCGCAGGGTGGCGAACCCCGCGCGGAGCTAGTTTCGAGCAGCGCAACCCGAGGCGCGCTCAGTTTGGTAGTTTGGCAGACCGAGGTGCGCTGAGATGGGTGTGCCGGCGCAGCAGGGGGAGGTGTCAACAGATCCAGCTTGGCGCAGTGACAGTTTCGTGCCAAAAGGCTTCGCCGAAGGTGCGCTAGAAGTACGCCATCTGAAACAAGGTCTACTGTCAGCGCAGGCAGAGCGCAGCCGGTGTAAGTGAAGTTGGGCTGACCGGCGGACAGTGCGCACACGTCACAAAAACCTCACAGGCAGGTTTCCAGAATATCAAGCACATTAACAATGCAATAAATAGCCAAAAAACAAACACTATTCAATGCAACTATCTGCAATCAGCACATAAATGTATCTTTATATCGACTGTCCCGTCACATCTGATGTCAGATCAAAGGGGATTGGCACCGTTTGGCACGCGTAATGGAAACCCAACCTGATTTGATTAACACAGCTGCAAACTAATGAGTTCACATCCCTCTCAGCCAACCACAAACAGCCACAGCATCAGATAGGGAGTATATATTCAGCATCTGTCATCTTAGAAAAGTCAAAAGAAAAGAAACAAACAGAGTGAGACTGCGAGAGAGAAAGAGAGAGCGCGCGCACGTGTGCACGAGAGAAACGCAACATTGATTTACAATTGTGGTGACCTCCTCCCAGGCTACCTTTGCATCATCAGCCCGTGGAGGTCTGCTCGCAGTTCCGTATATTCGGACACTGTGAGCTTGGACCTCTCGGACCAAAACATCAGTTTCCTCCTGGGAGAAGTTTGGCTGTCTGACGCTGCTGCTCTCCTCTGCAATGGCGAATTGAATAAACTCTCATTACACCTTTGCGCGGCGCATTTAAGGGCGAGGAGAGGGGCTCATTTGATTGGTGTGATGTGTGTAAAACCCACTTCACGCCTTCTCTCCTCCCTTTTTCCGACTTGCGCCGGTAGGAGGGACGGAGGTGGGAAAGAGGAGTAGCTGCGCCAGGGCGCACGGTGTGCCAAACTTACAAAATCCGCCTGGCCACACCCAGTTAGCGAAGCGCAGGTGCGCTGCGCCCGCGCCGCGCCTGGTCTGCGAAACTAGAGCCCATGGTGCGTTATCCTGCTGGAAGTAGCCATCAGAAGATGGGCACACTGTGGTCATAAAGGGATGGACACAGTCAGCAACAATACTCAGGTAGGCTGTGGTGTTTAAACCATGCTCAGTTGGTACTAAGGGGCCCAAAGTGTGCCGAGAAAATATCCCCCACACCATTACACCACCACCAGCAGCCTGAGCCGTTGATACAAGGCAGGATGGATCCATGCTTTCATGTTGTTTACACCAAACTCTGACCCTACCATCTGAATGTTGCAGCAGAAATCCAGACTCATCAGACCAGGCAACGATTTTCCAATCTTCTATTGTCCAGTTTTGGTGAGTCTGTGTGAACTGTAGCCTCAGTTTCCTGATGTTAGCTGACAGGAGTGGCACCTGGTGTGGTCTTCTGCTGCTGTAGCCCATCTGCTTCAAGGTTCGATGTGTTGTTGGTTCAGAGATGGTCTTCTGCATACCTTGGTTGTTACCAGTGGTTATTTGAGTTACTGTTGCCTTTCTATCATCTTGAACCAGTCTGGCCATTCTCGTCTGCCCTCTGGCATCAACAAGACATTTTCACCCAGAGAACTGCTGCTCACTGGATGTTTTTTCTTTTTTGGACCGTCCTCTGTAAACCCTAGAGATACTCAGACCAACTTGTCTGGCACCAACCATGCCACGTTCAAAGTCACTTACATCACCTTTATTCCCCATTCTGATGCTTAGTTTGAACTTCAACAGGTCGTCTTGACCATGTCTACATACATAAATGAATTGAGTTGCTGGCATGGGATTTGCTGATTAGCTATTTGCGTTAATGAGCAGTTGAACAGGTGTACCTAATAAAGTGGCCAGTGAGTGCATATGCAGTTGCTGTAACTGGCTCAGTTTGTGTCATATACTACATAATGAGAGAAGACTGTTTCTTAAAGAGCATACCACACCGAAATTTACAATATCTGAGTTAATTACAAAATACCAAACCCTGCAATGCTAATTTAACAAGATCTTGTTTACATTTTCCTTTACTAAGGACGGAACATTAGTTGCCATTTGAAGGTATATCATGCACGACAATCGGTTACTGTTGGTAAACAGTATTGTCAGTAAAAGTGAAAGTGAAAGTGAACCCCAGATTTGCATTTCACCTCGCTGTATTTGCTCTTTTTTGGCACTGGGTCAGTATTTTCATACCTTCCTCTTGGTTATGTGGTGTTTATGGTGTGGCAACTGGGCGCCACATTTTTGTAAAGTCCTGACCTCACCTGCACACTGTACCTAGGAATGTTGTGGGTACACAAAATTAAAAGAAAATAAGAAAATACAGGCAGAGGCAAAGTCTCTGCTGATAATAGTTTATACAGTATGTAGGCCCAGCATGATACACAGTATGAACACATTCCAGGTAATCAAGATATTCTCTTCAACAAGAAGTATTCAGTTCAACAAAGATCAACTTAGCATCGCATTAATATTCTCATCATCATTGTGTGTCTTAGTTAACGCTGAAACCTGAGCAGACGGTGCTCCCCCTGGTGGATAAATCCAACACTATGGAGACGAGGAGAGGAGTGAGCTTCCAGCACCCTGAGATCCTCGCTCACACAGAGCTGGTCACCTCAACTCTCTCTGAACCCTACTACTGGAGACTGCCGGAGCAGTTCAGAGGCTCTATGGTAGGAAAGCTCATTGGGTTCATTTTTATTTTACTTTCTTTGTTTGTTATATTGTAACATATATGATTTTGTACTGTGCCACTTCACTTTTAGAAAACAAGAAAATACAGTGTTCAGTTGTTTTCTACAGAAAGTTAGTTCTCTGACAATCATAGAGATGTACACTAATGTTGGCACGTCATTGGTATCGGCAGATAAAGGCTTTGTCGGAACGGTGAAAACTATAAAAACATCACAGTCTCAGTAATGTCTTCAATCGGCTCTCATCTTTCCTCAGATCACAGCATATGGTGGGCAGTTGAAGTACGCCGTGTACTACGAGGCCAGAGATGAAACTGGTCCTTCCTCCTACGAGCCTCAGGTCATCATTAAGGGTGGTCCAAACCGCAACATTGTGATGACACGCCACATACCTGGACTCCAGATTGGTCAGCTCACCCGCCATGAGATCGACATGACAGAGGTAGAGTGAGGCTGTGGATGAAAGTGAAATATTGGAAAAATAATAGAAGTAATATTTGAGTTATGAGTTTCAGAGAGAACATGTTCTATTAAACACCAACTACAAAAATAATAGACCCAAGCAGAATATTGATTGCACTTATTTTTGGCGAGCTCTTTGGATCAATACAAACAGGGTCTGTTACACTAGTAATAGACGACAGTGGTGAAATTGATTTGTCAATGTGTTTAATGTGTGTGTGTGTGTGTACACAGCATGAGTGGAAGTACGCAGATGGCAGGTCCATGACTCGAGAGGACTTCATGGATATTTTGTTCTATGTGGACTACATCCTAATTAAGGCATCACACGGCAACTTGATGAGACACAGCCGGTAAAACACACACACACACACACACACACACACACACACACACACACACAGTGGCATGCACCTCCACACAGTGTAGTCCACTATTAAACAGGAAATTGGACCACTGATTAAAGGATAACCTGTGGGGAAAACCTCTCTTTGTATTTGTATCTCAGGGCGTAATGAATTTGTTGTTGTATGGATATATGATGTATCCAGACACATGAGTATGTCCCCTTTGACCTGATGAAAGCCAAATAAACCAGTGCTATTACAAACATAAAAGAAAACCTTTGCAATCGTATGACTGTGTTGTATTAATGCATTTAATTGACTGACTTTTCTCTCTCCCAGTATTTCGGAAATCAGTCTAACAGTGGCCGAGGAAGGCAGACCAACTAGAGAGAGCGAGAAAGCACATCAGATAGAAAAGTGTGATTGTCCAATCGGATACTCTGGACTTTCCTGTGAGGTAGGTGCTCAATTTACTATATGCATGCACACACGCATGACTGCACATACGTGAAGAGATTTTAACTACAATATGTCCACTTTTCTAAAAGGTCTTCTTGTAAGAATTCTGACACAGAATAAGTTGTAGTAGGGCGGCACGGTGGTGTGGTGGTTAGCACTCTCGCCTCACAGCAAGAGGGTTGCCGGTTTGATCCCGGGCGTGGGAGCCCTTCTGTGCGGAGTTTGCATGTTCTCCCCGTGTCAGCGTGGGTTCTCTCCGGGCACTCCGGCTTCCTCCCACAGTCCAAAGACATGCAGGTTAATTGGTATCTCTAAATTGTCCGTAGGTGTGAATGTGAGTGTGAATGGTTGTTTGTCTCTATGTGTCAGCCCTGCGATAGTCTGGCGACCTGTCCAGGGTGTACCCTGCCTCTCGCCCGATGTCAGCTGGGATAAGCTCCAGCCCCCCCACGACCCTCAAGAGGATGAAGCGGTTAGAAGATGAATGAATGAATAAGTTGTAGTAGTCAGCATACTTTAATGTGGTTCCATAGCATTTTCAAGTATCTGTGGTTTAAATTTCCCTCGATTATTTTCTTTTGAAGAACTGTCAGTGCTGTACAAGTGCAAATGTTGCTAAAAAGGAGAACTGAAACAAATATACAGTAGGTAGTACTGAGCCAAATATTTTAAAATTGCGAAAATAACCTATCAGTGCTCTCTAGTGGATAAACAATGTAATGAAAACACTGTCTCTGAAAAAACAAAACCCAACCCATAGCTTTTCTGCACTGCAATTTCTGATTGCAACATACACACCAAAAACAAAATCTTTGATGAGCTAAAAGTTTCCCTATGATAAAATCATCATTTAGTGTAGTAGTAAAAACTGGGAGTCATACATTGGTGTCATTTACACTATGGGCGCTGGGGACATGTCCCCACGACTTTTTGAAATGGCCAGTTTTGTCCCCATCACTTTTTTAAAGCATAATTTGTTGAAAAATGTTCTGAAAAATAGCATCCACCAAGAAACGTTAACTCACAAATAAAAGCACTTTGAGAGAGGTTTATGTGCACAATATTCTAAAACAACTGTGAATCCTGCAGGACACAGTTCACACAGTTTCTTTTGTCCAAGTTTTTCATTGTCTTTATTTCTGTGAACATGAAAACACTTACGAGCTATTAAAGTCCAGGGGTTGAAAAATTAATTAAAATTAATTAATGTTTCATTGATGTGAATAAGTCCCACATGCAGATAGTGAAAGCTACCATTGGTAACTTTTCAACAAAGTTACTTTTTTTCATATTTGCTGAAACTGTCGCTTTATTCACACAGCACTAAATGAGACAGATAATCTGTGAAAAAAAATATACTCCTGCACCTACTTTATTGCCTTGTAGCATTTCTAATGGCATTACTGCAGCTGAAGAGTCTCTAACGCACAATTCCGTTAATGCATTGCCTTTTTTTCCCCTTAAATGTTTTCAGAAACATAATTTAGTGTACTGTTTAGCTGTGAAATGAGAAGGTTTTTGATCTGGCCACCATGTTGGATACAGTTAAACAGTAGTGCCAAGCACCGCCCACCAGCTGGTCCAACTGTCTCATTTTACAGCTAAACAGTACACTAAAATACGTTTCTGAAAACATTTGAGGTGCAAAACAGGCAATGTAATAACAGAATCTTGATTCATATTGGATCAGCGCCACCTTGTTTGACAGTTTGACTGCAGTTTGTGGAGCAGTTGACATGATTGACAGCTGCGTTAAAGACTTCTCAGCTCTGGTTGATGCTGACTGTTGTGGTCTGATTCTAGCAGATGCCATTAGAAGCAGTAGGAGAGGAGGAAGGACATGATTTTTTTTCACAGAAAAAAAATTGTCTCACGTAAGTTATTTTCAAAAAAGTTACCAATTGCATCTTTAAAGAGGTTACATCCCCAAACAAAAAAGGACTGTAGAGCATATTATGCCTCACATGTGCTGGAGGAGAGTTATTTGAAAGCAAAACCGACTGCCTGAGACCTTTACTCCATTACATTACATTACGTTCTTCTATCTTAAATTGCCACCTGCTGTCTGAGTTTTGTGTTTTTCTTTACAGAAAGACATTTCTATCATAAATTGGTGCATAAAAATTCACTAGTATGCGGGACAAAAAAGTGTGTGATGCTCAAAAATGTTCTGGCAGACCGCCCCGACCCCCCTCCCCAGCAATGTTTGGACAATGCTGTTTTGATGTAACACTTTTCCTGACTCACTGTAATTATCTACTCTGACCTCACACCCATATCACCATTCTATTGCCTAGACTTGAATATTTTATTGAATGTTTTTCATCTGAGCCCTTTTGTCCCACCACCTTGGAGACATGCAAAGTAAATATCAATGTGAAAATGGATCTGGGATGTTTCTGTAACTCACCTACAGTATTTGTAATAAATATATGTGATTAAAGTGTTGCAGCAAAAAGCACAATACATAAAGGGTGGAACATATAATATATCAAAGACATTACAATAAGAAAATACAGAGGAACTGAGTAGTGAGAATATTGGAGAAGACTAAAAGAAAAAAGGTTCATATTGACACAAGTTCGAAACTATCTAACACTACAAACATTAATTACAGAGCCCCCTCTTTCTCTCTCTCTCTCTCTCTCTCTCTCTCAGCACTCGGAGGAATGAATGCTTTTTGTCTGCTCCCTTCACAGTGTAAACATGGAGGTCACACTCGGCTCTCAATAGTATCTCACAAGTTTCCAATTTACATTTAGTTCAGAGTTTTAAGCCTCTGCGACGCCTTTCAGACTCGTGTTTTGTTTTTTTTTTTAATTTTTTTTTTTTTTTTTTGCTTTGCTTAGCTAGGATTAAGCTTCACTGAGCGTCTCCTCCACTCAGTTGTGATTTTGTCAAAGCAATTGACTTTCAGCTGCGTCCAGCTCCTTCTCTTAAGCCACAGAAAGCATATAGCAGTGACTCAATCTTTACTTTAATGAGGATTTTGGAGAGGCAGCTTATGATACACGGAGGCAACAGTTCTGGGCAATTCCGCTGGATGGTGGCGCCTGAGAGTCATTTAGGTATTATTGTGTTAATCTCAAAGGAACACATGAGTTGCCAGCAAACTTTTAACTATATTTTTCAACCTCTGTTTCACTTTGGCGTTTGCTACTTGGAGTGCAGAGGAGCAGACATGTATATTGCCGGGGAAAAAAATTTAGCTGTGTACATAATTTAGAAGCTACAGATACTGTTGAAAAACTGCCAAATGGAAGCCAAATAGCAAGCGGTAGCTAAACTTGAAATGTTCAGGTCGTAGAGGTCTTGGCTGACAGATGGCCATTCTATTTGTAGCTGCCGTCGTTGTTAATAAAGTATTTTTAAACGGGCGTTTAGTGCTAGCAGAGGGAACAGATGGCTCTTTAAATGGACTCCATTAATTATTACTGAACAGGAGAGAGAGAGGGAGAGAGAGGTACCTTGAATGTCTGCGTGCGTGTGTGTGTGTGTGTGCTGCGCTGAGTGGGTGTGTGCATGTGTGCGATCAAAAGTTACTGAAGGGAGTAACTCTTAATTGTGTGTATGTGTGTGAAAGAGAGAGTGGTCAACAGTTGCCTTGAGAAATAACAATTAGGGATAATTATATGGGTCCATGTGTATAGTTGTCTAGTGTGTGTGTGTGTGTGTGTGTGTGTGTGTGTGTGTTCAAATATCAGGCATGGTGCGTGATTGCTGTGGGAACACATACGATCAAAATTGGGTCTCGTATTTCTGTGTTTCAGCTTTCAAAAAATGTAATAAAAATAAATAAATCAGTACTCTCATTATCTTTCTGTCTCTGTCTGCCTGTCTGTCTGTCTCTCTGTGCAGGAGTGTGCTGCAGGCTTCTACCGTCTTCGCGCCGGTTCCCAGGCATCTGCTCCAGCGTCCAGAGTGCCCACCGCTGTCGGCATGGGCAGCTGTGTTCAATGCCAATGCAGTGGGCACTCTTCCACCTGTGACCCTGAGACATCCATATGTCAGGTAAGTGTGTGTGTGTGTGTGTGTGTGTGTGTGTGTGTTCCGCCACTGGAGACCGTCTTGCAGCCATATGCCAGGTAGCTCCTGGAGAAGAGAGCGAGGTGAGAGAGTGAATGAAGTGTGTGTTGGGGGGGAATGTCAGGTACTGTAATTAGCCCTGCAATAATTAACGACCCCGGGCTCATTCATATTTTGTGTAATTTCCTCTCCTCTGGATCTGACCCAAAGCTACATCCTTACTTTTCCTGTGAGGGGAGAAGATGATCTCATCACAAGTCTATACAATTACAACACATTAAGGCAAAGAAGTCTGACCCGAACAGTTTAACACTAAATGTATTAAGCAGTTAGTTTCAGGTGAGCACCATTACTGAGCAGCACATTCCAGCTGCAACCATATGAAACTGTTGATTTTCTAACTGTTCAGAAATAAGCTCCTGCAGTTTTCAGTGTGAGGTCTTCATTTTTTTTATTTAGTTGTCAAAGTTTCGATGACTGAGTTCTAACTGAGGGAGCCAGTGTATGACTGAGGGCTGCAGAGGGGAAGTGGACAAATAAAACAGCTCACAGTTGCCCACAGAAATTGCTAATTTTAGCTAGCAGCCTAGCATTGATGTCAGAATGCAATTCCCATGACACTCACAGGGTGCCACTGTTGCCAAGTGGCATTGTACGAGTTGTCATACGTAATAGGAGGTGTGCCATATCACCATGTTCACGATAATACTGGTATATTTTTTAACATCATATTGATGTCAACAACAAAAGCTAAATTACTAGTGACTCCGTAGTGGTTCCATAAAGAGGAGCAGCTTCAGTAGTGTGGAATAAACTGTGGCGTGCTGAATGTTTTATGAACAGCCCCGGACTTCTCAGACTCTTTTAGCAAGTTACCGCTCAGAGGGAACTCATTCAGCGGCTCCTCTGGCAGCAGCACAGCGTCGCTCCCTCTCCTCTATGCTGTGTTCACACAGGAGTCAGTGTCGTCAAGTGATTTGTTCATAAAACTTTGGTAACTCAATCATTTAGGATTTAGCTAAAAGAAGGACATCACCTCTTGATTTATATATATAGATCCCAGGGGACATGTTTTGTATTTGGGAGCTGTTTAAATGTGTAATTTGTGATAGATTTTATTTTGTTGAACTATTAATATTGTGTACAGAATCTGAATCTCACTCTGAGTTACTGTTGTTGTTCACAAACTAAAGAAATGAGAGATCATTTTAGTTTTTACTAAATATCAGAAGGCATACTGTAAAACTATATCACTTATTTTGTTGCAATTCTATGTTCTTAAATTGATAAAGAAAAAATTTCACTAATCTGTCATATGTCAAGAATATTGTTATCGTAAAATACCCTGAGATATTGTGATGCTATTTTAGGACCATATCACCCACCCCTAATACCTAACCTGACGGATGTTTGTTTGGGGGGTACAGTAGCTAAGTAGTGTATTAAACGTGAGCTACTGGAAGGGAAAGTATTGAAGGGACCACAGATGATCCAGATATAATTCATGTCATGTTCAGCAACCACAAAAAATGTTTCTGACGGTCGCTGCACTCTGAGAAACTAAGATTTAGTGCAAGGAAGCAAAATACCAAAACCTTGGTATGCTCCTCTTTCGGGTTCATTTTGATAGTGTGTGTTTGCAAGATACTCTGCCTGCATGTCTTTCGTAAATCCAACTAGTAATATGCACCATCCAGTGGTTAGCTGTTAGGCCTTGATCAGACTTCCATCCCAAATCTGTATTTGGCCCATCCAGATTGTCTTAGTCCGGCTGCTCTGGCTGCTCATTTGGATTTCAAGTGTCTTTTTATCTTTTGCTTCACTCGCGACACGACAAAGACGATATCAAATCCAGAGTGATGGAAATGCTGGAAATGAATAAGTCATGCTGCCACAAGCAGAGCACTATGGAGGACAGTATGGAGAGCAACAATGCGTAGACAGACGCTAAAATAAATGATCTGGCTGCACTTAGTGGGGAGGCTTCAATACAGGAAAGACTAGAAAGTCCATTTGTCACGCTTCCACTTGAGTAGGATGTGTCACCATTATAGCTACCTAGTTACTAATGCCTATGTTGTACCACAGCAACCAATGCAGATAGGTTGGAAATGTCTGGACACATAAATCTGGACAGTCAGTCTCATATATCTGATTTGAGTAACAAATCCGATTTGTCTGCTGTCTACATTTCACAAGTCCCCATCTGAGAACTTTGGTTTCAGGGAGCAGTTGGTCACATGCTGTGAACATGTCATCGTCAGATTTAATCTGTAAAACCCTGGCAGACTGTCACTGTTTTAGCCATGATTGTATGACCACAGTGAAATCTGTTCATACTGTTAGAAAAATCCATCAGCTGAGACTCATTTTGGACAGCTGATTTAATTATGTGTCTTGGTGTGACCAGAGCACTGCTGCACTGAATAACCAGTAAGATAAATAGGTGTAAACACTAGTAAACAAACTGTGAAAAATGCTGGCAGCTGCGTTCTCACTGAGCCTTTTCAGAAAATAGATACCTTTTTTTTGCACATAATGTTCAGTATTTTTCTGGAAGACATGAAACATGGCAGGTAGTGCAGGTGGCTTGCATTCTTTCATTAAATAATTGCAGCACTATTACTACTCTTCTTTTTGGAAAGCTGAGCTGTCAAGCCATAATACCACCAAGCGTCCAGTGGAGCTCAGTTTTTAGTGAGAGGCTTCCTCGAGGTGAAGTGCTGGATGGTGTTTGGTCGTGACAGAGTGTGACTCTCTGATTACTGACTGAAGAGCACATAAACAGGACAGCTAAAAGCAATTATGTAAAATGGTTTTCCGTCATTTTCACTCTGATTAATTTAATTTGGAATGTAACCATCATGTTACCGTCCCCAGCTTAATGGAAGATTTTATTCCTTTGATATCCAAAAAGTAGTTCAGTCATAAAATATTTAATCTAATGCTGCGTTCACAGGACGAGCCACACAGCAACCTGCTACAACAGGTGGCCTACGACACCACTTATCACCCTCTTACAATGCAGTCTTAAGATCCCTCTGCAGAGGACTTGACATCTATTCACACCTGGACCCATCTAACCCTAACAACACACATGATGGCCGGGTGGGTCAACGACTCACAGGTGACCACAATGACTTTGTAAGCATCCACACCCACACAGAGTTTAAAGCCTGTGACTCCACACCAGTCCATAAGAACTGAAGAAGCCTCTTGGATGAGAGGCGAAACGTCTACAAGAAACTCGAACAAGTCCAGCTGCCTACGATATAGCACTTAAGATTACCATGACCTGGATGACTGAGAACCTTTACCAACAGGCTACAAGCATTGTGGTAAAAAGCGAACTGGATACAGTGTTGGAGGCGGGCCCTGTTCTTTCCTATGAAAGTTAATTGGTGACTCATGAGGCCAAAACATTTTGAATTCCAGGGTGTAAAATTTCCCCGATGTTCTGCATCATTGGGCCCATATATGAGCAAGCGTGCTAGAGACTTCACCAGACCAGTGGCTAACTTTTCCAGGCTGAGCTAGCTACCTCCCGATTCAGCCATCCGCTAACATGAATGGGGGATAAAATTACTTAATCATGTGGCTCGTTTAGACTTTCCAAATGTTATTGGACAGAATGGATCCTGTCCTAATAGTGAAACAGGTCATTCTGTGGGGGTTGTGACACTCAAAACACGTATCCACTGATTTACAGACGCCTCTTCGACAATGGCCATGTGAAATTGGCTTCAAAATCCAGCCCACTTCTGATGGCCTGGCTACAAGTCATTTTCAGTGGAAGCCGATGACATATAGCTCCAAACTGATGCGTTACACTTGTACTGCGTGACAGGCGTGAAAAATCAAAGTTGAGCTGGCCTCCATCTTTTTTCAGCGGTCCAGTCAGTGACGCAAGGAAGGGACCACAACTAACCATGGGATTTTGTTAATATCTGTGGTACTGTTAGTTAGCTTAGGTAGCTGACGGAATGCTAGCTTTCCGTTTACTGCGGGACACAGAGGGATGCAATGAGGCGGCAAAATGTGATATTTAATGGGGCACAGACATTGATATAAAGTATAGATATATTTTGACCATATTCAAACTTCAGATAATGTTCAATCAGTGTGCTTTGTTGCAAGTAGCAGACACACACACACACACACACACACACACACACACACACATAACAACATAACTACATCAACAAAAGCTTGAGCAGCACTTCAGTGGTGACTCGGCAATGATGTGACTGGTCAGGCTGTTGCTGTTTTGCTCGTATTGTGAAGCACTATGTGCAGCATGATGGAAACACCTTGAATTAAATCTTATTCTTAATTCTTTGGAACCTGAGCAAATTGGCTTAATTAAAAACATGATTTCAAAAACATAAGTCAGAAAAAAAAGAAGAAAGTTAAAAACAAACACAGAATGAAATTACCTGTAAAAAGTGCTAATAATTCCGTACCATAATTTTACATATAATTATCCCTAGCTCTTTTTCTTGTTGTTTTTTTAATGGATTTCTAAATCTTTTATTTTTTGCAATTTGTGGGACATATCTTACCAAGTTGCTCATTGTCTTTGTCCCCTTGTTTTGAAAGAAATTGCACCAATCTGCTCAGGGTTTAAAGGTTTAAATACTTGTGAAAGGTGTCTGAAAGCAGCACAGGAAAAGTGATGTCTCTCCAGGTTTCAAAGGGTTAAAGGTCTAGTGTTTAGGATTTGGTGGCATCTGGCAGAGAGTTTGCAGATCTGAAACTTCTCCTCTGTGTCAAGGGTGTAGTAGAATTATGATGACCAATGCGAAAACACAAATGGCCCTATCTAGAGCCAGCGTTTGGATTGTCCATGCTGGGCTACTGTTGAACAACATGGTGGAGTCTGTGAAGGAGTCCTGCTCCGTATGTAGATATAAACAGCTCAGTCTAAGGTAACTAAAACACAGTGGTTCTTATTTTTAGGTGATTATAAGCTATACTTTAGCAAAACCTAAAATTTCTTTAGCAGCTAAAAAATATACATATAAATATTATATACCATTTCTGCTAATATATTCCCCTTAATTCTAAACACTGTACCTTTTAAAGGAATATGTTTGAAGGTATGTATATAAACCGCAAGTCCTTTCATGTTCCATGAGATCGACTGTATGATAGACCTAATTTGGCACCAACACAGTTGTGACAGACAAATGTTGGCTGTAATACGATTTAAAGTCACCCAGTATGTCGCCGCACACCAGAAGAGTTGTGCTCCAATATGTTTCCTCTCTAACGTTCTCTGCTTTCTCATTATTTTTATTGTTTTGTTCCTTTTGTTTCCTCCTCTGTTTTATCAGCTCTCCTTCTTTATATTGTTTCTCATTCTAATTTTCTTGTTTCTTTTAATCTGCCCCTTCTCATCTTCTAAATTCTTTCCCCTCTCATCCTCAATTATGTATTTACTCATCCTTTTTCTCCTTTCATCACCCCGCCATTCTCTTTGTCCTCTGTTCTCTCATTTTTCTTTGCCCCAATTTTCCCCTACACCTCCCTCTTTCTTTCCCACCTCTCCTTAATTTCTCTAGTTTTGCCAATTTGTTTCTCTTCCTTTTTTCTCTACCTTTCCCCTCCGTCTTCTCCTCTGTTTGATTTCTGTCTCTCTCTGCCTCCCAGACATTTTTCCCTCACCCGTTTCCATCTCGCTCTCCATAACAGCGTCATTAGCATTTTTCTAACCGAGCGGGCTAAATTGAAAATGCTAAACGAGTTTGTTTCTGTGGTAATTAGTGGTAACGAGGAACACAGGAAGTTAATGGAAATGACTTGCCTCGTTAGAAGGCAACTTCCTGTTGCACTGATTGAAGTTTGCGTTTTCAACAAACAAGGCGAAACACATAAGACCGAACCCTGGGGAGATGAAGGGGAGGGGGCCGCGTGTTTGTGTACAGTATGTAATGAATTTGTGTGCGTTTACATTGGGTGTGTTTGTATGATTGAGTACACAGAGTGTGTGTGGGTGTGTGTTGCATCTGTGGGCGTTGGTGTGTGTTTTTGTGTATGGAGCGTGTACATTGTGGAAATGCACTGCATATTTATATAAACACACTGTTTTTTGGCATAGTATCTGTCAGAATACAAATATGAATAGGTATTGTGTTGTGTGTGTATGTGTGTGTGTGTTAGTCCGTATAATAAGTAAAGAGCTGAAAATAAACACAAACAACTCTGGATATGAAAATATTTTGGATATATTTATGGTTGTGCGTGTCATTGTACCCTCGTGGCTCCCCTTATAACAACAGGTGAGTGAGTAGTACACAAGTAAATGAGTATTTCAGATGGCCCGCTCTTGAGGAAGGAAGCTTATTAAACTCTTTGACGTGTGAGATCGCACCTGTCAGCTAACAGCTAGCCAGCCGCTGCTGTGCACGGTCTCACAGCACCTCATCATGCAGGAGTGGGACTGGGCTCAAAAACCATTTATTACTGTGTGTGGACGGCTACATTTCCTATCAGAAATTGTCCATGCTAGGTATTTTTATGTGTGTGTGTGTGCGCGCGCATGTGTGTGTGCGAAGGCCCCGAGAATGGCTCAGAAACTGTGGGTGGTGAAAAGAAATGAGTAATGACTTCCCCGCTGCTCCGGTAGAGATGCTCAGCACCGCAGAAGCAGCTGCGATCACACTGGGTACTTCCCAGTGACAGTCCGGATGTGTGAATCTGTATGCATGTAAAGACGGCGGCGACTGCTCAATCAACTTTTTTCCCTGGAAAATAAAAGTCATCTGATGTTTGTTTTCATGTCTTTGTCTCGGTAGAAAAACAAATCTAAGAGGACAGGCAGCTCCTGATTTAGAAGAGATTTAAACTGAAATGACCTTTCTGTCAACGTGTTGTCAAACATTTGGAGTTTACCACCTTACAGCAAAGCACACCGGTTATCAAAAGTGCTACTATTATCCAAAATTGTGAAGTGAGCTGACAGCGGGTAATAATATCAGTATGCCATTATTTCTCTTTTTCATACTCATCATCTAGTCTCAGTATAAATCAACCACTGGTGCCAGGATAATTATCTCACTTGCCAAAAAACAAGCCTCCCCAGTGCCACTTTGTCAGTAATCAAGGAGGGGATGATGGGTGACCCCGTCTGTCGTCTTTTCAATTACTCATTGTCGACTTGAGACGAGTAGACACATACAAGGGATTGTACACAGCTTAAGAGTGATACTAATTTCCTCCAACCTCTCTTTTTTTCTCTCTCACTCAAATAAATCTGGCGTCTCATTTTCACTGCGCCAGTGGCGATATTCAAATACAATACACAGATAAAAGTGTAGCTTAACTGCTGTTAATTTAATTTGAAAATTAGTGTGCCTTTTTTTTAAAAAAAAAAAAAAAGATGAAAGCTTTCTGGATAAGCAGAAAGAGTTGGGTTCTTTTTCTCTGTAATTGTGTTACAGCTGTCTTTGCTCACATGCTCAAATTCTGCTTTTAAAACTAACCACACACACCGAGAACTCACGCTGGCTGGAGGATGATGGGAAATGTACCACCTACACACCAGGGCGAGAGTCGGGTTGGGTTACAGAATGAAAACAAGTCGATGCGGCGTCTCCACATATATAACATTAATTTCATGCCGGCGTGTGTGTGTGTGTGTTTGTGTGTGTAGAACTGTCAAGACAACACAGAGGGTGATCGGTGTGAGCGCTGCGCTCCAGGATTCTACGGTGTGGTCCGAGGTTTCCATGACGACTGCAAACCCTGCGCCTGTCCGCTCAGTAACCCAGAAAACAAGTAAACTTTCTGTGTTTGTCTGTCATTCTCTGTAACAGTGGTTCCCAAACATTTTTCAATTATATAACCTTGAAATATTTTTCAGCCAAGTACCCCTTGACCAGTACAAAACATTTTAGAAAGATACACAAAGGTACAATAAAATGGTAAATGGTAAATCCCAGTATTTTTGCTTTTTTTCCCTCTTTTCTATGTTGACAGCTGTATTGCTGTTACGTTTCAACCACAAGTCCATTTGCTTGATTTTCTGAGACATACGTTCTGGAAATTTCATGGGGTTGTATGGTATATGAGGGTATTGGTAGACGGTGCTTCCGGTGTTCTCTCAGCTTTTTCTTTCTAATAAATAAACAATACAATCTCACAAAATGTCAAGAAATGTAATACTGTAATACCTGTTTTAGAGAGAAGCAAAACACAACCATACATCTTCTGAATTTAAAATTCTCTCTAAGACTATTTTAATTGCCCGAAGTCATCGTTAAACACAGTTTATTCAGACATGACAGAAACAAGATAAAATTCACCAAACCATCTTGTTTAGTCTTGTTTAGTTAGTTAGTCCAATTTTCCAACAATGACCAACTGTTGATTGTTCAAAACAAGCCCTTAATTCACAGTTAGATGTGAAAATATGCTTTGTTTCCCTTGCAGTCTCTCTCTGCTGTTGTCTCTAGCCAGTTGTTTACAGTCCTGTAAGGTTATCCCCAACACTCCCAGTCCCCATATCTGTCAGCTCAGCTGCCTGTTCCACCAGACTGACCTCTGGTGTCACGTAATGTGAACTACAAACATTACATCCTTAATACAGCCTCTCCAAATGAGTTTAATATGAAGAGGAACGTCTGTATTTTCAACAGTACAAAAAAATCATACTGTTATGATTTCTAAATACCCTGGTATACTGTGATACTGTGATATAGCCCAAGCCTAATGATTATGTATATGTGTTATTTCTCATCATCAGACTGTAAACATATCAAAATAAGTATTATATATTCACTGAAAGTATTTTTAAGTCATTTTTTGGTGTCAGTTTCAGTCCAACCTGTGTAACAGAGGGATACGATGACTACCGATGTACCGCCTGTCCTGAGGGATATGAGGGCAAATACTGTGAGAGGTGAGCCACACACACACACACACACACACACACACAGAAAATCATAATCTTCCTATAATTATTGAAAACAAGATTAGCTTAGGGGTCATGAGATTTTAATATGGGACATGGAATGAATCAAGTACCCAGGACATTGGGACAGTACATCTGGTGGGGACACAAGGTTTTTTTCCAAGCACGGCACAGGCATGACCTTTTCCCTACTCTGCCTTTTATTGGCTTTTCCTGATATTCTTACCCTAACTTATCTCACTCCTTATACTTAAACCCAACCAGTCCAACCAACAACGGCAATGAGTTCTAGCCAATCAGAAGGAGAGTAGGGCGGGTTATGCCTTTGCCCACCTAGGAAAAAAAAATTGGTGACAGGGCCGAGGTAGTATCCGGTGTATATAATATCTAGTCACAGAAACTTCTAACTACAAACAAAAACAGTAGCTGATTCTTTCCTTCTTTCCATGATCCCCCCATCCAGGTGTTCTACTGGTTACCATGGTAACCCGCGGATGCCAGGCGGCCGATGCGAGGAGTGTAAGTGTTCCTTGTGGGGGGCGCTGCCTGGACCATGTGACCCTGTCACAGGCCAATGCCGTTGCAGGGTCGGGGCATCGGGGAGGTCGTGTGACCAGTGCATGGACAGGCATGTGTGTGGACCAGCTGGGATCATCTGTAAGACTAACACACAACTTTTTATGTAATCTATCATTGGTGTTTTCTTTCCCCTTTTTGCCTTCTCTTCATTCAGGGTGTGTGCAGGTTGAAATAGTAAGAGCTTAAATTATAGTTATGACACAAACAGCCAACAGGTGCAGATTTTATTGGACATTTGGTCTGAATTATGAGAACATGAGTTTTAGTGCCAATAATTGAAATAGAAAATTAATTGGAGCCGATTATAAAGGCCTCTTTGATTAGTCTCCAACAACAGAAGCTGCCACAAAAGGACCTCAGAACTTAACTTTACCACATGATAGCAAAAAAGCACATTTGGTAATTTTGAAAGTGACTTTAGCTTCTTGAAACGTACAGACATTCTCTCTCTTCTATTTCCCTCTATTGTGTTTCCTCCAGTGGCCCACCACCCGGCAGTGTCACCTGATGTTGTGGTTTTTGCATTATTTTGGCAATGAAATGCAAATGAGAAGTCAAAGCCCTTTTCTCCGGTTGCCATGGGAGACAGGGGATCGTGGCAGAAGTCAGATTCAAGTCATTTAGAAAATAATTTCAATGTAATTTGGAACTAATTTAAACTTAATATGACCATAATGGCAGGGCCAATTCGGTGCCATTAGCATGTCTAGAGGTACGAGAATATAGCAGGAAAGGTTGTGAGACAGAGGCTGATGTGAAATTGCTGCTGTCAGGTCAGAGAGGAAATTGCTTGCTCAGGTCTTTATGTGTTCAGACACAAAGCGTGTGTTCATAAATTGGCAGTGTGAGTGCTGCAGTGCACCCTGACACCAAACCGGTCGCCTCTACGTCCAGACTATAATCACAAGTCCTGATGGTTTACACAGAGTGGAGCGATCAGAACGCTGTTCACTTGTTGAAGAGTGATTGCGCTCTACAGTCTGCCTCTGCTCGGCCCTTTCTCCCATCCTATCAGGCGCAAGCGAACACTCTGGGAGTCGGCAGTGTTGAATGAGGGAAATGCTGATATCTCAGCCACATCTGTTGCATTACATCATTTGCATTGATATGCAGCTAAATTTTCAACACATGATGTCATGGGTTGCATTATTGTATGTTGCCTTCATCAGCAGGAGAGTTTATGATCAAATTGTAATTATTTCTTTCAGGGTGAAACACACAGTGAGTATTATGACCTCAGGAAATAGTGAGACACATCTGCTTTCAAACAGAAAGAAACATTATCACAATAAGCCATTGTACACGATGTGTCCCTCAGGGATTTTTATATATTTATTTTATTTTAATTTAATTTCTGGAGCACAATGAGATACAAAGCTAGGTTTAAATAGTAGTAGATCAAAAATCTGATCAGTAAAATCATCAGTTCTGGACACAGCACCTGCCATGCTGTGCTTTATAAACACATTGTAAATATAATTTAACTTACGTACATTGTTAGTCTGGCGGCACGGTTGTGCAGTGGTTAGCAAAGGGTGCTGGTTTCTGGTTTCAAACCCCAGGATGCGGGAGCCCCTCCATGTGGAGTGTACATGTTCTCCCAGTGTCAGTGTGGGTTTTTTCTGGGTACTCCGGCTTCCTCCCACATTCCAAAGACATGCAGGTTAATTGGTGACTCTAAATTGTCCGTAGCTGTGTGTCAGCCCTGTGATAGTCTGGTGACCTGTCCAGGGTGTACCCTGCCTCACCCCAATGTCAGCTGGGATAGGCTCCAGCCCCCCAAGATATTACTCAATATTTATCTTCAATAAAATGGAATTTCTATACACGACTTAAAGGCAGATTTAACCTCCCACTGTCAAAATAAGACGCTAAATACAGGGTTCCCACATTCTCGGAAAACCTAGAAAAGTCATGGAATCCCATGATCACATTTCCCAGGCCTAGAAAAATCATGAAATTAGTAGTCTTCTGTGAATAACCTTCAACATAATGTAACATATAAGCAAATTTATTTTCTGTGGCTCTCTACGTTACCATCACATTTGTTTCTTAATTTTGTCCCTGTGTTCCATCTGTTCCTTCATATGCGTCAGTTAGCTGGAACTATGTTTAAATAGAGCCAGGCACTAGGGCAAGAAAAATAATGTTGTGACACTGTGATTTAATATGTAAGATCATTTTCTAGATGCAAGATTAAACTGTAAGTCACTGTCTAAGGTAGGGGTGTCAGACATACAGCCCATGGGCCAGGGGTCCAATCCAGCCCACCAGATGCCTACACTAAGAGGTGCCAGGGTTCAGGAACAAGTTAAACAGTGCATACTTCATGTAAAATTCTGTGTCAGAGGCTTTTCCACCAGAATACAGTTCTCTGATATAACAATGAATACTTACTGTGACTGTGTTTAAAGGTATTGAACATTGTGCAAAATGTTGTCAAGCTTCAGTTAAAAAGAATCTGTATCAGGAAATATGTGGTTAAATGTACATGTAATGACAGTGAGAAGTAGACTGACTGAATGTGAAATAACTGAGATATCCACAGAATGCAATTCTTATTACAAAAAAGGGAAAATATTGGAGCTGTTGTCACTTGCTGTTTGATGGTTTTATCGGTCCGGGCTGAACTAAAATGAGTTTGACACTCCTGGTTTAAGAAACACAGTCACAGGTGTGTAGTATTGCACTTGTCATTTGTGCATGCGTGTTTGAATTTCCAGTGTGAAGCATGCATACACTAAACTGAGCATAAAATAATCCTCAACACTCACTGGGGTTTACTTTGGTTTTCTAGCTATATAATAAATCATAATATTCTATACATTGTTTATACTGTGAAGTAAAACTCTGATGATGTGCATCATTGAACAGAAAAATATACATTACAGTGCCATGAGCAGCACTGCAGCTCAATCTGTTACAGCTCTCACTATGAGTCTAATGACTTTGTATTGTATTAGAGTTCTGTGGCCACCACTGCAGCAGCTAGTGTAGCTTTCAATGATTGAGGGGATATTTTAAGCCAAGACTTTCAGTTATGCTATCATTCTTGTGTTGTCCTCTCTGCTTCTTATCATGAAACAATAGACAGTGTCACTTCTTGCAATCAGATTAAAGATAACAGAGTGGTATGTTCATTTGAGCTATCCAAACTGCAAATCCATTTTAAAGGAATACATCACTCCTCAAGTGACCATGCGTTTATCAGTTACTCACCCTGTGTTACCTTGAACTCATGAAGAAAGCTTGTTTTTCTCACATGCCTACTGTGAACGAAGAATCCAAAAACAGAGAAAATTCTTAATGAGTTGAAGTCACAGCCAACCATGTTCAACAACAGCAAAACTTTATCACAACATCCATTTACAGACTCTCACAGTATAATCCAAGTCTCATTTATCCATTCGTATACTCAGTACTTCCCAAACAGACAGCCCTTTCCGACAGGTAAATGAACTCTCTTCAAAGCCAGACTCCATTGACAAAAACAGTAATTTTACCTTGCTGAGCACAGGAGCTGCTGTTCCACCACAGTTTTAATCAGTTAGTTTGTTTGTGTTACTTGTGTGACTTTGGTGTTTAATGGGGTTGGTTTAGATTCAGCAAAATCACCCAAAAACAAAAACAAACTAACTGACTGAGGCAGCGGTAGACCAGCAGCTCCCATGTTCAGCGAAGTAAAATTACTGTTTTTGTCAATGGAGTCTGGCTTTGAAGAGAACGTAGATAAGTTTCACTTTACGTTTAATTCCTTACAAAAAAGGGACGACTTGGATTATACTGCACAAGTTGTGTGAGAGTTTGTAAACGTATGTTTTGATATAGTTTTGCTCTTGTTAAACATGGTCGCACATGACTTAAGGTCATCAAGTATTTCCTCTGCTTTTTGATTCTTCGTTCACTGCGGAGGCACTCTAGAAAAAAGAATTTTCTTCACAACTACAAGGCAACACGGTATGGGTAATTGGTACACTAAAGGTCACCGGAGGGTGGAGTGTTCCCTTAAAGTCACTTAATTTCTACCAAGCAGACTGTTGAGCCATAGTTTACCTTGTAAGTGAAGCCATTTTATTGATCAGTCATCCTATAATATTGAACCCCAGCTTTTAGAATTGGTTTTCTTGTATATTACACAGTATATTATGACATGTGGCACACTGAGAACTTAAGCATCTAAAAGCCACTAGATGGTTTATGGTGACAATAAAATGACATTTTTGTAATCTACCTGGTTTTGACAGTAATGTGTTTCACTATCAAATTTTCACATGGGCGAATTTTGACACAGTAGAATAAACTTGGTGAGTGTACGGCTGAATCTTCCCACCAAAGACTCAGTAATTCTTCAAGCAAACTTCAAGGTAGCCAAATGCACTCCATCTTGTGTAAACTCCTTAGAAGAGGAGACAGAAAGAAGCTAATTTGAGAATCTCTGGCCTGTCTTGCCAACATTGTAGAGGCAGGCATCCACCCAGCAGCACAGAGAGCAGACAGTGATGGAAGTGAGGCTTTTGTGTGTAATCACACCTTGTAGCACAGGATGTTTTCACGCTGTGTGGAAGTTAGTGATTACGATCCTTTGTCACAGGGATTCGTGAATGGCTTGGATTTGACGTACAGCTGTTTACTCCTCACTCAATGTGCTGTACATTTACTGTACCTGCATTTGTGTGTGTGTGTGTGTGTGTGTGTGTGTGTGTGTGTGTGCACGTGACTGCATGAATGCTTTAGTGTATTTGAATGTTCTGCTTTTGTCAGAGATTGATAGAGTAAAAACAGTTTTTATTTTACTTAATTCATCTTTGATTTCCCTTGTCAGAAATTTTAATTTCTGCAATAAATCAGCCTCGGGCTATGGAAAGGAAGAGAAATTCACACACACACGATAAGGAAAAATGCGAATGCGTGTGTCTGAGTGAATTCCCTGGTGTGTTTGTGCGTTGGCTTGTGTGTTTTTAGCCTGCAGTGTGTGCTCATAATAGGTGCTTTTTGCCTCTCTGTGCTGAATTTCATGCATCAGCAGCCCTGTCTTTTTGATGCCAGAGTCACTTAAACACAAAACACAAGCAGTCACTACGATCACACACTGATGTGTTTACAGACTCACAAATAAGACACAGAAACACACACTCAGAAGTAAAAATACACACTTCTGACTTCCTTTCTTTCTTCTCCTCTCATTTTCATCCTCTCATTTCTATCTGCCAAATCAAACTGCGGAAGTGTCAACACACACACACACACACACACACACACACACACACACACACACACACACTCGCCAACCGTCCGTAAACCTTTCTAATAGATTTAGTTGGCCTCATTACACTCTAGCTGTGTCTAACTGTGTTTTTATATTTCTTCCTCCAGCCTGTGATGATGAGTGCTCGGGTCTGTTGATCAGTGATATGGACCGCCTGTATCGCATCATCACTGAGGTGACTCTGACCACGCCCCTTCCGCCACCTTACAAGGTGTTGTACCGCTTCGAGAACATGACAGAGGAACTCAAGGTATGATCTTTCTCTGCCTGACTGAAAAGATGTTTTAATCATTTTTAAAAGAGTAACTACACTCCAGAGTTTGTGTTGCAGTGCCTCTACCGTGGAAATGGAAGACAGCCCTGTCATTGTGTTTTTGGGTTGTCGGGCTCATTCTTGTGAATAGGATACCTCAAGAAGATCTTGAGAGAATTTCTTCATATTTGGCACAAACATCCACTTGAGCTTAACAATGAACTGATTAGGTTTTGATGGTCAAAGGTCGAGGTCAGTGTGAACTTGCATCCTTCTTATTCTTGTGAGTGCAATGTCTCCAGAAAACCTTAAGGGAATTTCTTCAAATTTGGCCAAATATTAACTTGGACTTAACAATGACCTGACTGGATTTTGGTGGTCAAAGGTCAAGGTCAGTGTGACCTTGCATCCGTCTTATTCTCGTGAACACCATTGCTACAGAAAATCTTAGGGGAATTTCTTCAAATTTGGCACAAATGGCCACTTGGACTTGGAAATAAAGTGATTAGAATTTGGTGATCAAAGGTCAAGGTCACTGTGACCTCATGAAACATGTTTTTGGCTATCACTCATAATTCTTACGCTAATTATGACAAACCTCACAAAAATGTCCAATAGCATATAATGATGAAATGATGTCAATAGATATCTAAAAGCTCAAAGGTCAGCTTCACTGTGACATCATATTGCTCTGCATAAAACACTTTTCTAGCCATGATCTGACGTCATATCTCAGGAACAGAAGGGGAGACATTTGGTCAGATACTGGATTGGTGACACGCATATTGGGTGTCCACCTCGAGACTGTGTTGATTGTATGGATCTTCTGTGTGTGAAGCCTCCATGTTTTCACAGACGTGGATGTAAACTGTAAGAGAAACTTGACTAGTGCACAGAGGCATACAACCACTAGTCGGGAATTTTGGTTCCTTTGTATGGAAGAAGACAATAATCAAATGCGATGAATCACAGTATGGTTATTTAAGTCTATTTCTGAATTTAACTGACACAACAATTAATGTATGGTGAAATATAGTATTACTGTGGCACAAATTTAGCATTAAGATTTTGGCCATATCGTCCATCCCTACTTGATGGTACAGTGAGATGGCACACTCTTCATTCAGCTCACTCAACCTGCACTATTCAGACAAACACTGTTATTAGCATCTGGTTGTGAGCTTGTTTTCAAGTGTTTTTAAAATGTTAGGACTTTTCTCCTCCTTCTAAACAAATCATCATCTGTCACAACACAGTGCTGTTAAAATTGATTAACACTTACTATGTTACAAATGGATTGCAATGAGAAGGTAATAACCGTGGTTGCATTACCGTTATTATCATGTTTACTGTGACGTATTTCAAATATATTGAGTTTTATATGTTGGATATGTCTTCTGTTTAATTATTTCTTTCTTCCTTCCCTACCTGCTGCCCTCCCTGGCTCATCCTCTTCTCTATGGCTCTACAGCACAGAGCCAGGCAGTTCAAAAGCCTAGCCCTGGGCCACAATGTGTCAGACATTCCTCTATGTAATTCCTTCATCTCTCTGTTTCTCACCTGCAGCACATGCTGTCACCACAGAAAGCTCCAGAGAGATTACTGCAACTGGCCGACTCCAACCTGGGATCACTGGTCGTAGAGATGGACCAACTACACAGCAGGGTACAGACACTTTTGTTTTTCTTTTGACTCGACTTAAGTCTCTGTCATTGTCTGTCTTCCCCTCTCTCGCTTTATCCGTCCTTCTCTGTCTGGCTCTAAAATAACGAGATGGAGCAACTAAAGACCGAGGAAGGGAGGGAGATCATAAGGGCAAAACTTATGTACAAAGAACAGAAAAGACACAAATCCTGTCACTTCTGCAACAAGCTGCACATTACAATAGGGACAACACAAAAACCAGTCTACCCAGTAGCCAGATGCAGTATGCTGATTGATGTAAAAGCAGAGCCAAAACCTATTTAACCGCCTCTCTAACATGTTGATCAAGTGTCAGAGACTTTCAGATTTAGGTTAAGGTTCATTGCCAAGCAGGTTTTCACTTACAAGGAGTTCAACTTTGTGTTTGGTGCATACAAGAAAGGAAGGAAACTATATTGCAAATTTTTTGAGCAGGAGATGTACAAAAGTTCACAGTGTAGAAAATACGTGCAGTGTACCAGGATATTAGTCCAAGATGGGCTTTAATGTAACACATAGTGTCATGGCCTGGTTTTTTAACTCTTTCAAGCCAATTCACAACAGTGCAGTCGCTGATTGTGTTGCCTCCATTTGGTAGTTTCGTTCTCACTTTGAATAAAATTTACAAAACCTTTTCAAGTCTAGCGTGAGCTCTAAGTCTGTACCGATGCCCTATTCTTTATGTTTCCTGCATGTTTTTTGAAGAAAAAAACAGGACTCAGTCCCACCCCTTCCTTCTGTCACAACAGATCATAATCAGAGTCAAAAGAAAACATTTACATCACCTAAATAAGTTTAAAAAAACTGTGGGAATATAATTTGCAATCAACACAAAAATGGCTTTAACACATAGAGACAGATTTCTACAGGGGATCAGTAACACATTGTAAAACAGAAACCTTAGGGTGCTTTCACACCTGCCCTGTTTGGTTCGGTTCAATTGAATTCAAGTTTGTTTCGGTGCGGTTCATTTTGGCAGGTGTGAACACAGCAATTGCCCTCAGGTGTGCACCAAAACATTGTTTTCTAGTTGGAGCCGCGCCTCATTTTCAAACTGTATGGTTTGACTAAAATGAACAATGACAGCAATATAATCCACGATGAGCAGTGCTAAAATCAACCTGCGTAGTTGTCCCTCCATTGTGACATTAGAAAGTGTCACATTTATCTTGCAAGTGTACTCTTCTTCAACGTTTGGTTTACTTCCTGGATTTTTCCCACATGGAAATTCTGACCAATCAAGAGCAGCTTTCTCACACAAGACATTTGATCTGGTCCGCTTGTAAATGCTGCCGTGAGAACACGAACCAGCTCTAGGTAATTATACAACTTTGTGACAAAATAAGTCCCTGATTCAGACCAAAGCAAGTGAACTCTAGATCTGAAGGCACCCTTAGTTAACCACTTTAGCAATTAACAGATTTTGACACGATGGAACCCTGGGCGCCATACCTGGATTAACCCCTCTGTTCCTTCTGCATTACCTCTGGAGCCCAGGTTTGCATTGTGGTAGTTTGATAACACAAAAATGCATTCAGGAACATGCAACATGTAGACACAAAACTGATATCATAAAAGTCTTAAAGTTGGGTTGTGGCATGGGGATCATCTTCAGGACATGGCTTCAGGATTGGGATAAAGTTTGTGCTCTGCAAAGTTTACTTGTTTGCCCTCTTATTCATGCACTATACAAACAAATTTATATTATATTATATTATATTGTACTTAATTACTGCATATTTCAAAACATGTTTTTAATAAAATTGGCACCAACAAAGTGAAGCTGTACCTTTCAGGGTCCCTGAATAGATATTAGTAGAATAACAAAATAAGAAATTATTTTGATGTAGCTCAAGATTGGATTATAAATCCTGATTAGGTCTTCCCCAGTATTGATTGAAACTTATGAATTTTCAACCACAAATGTTACGTCACCTCTGACAGAGGTTATTAGGGGTCCCCAGGTCCCTTGGCTTGTGTCTCAGTAGACCAATTCAGGAATCAATGCCTGCTTTTCAAATAAATTTTTTTAATTTTTTTCTCATCAAACATGTTCACCCAAAAGCATTTCTATGTCTTCGTCCTTGTACAGAATACAGAAATCTATATAAATGTTTTGTTTTCACTTCACCATCTTCAGAGTCACAGTTGCATCTCTAAGAGGAGTGAACCAAAATAGAAAAACGTGAGTGGAGGGGGTCTACCTCCAAGTGAGGAAAAATAACACTCACATTCACGCTGTCAAGCTACACCCTTTTAGGGACCGGGGGCTTGACATTTGTTGACAGCGATGCTATCACCAACACCCCACCGCACACACTCACTCACACACACACCAGTGAAAATGATATAGCATGGTCTTGTCAAATCACAACAATAATTACCTGCTCTTTCTTTCTGTGTGTGTGTGTGTGTGTGTGTGTGTGTGTGTGTGTGAGTGTGGGTTAATGTGTGACTTTGTGTTTTCTTTTCATGTCAATAATTCATCCATCTGTGTGTGTTGTGGCATGTGAGTGCACATGTAGACAAGGAAGGCAGAGCGTGACAGACTGGACTGGATATTGATTGTGTGTGTGCGTGTGTGTGTGTACATATTGCCATCATCTTCTGTCATTCCTTTACATCTACTGTAAGATCTCCGTCTCTTCCTTTCCTCCGTTACACAGAAGTCAATATGTTCACTTATTTAACACTTGTTTATTATTATTGTATAACTTGAGTGTGTGTGTTTGTGTGTGTGTGTAGGCTACGAAGGTGTCTGCTGACGGAGAGCAGGTTGAGGATGATGCTGACAGGATTCATAAACGAGCCGAGGACCTGGAGCAGTTCATCAGGGACACACTGCTGGGAGCTCAAGGTAGCAGAGACGAACACCACCTCTCCTCCATTAACTGCCTCCATATCCTGCCAACTGGGATTTCTGGATTTAACTGTCTACTCTCTCACCAGTTTCGTCTGTTATTAGAGGACATTGCATTATATTACATTATAATAAATGTAAGGGAGCCATGTGGGAAATTTAGCTTATTGCATTAGAGGACAGTGGGACATAGATAAGGATATGAAAAGATGAAAAAATAAGATAAATGAAATGAATAATTACACAGACAGAACATATTAAAAAGCAGCAGTTAAATGCAGATGTAGCATCACCAGAGAGAGTGATAGTGGATCCCTTGACTGCTAGATGCTTCAGTGTAATCTATCTTCAGCCATTTGACTCTTTCACTCCCACATAACAACATATCACTGGCCTAAATGCAGAGAACACAGGCCTATGAAACAGTCATAATGATGTTCTCAGTGGTGTTGCACGTGCTGATGGTGGGGAATCTAGTATTGTTCTTCTGTTGTTTGTTTCAGGATAGTTGTTATCTGTTGTCTTGCCAGTTTTTCGTATGGTGTTTTATTGTGTTTTATTGTTATTGTGTCTGCCCAGGAAGTACAGTTCAGTCAGGAACACTTTATTACATTTGACGGTATGGCTCTGTTCTGGGGCCTCTCTGACTTTCCTAGGTCTATGCAGAAAGCCTCTTGCACGGGCCTGCGAGGAAAGCCTGAGACAGAGAGAGCACACCTCCCTGCCCTTCCATGCGCCTACATGGAAAGCCTTAAGGCAGGGAGAGCAGAAGCAAAGACCCCTCAGGAACAGAACAGAGCAGCATCAATGACAAACAGAAATGACATTGATAAGTCAGACACAGCATGAAAAGGAGGAGCTGGGGTAGAGGCGGGTTGCAAAGCGGCTTGCAGTGGAAGCAGCAACAGTAGGCAGGCCAGAGCAGTTTAAATAGGGCGCCCTGAATGAGATTTGCCAATTGGTTGCATAGAAAGGAATCATGTGATTTTTTTTTTTTTTTTTTTGGAATTTTTTTTTTTAAATTGCAATGTCTCGGCTTGCTTACAGAATCACAATATATCCCAATATACTGAATCATAACCCCTGTATCATGATACATATGGTATCACCAGATTCTTACCAATACACAGCCCTGAGAGAAATCCAAGGATAAAAAAGGTCTCTTTAATATCAAGACTGATGTTAGTGTTACCACCCAAAATAGACAAAAAGCAGAGACCTTGATTGCATTACAGCCTTTTCTTTTCGAAATTCTATTAGGCATCTTCAAAGTGTAACGACCAAAACATCTTTCTGCCCCCTTGTTAGCTCTCTAATGGAAAACTTAGCTCAGACACAATGGCTTGTGGGCCGGCGGCCAGCTGCTGGCGCTTGGTGCCAGCTGCTGGTGCAAAGTGTTGCCTGAACAATAAATACGAATCCAGCAGGCTGCAGCATCACTAACCATGGTGATAAAGAGTCACCCACCAAGATAACAGGGTGCAGAGGATCAGATTGATTTATTTTGTTAGCATCTAGTTAGCAAGTAACAGAGAGACTGCAAGAGTTAAATTGTGTTTGCACATTTCAGCATGCATTGAAGTTCTTTACGCTTTTGGGGTTTTGTTTAGTCACAAACCACAAACATTACAAACATTGTTTTCCCATAGCTCCAGGGTTCAGTGCAGCCCTACAGCTGTGTGCTGTGTCCCCACTGATGTAAAACATTATCTCACAGGCAGTGTTACAGTCCAGATGGTTCACTCAGGTGGCTTCTTACAAAGGACTTGTCTTGCTCTCTCTCTGCATGTGTAACTGGCAGATAGTTGTTCATTTCAGCTCGGGTATCTTTTTGCCAGTGCAGCTGCAGCATCTCCTCCCTCAGCCCCTGCATCAATAGCCGTGTGACCAGCTTGTGATGTGTTTTTTTTCTCCTGCGACATCACAGTCACAGCCCTCACGTACGCTCCACTGGAAAAGGGTATTTCTGAAGTCTAGAGGGGGATTCAGTGCTTTGTGCAGTCATTCCAGGCCATCGGTGTCCCTCCATGTGCGAACTAATTTCGTCAGTGGACAAGAGTTGTGCAGACCTTCTGTTCAAGCCGTCTTTTCACCATCCCCGGCCAGGAGTGCCACCTTGCAGGTCACTCTGACCGTTTGTGCTGGGGTTTGTTGAGCTCTTCTTTGGTTGCTGCCAAGGCTCACCACATTAAAAAAAAGACACACATCTTTCTTTTGTACAACCCAAGTTAGTCCCTCTTTTCCACATCCAGTGTGTCTGCAGGTCCTTAAACATACTTAAAATGTCTCAAATTCAGTGTTTATAAATATCAGGCCTTAAAGGTATTAAATTTGAATTTGTGAGGTCTTAATTGCCACGATGATCAGATCAAATTCATTTTAACCATTGTTTAATTTCTTTTTGTACATAGGAGTTAGACTTTACTGTGTGAAAGTCCACATTTCTGATGTTACAGATCTTGGACAGCAACAGATGTTATTTGACGGGGCTAAAATTAGCGCGTCCAAAGCCCAGGCCCCCAGGAAGTGGCAGGGCTGGGCTTTGAAGCCAATTTTTGTAGTAGATAAACTTGGAATTACAAATTCTGAGCTATCATGTGATGCCATTGGTCCCAGACTTTTTTCCATAGACTTATACTGTGAAATAGAGATCTGTAAATTAGTAGATAGATTTTTTGAGCGTCCCAAGACTTTTAAACGATTAAATCATTTTATCCCCGTTCAAGTTAGGGGAGTGCTAAAGTGGGGAAGCGGCTGTAGTCTACAGCACCTGTTGTGAGGTGTGTTGTCCTCTTTTTTTTACTCAGTCTTTCCATATGTGGTCCGTTCACACTGTCAGGACTGTAACATTAACATGTATGAGAAGTCTAGTCTGTTTCCAATTTTAAATCTCTTAACCCCGGACAGCTGTAGTCAAGTCCGAATAGGATTTAGCAGGTATAAATACACTTTTAAGTAACTCCCCCACCCTGCACTGTTATTAAACCAGGACAAATGTCCTCCATGTAAACTGTGCAGTTCAAATAATTAGTCATTTTGATTACTGTTATGAAATTTTTATGGCTTCTGGGATGAAATGAAAGTTACCAAACCAACGCTTTTTGACTGGCTGTGATGAAACTGTCCTCTCCTTGTTGTTGCTCCTAGCTCTCTGGCCCTCTGCCTAATCACACTGTGATTATGGGTGTGTGTGTGTGTGTGTGTGTGTGTGTGTGTGTGTGTGTGTGTGTGTGTGAAAAAGAGAGTGTGCTGTGGCTCACTGTATGATTGAGAGTAGCAATTAGAGACTTAATTATTGGCTATCACAAACACACCACATACACAAACACTGATGCAGATGTGCACACACTTGTACAACTGTGCACACACACACATCCATACACAGACACACACATAATGAGGCAAGAAAATACTGTACACACTTTCCTCTGAGTCTGCGTGTGTGTGTGTGTGTGTGTGCCCATGTTTACCAGATACCATAATATGATTCCATCCACGTTTTAAGTGTTTAATTGGCTTTTAAATCCCACTATGTAATTATATGGCTGTGACACACATACACACACACACACACACACACACACAAATGCGGAGCACACACACACACACACACACACACACACACACACACACACACACACACACACACATGCAGTACAGCTGTTCATTAGCATGATGGCTTTAGTTTGGTCTTGGCTCTAATCACATCATGTTTACATTTCAAATGATAGGAAATGCTGCATTGCCACAACCACACACACACACACACACACACACACACACACACACACACACACACACGCACACACATACACATACACACACAGGCCCACACAGACACACACACCTACAGACACTCACACACACTCTTTCAAGTTTCAACTTGCTTTAATCATATCACGTTTACATTTCAGATGAGAGAGGAACACGCCATCACTGCAGCACACACACACAGACAGCTTGCTGCGTACACATGGAATCGCACAACACACCTCTTTACCCTCCTCTGTTTTGCTCTTGCCCAAACACACACGCTCACACACACAAACTCACGCACACTCCTCATTAAGTTCCAGCAGTTTTATTCAAATGAGCCTTGGAGTGTTTTAGTGCAGTTTCATCATTGATTGGTTTGAGATTTCACTGCCTTTAATTTGATAAAAGCAGGGCAAACATGAAGCCTGCCAAAATCACTGGCTTTGAATGGTGTTAAAACATTCTGTGTGTGTGTGTGTGTGTGTGTGTGTGTGTGTGTGTGTCTGACACTCAGTGTGTGTCTGTGTTTAAATGAGTGAAGATCAAACGGTGTGATTTGTCTGTCTTTCTGTTTGAGTCATAAAGCTGAGACATGACAGCAGCGCCCACAGACAGAATGTCCATCAGGACTGAGCTCTGTCTGTGTTTACTATTAATATATCTCCACACACTGTTCATTTCTATGTGTGGAGATGATTTCTTAGAAAAGAAAACAACTTATTTTAGGTTAGATTGTTGTTTTAATCAATTTACTTTGAGTCCATGTTTTAGCCTCTGTTATTCAAACATGTTAAACCTCTTTAAGCTTATTGTTTTTCCTTTATGCTTCACTCTCACCACTCTCCTCAGCTGTGTTTGTCAAGCGCGCAACTCCTGCCAAAAACCCTCTAAAAGTTAGAGCTGTCAGAGTTAATAGGGCTGCCCCTTGAAAGTCGGAGATTTGAATCATTAGTTGGAGATTGTTCAGTCGACTCAGTCCAGCAGACTCTTTTTTTTTTGCCCATCAGTGTGCTTCGTAGTGTACTTCTAGGGACATTTTGGTCCCCAGATTTTGCTGCGAAGTGAGCACTCCTGACTTTCACACTACTCTTTGCTACAGACAGCTGTAAACACAATGCAGCGGCAGAGAAGAGGAGAACTGTTTCACTGTAAGGCTCTAAAATAACATTATCTTCTCTCCTCTGTTTAAAAGTGGCGACTTTACAGCTCACAGGTACTTAATTTGACACAGTCCCTGGCTTTTGTTTGATATCTAGTGACAGCAAAAAAAATGTTGTTGCACATTTCTGATCCATTGTTAGCACCATTAGTTCCTTTATTATTACATTAATGTCGCTATTACACTGAATGTCCTGCAGACCCCTGTTCAAACTTTTAAACTTTATATGGAAAAAAAAAGAATCATTGAATATTTGTATTTAATGGCCGGATCTGATTAGACTGACAGTCAGGTATAGCCCCAGACATTAAACATGTGGACAATAACTTGCAACAAAATTTCATTGGGCGAAGGAGGAAACTCCATTAACTGTCTTCCTCGCAGGACTCAGAAACATCTCTCCTAACTGAAGTCTTCCTCCTGGTTTGAATTATCTCAGTTTTTAATCGATACCTTCATTAAAAACCCACTGTACACCACCTGCACAGCACCAAACAGCAGACAGACAAAGTTAGCAACTAGCTCAGATAGAAAGTTGATCCTCCAGCAGCTGCAGACTCAGAAGCTTTTTCTCAGGAGTCAAAAAGGAGTAAAAAATAAAAACAAAACAGAAAGTGAATATTGGACTTTTGGAATGTTTGGCGATAAAGTAAACCATAACAGCTCTATAAGGTGATAATATGTCAGGGCTGTGTATCTGCCAGCTCATTTTGAGGTTCCTCTGCCCCCTCATAGCAGTCTTTCTGTGTGTCTGTGTGTCCAGACCTCCAGTCAAAGGCCGCCGACTTGAACCAGACTCTCTCGCGGAGAGATGGAACTCCAGACAAAAGCCTGAAGGAGATGAAAGAGGAGATCCAGGCCATGCTAGCCGAGATGAGAAAACGACAGCTGGGAGGGAAGAAGAGCATCGCCGAGGAGGAGATGGAGTATGGACACACACGAACACACACATATAAACACACACACACACACACAGGTCATGTATCTTTCTCCCACACACAAGAAAAAGACAGATTTTAAGAAAACTTTGCGAACATACCAGTCTTTGTCTCAGAGTACACACACACATTTTTGAGCAGACAAAAGGTGTAAATTTCTTGACGAATGGAGTGAAAATGTGCCAAGAATAGTGTTTGGAGACAGGCAGTAACTGTGCATCTTTGCTTTTGAGCACTTTCTTTGGTGTTAATGTTTTGTGCTTTTTAGAGCTTTTGAGTTTTTTGTCTTCAGAGTTGTTTCTGTTTCCTTTTTAAGTCTTGTTGGTGAATATGACCAAAACCTTCATTCTTCCATTTGCATGGAAATCACACTTGTTTTCACCTGCCTGTTGTTTTGTTATTTCTGTTTCATTTTTTGTTTTACTCACACTTGTATGCTAATGCATTCACCTTGTGTGTCTTGGATTGCCTTTGGCCCTGCTGGGATTCAATCCCACTTTTCTATCTTCTTGCTTGTTGTTCTGCAGGGTTTTTCCCCACTAGACATTTTCTTTTGCTGAACTTGCACAATGAGAAAGAGAGAGACGAGAGGAGAGAGGTGGAATATGCATTAAATTCACCCTAATAAATCAATATGTAAAAAATCTTACCTGCATACTATAGAAATTTTACACTAGCAAAATGTTAAACTCATGAAAATGGCAGTATGCTACCTATGTAAATATCTACAAAGAGCATTTTTAATGTTGAACATTTTTAGATATTAGGGTGCACTTTTCCTAGCATTCCATGCAACCAGTGATTTCTGTCAATTTATTTACATCCTATAATTAGACAGCAGGCTTATGAAACTTGAGCTGTGTAATATATCCATGGAAACATCACACTTGGGTTTTTTTTGTCAGTCACAGTAAAGTTGCCTTTAAAGCTGTTCAAGTGCAGAATTATTTAGAAAGTATGCACTGTGTTACCTCATATTGTGAATCTAATGAGGGATTGTGAATTCTCATTTAATAACGATTTTTTTGTTTTGTTTTTAATTCTGTTTTGTTTTTGTTGTTATGTCTTCCCCCTCATGTGCCAAGGAAACAGAGGAATCTTTATTATAAAAAAAAAAAAAACATCAGAACTCACCCTTTGTCAAGACCCGCCCATGGTCCCGCCCTCCTTGGTTACTATTGCTGGGTTCGACAAAACTAGTCTTGTGGGGATTCATTCCCATAGGAAACAATGGAAAATACCGGGAGATTTACCTTTCTCGTAATTCAAATTGAGTTGATCCTTTAATACGAGCCGGGTCTGTCTGAGGTCTGCCCAGCAGGTTAGCATAGTGAGCTAACAACAGTCTGTAGCTAGCGTAACATTGTTGGATCACATCACCTATTATAAAATATGAAAACCACATTGCTTCTCTTACCTTCGAGCATATGTAAGTATGCTTATTGATAGTCGATGTGTTGAACTGCCAGTGTGGTCGTCCATAGAATCAAATCCAAAGGAGACATTTGATGATTTCCCTTAGGTTTTGGGAATTGAATAAAAACTACTCGGGGAATTTGTCTGGATATCTTGAGTCATTGTTGCAGACACCCCAAGCACACTTGTTAACCATGTTAAAATAATATAAATCACTGATTTATCCGTGTTTGCCAGCTAGAAAGCTCTGCATTTCACTGTGACGCCATTAACAACGAGCCTGGGAGAACACAGCCTGGGGTGATGTTTGGCAAACCCCAGTACGTTAGCAACTGTTAATATGGGGAGGAGCGTCTCTGCCTTTTGCAGATGATGTGGTTCTGTTGACTTCATCACACCATGACCTCCATCATGCACTGGGGTGGTTTGCAGCTGAGTGTGAAGCGGTCGGGATGAGAGTCAGCACCTCCAAATCTGAGGCCATGGTTCTCTGCCAGAAATAGCTGGACTGTCCCTTCTGGGTTGAGAGAGAGTTACTGCTTCAGGCGAAGGAGTACAAGTCTCTCGGGGTCTTGGTTACAAGTGAGGGTAGAATTGAGCATGAGATGGATCGTCGCTTTGGTGCTGCTTCTGCAGTGATGAAGAGAGGGCTGAGCTGGACGGCGGAGCTTTATGTCCCAGCCCTCACCTATGGTCATGAGCTCTGGGTAGTGACTGAAAGAATGAGATCGCGGATACAGGCAGCCAAAATGAGTTTCCTCCGTTGGGTGGCTGGGCTCAGCCTTAGAGATAGGGTGAGGAGCACAGACATCCAGAGAGAGTTCAGAGTAGAGTCGCTGCTCCTTTGCATCGAAAGAAACCAGTTGAGGTGGTTCAGGCATCTGATCAGGATGCCTCCTGGGCGCCTCCTGTTAGAGGTGTTCTGGGCAAGTCCCATTGGTAGGAGGCCCCGGGGCAGACCCAGAACACACTGGAGGGATTACATATCTCATCTGGCCTGGGAACACCTTGGGGTCACCTAGGAGGAGCTGGAACACGTTGCTGGGGAGAGTTCTTTGCTCAGCCTGCTGCCCCCAGGAATGAATGGTGGCCCACCTCCAAGGCTGTATCCAGGTCTCACAATACATCCATGGCATTATCAGGGGAAAAATGGTGAGTCCCCTGATATGTCGATAGTGAGTTTACTGCGTCCTTTCATCCCAAAGGCATCCTCTGTTCATTCTAAACATTTTTTGTGTTACCGGTGGGGCGACGACATGCTGTTAGTCTCAAGCTTGGCCTGTGCAAAATTGATGTGACACAACAGGAAAACATCGACTACTGCTGTCGGTGAATGTCATTTTACTTGTCAACAGGCAAATGGCAGTCAACAAGGTGAATATTAGCCAGTACTGATGTTTGGCTGACGAATCGGTTTATCCAACAACACTGAATGCATACTTGATTATAACTGTGATAGTAATTTCAAGACTGTGAAACTTCTTTTAGGTAGAGTCAAATTCATTTTTCATATCTTACAGAAATGAGTGAAACTCAATGGATGCCTTTAGTGATAGAAAAAAGACACACCATTGTTTGCAAAATTGTTAGCTGTAATGTAGATTATATATGATTTATAGTACAGTAAAGAGGTTAATTCATGCAGAAGCACTGGTCCTTTCATTTCTTTTTCATTCTTCATTTCTTTCCTTCTTTCGGTTGACACAGGAGACATCAGGATTAAACGCCTTCCACTGAGCAGATACTCGATTACTAAATATCCTAGAGCCATGACTTTCTGCTGATGTTCTAACAAAGTGTCTCTCACTGTTTTCGCTCTCACTTTCTCCTTCTCAAGGCACTTGGTGGAATTAGTAATCTACTCTCTTGATCCCTCTCTTCTCCGTCTCTTTCTGTCTCTCTTTCAGCAGTAAATGTTGACGAGGTCGATGAGTTAATTAAAAGTACTGTATCGCCGTGGGGGTAGAAACAGAGAGAGACGTACAGAGAAGGTGTAGTGAGAAGGAAAGCCACAGAGAGACAGGAGAACAACTGACAGATGGACGGAGAGTTGTTGTGGGATAGAGTAGGGAGACAAAGAGAAATTGCCACTGCCACTGAATGACTTGTCTGACAGTCTGCGGTTGATTATTTGACTGAACCCTGAGGGGAGATTTCAACCAGAGCAGCTGAGAAAAACACAAGCATCAACAAATGTTGAAAGGAACATACACAAAAGCTAGCACAGATATATGACTTTTATTTTTTCTATATTTGATCTATATTCAGTATGCGTTCAGACTGCAAAAACTCATTCATATGCTGTATTATTTTATATTGTAATGTAATAGTGGCTTGAATAATAGTTAAACACCCCTCCCTTTTGTTTTTACTTAGTTTTATACTGTTTTCTTCGCGCTGTTCCCCAGAGGGTTCATTAAAGATTCATCAAACCCAAAAATTACCTTGCATGTATCCCCAAAACTGTGTGAAATTGTCCTCTGAGTGATGTCAGCTGGAGGACACTGGTACCTTGTTGTCTTAATTAATGCCGAAGGTGAAAAATAAGGCTCATTAAGGGATGCTATGGTAAGCATATGGTTATTAAACTGTTTTAAATACTTCCAAAATGAGAAAGCTTTGTAAAAATGCATGTCAAAGCAAAGTATAATTAGGAAACCTGGAGTAAACTAAAGGCTGTATTGCAAAGCTTGATGGGTGGATCAGTTGAAGAGAAGCCTGCAAGATAGTTAAAACAGTCAACTTAAGTCTGAAGCTACAGTCACATGGCATACTTACATACATATATCTGCCATACTTTTTTTTTTTACTATGACGGTGTACTTTAGGACCTGGTTATGCAAGCAAAGAACTAGCTTATGTGTCATGTCATCTGACCATGTCTGAAGGTGCTGTGAAAGGCCTATTGTCATAGACAGGGGCGAGATGGAATAATTGTGTTACTCCAGGGATAACAGCACACATTTTTGAAGCCATAGTGGCATAAAACAGTTGTGTGAAGAATGAAAAAAGAAAGCTCGGACATCCGGAGGGAGCTCAGAGTAGAGCCGCTGCTCGTTCATGTCCAACAGAGTCAGTTGAGGTAGTTCGGGCATCTGATCAGGATGCCTCCTGGGAGCCACCTGCTGAAGGTATTCCAGGCACGTCCCACTGGTAGGAGGCCCCGGGGCAGACATAGAACACGCTGGAGGGATTACATATCTCATCTGGCCTGGGAACGCCTTGGGGTCCCCCAGAAGGAGCTGGAAAGCGTTGCTGGGGAAAGGGATGTCTGGGGTGCTCTGCTTAGCTTACTGCCCCCTGCGATCCGGCCCCGGATAAGTGGATGAAAATGGATGGATGAAAGGAATTGGCTCAAACCATGCCAGCGTTCTCACCTCAACATTGCTGGCCAGTCATACATGGCAGTTGTGAATGTTTGATCGCCAAATCTACACAGTAAATAAAAAAGTTGGCTGACTGCACTAACAAAGCTGTACATGTGAATAATTGATGAATGCCCTTTTAATGAAACCTGAAGACTGTTAGAAGTTTGTTTTCGTCATGTCTGTACTCTCCGAAAAGGTATATAACTAAGGGATAATGCCCAACAAGATGTCCATTACCACTTTTTAACGGCCAACGTGGAGGCACTTGGGATGATTTCCTCTGTGAAGGCCAATAAAAAGTGATAATGGACACTTCAAAGTCACTCGCCAAAGAAATAAAAAGTAAGAATATTCATTCATATTGTTGTGCTTTTTGCAGTCAAAATCACATTAGTTTTTCACAGACCAAATCTCTGTTTCCTTGGTAACATCTGCAGGTTTACCTAAAACCTGGAACAATCATTGCCACCCCATGAGCTTCTCATGCAGAGGAAACCTTATTCACTACTCCAGTAAACAGGACCAACCTTAGATATGACCCAGCGACGGGAGATATTCTAGTCCGCCCAGCTCATGGAACCCATTAGCCCAGCTAGTAGCCAGAAAGCTAATGTTATCCTCCTGAGACCTGAACTTTTGTTTGGTTTGCATTTTTAATTTCTCCAAGCTTTGTGGGATCAATAGGACCCGATTAGTTTTAAAAGACTAAACATCGTTAACAATGATAAAGTCCGAAGGTCTCCAAAAAGTACTTCCTACTTAACAGTGTCTTAGCTTATTACTGTTGCTAAAGTTGGTCAAATTTGTTGCCGTATCAAACTACAAACATTATTAATGATAAATAAACAAGTTTCAACCATAAAATCTGATCAGGTTTTGCTCCTTGTCCACTTTTGTGTCGGGATCAGCTACAGACTGACTTGGCAGAGATGGCTGCCATCTTGTTTTTACCTGGATTAGTGTATTGTGCTCTTACCACTAGGTGAGACAAAAACGTGTCCATGAACGAGGACAACAGGTCTATGTTAAGTAGAATGAAGTATAAGGTCAAGTAAACTCAAAATGTAATGTCTTCATATGAGGACACAGGGTCTCAGGAGGATATGCTAGCAAGATTCAAAGTCAACAGCATTGCATACAGTTGACAAACAGTAAATATAAATTGGCAGTATGATTTTCAAGATTTTCTGGAACAAACAGTCTGCCATGTGTAATGATACTGTTGGCCGCAGCCTGAAGTAGCAAGCTGAATATTGGACAGGATGTGAAATGATTGCTTAGGTTCAGAGGGGCAATGTAGTACCTGCAGGGTGTGTGACAGTCTCCTTCCTTTGGTGTCCAGAGGACGAGGCACTGAAGGTGCTGGAAATTAATTGTTAACAGATTAATTGTTAACTCCTTTCTGTTAACAGAAACAGACAGTTTCAACGGTACTACTTAGCAGGTGTCCATTAGTTTGTTTGTTTTTTAAAGATATTTTTTGGGCATTTTTGCCTTTAATTGACAGGACAGCTAAGCATGAACGGGGGAGAGAGAGAGAACGACATGCAGCAAAGGGCCACAGGCTGGAGTCGAACCTGGGCCGCTGTGGCAACAGCCCTGTACATAAGGCGCCTGCTCTATCCACTAAGCCACCAACACCCCGGTGTCCATTAGTTTTTAACGGACACCCTGCAGCCAATCAGAATCGAGTATTCACTCAGACCATGGTTTGATATAAGTTATATGGGCTGGCTGTGGCTCAGGAGATCCAGCAGGTCATCCACTAACAGGAAGGTTAGCGGTTTCATTCCTGACTCCTCCAGTGCACATGTCAAAGTATCCTTGGGCAAAATACTGAACCCCACATTGCTACCGATGACATCAGTGTGTGCTCGTATATAAATGTTTAAAAACCTGAGTAGGGGGTGGCAGCTTGTGGGGTAGCCTCTGACACCAGTGTGTGAATGAGTGAATGTGAAAGCAACTAGAAAAGAGCTACACACGTGCAAGTCCATTTACCATTTACCATATTGTTAGTTCTGAGTATCTGTTGCATGAAATTGAAGGACACAATGCAAAGATACACCTCAGAATTTCTTTCTCAGACACACAACCTGATGTGGCACAGGTCTCCGCTGGTTTTACCTGTTGGTCTTATTAATACAGCATGCCATACTAAAGTGCACATATTCCTTCACCCGTCTGCCCAGTCACATGCAAACACACCCACACATTAATGTGACAATATTTGAAATGTTTTACGCAGCCACAATTTAATCCAACTTTGCCTGAAGCATCAATAGAGGAAAATCGGCAATTTCATTCTGGTATTTCAACATTCAGTCATATGGAGTGATTATTGTCTTCACACAAGCAGAAGCTCTGTCATGCATCACAATAACTCTCCTCTCCTCTGAATTGTTGCATTCACGTATCCAACTTATTCCATTGTTACTCTTTTGTAAAGCATGAATACGACTGTGTTAAATGACCAAAATAAAAATGTAAATATTGCTTCCTCTTCCAGGCTTGCAGAGGAGTTGTATCAGAAGGTGAAGAGATTATTTGGTGACCCCCATCAGGCCACAGAGGACCTGAAAGCAGAGGTAATTATAACTTCTAATCTTTACTCTTTTGTCTTCGATGTCCCTAAATTAATGATGTTAACTTAATGCTCCCCCCCGTCTGCTCCCACAGATAAAAGAGAAGCTCTCAGACCATGCAGGGAAGCTCCAGGAGGCCCAGGATCTCCTCCACTCCGCCCAGGGAAAGACGAGGCAGGCTGGCTCACTGGCTGAACAAAACCAGGCTAACCTCACAGCCCTGGAGGTGCACATTCACACAAACTCATACACAGCCGCACACACACACTCCCACACACAAGTTTAACATGCACAAACTCAGTCAGAAAGCTTGAATGCTGAATCATTTCTGTACTCACGGTCACTCATTTAAAATCATGAGAACAATGAACCACTATTCAAGCACACTAATTAAATTCTGTCGTGTTTTTTTTTTTTTTTTACTGTGACAAGCAAAGGATAGATAGATAAAAGAATGACAGGAACACTGACAGTCAGCACTGGTGGGTTCTACACATGACCCTGTCACCAGTTTTTGAGATGAAACTAAATAATTATCAGGTTGTGAACAAAAGGTTGTGTCTGCACTCTACATTGTTGTGTTAATAGAATCCATGTGAGCTGGCTGACTTGTATCACCTTAGTTTCAAATGAGTGACAACAGTGAAGTGATGGATTACTGTTGTGGGGGGTACTGAGCCCATTGTATGTGTGATTTTACACGCTAGTGTAGTGCCCATTCAAAACCTGCCTGTCATAATGGGCTGATTGCTCGGCCTGTGGTAGTGCTGCTTGCAGCTTTCTTAAGAACCGCTCATCCAAACATCTTCTCACTTGACACTCCACTTCCTCAGGTTCTCAGCAACACAACCGACAAGTATGAAGTAGATCAGATGAATAAACTTCCTCTTAACCCTTTATACCCAGCCTTTTTTAAATCACTAGTCATTGCTAATACCTAGCTATTTGGGGCCAGGCTATTTCAGGCATTTATTCCAAAAGCTCATAATTGAGATGTTTTGAGTTTGCTACAGTTTAACACCTCTGGTCTCTCTTTCTTCATCTATTAATGAATGTACTGTAGGGAGTGACATAGATTGAGCTGTACCCAGCATGCCGTAAGGCGGAGTAGCAATTAAAGCCCCGTTTCCACCGAGCAGTACGGTTCAGTTCAGTTCAGTACACTTTTTTCTGTTTCCACTGTGAAAAGTTTGTGGATGGTACCAATGGAACCGTTCCGTCCCGTCCCCATTTTTGGTCCTCCCTCTGTTGGGGCACCTAGCACACAGATCTGGTACTAAAAGTTGGAGCTGTGAACACTGCAGTCTGTTGATCGGTCAATAGAGGACAGTCACTCTGCTCAGGGCTGAGCTGTGGCTGGTATTGAGGCCAACTGCCAGGATTTTTAATTAGGAACGTTAAATTGTAATGTCACTCAATGTATGAGCTAACGACGTGAATCAATCAGCACATATGCTGTGGGCAACATTAAAACCCTGAGCTTGCCTCAGAAGAACTAGATGCACAAACCCACTATTTTTAAATGTCCCATGGAGAGAGACTCTCACTGCAGCCTGTTATAATTTGTTCCGAAAATGTCGGCATGCAGCCTGGTTCTGTGGACAATAAACGAGGTGCAGAGTACAGTGAGTGCTGGCCAGAGCAGTGAGTGACAACAACCCCGCCCACATTTAAGAGTACTGTTTGCGGTGGAAACACTAGGGTCTAGGTACCATACCGAAAGCGTTTGGTGAAAAACGGGGCCTTTATAGGCTTGTACGAGATGAGCCAGTCCTGTGCAGAATCAATCACCAGTAATAGCTGACAATGCAGGCCAGTTAGATTTGTGTCCTACACGATCCCGACTTGCTCTGATGTCATGCACACATGGCCAATGATAACCTCACAAGATCAAGGCAGCAACAGTTGTTGGTTGCACCAGGAGCTGCAGCTGCTCTCCATCTACTGTAAGACCCAGGGCTTTATGGGAAACTTCTGGTTGTCACCTGATCAATGAGCTGATTAGCTTTGAGTTTTGACCACAAACACCCTGTTTTATAGAAAATCCTAATCCTAATCTCTTTGCTGCTGCTTAATCTCGTCCACTTTCCAGACGAGGAGCAGTTCATCATGAACAAGGGGAATAATATAGTGAGTGATGGAGAGCAAGGTGTACTCAGCATGCTGTTTGGCATTGCAACAGTTAATAGGGATGCTTTCTTAATACACTGCACAGTTTGCACTGCTGGCAATAGTAACGCTAATAACACTAATAAATATGTCCCATAGATCTCAAGAGGTCGCCCTCAACACTGCACGTCCTTGGGTGCTCAGCAATACTGCCACCAGGTGTGAAGTTAATTGGATGAAGCGTTGTTGAGAAAGTGAAGGACGATCAGACAGACAGACTTCTTCCATTTTAGTTAAATAATAGTATCTAAACTTTTCGGGTTGTCTCAAACTTATAAAAAATTAAATCCTATAACTCCTAAAGAATCGTAAAGATTGGAGCAGCTAAGCATCTATTCATCTCGCTACGTGTTCTTATTTTCCTTTCAACCCTTTTGCATATGATTCATCATCAAGGAAAGCTCACAGGCAGCACAGATTTCTAATAGAGCAAAACAACAAGCATTTATCGAGATGATTATTACACATGTCCTAGAGGAAACGTTCTGCAGCGATCACACACACATACAGTGTACTCTCCATCTTTCTCTGTCTTTACATCTGTCTTTGTGCCTCCCTGACCCTGCAGTCTTTTCTTCTCTACAGAAAAGCTTTATTCAGTGAAGAAAGTGGAATATGCACTCTATACACACTGGGGTTGTGCCGAGTTCATACGTTATTTCATCAAATCACTAATTGTGTGTCCCGTGTGTCCTCTAACTGCTTTTGTGATTTTCAATAACTGGAAATCTTTTTTACCATAAGGAGGTTTTTAGAGCTAATCAGTACAGAAAATAATAATCTTTCTGAGTGATTGCACTGTCTGTCAATATTATGGGAACCACAGATTCAATTTAGATTTGACGTAAGCGAACCAACCAAAAAATACTTTAACAGCCTCACAGACTCAAACACAGGCTCTCCTATACTGCTGGTGTGCATCCAGGTATCTGTGCATTACAGATTAAAAACTTCTATATATATATATATATATAAATATATATATATGTATGTATGTTTTTATTTATACTTATTGACTGAAAATACTCAAGGACTGTTCTGACCATATCGACATATAGTTCCAGTAGAAGAGAATCTTTGTCCATGAGACTTGTAAGTTAAATATACAATCCAACACATCATCTCAGAAATGTTCTTGTGTTGTTACAAAGCATTTACCGAGGATGTTTGCTCATCAGAGCTGAAATAATTAATCGATTATGAAATCAACGGTAAAATAATTGGCAGCTCTTTTAATAATCATTTGACATTTTCCATCTTTTCAAGTGTTTTGATCTTCTTCATTTCTTTATCAAAACAAATTAACGATCTTGAGGTTTTGGAACGTTGGTCAACCAAAACAAGCAATTTGATGACATCACCTGGAGCTGTCGGACATTTCAATGGGTTTTTTTTCTTTTACCTGATATTTTATAGACCAAAAATTGAATTTTTGAATTTAATTTTACAAAGTAAATTGAAAAAGTAAATTTAAAGTAAATTTCATAAAGCTGGATGTCCACTGGATCGGTCGCGTGCGCGATCCGGCCGAGGCGCGGGTGCTGGAGCTAATCGCTGCCATTCAAGTCAAATGTAAGCTGTTCCACCAGAAGTGCTGCGGCGCGTCTTAGCCGAGGCCTAGAAGCAGCTTGCTGCTCCGCCCGGCTAAAAGTACGCACCGGGTCTATTTTTGACGGACACCATGCGACAGTGCGTCAGTTTGCACAGACCAAATGAGTCAAACAGGAAGTCAGGCGCAAAAAAGATGAGAGTATCCGGTCAATTTTCAAAATAAAACACCCATGAAAACTCTGGATCACGAAATGGCCTACATTGGTCAATGTCCGGCAGGCAGAGAAATCTTTTCTTTGTTTGTTTGTTGATGTCTTTATACCTCCAGGGTTTCCGCAGATTATTGCGTGACATTATGAGCTTGCGATCCGCCAATTCCAGCCGCTTGCGTGTGCGGCGCGTCCAGTGGACATTGTCGCCCGGCACAGGACAGAGTCCGCGCCGCAGCCAAATCGTGCACGCGACGCATCCAGTGAACACCCAGCGAAAAGAGTCCTTTTCAGATGTTTTTCGAACATTGATAATGTGATGTAGAGAAGGAGGAAGGCTGTTCCGAAGAGATGGTCCTCTGTATTTCAACATGAACATTGATTAATGTCAGACAGTATGGAAGATAAAAGTCCGTAGAGTCTTGTGGAATATGTGGGAATGTCTGAGGAACACCTAAAAAAGTTCTGAAAAGCGCTCAGCAGGTCAAGAGTGAGATGTACATATTTACACATGAATACACAAGTCTGGTATATGTTCACATTAAAAATTGATGAAAGTTGATATTTTCTAAAGTGAGAAGCAGATAATTCACATTTTTTGGCGAAGGTAATCATTCTCTAAATTCTTTTGAGTTAGAAAGATCGTATTGAGATAAGTGGGACATGTGGCAGCCCAAGCAGTATTATAATACATAATACGAGGGTAAAATAAGCTGTAATAAAATGTTATATATATAGGGATGATCAACCAGTGAATGAACTATACTTAAGATACCAATTAACTTCATGTTCTTTTTACAGACAAGTTCAAAATGATATTTCCAACATAGTTTTTCATTTGCTATGACCCCTAGAAATTTAATGTAAGGAACCAAGATGAGCATCAGCAAAATAATCAGGAATGAAAATAGTAGTTACTTGCAGCCCTGATGTCCATACATTGGTAAATCAGAATCTTTTTCAGCAATCGATTGTGGTTTGTGTTTTTTTTTTTTACAGAGGAAGCGCTCCGCTGTGAGTGGGCTGAAACAGGAAGCACAGGAGGTCCTTGGAGAAGGAGAACGTCTACTGGATGAAGCAAACCAGCTTTCTGATAACATCAACAAGGAGATAGAGGTGAAATAGTCAAGCTAGCAGAAAACCTGTGAACGTAGTCTGCTGTTGATTAGTCTGTCCGAGATTTGTGTCTTCTCGCATCGGGAGAGTGGAGTTCGTGGGAGTTGAAGAATATCTCTCTGTGTTTTGACTTTGTCTGTTTGCTGCAATCTTTCTTTGATTTAAATAATTTCATTGCCATTAAATACAGAATTACTACCTAAACAATTTGAAAGGATGCAAACAGAGAGTGATTTGAATGCGTCCGTCAAGCAAAGCGAGCAGAGCCTCTGTTTTCTGTCTGTAGGACTTGGAGGGGATGGGACGAGAGCTGGGTCCTCTTCATGACCAGCTGGATGACAGAGTGACTCACCTCACTGATGGTTTAAGTGACGGCGGCCTGGCTAGTCACGTACATGATGCAGAGGAACACGCCAAGCAGCTGAACGAATCTGCTGCCATTTTGGACAGGTAGCACATCACTACACATTTATATATGTTAACACCAGGTAAATCTACTTTAGATAGGGCTGGAACAAGGAGATGATTAATCAAACGAATTGTGGATTTACCATCAATTAGTCTATAATAATTGTGATAATCAATTCATTGTATTTGTTATTTATCAAATAATACTGTCAAACATTAGCTGGTTACAGTTTCTCAACTGAAAAGACTTGGTTTGTTTTTGCCTCTTTAATGTGCGTGTGCTTGATTAAATTTCTTCTGGTAATTTGGACCATTGATCAAAAACACTTGTATTATTATTTCAAGCTCCTGAAATGTGCGAAGGCCAGATACTAATTGACTGATCAATGGCACAAAAATAATGACATTTTAAATTAGGGCTGTCAAAGGATTAGTTTTTAAAATTCATTTTTTCTTTAATTGCAGGTTTTAAATTCCATTATTTTACATTTCAAAACAGTTGAAAACTCAAGATTGGCAATTACATGAATGCAAAGAAATTTATCTTATGATCTTGATCTTGATCTTGATCTTCCCCCTCTCTTTATTTAATTATTTATTTATTTCAGATCAGTGCTGCACTGTTACAACAGTGCGGTCCAAGAGACAAAATAGCAGCATGCAAACAACCCTCTGAGACCCATATATTGTAGACCTATTTTTGTCTTTTCTGTGGGGTACAGGGGATCTTTTGGGGGTGATAGCAGGTCAGCATTATATGCCACATAGAAATGGTATTTATCACCTGAAAGCTGGAAATCTGAAGATTAATTTGAGATGCAGCTCAGCACTGTGTCAATTTTTACAAGTCATAAATATGTAATAAACACTGGATGCAAAAAAGTATATAGTTTGTGCCCAAAGCTGCATGAGACTAACATAAAGTGGGCATGTCTGTAAAGGGGAGACTTATGGGCACCCACAGATACCATTTTGATTCAGATGAGATTCAGCTCTCTAGATGAGAGGTCAAGGGACCTCTGTGAAAATGGCCATGCTGTTTATCCCTCGGCAAAATGAAGGCAGTTTGGAGTATTATTTTGTCCTAGTTCAGCTATCATAACATGGTTAGTACTACTAGATTCCTCTGGTCCTCTACTACGATACCAGTATAATCACTCTAGCTTTAATACTCAGACATCTATAGCCTCTGAAAGACAGGTGGTGGCGAAAATAACAGCACGCGATTAACATGATTTAAAAAAAATAACTCATAATGTTGGACCATTAATCACATTGTGATTGACGCATTAACACTGACAGCCCTATTTTAAATACAAGAATTACACGATTAGAATAATTGATATTGCCACCCTAAAAATCACCGCACTGTGGTCGACATGTAATCTCGGCTGCCTTTGTTTCTCCCTGATTTTGGGTCACATTTTAGTCTGAACATGTCCCGTTGTTAAGATTTTGGTTTAGATGACTTTACTGCAATTCCCACCATTACCTTCATTCCCTGGCTGCAAGTACACTGCCACATGTACTCTCATACTAACATCATGTTTTCTTGGTCGCTGATGTTATCATTTCTTCCTGGTTTTGGATCATTTTCCTGCTGGAACATGTCCGGTTGTGAAGATTTTGGTTCAGAACCTTTGTCGCAGTTGTAGATGCTCTAATGGGCCACCCAAGTAGTCCACTGGGTAGTGCCCATACCATTAAGGCTGAGTCCTTATTGCAGCGGCCTGGGTTCCAGTCTGACCTATGGCCTTTTGCTGCAGTCTCCCCTCTCTCTTCCCCCTTTCATTCTCACTATCACAATAAAGGGCTTTTTCAAGAGGGGGCCTTAAAGAGACAGACACCAAGCATAGCATTTCAGTCAGAGCGTGAATACAGGTGTTTCAGCACAGACAGTATGAGGAGTATTAAGTGTTTATTTAACATTAAAGCATGTAAACATGTTCTAGTTGAAACCCAAAATACAAGTATGAACCTAAAAATAAGCATAATAGGTCCCCTTTAAGAAAATGTGAGTACAACATATCAAAAGAGAAATATCAAAGTGAGATCTGTTTCTCTCTTTTGTCCTCACAGTATTTTAGCCGAAGCAAAAAACCTCTCCTTCAACGCAACAGCTGCCTTCAAGGCCTATAGCAACATTAAAGCAAATGTGGATGCAGCAGAGAAAGAGGCGAAGGCAGCCAAACAGAGGGCAAGTGAGGCACTGGCGCTGGTAAGTGGACACGTACACCAACACACAAAGACACACGCACGACTATTGACTAAATTCAAAGCAGCAATTTCTTATTTAGTCCAACTGCTTCCTCAGGGTTTAACGAAATATCCCATTACTTTTATTATGTTATCAATTCATTATGAGGACAACATCCTGTGTCTGATTAGTCTCGCTTTCCATGTTTTCCAATACTTTATTTATTTCACGATTGTGAACAACGAAAAGCTGAACTGTACGTGTTTATTTATACTTCTGTTCAGGTACTGCACACATACTGTAAATACTGAGTACAAGCATTCTAGCTATCCACACTATGAAAGTGTATCCTCAGTACAAGAGATGGTGTGTGTGTGTGTGTGTTTGTGTGTCTCGCATGCAGTAACAGTAATGTAAGCTCGGGCTCTCCATTAGTCATGGCTGAGAGATCAAAGCACTTCTCTGTCCCTCTTCTTCCGTCTTTTTTTCTCCCCTCTCCTTCTTTCATTATCATGACCACACACACCTGAAATCTCCCTTTTTCCTCTCTCTTCACTTCTTTTATTTCTTAATTTATTCATTTTTTCCCTGCATTCCCTCTCTCTCTTTTCCCCTGTTCTTGTTTCAATCACCTTTTTGTTCATTTCCCATTTGTTTGCTTTTGTCTTGGTTACATTGCTCCCGTTTGATTTTCTTTCCCCCCTTTATTCTATAATAGTTTCTTTTGCTCTCTGTTCCTTTTTCTTGTCCTGTGTGCCAGTTCATTTATTTGTGCTCTTTTTTTTTCCTGCCAAAATTTTACCCTTTTCTTTTTCGACTCCATTTCTCGTTTGCATTTTTCACCTCTATGTTTCTTGTCCTTTGGCAAGAACAAGGTAAAGGGCAAAAAGAGAAAGGGATAAAATGACAATGAAAGGAGGCAGAGACATAAAGAAAGAAGGGGTTGAAGGAGGAGAATGAATGTGAGAAGTTAATTCTGCTGAATGCATTTCCTAGAATACCATTTAGCAATGCAAAGTAGTGGTGCTTTGATCTTACAGAAAGGTAGCATGCAGATTACTGCACCTTTTTATGTATGACGAAACATATTTTTTAAATTCATGTGTGGGATCTAAATTATTCTGGAAGCATTTTTTGTGAATGCATGCAAAGTCACAGATTTTGCGCTGTTGCTCTCTCTGTATGTGTGTGTGTGTGTGTGTGTGTGTGTGTGTGTTTAGGCTTTAGATCCAGAGGCCCCAGTAAAGGAAGCAGCTGAAGGTGCCCTTCAGAAGAGCAGCAGACTGCTAAACCAAGCTAAACAACTTCAGAATGATGTCAAAGGTAACCATGAGTGTATGCTATAGACAGTATGAGCAGCACACAGATGTAGGAAGGCAACTTATTCTTGTACAAGAAGCTGTAGTCTCTAAATGTTTTATTAATTTAAAACATTCTTACCGCTATCAATGTCGCTCTTTATTTCGCCTCTCTAGACTACCTGTCAGTCACTCTTCCCATTAGGGAGGCGAGGGAAGTATTTTTATTAGTAGGCAGCCTTGGCTTCAAATCAAACTATCATCGTGTGCGTGTTTGTGTAGAAAATGCCGATGGCGTGGCCGGGCTGAAGGGCAGAGTTAAAGCAGCGAGAGACAAAACCAAAGACCTGCTGAAAGCTGTCAACGGAACCATGGCAACGCTCAACGCTATCCCCAACGGTACGGCTGCACAAAACACACAGTGTGTATATGAGTGTGTGTGCGTGGGAGTGAGATAAAGAGAGAGTGGATCAATATCACTGTGCCGATAGAGGTCAGTTGCTCTGGTAAACTCAACTTGACACATGTCAGTACTCTCAGATACACAGACACACAGAAATGCACTGCAGTGATAGCGGGGTTGTTGAACCGCAGTGATGCACATGGTTGCGTTTGGATCAACATGCAGAGAAGTGTTAAATACAGCTACTACAAATTGTAAATGGAATGAACCCAGAGGTTAACACAACATATTTAATTCCAATTTAAATCCCTGTGAGTGAGTAAACACGTTGTGGTCAGAATGCTCAAGACTGAACAGCTATCAGTCTGATTTTCTGACGAGATCTACTCAACCTGGTGGCAAAATCAGATCTTTCATCAGGGCTGATGTTCTGCAATTATTATCTATTGGTGTGATGGGTTCACAGTTTCAATCAGAAACAACCTCAGAAGTCAGAGCTTGGAATGACTGTGATTTGACTGTGTTTTAGTTTAGTTTAGTTTAGTTTAGTTTAGTTAGAAAACCATTAGCAGTCGCAGCTCTAGCCAGGTTAGCCATTGTTAGCAGTCTAAGTTGTAACAACACATTATACAGTATATTGTAAGTGCTAATAAACAGTATATTACTATAGCTTTGACTACAGTTGATCGTGGATATATGAAGAGAACTCAAATACAGTGATGAACATGGGGCCTCGTTCATTCCTCCAAATGTCGTCAAGTGGTGCATAAGCCAAAATGGTTCAACTGCCACGTATAAAATTACCCCAGTGACCAAGAGATTATTGGCACTGTTTCTATGCTGTGCGGCCCATAGAGCAGGCACACGAGAGAGCCACCACGGCAGAGTGTCTTACTTCTGCTGGCTGAACAGCAAACATCTGGTTTTATCTTGCAGCTCTTTTAGACTTTCCAAATGTCATCTGACCAAATGGATTAAATGCTGATGGTGAACCAGTCATTTTGCAGGGGCATCTCTTTCGCCATTTAAATCAATGAGGAAAAGTCTTTTTAGGGCTGCACTTCCTGGGGGCCTGCTGTTGATCCGTGGAGCAGCATCTTGGATTTTGAGGTCGGGGTTCCCCTACATTCCGAGTCAGAAATCCGACTTAAGGAGGAAACTAAAGGAAACTCAGAATTCTGCCTTCCCAAGGCTGCCTTCCCATCTATGATGTGCATAGATTACAACAAACCAAAACTGAAGATACAGTTAGACCCACAGCATGTGCTAATATCATAAACTTAAACATATAAAATATGTATTTGTCTGCATAGTATACTGTTTTGGCAGCTAATATACACAAAATTAATGCACTTCACCATTTTGTATTAAGAGGCTTTTATACAAAATCTATTTCAACTAATGGCAATGAAACTGTGTCTTTAAAAAGACAGTGAAACTTTCCCCTCAAAGTTGTGCATTTGTGGGGTTCTCTTACTAAAAACAATTCATTTTCAAAAATTCCAAATATAAGCAGCTCGTCAGTTTTTGATGTACAATGGGGCAATATTTAAAGTTCAGAGAGAAGTATTTATAAATCATATCATTTTGACTGAGCAATATATAGTGTATCACAAACCACCCAATACAACACAAAAACAGCTATTGGTCTAAACTTACTTATGCTATGAAACTGAGTAATGTATGTAATTTGTGTAGCTTTTATTTATCTATTTTTTATATTCTACATTCACAGACACAGCAGCTAAACTAGCAGCCACTAAGGCTGTAGCAGCAGATGCTAACGCCACGGCCATAGACGTCCTGGAGCGCCTTGGGGAGTTGAACCTGCAACTGTACGGCCTTCAGAGGAACTACAGTGACCTGGAGGACACTGTTAATGTAGCCAATCAGATGATCCAGGACCCAGAGAAAAACAGTAAGGTTCACAGTAACATAGTCTAGTAATAGAGTCGTGCAGGATTATGTCCAAAAACACAGAAATGAGTCAGCACTTTTGACTTCCAATTCCCTTGTCTGGAAGTCAGTGTATTTTTTTGAATGGGTTTTTGTTAGATGCCTGATATAAGGTCTGTGGTTAACACAACAAAAAGGATGTTTTCATGTTTTGTCCTACAAAATAAAAAATTTGGAATCTTTTACAAGTCTTAAAAAAGGCTGTCGCTGACAAGAAGCTAAATGGAGGTACAGAACGTCATTACACCAAACAGCCTCTTTGTGATGAAGACGTTAAACTCATGCTACTGCAGTGTGGTTCATTTATAATCTAATGTCAATGTTTTTTTCTGATGGTAATTTCATTAATACTTAATTTTTGAAAATTACTTACCTAGTATGATAAACTTTTGTTGGCCACAGAGCTTATTTTGTCATAAAATCCAGACAAAATAGCATTTGTTGAGGGAACTAGGGTGACGCTAACTTCCAGGTTTGCCTACAAAACATCATCCTTGCACCACTCTGTAGTAGTAATATTAGGAAAATAATGTGTTTTGGATGTTCCTGGAAGCATTTGTGAGCCTGTTTAGTATTGATAAAGATTTCTTTTTGATTAACTGATCACTTAGAACTATGAGTGCTCTCTGAAAAAAATGTTTCTGCTACTGAGCTGCTTTTGTGTGACAAAAAAAAAAAATATATTTTCTATTCTTACTTTATTCATTTAGTTCTGTGATTTACCTCCTAAAGCTTCTAGTTTCAGAAACCAAGATAAGAGAACCTAGAAACTCAGTGCCTGTTTAAAGATTTCTAAAATGATGTCTGTCATTTTTTTTACTTTTTGGAGCAATGAAGCCACATAAATGATGAATTCAACCAAAGCCTGATATTTTTTTCCTCTCTGTCTCTCTTTTTCTCAACCCCCACAGCCATCAGTATGTATATTTCAATTATAAGTATAAGTACTTATTATTATATGTGGTGCACCAATACCATGTTGTAATTACCCAATAATGATGAGAGTACACACTTGTAGGCATTTATCGGCTTTCCATCCTGAAATAATTTGTTGGGACATTTTCAATTACCATTTAAACACTGTGTCATCAGCAGCATTGTGTTTATGTGCTGTTTCGAGCGAAATCAATAGCAAGTATGTGAAAATGATCTGATTTCAACAACAGTATTGGCGCACCACCCATTAGTTTTATGAGCCTCTTTAATAGCTATACAGTAAACAGTAGTTGCTTCTAATAATGCCTCTGTTCCGCTCTGCTCTGCTCTGCTCCGCTCGAGCATGAGAGCTCTGCACTCTGCAAAGCATGGAGCTCTGTCTTTTTATTTCTATCTCGCTCTTTCTTTTTTTATTCTTATTTTCAGTTTCAAGCCTGTACGATGTATAATAGTCAATAATGTAAAAATGTTCTCTTTGAATGCTGAGCTACACTAATTGCTCGGCTCTCACTGGCTTCTCCATCTCTCCCGCTCTTTCTCCTTCTTTCTCCTCCTTCTTTGAGTAATATCGGTGATTTCCTCAGCTGCCATCATTTGTCATCCTTTCCTCACTCTTTACACGCTAGCTCTCCACACTCTCTCCGCTATAATATACTGTACAGTGCTGACGATAACCACTACCGCACTGTTCTCTATCACTACTATACTTTATCTCTCCGCCCTCAGTCCACGCTGCAGGAGCTAAAGTGAAGGATTTGGAGGATGAAGCCGACAGGCTGTTGGAGAAGCTGCAGCCAATCAAAAAGCTGCAGGACAATTTGAGGCGTAACATCTCGCAAATCAAGGAGCTGATCAACCAAGCCAGGAAACAAGCTAACTCAGTAAGTTGTTAACACACTGACTGTGGTTACAAGCACGAAATATTTTAGTTTTTGGCCTTATTCCATAAAAAGACAATATTTATATTAAGCTGTTTACAGCATTGAAAAACACTGAATAAAGCAGGTTTAAGTTACGAATCAGTGTTTCTCTAATGCTGTTTGGCTGCTAGCCTTGTACTTGCTGATTTGTGCTCAGTTTTTTTTCCTGCTAACTCAAGATTCACACTTTTAGGAGGTTTTTATTGGGAGATGAATTATCTGCAGAGGTCTTCTCCACTCCAAAACAAACTTACCAGGTGATTTAAACTGGTAAAAAAAAACACTAATAAAGCAGTGTTTTTCCGAAACTCATTGCGGAGAGGCTGCTAACTACAGTTGCCGACACAAAAACGTAACTGGCCTGTCAAGAGTCTCTGTTTGGTTTGTCTGTTCCGGGCTACGGTAGAAACATGGCAGTGCAACATGGTGATCTCTGTGGATGAGGACTTGTTCCCTTTGTAGATGTAAACAGCTCATTCTAAGCTAACGAAAACACAACAGCTCTTTTTTTTCAGGTTATTGTACATTAAAGAAGCCATACTTATTATATTATATTCCTTTCTGACAATATATATCCTCCTAAATCCTACACACTGGACCTTTAACCCGGTTTTGAAATAGTTTTGTTTCACTACATATAAAATAAATCCAAACTCAAAGAGCAAGACGGAAGTTCTGCACATTTATGCTCTTTCTTCCTCTTTCCAGATCAAAGTGTCAGTGTCATCAGGTGGTGACTGTCTCCGTAGTTACCGCCCCGACATCAGGAAAGGGAGGTACAACACCATCATCCTCCACGTTAAAACCACCACACCTGATAACCTGCTCTTCTACCTGGGATCAGCCAAATATGTAAGTAGTGTTGAACTTACTTACTGAGCATAAAGCACAGATTACATCAAATACACTAAACTGTCCAGAAAGACATATATCACTGTCAAAACTACAGTTATAGATACATCTTGTCTTTGCAATGGTATGCTCATTGTCATTGAATCATAGATCTTTTCTAGAGGCCTATTATAACCTTAGCTTCAGCCAGAGAAGCAATATGACTACCGTTTTTATGCATTATGTTTTTGGGTTGTCCGTCCATCCGTCAGTCCGTCCCATTCTCTTGAACATGATATTTCAAGATTGCCATTAGGGAGTTTCCTCAAATTTGGCACAAACGTCCACTGGGACTCAGAGATGAACTGATTAGAATTTGCTAGTCAACGGTCAAGGTCACTGTCACCGCACAAAATATGTTTTTGGCCAAAACTGAAGAATTCATACAGTAATAATGACACTATTTCACACAAATATCTAAATGATGACATTTAATATCCAAAAGGTCAAAGGTCACCTTCACTGTGACATCATAAAAACACTTTTCTGGCCATTATTCAACATCATTAATCAGGAACAGGAGAGATATTTGGTCAGATACTGAATTGCGGTGACACAAATCTTGGGCGCCCACTTCACCCATATTTGAAGCATTGTCAACTGTCATGACTACAGACAGGGATGTAAACTGGAACTGCAATTTGACTTGTTAATGGAGGCGCACAACTATGAGGCAGTTTTCTAGTTTGTTTGTTGTTGTTGTTTTTTGTTTGTTTGTTTTTTCATTTCATCTGGCCAAAATTTCAAAAATGTTCTCACAAGGCAGGGGACTGCCAGGAGTTGGTCCTCAACTGTGATACATCATGTATGCAGCAACCTAAAGGAATCATTCAGAGTTGTATTTGAAAAAAAAAAACAAATGAATTGTTGTATATAAGCACTCATTACGTGTGTTTGGGTAACTAATATGTCTTTGTGGCTCCCTGAGAAAAAAATGGCTGAACTTTGTCCGTATATGGCTCTGGTATTATTGCGAACCAAACAGAGAATCCAGTTGACATTTTCACTTTTTTTTTAAATGTTTCATATTAAATCATTAATCATATTTAATACAATGTTGCGGGGCTATATATTGTGTAGCATTTATCATACTTGAAAATGCCTTCTTTCTAAGGGCACGCACACACGCGCACAGAAGTATACATGCACACTTACACTTCTCTCTCTCAGACACACACACATAGACTACACACACTCCCAGAGTGATTTGTCTAATATGAGAATAATTAATACTTCTTGACACTTACTCACTAACACCCCTATAAACATAGCAACCTGCTGTTTTAAGGTATCACTGATAATCCCGGTGTGTGCATGTGTGTGGGTGCGTGCTTATGAATATGTGTGTGTGTCCTTAGGAGCAGAAGCAATTAACAACAAGTTTATGTTGCTATCTGCTTTATCCTGATTTCCCCCGAGAAATCACTGCTTTGCTTCATCTGACTGGGAAGTCTTGAACTCGCATGCACGTGTGTGTTTGTGTGTGTGTCGCTCACTAATATTCTCTAATAGTGAAGAGTTCTGTATGAATAGTAATGCTCTGTGTGTGTGTGTGTGTGTGTGTGTGTGTGTGTGTGAGCGCGCACGCACCTCTACCATCTCACTAATAGTGTGTAATGCTAGTTGAATAATAACGATGCTGCCCTGTGATCTGTGCTAATGAATAATCGCCATTACCCTGGAGAGACTAGAAAGATAAGTGTGTGTAGCTGTGTGTGTGTATATGTGTGTCATTTGTGTCTTCAAATGTGACTCCCTAATAATCTCTAATTGTGCATAATACTATATGAATAATAATGCCGTGTGTGTATGTGTGTGTGCACCAGAGACAGCATCCAGATGAGAGCATATGCTCAAAATTCTTATTAATTTTTTTGGCTCATACATAAGTAATACAGCCATTAATCAAAATACAGCAAGATCCTGTGAAAATCCACTTATAGAGACAGATGGAGAAAACTTAAGCCTTTGTACCCTCAGAATAGAGCAGGAATGGGTGTGAAGCCGCACCGCTGTGCGCTCATTCACTATTCCCTGCATGATAAATACTCTATAAGGTTCTCTATAATAAGTAATAAATTGAGAATGTGGGTACTTATTAATCATCATCTTTTTGCATCACCACCAACCGTGTTGCATAACTCCTGTGTTCTGTCATTTTAGGAGCAAATGCAAGGCATTGCATTATGCACTTTCCAACAAGCAAAACTCTTCTGAACAGCAAAGTGAATGAAAGTTTATTATCTGCTTAGTTAGATACACACTGTATTCACAGCTGATGGCCAGATGTTTATCTGACGACATCTGGTTGAGCTTTGTGAGTCCAGATGATCAGTATGCATATCTTGCCCGAGTTTAAACCTGAGCTTGACCTGTTTTATCTGCGATCAGATAACCATGCAGTCTTTCAAAATGCACATTAACGTCAGACTGAAAGGCCTGGAGGCAACTAAATAAAACCTTAGTTAAGGGTAAAAGGTAAATCCACTGCTGACAAAGCTACTTTCATCAGCTTCTCCTCTCAACTCAATTTCTGGTTACATTGCTGACATTACCACCATCATGAAGTGTTTGATTAGTTGAGGCATGTCCTCCAAGGTTTTCCATCACCATTGTCATCATTCCCATCACATTTCAAGGGTAACTCCCCTGGCTTTACACTTTTGGGACCTTAAGTAAGGACATTTAATTTGTCTCTCATGAGACCCCCCACTTTATTGCTTTGCAACGTTTATGCGGTACACATTTAATACATGCACTGGCGTACATGTGCTGCCGTGGGCAACTGTATGGTAACAACACTGTGTCCTTTTTGGTATTTACTCTAGGGATGTAAAGAGGTAAAATGCTGGCAGCATCAAGCTAGCAAAGAGTGTTATTTCTATATAATGGAGGATATAAAGGGATAAAATTAAAAAGCAGTGGCGGGGCTTTTACTCACCACAACTGCAGAGGCTCCCAGCTTCATTTGAAACAGACTACATTATAAACGGGCTATGATTTGTTATTCTTTCTGTACTTTTATATTTTTAACTTTTTTTCTGCCCCCGTTTGCCCTGTCATAGTTAATGCATCGTGTTGTCATTTCAAACTCAACACTTCCTGTATCTGTTTCAAATATAAAGCCCTTTATAACCTCGACTGAGAGAACCCTTCATTTTCTAAACGGGCTTTTATTGTGAAACACTTGTAGGAGCTTGTTGTGGAGGATTCAGTGACTTGCATAGTTTGCATCCAGTACTTCAAATGTAGCTCCTGCCATCTCCTGGCACTTTTTTTACATTACTACAACAACATTTCAGCTGTCACATGAACAGACACAGTGACTGAAATAATAGTAATAATAATAAAAATAGGACAAGAATAACCTGATGACATCACACACAATGTGAAAGACAACCAGCGATGATTGATCGTGGACCAACGTGTAGTCTGTCGGCCAAGTTACGGCACAATTTTACGACCCCATAGTTCCATAATCTGACATAGTGACCGTCTGAACAGACAAAAATGTCGTGTAGTGTGAACCAGGCATTAAGAAGCATTCAACCAGTGAATGTTTGGCTTTTTTGCTTAAAGAAAATATTAAAATGATGATTTGATTATCAAAAAAATTGCAATTAATTTCATTTTCTTAACTTAACCTCATGATGTGGCTCTACTGTAAATACATTGGCCCTTTACATTATTACGTGTTTAACTAAAGTATAAGGTTTAAAATTAAATTATTTCTCCTGGATAAAATACATCAAACCTAAATAACATCAATAGGTTGGCCTTCTCTGTGTATCTTCATTTATCTCACTCTTCCTTCTCTCCTTCTTTATTCTCTTCAGTTCTTTGTTGACATGATGATTTATCTCAAGCAATACAGAGCACAGTGTCACATTTCAAAAACAGGTTATCTACGGTACATTCATTTCTTCTGTGTGTTTCAGGTTGATTTCCTGGCCTTGGAGATGCGTAAGGGGAAGGTCTATTTCCTTTGGGACGTGGGTTCAGGTGTGGGGAGGGTCGAATATCCTCATCACACCATCCATGATGGGAACTGGCACAGAATAGAGGCATCTCGGTGAGACATTTGCACACACAAACATGCACATGCTTTGTTTCTCTGACATGTTTACAGTGTTTCTCAAACAAACTGGCTTCCAATACCAACACGGATGTTGGCTGCAGCACAAAGAATAGTCACATCTTACGTTTCACCTTGGAAGAGAAGGAACCTTGAGGAGCATAGTAATGACACACAGCTTGTGCACTTACATTATATTCAGACATACATACATATGCAATACATGCATCCTCAAATTGAACTTACAGTGTTAGAGAGTGGCATCACAAAGGAGATCCATTGTAGAGCAAACGGGCAGATACACTGACATGGAAATGTGAAGCACTTACTGGATCTCCATGTCCACTCAATGATAAACATCAGCAACCTATTAGTTAGATGCAGACACACAGTATTTATGGACAATATGTATGTTAGATTTTACGTTTAAGCAAAACATGGTGATTCAAAAACCCAAATACTCTGCACTTGAAATATTTATTATTTATTATTTGTTTGTATCATTATTGTGAGCTTTTTTAAGTTGCAGTTGCAAAAAAAAAAATGTCCTGGTTATTTTGGAGACGCCTGTAGTTACTGTGCTAACAGCAAATGTGGTTTCATACCACAGGTCACAGAGTTCTAGGGGGGAGCAAAACTATTTTTGATTTAATAAAGTAGTCAGGCAATAATTATCCTTTTTCCATCATTCTGTTAGTAACTGTGATCTGATTTTACGCTGCACACAGCAGGACACAGTGAAAGGTGGTGGTTACGTTACTAATAAATTTGAGCTGTGCAGCCTGTCGCCCGCGGCTCTTCTAAAGGCTGCTCGTTTTTGTTTAATTGCTGATTTGATCGTGTAATATTTAAAATAGTGATCCACCAATATGGACATTTTTAACTGATACCAATAACCAATAATGACCTGCTCCTCATGGCAGATAACCGATACAATAACTGATAATTTCACATTGTTGAATTTCCAAAAAAAGGAGTGTATAACCTGTAGTTTATGTACACCTGAGGGTAGGAAAGGCTAAAATGTAGTGTCTTGTATTATCTGATCTATTTATTGGTTATAATTTTAATTATTGGAATGATGCATAATAATTAGTGTCCTATTATCGGCTGATAATTAATTGCATCCCTCATTTCAAACTCAACCACTGTCAACAAATGCTGAAAATGACCATTGTCTTGTTTTGTAGACACATTTTTAATGAACGATAGCGGTAAGTGCAAGGCTCACTGAAAAACATATTGCATTTCCTGTGACTACTTCATAATAAAAGTCAACTTGTGTTTCACTCGTTACATGCTTTTAATTTGTAGCAACAGCAGTAGGTAATGTTGGATTTGCATTAGCATTAAAGGAATAGTGCAACCAAAAATGAAAATTCAGCCATTATCTACTCACCCATATGCCAATGGAGGCTCAGGTGAAGTTTTAGAGTCCTCACAACACTTGCGGAGATCCAAGGGGAGAGTGGGTAGCAACATAACTCCACCTAATGCAGGCTGACGGCGCCCCAGATTCAAATGTCCAAAAACACACAGTTGAAACCACAAAATATGTCCATACTGCTCGTCTGTAGTGATCCAAGTGTCCTGAAGCCCCGACATAAAAAGTTGTTTGGAAAAGCATAATTTGAACTCTGTTTTTAGCCTCATTGTAGCCTGTAGCTCTAACTGCCTCTCTGTGCACTGCGTTCACGTGTGCGTGCTTGCGTGAGACCGTGAGACGTGGGCACCGCGTTCATGTGTGTTCACGTGCTTTTGCTGGTCTTGTGCGCAAGCTGCACACATAATACTGCACACATAAAGTATTGCAGTACTTTCATCAGTGTGACATAGGCTCAATCCCCATTGTGTCACCTCATTTCATGATACATAGCAACTCAACGGGCATTTATTTAAATCATAATCTTCAGTGTTATTACCTAAAGAAGTGAGGGTGTAAATCATCAGCTTCATCACAATACAATATTATATTGATTCTTTAGACAACGATAAGGTATTTTATGAAATCTCATCTGGATGCTGTCTATGAAATTTACAATACGATTTTGATTTGATGCGATTGTGGGGCCTGTGATTGATATGAGACAATTTCATATGCCCATTTAACACAACTGGTTACAGCAGAAGCTGCCACCCCTTTCTTTTTTTTGCTTTTGGCAAAGATAAAAACAGCACAGAAATAATGTAATTTAACCGTTTACTTTAAACTGACTCTACTAACACATAAAACAGCAGAAAGTCCTTTCTGCCAGAAAGTCCTTTCTGGTAGAAACCTTTTCCTTTCAACCCAAACCATCATCTTTTCCCTAAAACTTCAGGTTGATCTGGTTTAAAGCCCTGAAGGCAAAATGCCATTAAACATGGATTAACAGCAACATCAGTTAACAATGGTATGAAATCCAGCTCAGTAATAACTGTGGTCAAAACAGTTGTTTTTTTGCTAGTCACCCATTATTGGCTTAAGCATGTTTACATTGCATAAATTTGCTCAGTGGCTAGCGGACTTTTTTCCTCTACTCATACATTACTAAATTACATGTGACGTTATCTTTGTTCATACTCACAAGTGGTTTAAGTCACTGCACCTTCTGACAGAACAGCACATTTGAATTTCAGCATTTATTCAGCTGAACATTGTTGAAACAGATAAGCTAACGTTGCTGTCGTGAGAAGTTAGCGGAGTGAGATGCCCGCCCAGACAGATACGTTATGTCTTATCTCGTAACGGCATTGTTCATGTGTGGCATGTGCTCTGTCTGTTAAACCCTTATTTTCTCCAAAATCCCAAATATTTCTCATACAGTACGTATCTCTGAGTAAATAATGTTATCCTCATTATCTTTCTCTTGGCTGCTTGCCGTCTGCCTGCTGCTGTTTGACTGTGACATAGACTTTCAAAATGAAGGCGTACCCTAATGATGACAATATGGATTGATGTTTTCACTTTGCATTGATGGCACTGGGTCGTTCATCGTTTAATCAATACATCGATCCAGACTGATGGATCATTACCCCCCTCTCTTTCTTAAAAACTAAGATACACTACAATATTGTCTTGACAGAGAGAATCTACATTTCAAATGTAAAACATAAATTTTATTAGACATGTGTCATACTTTGCTTCTGTATCATCATGTTGTGGTACTGATGTTCTGTATAAAATACTTTATTTACAGTACTCCCACTACAACTTAATCTAACCAGCAACACAACAACCACAGGACAACATTTCACTCATGCCGTGGAGGAAAACATGTCGTTTCGCTTGGGAAATCAAGAGTTTGCAGCCCTGACAGCCTGTGGCACATCATTACATAGATACTGTGTAATCTAGTAGATCTAGTTTTTTTCTGTGAGAGGTAAAGCGACGCTGTATACAGACCATCCAATACGAGACCCATTCACGCCAAGCAGACGTCCCACCTGCGCCATGCATTACCATCTGAGAGATTTCCCAAATGTGTTTTCCAGTGGGATCACACGGACTATAAGTCATAAAAATGTTCCCCTACACGATGCAGAAATGCTGCTCCTGCTTTGAAAACAAACTCCAAGGTGGGAGATTAATTTCACTTTACAGCTCAGAGGTTCCACTGCTACAAACTGGTTGCACTCCGTGTTTCTATCATTCATCTTTACCACCTAGAGTTCATAAAAACTGATTCCAAGTGGCTCCAGCGTCTTCAGTCATTGCAAATGTCTTCCAGGGAAAACAGAAAGGCAAACAAAATAACATCAAACCCTCACACTTTCCCTCTCCTTCTCTCCTTCTCTCCTTCTCTCTGTCTCCAGTAATGGGCTGAATGGCACCATATCAGTATATCCTCTGGAAGGCTCTATGGCTGGTATGATGCCGACCCCAGCCAGTGCCAACTCGCCCACAACCTACACCATCTTGGACGTCGACCAGAACGCCTACCTGTTTGTGGGAGGAATACTCGGCACTGTCAAGGTAGCTGTCTGTCGCTTTGGGTCTGTGTGAAACAACATCAGGAAACCTGTCTCTCTTTTTCTCATTCTTTCCCTCTTCCATGTTTCAGAAAGCAGACGCAGTACGATCAACGACATTCACAGGCTGCATGGGAGAGACCTTCTTGGATGGTAAACCTATTGGACTGTGGAACTACAGAGAGAGACAGGGAGACTGTAAGGGATGTGTTGTCAGGTACGCAAACACTTATTCACACTTTTCACATTACTTATATACTTTTTAATATTCGAAAAGGCCACTTCATCATCTTCACTACTTTTCAGTTTATTTTTGTGACATTTTAAACTTCTTTCACAGTTAAAAAAAAAAAAAGTAAAATGGCCTATTTCTTATCTGTGTTTTTAGCCCCCAGCGTTCAGATGGTGAAGGGATAGTTCAGCTGGATGGCGAGGGCTACGCCGCAGTGGGACGACCCACCAGGTGGAACCCCAATGTGTCCACCGTGACCTTCAAGTTCCGCACGTTTTCCTCTGAATCCCTGCTCATGTATTTGGCAACTGATGATATGGTATGTATGCAACGAAGTGAAACCCTAAAGATTCTAACCCATGTAAAGCCACGTTTCCACCAAACACTTTTGGTATGGAACCTGTGCGTAACCCTTACAGACATGCACCTAAAACCTGGATATGGTTTGTGTTTCCACTACAGACAGTGACCTTAAATAAAAATAGGGTTGTTATCATTCTTGCTCTTTTTCCTCTTCACCGATGATGCAGAGGAGCATCTGAATCTCATTGATTGTCCACGGAGCGGTGTTGCTCGGCTACATTTTCAGAGCAGTAAAGAACAGGCAGGATTGTTTAGCGTCTCTGTCACTCTGATGAGATATTTAGAAAATGGACAGTTTGTGCACGGAGCACTCGTGGAGCAAGAGTTACAATTCTCTCTTGAGTGTTTCAGTAAGAGGTATACAACTGTGGAATGCACTGTCATCTCAAAATTAAAAAATGTCAGAACTCAAGGTTTTTAACACACATGTAAAGCGGTGGGTGAAACTGAGGCAAGTCTGTAATCAAAGACTGTGCAGGCTGCAATCTGTTTTTTTTGCCTCAGTTCTAATCAGACTGCCCCAACTAGAAATGTTCCTAGTCAACCAGTAGTCATCATTTAGAGCCATTAGTCAACTAGTAGCCCGCGTGTTTACGATATTGATTTAATTATTAAATGATATATTTTGGACGGGGCAACACGATGGTTTGAGTTGAAGGTGTGAGAAAGAATAGTATCAGTAACATTGTTAACACTGTGCTACATTACAGAGAAATACAAACCGTACTAATGAACCTTCATTAATATAGGCCTATGTTTTATCTACAAGTGCACGTCACACACTGAGCGAGCCGCCTGTTAATGACGCTGTGGGCAAAGCAGTAATGATTGTGCTAAGTGGCTAATGGGCATGTAGCTACTGACATGTTTCAGATGATACGTCATGTTTGTAGTCGACCAGTGAAGATGAGTTTACATATCACCTTGGGTTCGTCCTTCACCTTCTCAAAATGATCCCACACTTTGGATTTCCTGCCCGACATGTTACTAACTAGCCTGTGGAATAACCGCAGGTACCAGCCCTGGAAATTAACGTGACTCCTGTCTGATTGCTGAACGAGGCCACTTCCTGTGCATCCTTTCAAATTAAATTCCCACATGGTCCAGTCATATAGGGTTTGATTTATTTTGAAAAGGTGGAGCTCCTAATAGAGTTTGACAGGGAGGAATGTAACATGTAAATCAACCTTCTAACCTATATCACTGCACAATACTGTTATTGGATTGTTATTGGATTTTACTTGTCAGTACCTCACAACACTGTCTTCTTGGTTGTCTCTGTAGAAAGACTTTATGTCCCTGGAGCTGTCAGAGGGGAAGGTGAAGGTGAACTTTGACCTTGGTTCAGGAGTTGGCAGTGCCCTATCAGCTAACCGCCACAATGATGGGCGCTGGAAGTCTCTCACCATGTCACGGAACAAGAAACAAGGTACGCACAACAACAAGAGTCTACATCAGGAAAATATTAGGCTAATAAATATTAGGCTAATTAGGCCATGTATTCACATGGATCCAGGCAGGTGGTCATCATCTTCTAGACTGCATGGGAAAACCGAAACATCAACATCTACAGTTACGGTAGCTGGTATTCTCTGCTGGCCTCACCTAACTTTACTGTCCTACTCTCATCCACTAAAATGAAATCAGGTTTGCAATCCACTGTCTGCCTGGATCCATGTGAAAGAAATCTGACTGCTGATCTGAAATAAACTACAAAACCAAATTGTACTAAACCAGTTTGTAATAATCTAGATTACATAGGACTTTACATATTTATCTTTGCCTAAACAGGTAGTCCCATTAAGATGGATATCTCTTCAAGAAATACTGATGCACATGAATAAACATTCTCATAACTTCTATACACAATAGACAATTTCAAGTAGCATTTAAAATCCACAAATATTATGTTTTTAAAATAGATTTCACTTTCAAAGTACATTATCTCTGCCTGCCTGTTTATATTCTTGTCTCTTTAACTGTTTACGAAGCCACGGTGAGCGTAGTGGACATCGACAGCGGTGCCGAGGAGAAGATAGTGGCCATGTCTCAGGGTTCAGCTACTGGTCTGAACCTCAGGGAAAACCAGAAGATCTACTTTGGAGGGCTGCCAACTATTGGAAACTACAGGTGCACACTCAAAGTTTTAACATACCAATGTGCACGTTAAGACACTCACATACACTTTGCATGAATTTATTGTAAAGAAGGCCATCATATATCAGCAGTATTTAATAAAGAGTGATGTATTTTGCATTAAAAGTGAAGGAAGGATCTTTAAAATTTTGTAGACAATGGAAATTAGTCTTACTTATTATATTTAATGACATTTCATGATGTAAAAACTTCTGTAGACACTTTATTGCTGTAAAATTAAGCTGCTGAGGCTGTTTTATCACCCTGATTTAGTTGTTGACCAAAAACAATCAGCCTCTTCACAGTCAGTTACAACTTTTTTCGCCTACCAGTCTTGTCATTGAATCAAGTGCCAGAATCCAGTGTACGAGTCATTAGTTGACACTGTGTTGTGTGAACTGTGCTAATGTTTTAATATCACATTTTGTCTTAACAGCATGACAGCCAGGTAAATAAATAAATAAATAAGCACATCTCATAATCAGACATATAGTAAATATTTATCATATATTGCCCTCTGCATGAGGCTAGCCATGCTGATGATGCTGTACAGCCCACAGTGAATGTGTGTGTGTTTGTTTGTATCTTGGCTGATCCCCCTGAGGGTTCCTGCTCCTCCACACAGCGGCTGGAAATCACTTTCTCTGTCTTTATTAATCTGAATTTGACGTTTGTCTGTTCAGCAACTTTTAGGTGGAATTCCTCACATTTATGACCCTGCCTCACAGGCATCATTGCCATAATCAGATTCAAATTGTGTTTCAGACGCAGAGCTAAGTGTCTCTACCGATTTGTTTTTTGTAGCACTGCAAGCAACAGTTTTTGCTGAGTTACAAAAATAAAACCCTAAATCACTGAGAACGATTACAGAGGTGCATCAAACTGCTAATAGCATGTTCAGTGTGATCACAGCCCAACATTATGTGTTATTTTCCTTCCCTTGTGAGTAGTACTGTAACCTGAGCAAAAATTGATGCAAAAACTAATTATATAACAAATCAAATATATAGATATGGACAAACGGCATATTCAGGTTCTTCTTGTTTTTGACGTCCAATCGTCACTCTGCTTCTGGATACATGATGCAATAGCTTCACTGCTGCAGTAATTCAGCTTTTTTGAAATTATACTACACTGTTGAGAAACAGGAAATTCCATGGAGTTTGAATTGTCTTCAGCTGTATATGCTCTTTATTAAAACTATCATCATTTCTTTATAGGTCAGAGGTCACGCTGAAGCGGTACGCTGGCTGTCTTCGGGAGATTGAGGTCTCCAGGACTCCTTATAATCTCCTCAGCAGTTCAGATTATACAGGAGTCACTAAAGGATGTAATGTAGAGGTAAGGTTTTATGGCTCTACAGTGTATTTAACTCTCAAAACAGTCAGATTATATTACAGAGATGTGACTGTCTACTTGCATTTATAGACATACTGAAGATGCACTGTAACATTTCTTTAATGTTTCTCACTAGTTCATATTTTAAAGGGATGCTAAGCCGATTTTTAACCAGCAATTTATCATAGCAATGTGGGTAATATGTGCAAATGAAGTATGTTAAACTTCCCTCAATCTCACCAGCGCCCAGATCTTCCTGCTCGTCTCTCAGCTGAAATGATGATTGAAATGATTTTAGCTCTACAGCTGTTGCTCAGACTACAAATTCCAGCTAAATACAGCATTGACTTCAAGATCCTACTCCTCACCTTCACGGCCATCCACAACCTAGCTCCTTTGTACCTCTCCCAACTCTAACATATCCACACCCCCACCTGCACTCTCAGGTCTTCCTTTTCCATCCACCTCACTGTCCAGCCAGCCCGCCTGACCACTATGGGGTCTAGAGCTTTCAGCCGCTCTGCCCCCTGCCTCTGGAGCTCCCTCCCACCGGACATTCGTAGCATCAACTCTCTCTCCACTTTCAAATCCCGCCTCAAAACTCACCTCTTTCAAATAGCCTGTTCAGTGTGGTTCCTGTCCATCTAGCCACACACATCTACTTTTTACATAGAATTTTATTCACTGAATATTTATTTTTTGTTATATTAGTATTATTTTATTATTTAGTTATTTATTGTGTCGTGAAAGGCAACATTTTATTTATTGCATTTTGGTATGTCCGCCACCACAGACACAAAGAGTATAGAAATCGATCAAGAGAGAGACCCGCCTACCTCTGCCCTTCTCTCAAATTCCGATCAAAAAGTAAAAGTAGGCATTGCTGATCACTTATAAACCAAGATTCTGTCACTGCATTGCCTCTTTCTCACCTAAAATGTCTCCAGAAATATATTTTAGTGCACTGTTTGGCTGTAATACGAGAATTTGGGAACAGGAAGTAACTGCCTGTTGCTCACCCAACATGTTTTCAGAAACATTTTAGCTTACCCTTTAACTGTAATTCGAGATTGTTTAGCAGTCTGAGCCCGGGCTCCTCCACTCTACATGTCAAAGTACCCTTGAGCAAGATACTGAACCCTAAATTGTTCCCGATAGCTGTTCTATTGGTGTGTGAGTGTGTTAAAACTGAGGAGCAGGTGGCACCTTGTATGGTAGCCTAGGCCACCAGTGTGTGAATGTGTGTGTGAATGGATGAATGTGACTTGGAAGTGTAAAAAGCGCTTTGGACAGATGACTAGAAAGGGGCTATACAAGTGCAGGTCCATTTATCATTTATTACCAACCGGCTACCATATTGTTATCTATGTCCAAAACCAACAAGCTCGCATTACAACGTCCACCAGCAGGAGTGCCATACTGTTTCCTGTACTGAGTTGCCCATTTCTCACCTAAAATCTCTTCAGAAACATATTTTAGTGCACTGTTTAGCTGTAATATGTAAATTTGTGAACAGGAAGTGGGCACCACACTGTTTCCTGTACTGAGTTGCCCATTTCTCACATAAAATGTCACTTTAGCTTACCTTTTAACTGTAATTCCAGTTTGTTTGTCACCAGTCGGCTACCACATTGTTACCTGTGTCAAAACGGACAAGCTCACATTACATCACCCACCAGTGGGAACAGTATTGGTCCAGTGCGGCACAGTGCATTTTGGCAGTTGTAGGTTTTCTACCTCTTGAGCAAATGGGAAGGCCACAGCTCCTTTTCATCTTTATACTGCATAGACAGCCAAGTTTGATGAATGAACCATCTTATCAGCAGCGAAATGCTTCTCAATAGAGTTAGAAGAGTATGGCACATATGTAAAATTAACCATCTGCAGTACAGCAAAATATAGAAAACCTCTCTGTATAGGAGATCGTCCACTTACAGGGTAACATACTAATATATAAGTGATTTATCACATGTGTATATGTGTTTAAACATGTCAGAATGTCTGTGGATAGAAGGTGAGTGAGTGCGTACATGGAAAACGAATGTACAGTATAAATGAGTTTTGGTCATGACATTTATAATCTGATCGACCTCTTCCTCTGGGTCACACTCTATTCACTCTGTGTCTTTCATACCTTACTGTATTCAGGAAGTGAAGGTTTCTTTCTGTCAAACATAAAATAGAAAAACAGAGAAAGTGTGAGCGAGTGAAGGTTGGAAAATGTAATTATCAGCTCAAACTCTCATGGCTTTTTCATTTTCTATTCTATTTAGAATGAATCTATACACTCTGAACACACACACATACACATACACACACACACACACACACACACACACACACACACACACACTTCCTCAATGGCCTTTTCTGTTTGTGTCATTCATGTTAACTTACACAAACACATACACTTGTGCATTGAATCTACTTTAGAGATTTTAAAGCCATATAAAGCATTCACCGAGATTTCTATACACTGGTGCTTTTCATTTGAACAAACATGCAGCCATGCGTGCAGAGTATATAAAGACTGTATGGAGGATTATAAAGGCCCAGGGTTGAATGTATGTAGAGGGAAAGTCTTTCTGTTCCTCTTATCTTTTTTTCTTCCTTCACAGCCACTCTGCTATGCTACAAGGATGAGGGTTTCTGTGTGAGTGTGTATGTGAGTGAATATTTCCACTTTGCAGTCCAAGTAATGAGAAGTGGATGAGGACACATTTGATAGTTTTTGTAAAGCAGCACGCGTCTAAAAGTTGTCTCTTTTTGAGAGTAAGACCTTGACTTAAGCGTCAGCAGGAATTTAGTCTGATCATGTACTTTTCATCAACCAAACTATTTTTTTCACTACTTTTGCTTTTCAAATCTTACTTTTACTTTTCCATCTGACTATGATTTGTAATATTTAAGACTGATTTATCCAGTCATTGAGGTATATTAACATACAATAACATCAGGGGATCAGGTGGGAATCAATATTATTGTGTTTTTGCGATGTGCTGAGTATTGCGACAACATATATTGCAATACACTGTGATTTTAATTTTTTTCTTTTCAACTGCAAATTGTGTCCACAAAGAAAAACAACATTTGTTAAATCTAATAGTATCTAACAGTCTGTTCATCTAATGTCACCATTTTTATTGCAGCAAAATGGTTCTAGTGGACTTTGTTAGTCTAGTATTCTACCACAGTTAAATTGTATTGATTCTTTTCCCCCACCCTAATGTACATTGACTGCAACTATTTCATGTCTGTCTCACAGAACCTGTACACAGTCAGTTTCTCTAAGCCCGGATACATGGAGCTGGGTGGCCTTTCGCTGGCGGTCGGCACGGAGATCAGCCTGTCCTTCAGCACTCTGGCAGACACTGGGACCATATTGTTGGCAGTGGGCGGAGCTTCACCAATCGGCCAGCAGGTTCAGTTTCATCTTTGTACATTTAAGCTGTGGCTCACTTCCTTATCCAGTGCTTTATTTGACAGGTCTGTAAGTTCCTAATAATTTCTAGGAAGTTTCTTAGAAAGAACTTTGTGATTTGTTACTAATTTTACGGGAAGTAGGAATTTCCTTAAGGAAAAGCTCAGTTTACAACCAAATAACAACAATAATTCATTAGTGGAGATTCAACAATTTAGCTGTTTCACTTTATTCTGTAGATGAGTGGTTCCCATGGGTCGAGGGTCCATTTTGAATGGACCGCAAGAGACTCACGCACATGTTGTAAGTTTAAAAAAAAACAAAAAAAAAAACACTTTATTTTGAAGGCACAGAACTTTTATTTTAAAGTGCTGTTTCCTGCCGTAGAGGAAGTGACAAACAGACAGCTACTTAACAGAGACAGCAAACCAGCTCAACAACATGGTCAAATGCAAGTATGATGCTCAATGTATTAAACTGTGTGGAGCTTGAACTAATGACAAAGGAGAAATCTAGACGTGGCTGGACCAGTTGGGAACCACTGCTGTAGCTGATTAACAGATTATGTATAGATTAATGTGACAGTTCACTATTCTCAGAATAATTCTGCTGAACTATTCTCACAACCAATGCAGCATAGGTTGCATGAATTTCAAAGTTCAACTAATTTATTATCAAAACATGCACTCTAGAAATTAACATCTTCAGACAAAGTGAAATGGTTAAATTGTTGAATCTTGACTAATATGCTGTTGAAATGTTGTCTGTAGGCAAACTCTCCCAATAAAGGGTTACCTAATTTCTTATTGGATACTTTATTACTTCCGCCAAGGAGGAGGTTCTGTTTTCCGTTCGGTTAGTTTGTTCGTTTGCAGAATTATGGAAAAACTTCTGGCCTGATTGTCATGAAACTTGGCAGAAGTGTGTAACATGAGCCAAGGAATAAACCATTCAGTTTTGGAGTGGATCTGACTCACAGTTACAGGGATTCTTTTTTGCTTTTGTTAACATTGTGAGACAGGGCATTTGGCCTTGGCCGAACCCAAGTGCTCTCTGTGCTCTCAAAGTAGCCTTGAGTTCTTTAAATGTGTTTAGTTGTGTGTGTTGTAGACCAAGCTGTCAAAGCACAAAAAAACACAGGTTTAAAGTCTACAGATAACAGAATTTGAGTGATAGAACCCTTAAAGGAGGTCAACAAAACATCACTCTACTGACAAATAAGGCTAACAAAACTACGCAGTAACTTATCAAACAGAGCTAACACAATGAATCAGTGGGGCAACATATATACTCACTGATCAGACCAAATTAAACACAAAGGGGAGAACTTACATAGGCAATACTTAAGACAAACTCAAAGAAACCCATAAACCCCCCCATGATGTCACAGCTCTTAGTTCGTTCCGTGGGATGGCCTTCTGCATAAAACCAGGCTCCGCCCTCTGCCCATCTTTTGCTCAACTCCAACCAGGAAGTGACTTCAGGTAACTCAAAGACAAAACGATTTAATAACTTACAAAAGCAAATAGCAAAATGACAAAATAATGTTAACTTAATGTGCGTTACTGATGGTGAAATCGAAGCTTCATGAAGCATTGAACCACTTTGACACACCTGCTTCAAGAATGACACACTGCTTCGAAGCATTTCATATGGTCAGAAGAGTGACATCTGCTGGCTGTGTGTCATAACCGCATCTAAGTGGAAAACCTGGAAAAGCCTCAAGACTGCCTGTAACGAGGCCTCGCTCCCGGTAGTCACGTGATTGTGGCCGTGCCGAAACAGGGATCGAAACACTGCCTCGGAACACTTGCGCTTCAAAAGATCAACACTGTGTCGAGCAAACTGGCTCGAGCGTAACATCACTAATGTGCGTGCTTCACCTAGAAAACAGTGTGAGGTCAAAGTGCTAATAGATTTTAAACTTAGAAAAACTGGTGTTGTGTGTATTTTAAGTGACTGAAAATTAAAGGTAACTGAACATGTGGTAATGGTGTGGGTGAGAATGGGAATCATTCCACCTTTTGGTGGCTGTGGGCACGGCCATCACAGTATGCCTCATATGTTCAGCTGATCTGCACTGACTAATAGACTCTCTGAGTCTGGTTACAGTAGAATTAATTGAAACTGATTGTTTGGAAGTGTACAAAACTTAACACCCTGGGTATTCTTCAAAAACTGTTGACCTGTACAACAAAGACTGACCAAATCTATATACTCAAGAACAGATCACTAAATTAGCTTGACTTTTGAGGGTGCTGCTGATGTACACGGCTGTCCCACAATGCACAGAGTAAATAGGGGAGCGACACAGCTGCAAAACAATAAAAGAAATCCTGCAGGGAGATAAGACAGCTCCAGGAAGATCTTAACAAACAAATAACTTAACAATAAAATCTTTTGAAAACAATTTTCATTCCCTTCATGAGGTTTAATTGAGAGCTCTGTTTGGAAGTCGCAGTTGGAGTGACATCTTTTTGCTCACAGAGGTGTTATTTTCTGTTTGCAGAGATTGTAAAGGAACAGCAAAAACGTATGCTATGACTGTAAACTATAATTATGTGGTAGGGTATCATGTAAAGCGTATATAAATCACTGTAAAGGAAAATGACTCTTTCGGTCTGCACTGGCTCTATGTACTCACAAAATGTGTAATGTTATCAGCAGACGTTCGGCACAAAAAGAAACAGTTCGTGTTAGTTTGACTCCTGTAAAGACTTGGTAACCCAAACTTAATCAACCTTGATGAATCTTTTCTAGGAAACATCCCAGAAAAACTAGTAATGTATCAACTCCTTTTTTGGGAAGTTATTCTGTACAATGCAGTGTATATATACTGCTTTTATTATGTCAGACATAGGGATTTACTGTAGTCTGCGTTGCACCTTGAATTTTATTCCTAGTTATTGCGCCTACTTATGTGTAGGACTACAGATGGAAATTTGCGTTTCTCCAAATCTGGTGCAACCATGTTTTCATTTCTTCTTTCTAAATCACATTAACTAAACTACATTTTTTTTGAAAATCTTCCCACCACAGGCCCGAAACACAAATGCCCTCAGCACCAAGAGGAGACGCAGACAGTCTGTAGAGGTGAGTTCAACACACTGACGCGCTCATACTCACCCAAACACTGCGCACCTTTCCTTAAGTGAATGACTGTTTCATAAGTGCATATTAATGAGATTTGCATTTTTTGGCATCTGGGCTAATTGGATTGTCCAAAACACACACAAATGCCTACTGACAGATACATATAGTAGCTATCTTAGCTTTTAGCTGACCACGCAAGCACACACACACTTTCGTGCACACAAGCACTCCTCTTGTAAGTGAATGAAGTTTCCATAAGTGCATATTAATGAGATTTGAATTTGTTGGCAGCCACGGTGATTAGATTGTCTTACGGCTAAAAACGCTCTCACTCACTGCCAACACACACACACACACACACACACACACACACACACACATACACACACACACATGCTCACACACTAACATACACAGTCACTTGAAGTCCGTACTGATACTGCCCACTTTCATCCTAATCACTGATAGATAAACAAATCCACTCCTTTATCTCTGCTGGAAATGACATGTATGTGTTGTGTAACTATTGTGTATGTGCACATGTATTCATATTTGCAGCTGTACACACTGTATTAGTGTCTGTGTTCAGCACGTGTGGTTGTTTGTGTGCGAACATGCATGTTTTAGCATAATGTGTGTGTGCGTATCTCCTTAGGAGGGCGTTGCTCACATGAATGTAAAATTGAAAGTGTACGTATGTGTGTCTGTGTGTGTGTGTGTGTGTGTGTGTGTGTGTGTGTGTGTGTGTGTGTGTACGTGAATGTGTGTGTGTGAGTGAGAGGACAGAGGGTTACCTCTAGCTTATCCATCATCACTGGTTGTTGGGCGCATAAATCTATTTTTACTAACTACGCTGGCAGGCAGGCCGTGTGTGTGTGTGTGTGTGTGTGTGTGTGTGTGTGGAGAAAGGTTAAGCGAGGTTAAAAACACCATCAACTCAACTTGGCCCTGACTAATGGATGTTTTAGAGAGGGACAGAGAGAGACGGGAAAGAGAGAAGGGGACAGGAGACAAAGGATGGAGGGATGGAGGAGAGAGATTTAGAGGTGAAAGGAAGGAGAGAGGGGAAAGAGCAGAGCTGGAGAAGAAGAAAAATGATACAAGGAGGGAGGATAACAGAGGGAAGGAGAAAAATGAAAAGATGGGGAGAGCTGATCGTCGACAGAAAGAGAGAATGGTCACAGAGAGGAGAGATGAAAAGGAAAAAGCTCGGAGCAGAATAAGGGGAGATGAAAGAGAGTGTAGTGAGAAGACAGAGAGCACGAGAGGGAGAGAGAAAGGCAAAGTCAAAAGGGAGGACAGAAGTTAAAAAAATACATATCCGCCTAGACCTTTCAAAAATACAAGGGGCTCTAGTTTCCTGGCACGGCACAGGGTGGCGAACCCCGCACAGAGCTAGTTTCGAGCAGCGCAACCCGAGGCGCGCTCAGTTTGGTAGTTTGGCAGACCGAGGTGCGCTGAGATGGGTGTGGCGGCGCAGCAGGGGGAGGTGTCAACAGATCCAGCTTGGCGCAGTGACAGTTTCGTGCCAAAAGGCTTCGCCGAAGGTGCGCTAAAAGCTCGCCAGCTGAAACCACGTCTACTGTCAGCGCAGGGGGAGCGCAGCCGGTGTAAGCCGAAGTTTGGCTGACCGGCGGACAGTGCGCACACGTCACCAAAACCTCACAGGCAGGTTTCCACAATATCAGGCACATTAACGATGCAATAAATACCCACAAAACCACTATTCAATGCAACTATCTGCAATCAGCACATAAATGTATCTCTATATCGACTGTCCCGTCACATCTGATGTCAGATCAAAGGGGATTGGCACCGTTTGGCACCGTTTGGCACGCGTAATGGAAACCCAACCTGATTTGATTAACACAGCTGCAAACTAATGAGTTCACATCCCTCTCAGCCAACCACAAACAGCCACAGCATCAGATAGGGAGTATATATTCAGCATCTGTCATCTTAGAAAAGTCAAAAGAAAAGAAACAGTGAGACTGCAAGAGAGAACGAGCGAGCGCGCACGAGAGAAACGCAACATTGATTTACAATTGTGGTGACCTCCTCCCAGGCTACCTTTGCATCATCAGCCCGTGGAGGTCTGCTCGCAGTTCCGTATATTCGGACACTGTGAGCTTGGACCTCCCGGACCAAAACATCAGTTTCCTCCTGGGAGAAGTTTGGTAGTCTGACGCTGCTGCTCTCTTCCGCCATGCATGGCGCATTGAGTAAACTCTCATTACGCCTTCGCGCAGCGCATTTAAGGGCGAGGAGAGGGGCTCATTTGATTGGTGTGATGTGAATGGGCTGTGTAAAACCCACTCCACGCCTTTTCTTCTCCTTCTTTCCGACTTGCGCCGGTAGTAGGGACAGAGGTGGGATAGAGGAGTAGCTGCACCAGGCGCACGGTGTGTCAAACTTGCAAAATCCGCCTGGCCACACCCAGTTGGCGAAGCGCAGGTGCGCTGCGCCTCCGCCGCGCCCGGTCTGCGAAACTAGAGCCCAAGGTATTCAGCATCAGACTGGTGTGATAGAAGAATGAACAGCGAAGTAGATGAACGGCTGTGATGTTGGATATGAGCACTGCACACACAACAACAACATCAACAATAGATTTCTGAGGAATATCACAACATACAAAATGGAGAATGGAGACTCCCCATGCCCTCAGAAAAAAAGCACCTCTGGTTTTCTGTTTATGTCAAGATACAAAGAATTCGTTTTGTTTGTAGCTAAAATGCCTCTTCATCTACGGTATTTTATTGAGGAGCTTTAGATGCTTGTAAAAGTTTGCAAATAAAAGACTGGCATTTTTTCCAGTTACTATTATTCTTTTTTTTTTTTTTTTTTTTTTTTGCAGGTAAGCTGACTGTAGGATTAAAGGAACACTCTCCCCCCAAATGTCCACTTGCATATCAGATACTCAGCCAGCGTCATGTTGAATTTGGAAGGATTCTTTTTTTCATGTTTTCAGTGCACGAAGAATCCAAAAACGGAGAAAATTCATAGGGGATTGTGTTTAACGACAGCAAAATTACACTGCGCAAACAAATTAAGGGAACACTTAATGGTCACAGTCTGTTAAACTTCAGGGATATCAATCTGTCCATTTAGGAATCACAACTGATTGTGAGTCAGCTTCACCTGCTTTGGTGCAAATAGAAGGTGCAACAGGTACAATGGAGAGGCAAAAGCAAGACAACCCCCAAAAAGGGAATGGTTTTACATGTGCACTGCCAGAGCCCTATGAAATGACCTCCAACAGGTTACTGGTGTGCATGTTTCTGACTGAACTGTCAGAAACAGACTCCATGAGGGTGGCATAAAGGCTCAACGTCCTTTATCGGGACCTGTGCTCACGGCTCAGCACGTGTCACTCGATTGGCATTCACCAGAGAATACCAGAGTTGGCAGGTCCGCCATTGGTGCCTGGTTCTCCTCCCAGATGAGAGCGGGTTCACACTGAGCACATGTGATGGGCAGGAAAGAGTCTGGAGCAGTCATGGTGAAGTTATGCTGCCTGTAACATCATCCAGCATCACCGGTTTGGCGGAGACATGTCCTTGTAGGGTCAAACAGACCTCTGTGTCATAGCGACTGTCAGTGGGCCCTGGGTTCCTCCTGGTGCAGGACAATGCCTGGCCTCATGTGGCCAAAGTGTGGAGGCGGTTTCTGGGTTACGAAGGCATTAATGTCATTGACTGTCCCTCTAGTTTCCCTGACCTAAATCCAATTGATCACCTATGGGACTTTATGTATCGGTGTAGAGCCCTGCGCGGGACTGTTTTCTTCATCCCGCTCCTGCCCGCTCCCGCTGAATTTCTGACCATTACCGCCCGGAATCGCAACGTGTGTGTTACGCTCCCGCCCGCTCCCACAATGTGTATGTCCACTCCCGCCCGCTCCCGCAAAACTCTGAGAATTTATGCCCGCATAATAATAGAGATGCATTGATTTTGTGCATCCTTCCGTCCCACAGGAGAAAACATGTCATTTTATAGGCTCAGGCTTCATAAAGAGATTCATGGGGTTGTTTGTTTCGTTTCCCTGGCCTGCATGTCTCTTTTGACGCACTGGTCAGGAATAGCGCTCCTATTTCGTTGTTTTCATTTAGTTTTTAATGAAATAAAGGCTGTTTCATATTCTATTCTCCTCCTCTGTATTTTATTTATATTTCTACCTTTATATAATCACGCAGTGATTGAGGTTAAGGTCTCTTTTCTAAGAGAGACCTGAATAAGAAACATTAATGAGATAAAGATAAAGCCTATGCTCAATAACACCGGCATCATCACGCCTCTATGTAATTAACAAATAGCAACGAGAGTAGGCCGTGAGTGGTTCAAATAACACTAATAAATAACATAAAATAAACAAAGTTAACGAATGAAATGAATGAATTTAACAAATGAATCACTTGGCCATAATATTGCTGTGGAGAAAGAGAATGTTGCTGACCGACTGCAGTCCTAAACCCATGCGTCTCTCTTCCAAGATACGTCCACAGACACTAAAGGCCCGCTCTGAAGGCGCACTGGATGCGGGGATACCGAAGATGAAACGCGCCAGCTTTGAGCGCACTGGGAAGTAGAGGGCTCAGTGCGCCTTCAGACCTTGTTTGAGCTTCTTCTTTTTCTTTTTTTCTTTAATTTGTTAACTCCATCCTGTCACTATAGGCCCGATCCCGCAGTGTTTTTTTCAGCCGACCGTTCCCGCCCACAGCAAAGTTCAAACCGCCCGCTCCCGCAAGATTTGGGTTGGGTCCCGCGGGACCTGGCGGGACCCAGTCCCAATGCAGCCCTCTATATCGGTGCATCCAACACCACTAAGTACCACCACAGATTGTCCAGGAGCTCACTGATGCCCTGATCCAGGTCTGGGAGGAGATCCCTCAGGACACCATCCGCCGACTCATCAGGAGCATGCCCAGACGTTGTCAGGAGTGCATACACACTACTGAGTCACATTATCAGTTGCTGTGATAACATTCACACAAGTTGGATCAGTCTGTAATTTCAATTTTTTACTTTGATTTTCGGTGTGATTGAAGATTGAAGAATTTGAATTCGCCCCTGATGGTTTTGGTGTTGTTACGTCATTTTGTTTTCAACAAATTATACAGTGTACATCAGGAAAGACTTTCAACTTGAATAATTAATTCAACAAGATCTGATGTGTGAATTAAGCGTTCCCTTAATTTTTTTTGTGCAGTGTTAAATTAAATTAAAGCATCTGTTTACAGACTGCTGTTTTAAAGAATTAGTTTTAAATCACCACAGTCACATAAATACACAAACAAAACATGACCAAGGCAGTTGTAGACCATCAGCTCCTGTGTTAAGCGAGGTTAAAGCATTGTTTTCTATTAAGGGAGTCTAGAGAATAGATACGTTTCACTCTTGGTTCAGTTCCCTGTCAGAAAGGGCTGTCTGTTTGGGAAGTTGTGAGCATACGACTGGATATGTGTGACCGGGATTACACTGCACAGGTTGTGTTTGAGTTTGTAAATGGATGTTTTGACATGTTTTTTATGTTGTAAAACGCAGCCCCCATGACTTCAATTCATCAAGAATTTTCCATTTTTTGATTCTTTGTTCACCATGGAGGCTTGCAAGAAAAACAACAACAATAACAAAACTTGATATCAGTGTTAATGTGCAGTACATCAAACCAACCTCCCTCAAAAGTATACTGGCAAATTTAAAATGCTACTTCCCTTATAAGATTATGAATGATGTTACACGCGGCGGCTAAGTCTGAACAAATCCTCTGGCTCTGTTTGTTGTGCTAAATTGAAAAATGCAATCCCAAAACAAAAGTGTACAAGAAACATTGTGTTAGCTCTGAGGTTTGATGATACCAAACAGTTTTAAAATGAAGACATTAGATTAGATTGATTCATTAATATTGAACAAACAAGACAAACCCAGCTTTGCCCTGTCTGTATTCTGCACTGATTCCAGTTGTACGGCAACACTGGAGCATGAAACCCAGAGCCAAAATATAATCATACTTGTATGAACTTCAAAAGCTGAAAGATTTAAAATATTGAAGGTGGTTTTGCGTGAGATGTTTTTTACGTGTGTGTTTTACATGTGATTTTCATGTGAACATGTCGGTCTTTGCACGTGTGCTAGCTCTGCACTGTGTTCCATATTTGGTTTCCTGATTGTATGTCTACGTGTCTGTATGTGTGTACGTTTCCCGCAGTGTTTGAATTCATGTGTGTGTGCAAGTTCATCTGTGATAGTCTGCCTTTGTCTGTATGTGTGACATGTGTCTGCATCTGTGCACCTGTGTGTGTGTGTGTGCCTTTGTATCTGTGCGAGCGTGTGTGAGTGTGTGTGTGCGAGGCGGCGCAGCGAGAGGCATGTTGTAGCTACATCTCAGTTCAATTTGTCCCCGACCTCAAATTGAAATTCCATTTTCAGGTGGTAAATTGTCTCCCACTTCGCCCTCTGGCACACAGTGAATTAAAATTCAAATTAGCCTGACCCTGCACCACTGCTCTCTAGCACCTCTCTGTCTGTCTCTCTCTTTCTCTCTCCCCCTGTCTCTATCTCACTCGCTGTTTTGCTCTCTGCCCTCTCATCTCTTCCCCCTATTATCCTCTCCTCTCTGTTCCTCTCATCTCTTGTTATCCTTTCCTCCCCGCTCTCCTCTCCACTCCTCTCCTACCTCTCTTATTTCCCCCACAGTTTCTCTCTGTATACCCCTGCACCTCTCCCTACTCATCTCCCCTTTCGCCTTTGACTTTTCTCCGCTATTTAATCCCCAGTTTCTCCTCCCTCCTGTTTGTCTTTTCTCTTCCCTTCAATTCTTATCTGTCTGTTTTTTTCCCCCGTCCTTCCTTTCTCCTCTTCTCCTCTTACCGACAAACATGTAAAGAATTGTGACATGCAGGAGGTGGACAAGTTTAATCCGAGTTGGCCACATAATATTTATAAAGTGATGAATTACATCGTAAAAAAATCAGCTGAACTTTGATTATTTAGATACTTATTCCAAAAAATGTATGCAGGGAGCAACTACCACTGACAACTTTCTATTCAGGAACACCTGCAGCCATATTCACAAAGCTTGTGAGTACAAAGAGTTGCTCCTAGTGATGAAATTCTAAGAAAGTTCTTCAAATCCTGATGTTTTCTAAGAATTTCCTCTTACAGTTAAGACTAGATTCTGGTTGAGATAAAGGTTATTTGGGGCGTCGGTGGCTTAGTGGTAGAGCAGGCGCCCCATGTATAAGGCTGTTGCCGCAGCGGCGCGGGTTCGACTCCAGCCTGTGGCCCTTTGCTGCATGTCACTCCCTCTCTCTCTCCCTCCCTTCACACTCATCTGTCCTATCCATTAAAGGCTTAAAAATGCCCAAAAAATATCTTTAAAAAAAAAAAAAAAGATAAAGGTTATTCACAAAGCATCTTAGCCCTTAAGAGAGCTCCTAAGGTAAAAAACTGTTAATAGTAGGGAGGAGGACTTTTAGGGCCTTAAGTGTCTTAAACCAGTGGTTTCCATCTGGTCCAGCCACGAGGTCCAGATTTCCCCTTAGTCATTAGTCCATGCAGTTACATATATTTACAGTGTTTTCACACTTTGTCCTTTCCAGCCGTCTAAATGGAGTCAGAGCGGTGACTCAGCATTTTTTCCACATATGTGAACACTCCAAGAGAACTCAGACCCTTCTGAAGCGAATGTTTTCTGAGTTTGGTTCGCTTCAGGTCTGCAGTCAACACAAAGCGCTCCTGGTTCGCTTTGCTCTTCGTCATTGTATTTAGCCCTCTAGATCACATGCTGTTGCACTGGGAAGCTTGAAAAAAACAGATGAAACCACGTCAGCCTGTGACACTTGCAAGGACGCAGAACGGGGAGATGTTTGGGCCACAGAAGATACTGCACGTCTCCAGATGTGGAATGTAGAATACATCAAACAGCAACAGTCTACAGCACAGAAACGCTAAGGTTTTCCTCCAATTTTAAGTTCATCTGAAAGCGAGGGGTTTCATAACTGCAATGCAGTGACAAAACTATGTCAATATATATTATATGTAGTGTGAACAGAAAGAGGACTGAGGCCCCATCAGAGCTGAAGTTGACCAGAAATAGAACTGACAATGTGAACTGAAAAAGAACTGAGTTCCTTTTCTGTTGGACCACTTTTTGGTCCGCTTTGGGAGGAGTTTGGTTCGGTATAGATTTAGTGTCATACTTGTTGTTCATTCACTCTACAGCAGGTAACAACACTTCAAAATAAAAGCTTTGTGCCGGAAACTAAATGTACTTAAATGAAGTCTGTTTTTTACAAATTGAACACGTTTGCGAGTCACTTGCACACCATTCACAGTGGACCCATGACCCACTTCTGGAACCCGACCCACTGGAGAAAATGGTGGAAATACAAAGGGGTGGGAGAAATATTCTTCAAACCCTGGATGACATTGAGTAAATAAAACGCCACAGATTAGATGGTGCAGGGATTATGTTTGTGGTCGATCTCATTAGAGATGCGCTCACATCTCCCACCCAACACAAAACTGGTATAACGCCAGAAATGAAAGTGATAACAGCACAAGATAATTGGCAACTGGACAAATGCAACAGTGCAGCAGTGATGACTTGGGTCTCTCTCAGTCTTCCATCAGCAGAGTGATCGCACAAACAAATAGAGATTTCACTGTCTCATATTACGACACAGGTTATTTTATTTCAGCTAGGTGACCTTGCAGGTTCTGTGACAATGCATCATACCTGGCAGCGGGGTCGAACACATCTCCTCGCTAAAGAAGAAGTTTCTGTCCCTTACTTGCTCAGAGTTGCGCTGAGAACCACCTAAGCTAGGACTCCTTGTTAGAAATTTTTAGGCAAAGTTAGGAGCTCTCTGAGAGTGTTCTCAGAAGATTTGTGAATATATACCGTCAAGAATGAGCATTCACTCCCAGCTTTTAGTTTTTTTTACAATTCCACTTTAGGTTATTCCCAGGAAGCGATCCTTACTCTGATTCTTATTGCCATTTTTATTCATGATTTTATAATTGCAGTTCTGTTTACTTCTGACCTTGTGAGATATTTTATGTTATCAGTTTCATGTTTGTGATAAGTAACACTGTTATTACTGCCTACCTTGGCCAGGAGACTCTCGAAAATAGCTTTTTTTTTAATCTCTTGAAGGTTTTCTTGGTTAAAAAAAAGGTTATATTAGAAATAAACACACCCACACTGACATGGGGCTTTCATTACATCGGTGTAGATGGTTATAATAACTTTTGCTCAACATCAAACTGTTCAGTATATAATAGTCTACATACAGTATAATAGCTCCTTCACACTAGCCTTTTCAGTCAGTATTTTTTGGACGAATTGGCTTTTTAGGTGGTATATACACTGTATAAGTATTGTGAAATTCAAAGCCCTTCTCTCGTAAATCAGCCTGAGCTTCTCCATTTAATCTCCTCTCTCCGGCTCTGTGTCCTGAGAGCGGTACGGATGCTCAGATTTCCACAGCTAATAAAGTTTATCTCCTACTCCTGCAGCCCTACCTCTCAGTCATGCTGAACAAAGGTTCTCTAGAGGTCTTGGTGTTCACCGGCCACCACAGTCCACGTCGTGTCATCAGGCGACCTGAGCATGGCATACTGCATGATGGGAGAGAGCACTCACTGCGCATAGAGAGGCTTCCTGGCAGGTTGGTGTTGTGTGTCTATTCAGTTTATGTCCATACCTGGGCAACATAATCTGTTTTCTCTTGAAGTCTTTTACACTGCATGATCAATTTAACACTTCCTGTGTGCCTGTCTCTGTGGGCGCATTTCCTCAGATCTTTCGCAGTTCAGGTGGACGAGGAGCCCAAAAGGGAGGCAGCGCTTCCCAACGACCAGCCAGTGAGCCTGCAGCGCATCTTCCTTGGTGGTATTCCCGCAGAAGTAGAGCAGACATCCAACAGAGCCAACGTCCCATTCCAGGGATGTATATGGAATCTCATGGTCAACGCTGTGTACGTATCATCTCGTCTATGGCTCAGTCTCATTACACCCCTTGCCTCTACCACTTATTCTTCCATTTTGTGCGTTCATGTCTAGGGTTAGGGTGTCTCTAGGGTATCCCTTCTTGTTGGGATAGAGGGGTAAAGCAAAGTGTTGGAGCTACATGGCCCTCCAAACAAAAGTGCTTTGCTCTTGAGGACTCATGCCAACAGTTGATAGTGTGAAACTTACGATGTGCACAAATCGTGAGCATCCTTGCTTTCCTATCTCCATCAGATAAATGGCAAACGTCATTGTGATAATACCATTGTTGCCATTCGATTCTACTTCTACGTAAACACCATTGATGTCTTCTGATGAGGTATTATGGTCTTGAAAGCTTGTCCCATATTGTAGGAGAAGATTCCAACCGCTACCCCTTGTAACTTTTTTCTGAGGGGCAAAGGGACGTTTAGGAGCAGGGGTAAAAATAAGACATGGGATTGGACCTGTATATTCAGTCAGATGTCTATGAACTGAAACCCAGAGCTAAAATTAGCTTTTTCTTGAATCTGAAATATAGCTGGGTAATTTGGAGTGGTGCACTTGGTCTTATTCTTCTTATTAAATTGAAATGTAGAGTGTGTTCTGGGGGCATGATCATGCTTTGGTCTTTTTGAAGTATCAGTGTTTGAACAGAGTAGAGAGGTTTTTGTAAAAGCTCCTAACACTTAGCAGTACGTCATAGTACGGTGACCTGAAAAACTGTGAGTGTGTATTGTTGCAGTGGCCATTTCAAAGTAAGTTTTATTTTTCAATTAACCATTAACATCCACTTCTTTCCTCCGTGTCTTCAAACTTCTTGTAGCTGAATCACACCAAAAACTAGTGACTGACCTTTTTTGCCATGAGTTTGTTTTTCCATCAGAACCAATCACATTCTGTGTTATGATCTGATCAGATGAAAATGTCTTTAAAATAACTGAAACCATTTCTTTGCTTTTGATCCATCCACAGAATAATATGGTTCTGACATGACAAGATAAATACCGAGCAAAAGAACAGAGTCAGCTTTTGATTTTGGATATTTCTCTGCCCTGCCTTCCACCATGTTGAAACACTGACACAGGCAAAACTGACCAACTTACTTTACCTCTGTAAACTTGAACTGTTCACCTTAAATGCACTGTATTAATACTCATTCTTAAGACTGTGCAGCTTTCCCTCACTGTCCTAATGTTTATCCAATAATGTTTTCTGGCAGTGGACGACAGGCCCTCATTTTGACCTCATATACTGTTGGGTTAAAGCGTCGTTAATGTGATTGCAAGAGGTCACAATAATGCTGTTGATGATGATGATGATAAAGCCAGCGCCTCTTTCTGCCTGAACAGCAGTAATAGAGCTGTCCAACATCATAAACATACTCATAACTCAAATTACACTCCTCTCTCATCTTTGTGTGTTTATGTTTGTGTCTGTTTGTCTATCGCTCACCTCATTTCAACCCTCTCACCCTGCCACTGTAACTATCTATTTGATATACATCTGTCTGAGTCTTTATTGTTTTTTGTGTGTATTTCCTGTGGCTGTTCTTGAAGCACCCATCATGATAGAAGCTACCTTACGTATATTGTTTGGGTGCTATTCCTGAATAACTCCTACTATACTTCATTTTCCTAGTGCTAATACATAATCACACCATGGTAATAGGAACCTTGTCAGTGAGTGCACTGTGGCCCTGACTCTTGCAAAGATGTGTAAAGACACACAAAACAAATTGTAGACGCAGTGTAAAATACTGAATACAAAGTGCAAGGAATCATGAAGATATCCAGATATGCTCTGGATGGCACGAATTGCCACAGCTGAAAGCCACTAATTACGATAGTCAGTTCGGTCTGAGGATTCAGTGTTGGGGCCATGACACACCAAGCCAGCGGCCAGTTGTTAGTCAACCATCATCCTAGTTTTTGCTGTGTGTGTGCGTAATTGTTTGTGTTGTGGGCAAGTGCATGGTAGATCCTCTGTTCTTTCAACATCAGGTTATGTTGTTGATGTGCTAACTGTCTCAATAGCTTCTTGAGTCTGTCGTGTCTGACTTCTGGTTTCCCTTTTTGAATGATAAATACAGACTATGGCAGCCTGCTGGTGTCGAGACTTATTTCCTCTCATGCAGGCGCAGAACATACGTGCTAGTTGGCCATCGGCTGTAGACTTTGTGGTGTGTTCAAGTGCAGCTTTTTGGCTGAGACACAAGCAAAGTGAGGAGTCTCAACAGTCGTTCTTTTGTCGCCAGTAGTTTTCTGATGTTGGTTTGGTGTGTTTAGGCCTTTCAAGATTTGTCTTAGGGATGCACCGATATAGATTTTTTCAACTGATACGGATAACTGATAATGACCTGCTTCTCACGGCCAATACGATAACCGATAATTTCACATTTTTGTATATTGAAAAGAAGTGTATAGCCTGTAGTTTGTGTATAACTGAGGGTAAAAAGGGCTAAGATGTAGTTAGAAAATATGGATGATTTAATATTCCATTTTTATAAACATACCCAGGTGCTGTCTCACCATCCCATGATACACTAGCCTACATCTACCAAGTACAATAGCAATGCGCTGTTGATTCAACTCCCACGTTAACATGGAACTCAGACAAACAAGCAGCTGTGTCTCACACACACACACAGCCAGAGAGGTTGCTAACTGTAGCATTACATAGCTAGCGGTTATGAATAAGTTTAACAACAGGGTCCAGCCTTTTAAAAGCTTGGTGTTGGATGTAAGCTGCTGCTGCTAATTAGCTTGTGCTAACACTCTGGAGACGGTCCTTCAGCACTGTGTCTAAGCTGTTCGGCAGTCGGAGATTAGATCCTTGGTGCAATCCTGTTGTCTTCCTCTAGAACTGTGAAAGGCGTCCACTCTAGACAGCATGCTTCAGTTGTTGATGTTCTTCTTCTCTGTGTTTATGGGCGACTCTAAAACCAAGTTTAAAGGTACATGTACCACCACCCACTGTGTCGAATGTGTAGATGCTGCCCATGTTAAGTCTATGAAAGCAGTCTAGCTTTGTAATGTCTGTGCTATTTATCAGCTATAGTTTTTATTATCGCGATAATGCATAATTATTAAAATGTCCCATTACTGGCCGACAATTTATTGGCCCGATACATATCATGCATCCCTTTGTCTGTACATGTGATGAACAACTTTACTGTGTGCAACAAGGTTAAGTAGACACAAGCAGAGCCCCTCAGTGAAGTTCGTGCTCTTAAAGGAAGCCGAAAATCGACTTCCTGTAGCGATTAGTCCAAACACAGAAACAGCTCTCTGTAATTTTAGCTCATTCTGATGCGTCTGCTCCTGTCTGTGTCAGCTAATCAGTCAAGAAAATGTAACTGTCCGTCCATCTCTCAGTCTCTCAGATTTCTCCCTGCCCGTGTCCTTTGAGAATGCTGAAATCGGACAGTGCCCCAACCTCGCCCCTGAGCCACCTCTACCTCTTCTGCCAGATGTAGAGGAGCCCGAGAAGGAAAAGGAGGACTTGAAGCCACTCACTCCTCCACTGACCCCAGCCACCACTACACCACCTCCAGGTCTTCCTGCTGTAAGTGGCTCAAATTAACGTGGGAAAACACACACACGCATTTGGACTATTTAACTCTAATGGGCATAACGTTCATCATTATATTTTTCAACAGAAGGTTTTCAGGTTTTAAAAATAAATGAAATATGTAGTTAAGTAAGGGATACTTATTAAACCAGAGGGTTTTTATTTACAGTTATATGATAGCCAATACTTTTGTTTAGGTGCTGTTGGCACATGTACCTACACAGAGAAAGCACACATATTGCACATATGATACACATATGGAGATGCAATGCAGTAAAAGGAAGCACATACACCAACATGGACACACAGTTACTGAAGCGCACATGTCCTTCTCCACCATATTATTGTTTTTTTGTTTTTTTTTCTGACTGTTATTCACACATACTCACACAAACACACGCCTATTTCTCTCTGTTGAAATGCAGCCATGGCCTCGCCCTGTTAGCTTAGCGCTTCATCACATATCAGTTGTACAGTCCATTAACTCTTCTTTATAGTCCCTTTAGCCTTGAGCCACTAAACTCCACCTCTGGCAGCCTGTCATACGGTGCGGAGTCACGGCGCTACGCTACGCTAACTGTGCATGCCATTTATGTTTTATGAGCCCACGGGAGCCAAAGCACTCTCAGCTAACACTTAGCTACTATGCTAAGAGGCTGGTAGGTAGTGAGTCATTCACATCATGCCCTTAGCGTTAGGATAGGCAATATATATTTCATATATTTAATATATTATGAGCCTTACAGCAGTCATAGTTTATCAGTTACCCAGTTACCTGCTAAACTACACCTCTAAAAGGACATTGATCATGAAGCACAGAGCCAAAGAGCTGTCCCAGCTTCTCTATAACCCTGTGGTCTGTTGCTTTATGGGCTGTAAGTTCATCTGTTTTATGATACAGAGTAGACTACAGGGTGAGAGAAGCCATAGCTCTATATTATAACCAAGGCTGAAGGTAAGTTTTCATCTTATTTCAGTGAGTAATTATTGTTATAATTCATGTCTTGTTGGGTGTTTTGTTTATGTTGATCTTGTTGACTCTTGGAACAGCTAAATAAACTATACAAGCTTCACCAGACTTCAGAGGAAAATGGGAGATATTTTTAAAAACCATTAAAGTCTTTAGAGGATATTACATTTCCTCCACCAACATCACTGTTTGCAGCTTACAGAGAACCACTGAACCTGTTTACTCCTGGTATTAACTGTGTCTTGGGTGATCCAGTTACAAGTGGACAGTTTCAAGTCTGTCTGTTCAAACTTGGCATTAGAAAGCATATCCACGTCTCAAGTGATCACTTATGTTTGGGTCTCACCGCCCTGCTCTGTATGCAGATAAACAGGTACATTTTCTGTTTGCAAAGACCAAATTCGTTCTTGTTTTTAACCAGTAGTAGTTAATAAACTACGGTTACAATCGTTCAAATAAAGTAGCTGCTGTTACATAAAGGAGCTAAAGTACAGTTATTATAAAGTTAAATAGAGCACGGTTATAATTAAGTATAATTAGCACTATTTTAATAAAGCTAAATATTATTCTGATAAATAAAGTGCAGTTATAATGAAGTTAAATAAAGTTGTGTTATAATGAAATGATTCATAGTGGAATCACCGGTGCTTTATTCTAAAGCAGCCAGTTTGTTTCAGGCCCAAAGTGCTGTCAATACTGAAATGTTGCTGCAGGGCTGTTAAACATGACAGTTTATTTACTGTGGGCGTGAACCAATCCAATAGCTCTCCAGTTCATATATTAATACTATTTGTAAGTGGCATTGGTGCTTTATGGTTGCAAAATGCCACAAAATAGGCACAGTCTGGAGCCCTGCAAATACAAAAAAAAACACGCGCCTCACCCAGTGATGCTATCATGAAACTTGTTAAAAGATAAACTGTTGCTACGGTGCTGTTTAACAAGAGAACTTATTTACTGTGGGCAAGAAACAAACTAACAGCTCTTAGGTTCATACATTTGAAATACCTGCAAGTCGCACTGGTGCTCCATGGTCACTAAATGCGCCTAAATAGTTGCAGTCTGGAGCTCTGCTGATACAAAAGCATGCCTCACTTGCTCACACTATCCTTAAACTTGTTAGAAGTTGAACTGTTACCTGTGTGCTGTTAAATATGATGATTTATTCAATATGAAATAAACAAACAGCTCCCCAGTTCATGTATTAATACTATTTGCAAGCCGCACTGGTGCTCCAGGGTTGTAAAATGTGACTTAAGAGCCATAGTCTGGATCCCTGCAGATACAAAAACACATGTGTGATGATGATTTACTCACTGTGAAACAAACTAACAGCTCTCCAGTTCATATATTTATACTATTTGCAAGTTGCACTGGTGCTCCATGGTCACAAAATGCGACTAAATCTGCACATTCTGTAGGCCTGCAGATACAAAAACACACACCTCTGCCAGTGACACTGTCATTAAACACGTTAAAAGACAAACCGTTACAGTGGCACCTTTAAATGTGAGGATTTTTTCACTATGAGCGGGAAACAAATTAACAGCTCTCCAGTTCATATATTAATATTTGCAAATCATGGTAGCAGTACCCACAGTCTAGAGTCCTGAGGATACAAAAATGCACGCCTCACCTGCCTCTCACCCCCCCAATGAGCCCAATGCCAGTGGCTTTAAAAAATGACGTGATCATTTTTCCCCGATTTTCACAATAAAGTCATTTTATACATCCCGCCTGTATCAATATATGATACACTGAGTATAATTGATGTATCACCTTACCCTAATTAATACTTTTTGTGTTGTTGTGCTGTTGCACCATGTGACAGAGCTCTGCACAGAGGTTGCAACATGCATTTTTCATCAACAGCAAGAGAATATTGTTAGACCGAAAAAGTAATCATAAGTTGAATCACAGTTGACAGTCAACAACAGTCTCAGCATGGGCTTGAATAAAGAGACTTCTTTATCTCCCACTTTTCTGTCACAGCATATTCTGTACCTCTGATTCTTGAGATAGATGTGAGCACCAATTTAGAGGTTGAAGAGGCTCGAAAAGAGGCACCTTACAGGCTCCAGTGAACCTCTTAAAGAATGAAATCCTGAATCCTATTTTTCGTTGCGTAATTCTTATTTACTTGATGTTGTAGTTGATGACATCATGACAACTGCCTCTAATTAGCCTTTTAAATCACGGCTCTCTAATTCCCCTCATTCACACTGAAATTCATAACATAGGAGAGATTCTCAGCGCCAGTTCTTTCTGTAGTGACTGGAAACAGACCTTTACTATTTTGGTGTAGAGGTAACAAAATCTAACATGGTCTGAGTCTGACAAGGTGAGAGAACCACATTATTAAATAGTGTACAACGTTCTTACAGTAATTATGCTTCAGTTCTTCGGAGCTGGAGTCTCAAAGTTTCTCCGTTACTTCATTAACCTCTTTGGCCTTTCATGTTTATGACATCTTTGCTTTCCTGTAGCTGATTGGAGGGCTGTGTGCTTGTCATAAACACTGACATCATTCTGGCTCTTTGGCTGCCACTAATTCCCTTCCTTCCCACTCCCTGACTGCTGACCTGCAGGAGGCCACGCCCCCTGCTGCACCTGCCGCCACACCTACTGCTGCTGCTGCCCTGCCCACTGCTAAACAGGAGCCCAGCGCTGAAGTGGTATACACACACACACACACACACACACAAACACACTCGCATATAGTTAACACTGTTTAAGGGTGTACTATGCAAGATCGTTGGTTACTCTTTATTAATAGGCTTGCAGCAAAAGTGATATTAAAAGCCGACCACAGATTCATTATCGTTTGGCATTTAGCCTCGCCATATCTGAGCTTTTTTGGATGCCTGCCGCTTTCAGATTCTGGCACTTGGTCGCTTCCTTTTTATAAAGCTCCAACCTCACCTGAGCCTTGTGGGGGCCCATAAACTTCCCAAGCACAGGAAATAAGAGGGAAGTGGTAAAGTACAGGCAGAGGCCAGAGTCTCTGCAGAAAAATAAACCGCCACACACTTCTAATGACTCATAAGTGATAATTGAGAGGGATTAGTTCTGAGTCTAAATATTGTTTTTAGGGAAATCCTGCATAGTAGATCTTTAAAGGATAAGGCTGGTGATACTCTATATTTTTGTGATTATTAACAAAACCAACAGTTCTACTGACTTCCTTCCTTGCCTGTGGCACTGAGTGGTGGCATAAGGAAGTTACTACAGGCCCAGTTCATGCTAGTATTTAGTTGTGGATGAAGTACACACTTATACAGTACAAGTCTATTTATTTAATTGAATAGTATTTTTTAATAGTTTTCAAAGTGTATGAAAATAAAAATTCTAATTTTGATTTAATGTGAGTTCTTTTTTTAATACAGGCTGACATTCTGAAACACTCACAAGGGCCCATTCTCTGCCTAACCCATTGTTGGAGGGCCTGCTCCACCCCACAGGCCCCATTGCAAGCACACTGTCTATATTTAAGCCACTGGCACTTAGGCACAAGCCTATTGGTCCCTTCTGAAGTTGTAAATATTTAAAAATTGGTCAAAAAATGTCAGCCAAATACTGTAGATTTTCAACAAATTTTACTCTAACAGGGTTAAATAGTGTATTTGTTGGGGATTATTTTAACCCCTTGAGACATGGATAGACAGCAGTTATCTTGTGCTACATTCAGATGCCTTTTACAAGCATTTAAACCTTGCCGAGTGATTTGGATAAAAATTTCCTGCAAATTGCAAGAAAACAGTAAAAAAAAAAAAACATACATATGTGTGTGTATATATATATATATATATATATGTATATATATACATATATATATACAGTGCCCTCCAAAAGTATTGGAACAGTGAGGCCAATTCCTTTATTTTTGTTGTAGACTGAAAATATTTGGGTTTGACATCAAAAGATGAATATGGGACAAGAGATCAACATTTCAGCTTTTATTTCCAGATATTTACATCTGGATCTGATACACAACTTAGAAGATAGCACCTTTTGTTTGAACCCACCCATTTTTCATGAGAGCAAAAGTATTGGAACATGTCACTGACAGGTGTGTTTTGTTGCCCAGGTGTCTCCCAATTACATTGATTATTCAAACAATAAATAGCACTGAATGTCTGAGCTCAGTTTCAGATTGGGTACGATAGATTTTGCCTGTGCAGACTGCATTTAGAGGTGGGACCAACATGAAAACCAGAGAGCTGTCTATGGGTGAAAAAGAAGCAATTGTGAATCTGAGAGAAGATGGACAATCAATCAGAGCCATTGCACAAACATTGGCCATAGCCAGTACAACCATTTGGAATGTCCTGAAGAAGAAAGAAACCACTGGTGTACTAAGCAACAGACGTCGAACAGGTAGACCAAGGAAAACATCAGCAGTTGATGACAGAAACATTGTGAGAGCTGTAAAGAAAGACCCTAAAACAACTGTTAGTGACATCAGCAACAACCTCCAGAGGGCAGGAGTGAAGGTATCACAATCTACTGTTCGCAGAAGACTTCATGAACAAAAGTACAGAGGCTACACCAGAAGATGCAAACCACTCATTAGCAAGAAGAATAGGAAGGCCAGGCTGGAATTTGCCAAAAGGTACAGAGATGAACCTCAAAAATTCTGGGAAAAAGTTTTATGGACTGATGAGACAAAGATTAACTTTTTCCAAAGTGACGGAAAGGTGAAAGTTTGGAGAAAGAAAGGATCTGCTCATGATCCCAACATACAAGCTCATCTGTGAAACACAGTGGAGGTAATGTCATGGCTTGGGCTTGCATGGCTTCTTCTGGGACGGGCTCTTTCATCTTCATTGATGATGTAACACATGATGGCAGCAGCAAAATGAACTCAGAAGTCTACAGAAACATTTTGTCTGCTAATTTAAAGAAAGACGCAACCAAACTGATTGGGAGATCCTTCATCATGCAGCAAGATAACGACCCAAAACACACTGCCAAAACAACAAAGGAGTTCATCAGGGGCAAGAAGTGGAAGGTTTTAGACTGGCCAAGTCAGTCTCCAGACTTAAACCCAATAGAGCATGCATTTTACCTGCTGAAGAGGAGACTGAAGGGAGTAACCCCCCAAAACAAACAACAACTGAAAGAGGCTGCAAAAGCCTGGAAAAGCATCACAAAAGAAGAATGCAAAAGTTTGGTGATGTCAATGGGTCACAGGCTTGATGCAGTTATTGAAAGCAAAGGATTTGCAACTAAATATTAAGTCTCATTCACTTTAATCTATTTTAAGTTTGTGTTCCAATACTTTTGCTCACCTAAAAATTTTGTGTTCCATTACAAATAATGCTATCGTCTAAGTTGTGTATCAGATCCAGATGTAAATACCTGGAAATAAAAGCTGAAATGTTGATCTCTTGTCTCATATTAATCTTCTGATGTCAAACCCAAATGTTTTCAGTCTACAACAAAAGTAAACGAATTGGACTCACTGTTCCAATACTTTTGGAGGGCACTGTATATATGTATATATATATATATATATATATATATATATGTATATATATTTTTTTTTTTTTTTTTTTTTTCAAAAAGGAAAAAATGGCCAGGAAAATATATAATATATTTAAAATAATTACAATTATGTTTTAGAAAAAAAAAACTCTCCTTCAGCACTTTTTTCCTCAGGCCATTTCTTTGTTTTGATTTCTTTTATTTTTAACTTTTTAAATTATTATTATTCAAGAAATTTTCCTGTAATTTTTTTCAAATTTTGTGCTAATTTTTGGGCATTTGCTTTGTGTGATCTTTAGAAGGATCAGGCCAATTTCAGGTTGAAGAAGCAGTGCGTAAGAGGACAGGAGGGTGTGCATTGGTTTGACTTAAGACTTAAGTGCAAAACCCACATTCATGGTAATAAAGGCACTTGTCACTCAGTGTTGTGGCACATGCACTGTCTTTAAATAGTTTTTGATCAACAGTGGAGAGCCATGCGCCAGAGACATGGCTTTATGAGGCTTTGGGTACATAAACAAAACTTAGTTGGATTAGTGTTGGTTTTAGTATTTTAATAGGTTTTGTTTACACTAAGAAAAACATAGAATATCATCAGACTTACCCTTTGAAACACACACACTTGTGTATAAGGTTATTAGCAATCAACCGCTGTAACTGAAAACTTGCTGACTGGCTTTCTCTACTTCCTTCATGTCTTTTTGCAGTTGATCTAGGATTTTAGAATATGGTAGCCACACGCACAGAGCTCACTGTCTTCCACCCAAAGTGTATTTTCGCACATATTTATTTTCTATTTTAACCTATTTTTACTCAGGGAAACTGAAAGCGAGCAAAGCTTTCTTCATCAACCCACTTCACATTTGCACTGAGCTGCTTTGTGCAAACACAGTCTTCCACTGGTGGCCACTGACCAGGTCTTGTTGAGCAGCTGGAGGTTAAGTGCTTTTATTTGCCTAAGCAAGTCCTTGACATTAGTTATTGAGAGAGGGGAGAGCCTTTTTCGCTTGACACTCTCATAGTGAGGTGTTGTAACAGGCCATGCAGTTGCTGAGTCACATAGCTATTTCTTTTCAGGTGATTAGTTTACATAGCAACATACTTAGTCTTATTTTGGCAGATGGAGCTTAGAGATATCTGCCTCTTTAGGCTCTTAGTGCAGTTGTAAAGCTATTGGATCTGCAGTTGAAGTTGAAGTTGCCTAAAGCTTTTCTAGTTTAAATTCAAGACTTAAGTTTGAACTCTATTAAGCAATATAATGACCACTGACATATGCTTAAGGAATGATGCACTTTAAGTTGGTCATGAGTTGAGCAGTGAGACACTTGTAGCTAAAGCTAATTACTACCAGAGGCCAAAAGAGAAGCTCCTCTGAAAACTACAATGAGCAGAGTGAGGACTTATGATCTCTCAAGAGTGATGGCAACGTCTTTCACACACACACACACACACACACACACACACACACACACACACACACACACACACTTATACAAAATCCCGTCTAAATGACTTCAGATTCTATTGGTGTGACCTCCAACCATTCTGAATGGAAGACGGTCTTCCTATTGTTAGCTTAATGGAAAGATGCAGAGGGGATGAGAGAAAGGGAGGGAAGCAGAGGAGGATAAAAGGGGACTGAAGACAGAGAGGGGATGTGAGTGGAGAGAAAAGGTGCAGCCATGGAGGAAGAGGAGGAAGGAGAGAGAGAGAGAGGGAGAGTCTTTCTGAACAGAGCGGCGCCCGCCTTTTGTTGGCTTAATGGAAAGACGGAGGAGAGGAAGCTGGAGAAGAATGAAAGGAGAGGGAAGGAAAGAGCTTCTGAGCAAGTGACATCTCCCTTTTGTTAGATAGGGAGAGAATGAGAAAGGGGGGGGGGGAAAAGAGGGAGGTTGAGGAGGAGGAGCGGATATGAGGACAGAGCGCGATAAGAGGTGAGTGTCAGCTGTAACAAAGCAAGGTCACGGTATGGGGAATGTCTTCACTTGAAAGAGAACAAGAGAGGAGAGGAGATTAAGACACACACACACACACATAGACGCTCGGTCGTCTAAGATGCTCTCCCTTTCGCTCCAACTTTGTCTCACACTGACACTGGAGGTATGGCAAAGCAGATTTGTTACTTAAGAGGAGATGTATTCAAGAGAGGAGGGGAGATAGTAAGAACAGATAGAAGGAAGGGAAACAGAATGAGGTGAGGACAGGTAGAGACAAACAGTGGAGCAAGAAGTGAGAGCGGAGATGGTGAAGGAGTGCAGAACAGGTGAGGAAAGTTGAGGAGAGGAGGAGATAAAAAAAAAAAGGTGAAGGTCTGGGAATGCCTTCCATTGTAGACATGAGCAGGCGACAGAAGAAATAGACAGGTGAAGAAGCAGGCGAAGGTAGAGGAGATGGACATAAAGATATGAAAGGAGACAGGAAAAGAGTTGAGATGAGGCGATGGGGCAGGAGGAGGAAAAAGATGAAGGGGATGATTAGATGGGACAGTGTTGTAGTCAAGGCCACGAAAACCGAGAGCAAGTCATGACCAAGACCAGGATGTATCAAAACCGAGACAACACCAAAGCCCTTTTTAAACAGAGATCACACTTTAAGCGGCTACAAAATCCCTTCTCTATGCCTCCTTTGCATTTTTACATAAAACCAAATGACAGCGGCATCAGTCTGCTTCAGTATGTGATTATACACTGTGTCATGGCATCCAGCAATCGAAAGAGGCATGACAGGTCCGTCAGCATCGGCCTCTAGTGTGACATGTAACATACGCATCAGCAGTGCCTTCTCAACAACAATAATGGCATTAACATGTAAATAACAATCATTTGCCATCGCTGTTATATGGTGGCTGATGTCGTCCTCTGTTTGGAGGGTAAGGAGCTCCCGAATCTCTTTGTTTTCCCAATTTGCGGACATTTACGGCCACTTTTATTCTTCTTTGAGTTAGCCGCCAACTACTAACAGCTGCTTTAAAATCTCTTGGGGTGAGTTGCCAACATAATATGTAATCAAAACATTACACTCGTTCCACCCATGGTCACGTCTTTCTGGCCTTACGTTTTACACAGAACTAGTTTCGGGTCTGCTACTATCTCCATTCCTGACTTAGAGAGGAGAAGACTCTGTCCCCCAGCCCCACGCTCATACCTTACATACCGAACGTCAAGGCAGCATGACCACCCAATATTCCCGCCTTGAAAGGGCAGTGTAAAAGTGGCTCAAGACTTCGAATTTTGAGTCCAAGTCAAAATCAAGACCAGACCAGTGCGAGTTCCACACTGCAGGATACACTGACAATAAGAGGTGGAACTGGCCCATTGATCTGAAAAATCCACATTACCATAAAAACACCCAAATAATCCTCTTCATTAAACTCTTTTTACTGCCATATATATTTGTGTGTGTGTATGTATAATAGTATCATGAGAAATGTGTGGATAAACTAATCAAAAGGCACTGCAGAGGTGATTTTTATGTCTGGGACTTTTCCTTTGTTTTCTATAAGCAAACAAATGCAAAGATTACGAAGCTGAAATCGGCTATAGCCATCTTTATTAACACTCCTCTTTTGCACAGGCAGTTTAGTGATGCAGTTGTGGTCTTGACCAATCTTGAATAAAATCCTGAGTCCTCTTTGTCTGAGACTGAGACAATTCCAGGTAAAACTGTAGTCATGTCTGAGATGAGACCCTCAAAATGTTGTCTCAAGACCAAAACAGATCTCAAGCACGACAACACTGAATATGGCCAGGTGGAAAAAAGCCAGACGAGCAAGATAAGTGGAGAAAAAGAAAATAAGGCGACAGTGGTGTATAAAAAAAGGAGTGAATGAGAAGAGGGGATTAGAGACAGGTTGTGGAGAACAAGTAACAAATGGGAGTAGAGGACACAACAGGATAGGAGTCAACAAGATCAGGAGAGGTGGAGGAGGAGGAGTAGAGAGAATACAGCAGAACAAAAAGGAAAGGTAAGAGAAACTGAGAGGAGCAGGATATGACATTAGAGGTGGGTGGTGGGAGGAAAGTGAAAGAAAGGGAAGGGGTAGGAAAGATGGGAGAGGAGGCAGGGACAGGACAGTAGAGGATGGGAAGTGGAGAGGGAACACTATGCAGGAGAACTGAAGAGCAGATAAAGTTGGATAGATGAAGAATTAAAAACCAGCACAGACAACCCTTCAAACAGATGGTGGTGATGAAAGCAAAGAGGAGAAGAGTAGAAATAGAGAAAAGGAAGGAAGGGAGTAGGAAACAAAAAGATGGAAGACAAGAGAGGGAGAGGACAAATAATTTTAAAGAAGAGCAAAAGAAAGTTGAGCTGACGGGAGAGGAAGAGGAAGAAATGAAAGGATGCAGAGGAGAGGAGGATGAAGGAAGAGGAGTTGTTGGGAGAATAAAGCAGAGTAGTAGCAAGAGAAGTAAATAATGAGAGGCGAAGTGAACAGGACAGGAAGGAAAATGTGAGGAAGTGAGAAGAAAGGGGATACGAGAGTACAAGTGTAAAGCAAAATAAAGTAGTAGCAGATGGGAGGACAGGAGGAAGACATGGAATAGGACGAGAGGAAGACTTGGACAAGGAGAAAACGATATAAGAGTGAGAGGGAGGGATGACGAAGAGGCAAGAGGATGAGAGAAGAAAGAACTGTGGTAGAAAGGGAGTAAAAAAAAAACTAGTCATAAATTGGGTGCCTTTACTTGTATTGCAACACTGACACCCTGTGGCCACTGGTTGAACTTCAGCCTGTAACATGACAAAGGGCACAGTAATACTCATCTAATACTTTGTTTACCCTGCTGCCAAAGTGAAGCACAAATCAAATGGAAATCAGACTGTAGTGTGTGATGTCTGGTTCAGATGGAGAGAGAATATGTGCAGGATTTATGCTGATCAAACTGTGGGAGGGTCCACTGATTTGAGAACAGTGTCAGCCAAATCCACCTTGGCACTCACTGATTTGAAACGATAATGAGGAAAACAAAACAGTGATGAAAGATGACTGCAATTAAACACATTTTAATAGGCCATATGCTGCAACTTGCTGAGACCATCTGAAATATCCCATATGGTAAATTTGCACTATAAAAATACACTGTTTTGTGATTGCGCATCCAGGGCCTCACTTATAAATCTACATGGATTTATTCTTCTGTAAACTTTTCTTTGACCTGTTTTATATAAAGAACTGTTTGATGACCTGAGCAGTGACTGACCCTCCCTTTAGGTCCCTGCAGATCAGAAGCAGAAACCCTATTAGTGTGATTGACGTGTGTTCTGCTTAGGTGCAAAGGTGTCTGTTGACAAGAGGCAATAGGAACAGCCTGGTGAAACCCTGTCAGTGTAACTGACATGTTATGTCCAATCTCCAGGATTCATGTGCATCAGCTGTGGCCCCGACAGTGCTCGAGAAGGCTTATCAGTTTGGACTGACCAGGAACAGCCACATGAGCTTTGCTTTTGATGACACCAAAGTCAGAGAGAGGTATGTATTCAAAATAAATAATCAATATAAGTGTGTTGTTTTGCAAGTTATACAGTGTCTACCACGGATAACAGACTGAGCTTTTTGAGAAACACTGATGCTAAGTAGTGATGACAGTGTTCCTCTAAATCAGGGGTCTGCAACCTTTAGTGTCAAAAGAGTGACTTTTGGCCAAAACAAAAATAAAAATAAAATGCCTAGAGCCACAAAAAAACAAAACAAAAACCCACACACTTGAGCCCTATAATGAAGGTAACACAGCATATTGAGTCTAAATTAACCAGCAGGTCTAAATGAGCGTTCATTTATGTTTTAACACAACATGGCCACTCTGAAGTGAGCTTTTTATAATTATTTGGTTCTTTAACTTTGCAGTGTTTGTGGTGAAAGCGAATGAACCTGAGCTTGAACTCTGATGAACTGATTAGATAATGGTGGCCAAAGGTCACTTGACTTCACAAAACATGTTTCAAGAATTTTCACGCTAATTATATCAAAATTTCGGGCAAATGTCTTATAGGACAAAACATAAAACAGGATGTACAGTAAAATAAAATAAGTAAAATTACAAAACATGATAACAGCAAAACGTAAGAGAAATAACACAAAAAAACAAGTAAAAGAAATAAATAAAGCACAGAATATCAAAATCTGAAAGTAAAATATGAAAGAAAACAGACACCTTAAAGACAATCAAAGACCTTAGAAACCCTGGGTCTTCAGCTTAGATTTAAACATATCTACAGAGGGGAAGCACTTCATTGAAAAGGTTTCAAAGCTTTGGGGCAACTACTGCAAATGCACTATCGCCCTTCCCCCTTAGTCTCGATCACGGGACTGGCAGAAGCAACTGGTCTGAGGATCTGAGAGATCTTGGGTTGGAACAGGGGCAGAGGACCTCAGAAATGTACTTGGGAGCCAGGCCATGTAAGGCTCTAAAAACAAACAGTAGGACCTTAAACTCAGACCTGTACTTGACCGGCAGCCATTCCAGGGACGCCAGTACAGGTGTGATGTGGTCCGTCATCTGATCTAATGGTTTTGTTAAGGGATGAGCTGAAAAAGGAAAAACATGTTGCTTACAGACTTCAGGTATTTTGGGGATCAGACTCGTAACATTCATTTGCTGGATATGTTCTCTAAGCAGTAAGTCATCCTGCCGTCTACATCAAAATGTCAGTGCTGGAAAACATGATGAAATGTCAAGATAGGTGTCCCACTCACTTAAAACTGCAATTTATCTTCCCTGCTGTTTACCGTAATATCCCATACTACACCTTACTGAATACAAATAATTTGATTTGTTATATTAAATTTGGTTGAGAAATTATACTTGCGTGCTTGAATAAGTTCATTACAGTTTTGTTTACTGCATTATTACCTTTGCAGGAAATTGTTATTTATGTTGATATGCTGTGAGAATCCAGTATTGGTCTTTCCCAGGAGCCTGATAAACAATACAAAGTATCACAAAGATATACATGAAAAGATATACATAAAACTGATTTACTTATTACGTGTGTGTTTCAGGCTTATATTGGAGTTTGAGCTGAGAACGAGGGAGGAGTCTGGTCTCGTCCTCTACATGGCAAGAATCAACCATGCAGACTTTGTTTCCATACAGGTATCCACCTACTGCTCTGCCTATTGTTCCAGTAGTTGTTTTTTCCTGTAACACAAGGTGCTTCTTTGTCTCTTGAAACACAGTCTCTGACTCTCACCTCTTCTCATTGAAATAAGTCTCAGCTCTGAGGAGGAAGAACAATGCCCACTTCTTTTTGTACCATAAAACAGTTGCAAATTCAGGCCCAGCTGCTCACACAGTACAAGTTATGACTACTTAATGAAAAAAACAGAAAAATAAATCATAACGTTTGGATTTGGATAATCTCTCTCTTCTGTTTTCTATCTGTGTGTTGAGACTGTACAGAGGATAAATTTGTTTTTCTATTTCACCAAGGTCATCAAAGAGGGTAATATCATAGACTGTATAAAAGCAGACATAGCCTCAGAGTTTGTAGAGTGAGGCTCATGCAGAAGTGCCTTAAACCTGTATTCTATACGGCCAGCAGGGGGCGACTCCACTGGCTGCAAAAAGAAGTCTGGTTGTATCAAAGTCTAAGAGAAAATTACTCTGCTTCTCACTTGATTCATAATAATGATAATATATTGGATCTATATAGCGCATTTCAGGACACCAATTGGAGAAAAAAAAAGAAGATGAAATAATCCATAGGGAGGTAGAGAGGGAAATAATTCAGAAAGGGCAAATTACACTGATTTTAGAGGTTGTAGGCAGTTTTGGAAAGGTGTGTTTTGGGGGTTTTCTTGAAGGTGGAGAGTGAGGAGTAGTCTCAGATGTCCTCAGATAGTGAGTTCCAGAGGATGGGAGCAGCAATGGAAAAGGCCCTGTCCCCCTAGGTGTGGTGGTTAGTCCTGGTGCAGGGGGACAGGAGTGCGGGAGGGAGTGTACCAGAGCCAGGTTGTGGAGAGCTTTGTAAGTGATGATGAGGAGTTTGAAGTGGATATGCTGGAGGATGGCGTGCCAGTGGAGGTTATGAAGGATGGGGGTAATGTGGTCACCGATGCGGGAGTGTGTGAGAAGACAAGCAGCTGAGTTCTGGATACACTGAAGTTTCTTGAGAGTTTTGGATGATGAACCATAGAGGAGACTGTTGCAGTGGTCTAGTCTGAAAAGGGGAAGGATGGGCAGAGGCGGGCAATGTTTTTGAGATGGAAGAGGGCTATTTTGTTGATGTGTTTAATATGTTGGTCAAAGGAGAGGGTTTGATACCACGGTTACAGACAAGGGGTGAGGAGAACACAGTGGAGCCATCGATGGGGAGAGAGAAGTTATGGGTGGATTTGGTAAGAGATTTGGGACTGATGATGATGACATCTGATTTGTCACAGTTAAGTTTGAGTTTAAGTTTGCAGCCAGGATTTTATTTCAGTGATGCAGTTGGTGAGGGTAGAGTGAGTGGCAGGAGTGATGGCTTTGGTGGAGATGTGGAGCTGAATGTTATCGGCAAAGCAGTGAAACTGAAGTCCATGGTGGCGGATGATTTGCCCGAGGGGGAGAATGTACAGGACGAAGAGGAGGGGGCCGAGAACTGAACCTTGGGGAACACCTTGGCAGAAGGGAGCAGTGGGGGATTTGCGATGGTTTATGCTGATGACCTGATATCTGTCAGAGAGATAGGAATTGAGCCAGGAGAGTGCCAGCAGTGCCGGTGATCTTGAGAGGGGTTTCGAGGAAGGAGTCAAGTCAAGTAGGAGGAGTATGTTGAGTTTGCCGGCATCAGAGGAATGACCTCAGTAAACATTATCCTAATGAGTTTATGTCAGTCACTAGTTTCATGTCTCCTTCAATACAGCATGATGTTTATTTTGTAAATTACGGGTTAAAGGCATGATAAAGCAGGGTATGCTTTTGGGCATGGCTACCTTGTGAATGACAAGTGACTATCACAGTGACCTCTCAGTCAGGATGGAGGTGTAGAGATGCTTATTCTCAACAACTCCACTCTTTAGTTCAAATATTGTCACCTAGGGCACCAAAAAGACCAAGAAAGCAAAAATGCCGAACTTGAGGCTTTGAAATGGTTGTCCATAAAACAATGAGCGATGTCACAGTGGCTATGTCCACTTCTTTTATACAGTCTATGGCTCTTGTTAACCATGTCAGCTTGTAATCCTTCCATTATGACCCTCGGTCTGTCTCTGTCTGTAGATCAAGGACGGACAGGTCTGTCTGGGTTATGATCTCGGTCATGGGAACATATCCGGCTGCGTTCCCTTCTCTATCAATGATGGGAACTGGCACAAGGTAGGACAGTTCTTTCAGTCATGCTTATTCACTCATTAATTTATTTATTCATTCATTTGCTATACGATAATATGTGATTTAGATTCTGTCTTTATTTTATACTGTATTTCACACTTTCCTTGCTCTCTGCCATCCAGAACATTAGATCCCGGAGACTCATTTATCACAGGAAGTCCCAATTTTCTAGAAGAATTAGGCACTTTGTTGCACTGTTAATGAACACTAAATCTCAATTTCAAGTGACAAACGCCTGATGGCAACATTTATCTTTTCTTACATCCAGGACAACATATGATCTCTGCTGATACTGTGGAAGGACTGCACATGTCTATTTGTCTCCATGATTCCAGCTCAGTGTCTGTCCATCTCCTCCCCCCTTGTCTTTCTAACCCTCCTCTCATTCTTTCTTTTCCTCTCAGATCCGTGTGAGTCGTAACAAGCAGAGAGGTCTACTTATGGTCGATGGGCGATATAGTAAACAGATGATCAGTCCAAAGAAGGTAATTTTTTCTATTCTAACTACTTTTCTCATATAAAAATATACATACATAACTGCACATACAAGGAGTTACTTGGCAGATTAGTAAGAAGAAAATATTTCCCTTAAAGTTATACTATACAGGAATTATCAGCTGCTGTTTACAAACAGTATTGCCAGCTAAAATGAAAGTCAACCCCAGCTTCACTTTAATTTTGGAACGAGTTGTGTCCCCATGGTGATTCACCTCATGCCCAGGAACATCCCAAACAAGGCAAAATAAAAAGAAACTAAGAAAATCCAGGCAGAGGGCAGAGTCTCTGCAGATAAACACACTGCCACACACTCCTTGTTTATCATTAGTGATGATTAAGAGGGATTACTTTGTATCAGTCTATACATTGTTTTTAAGGAAAATCCTGCTTAGTATATCCTTCAGAAAAAATAAAGACAAATGATCCAGTCATCGACCTCAGATCAGTGTTAAACAGATTGTCTTTTGTTGCATTAATAATTTCTCCTCTTCTTACCAGGCTGACCTATTAGACGTGGTGGGATTGCTTTATGTTGGTGGATTACCACCAGACTACACCACCAAGAGGATAGGACCGGTAAATGAAACACACACACACACACACACGCACACACACACATGTACAAATACTAAAAGTGAATATCAGTCAACATGATTTGCAGGATTGTTGATTGATTGGTATTTTTGAATGAGTTTGTTAGACTTAAACTAAACATTGTGTCTTTTTCTCTTCCTAGATTCTCTACAGTATTAATGGATGTATCCGTATCTTAAAGATGGTGGGAGGTCCTGTGAGCACGAAGGCAGCAGCTGCAGGTAATAATATTGTATTGTGTTAAGGATTGTACATGTGTCACATGTTTTACACCTGTATCTACCCAGATTAGAATTGTCATATGCCTGTTGTTTATATTTAATATTTCTTAATGCTAGAATAGGTTTGGGATTTTGTCTCCAGTTGAGTAACCCTTCCCCTCGTCTTTGTCTAGGTCGTGCTGAGGCTGTCGTTGAAGATTTTAAATTGGACATGGCCACGCCCACCTCCAGTCACATGGTGGGAAGATGCTTTGTTGCTACTGAGACAGGCACCTATTTTGACGGAACAGGCTTCCTGAAAGCAGGTGAGATGAGAAACTGACATGTCACTTACATCATGTAAATTGTGGGTCAGTTCTAAAAATGAGGTATGAAATCTTGTCAGTCTGTCATGGGGTGAGATACTGTATGTGGTCTTAGAGGTGGGTATGTCATAAAACAGTCAAAGTATAGTATGCCATAAAAAGTCAGTAAAAAAGCCATAGTGTAGTGTGTCATAAAAAAATGTCCAAAAAAGTCATAGTATATAAGTCATAAAGTATGTTAAAACATTAAAGTCATAGTTTACCATACAAATTCATAGTATAGTATGTAATGGAAAAAGTCTGAAAAAGTGATAGAAGAGTATGCCATAAAAAAACTAGAGCACTCGGACAGCGCAGACCTCCGCCAAGCAGCTCGGATTTCCCGCCATTTTATTATTTTATCCACTTCGCTTCAACCGATCACCACCAAAATTTTATCATCTGTTCCTTGTCCCATTATCAACCTTTCCTGAAAATTTCATCAAAATCCATTCAGAACTTTTTGAGTTATTTTGCAGAAAAACAGAGAAACAGACCAACGCTGGCGAAAACATAACCTCCTTGGCGAAGGTAATCACAGAAAACATCAGAAAAAGTAAAAGAAAAAGTCATAGTACAGTATGTCATGAAAAAGTTTTTTTAAAAATGGTCATAATATAGTATGTCATAAAAGTTTAATTGTACAGTATGCCATAAAGTCATAGAAATTAGAAAAGAAGTAGTATAGTGTGTGTCATCGAAAATAAAGTCGAAAAGCTATAGTATAGTATGTCATAAAAAGGTCATAATTAAGCAGGTTCAAAAACATAAAAAGCTGATAGTATAGATAAAAAGTGGTGGCCCTCAGAAACACTTTGTGTGGCCCCTGAACATTACATGAAATCCATGCATTATATTTTAATAATCTGGAGTATGTTTCAGTACTTTCAGTAGCTTACATTTAATACACTGCTCGGCTGCTGTGTCAAACTGCAAGAATTACATTTTGTCATCCGTGCTTGTGGTGTTTGCTTAAGTTAGTAACTTCTGTGGGCAACTCGACAGGAATATAAAAGTAAGATAAAAGATATTTTGTTTTATGTGTGCCCTTGACCTGTGCAGTCTCAATCATATGATGGCTCCCTAAATTGGCACATTAAGAAGCCCTGAACTAGCAGCTATGTAACAACCACCCAATAGTGACTTATGAACCTAGAGTAGCTGTGTCTTTCTCAGGAACAAAGCACTTGTTGTTTTAGGTGATTAATGATCTCTTTGTCTCTCCAGTCGCCTCTTACAGAGTGGGTCTGGATGTGTCCATAGCATTAGAGTTCAGAACCAGCAGAACCAACGGCGTGCTTTTGGGCGTCAGTAACCAAGCCAACGATGGATTGGGACTAGAGATCGTTGAGGGCAAGGTACATAAGTTATAGGAATAGGTACTAACTAGGTACTATATAGCACAGTGTGTTAAAAAAATGCTTACAGTATCACAGAGTAATACAGGTACTTACATATATGTGAACATACATTAATGGATAGTTATAGATTGATGACTGAAAAAATAAACTAGTTTTTAATACATGCATTTTCAATTCACATTTTTCCCATCTCCCTTTCCCTCCCCCTAGCTGCTCTTCCATGTTGACAATGGAGCTGGACGAATCACAGCAGAGCACATGCCTGAGGGTGATGGCTTCTGCGACGGCCAGTGGCACTCTGTCATTGCTAGAAAACTCCGCCACAGGGTGGAGCTGGTGGTCGATGAGAAGCTGAGCCAAGCAGAGAGTCCTAACCCACGCTCCAACACATGTGACACCAACGACCCCATCTATGTCGGAGGATATCCTGGTATGACTGCCTTCACACACACAATCCTTAAAGGGACAGTTCATCCCCAAATCAAAAATGTACCTTTTACGTCTTACCTGTAGTGCTATGAATCAACCAAGATTGTTTTAATGTAATTTGCCTGCTGTCACAATGACATGAGCCTCCCATCCATGAGTAGATGCATGCTTCCTTTTGTGCGGTGATACAGTTGGAGGTACAAAGTTTGGTACAAAGAAAATAGTTCCTACATGAAACTGCTCACAACAATGTCTGTGGATTATCTTGAGTAACTAGGTCATGATTACTGGAAAGAGACATTGCTGTTGAGTTTTTTATTTTTATTTTTTTATTTTTTTTTTTTTTGGCACTTTGAGCACCACAAGCTGAGTGCCATCTAGTTCCATTATATTAGAGAGAAGGCAGACATCAATAAGGCCGATATCTCCAACTCTCAGCAACTCACACTAAAACAATCTAGACTGATAAATAGCACTATAGGTAAGACTTATAATATGTATTATTGATTTTGGTGTGAACTCTCCCTTTAAAGTAAAACATCTGTTAACTGTTATGTAATTAAAATGAAATAGATATGTTGCTATGCAGGGGAGCCTGTTGTAGAAAACACATTAAATTCACTTGTATATTTCCACACATGCAGTAATGCACTGAGCAGTGTGATGTCATTCCTTTATTTCTCCCTCAGATGGAGTCCGACAGGCAGCTCTCTCTACCAGCACTTCCTTCGGAGGTTGCATGAGGAACCTGAAGATCACCAAGGCTGCTAAGATCATGGACGTGCACTTCAACAAGGCTCTAGAGATTAAAGGAGTCCAGCCTCTCTCCTGTCCCGCTGTCGCTGCCTAATCAGTACCGGAGCTTCCACTTTGTTGTTTTCCTAATGCAGTACCTCGTCCAAATCCTGGTCTCTGAACCTGCACTGGGCACAGTGTTTATACATTAGTGTGTAAAACATGCACATCTGCTTTTGTCCAGTCGTTGAGCCAAAACGCAGATATGTGTTCCACAAGGACTCGCTTGTTTCCAGCTCAGAGAGGTGTACCATGACGCAGGTTTAACAGGGCCAGACTTTGCTTTAGCTGGTGTAACACACTCTAAAGCCTCTTTGAGCCTGAACATAAAACAAGACATTCTCAGGGCGTCTCATGACTCTTGATCGATTGTGCACCGCCTACTTTCCCCTTTGAAGAATATTTTAAAATTATAACAGTAAAAAGTAATACTGTTGATTAAGATGAGAAGAGTGTTGGCAGAAAATTCTTAATTTGTGAATTCTCAAGTTATATTTACTTTTACTACTTGATTTCTAACATGACAGCAGCACATTTTACAGCTCTGAAACTTTAACCTTTATGCAGCTGATTCCAGTGTTGTACTCAAGATATACTGACACTGTCCCATTATAAAGGATACGTGGAAATAATTTTAGCTTTTGGCCAAATCAAAGTAAAATATTTCACTGAATATTATCTGTGATAAAAATATAGACTCATTAATCTTCTAATTGGTGTGTTTTATCAGTATTATATATATGGTATATCAGTAATATACCAGCAATGTTTAACAGACTTCAGCAAATCAGGATCAAACATAGAAACACAATTTGAAACAGTAAAGGTATGATATGGTTTCATAGATTAACAACTGACAAAAGAGTGATGCTATCTTCAAAGGAGAATGTGTGAGAGACGCTTTTTCTGAACTGCCCCAGACACAGGTTAGCTGTACAGCTTAAAGTTTTACCTTACCTTACCTTACCTTAAGTTACCATGGAGATCTAGCCAGGTTAAAAAGGAGCCACCTTCATGGCACGAAAAACTCTGACTTCATGCTCAACATACCTCTCTGACCTACTCATCTTGCTTCATGGTACACCCCTCTGATTGGCTGTTCATCAGATACAGAGACATCAGGTGAACTCAGATGTGTCCTCAACCACAGAATTGGTGCACATCTCCAACAGCGACTCACTCAGAATACAAAATGTATTGAGTTATATCGTCAAATGGCTTGTAACTAGGAAAAGGAGATTATAATAATACAAGTATCGGATCAGAGTGATATATTTTTTTTGATTGCTTTTCCAGCAATTTAGTATTAATTTGTTTCAAATCTTCACTTTGAATATGGTTTTTGTGATGTACACAGTGTTGGTTTACAGGCTTCCATATTGTATCTGAGGCTCAAAGATGACACACACCTGAGTGAACTTGATGCCCCAAGTAGCTGATGAAGAGCCAACCAGGTCTCAATGTTGTCATCTTGCTAAATTAGTCAAAGAAAAACTGTTTGTGAACAGGTGAGCCCTTGTGAAACACAGTGTCTATACAACAAATGGTCAGATTCTTTCTGCCTCAATCACAAAATAAAATAACACTTTCATCCATTTTGTTTAAATTAATTTTGCTGCCAGGTGTGGTCACTGACTATAACCTCAGTGTGTAGCATATACCTGTGGTAACTTACTAAACAGCAAACACAATATCCAGAGAAAGACGCATGTAAACTTTCCTGTTTCAAGATATATAAGGTGAAGTTATCCGGCCAAAAACATTTTCTTAACCTGTAAAAGTTCCCTCTAACATTGTCGGTACGAGGCCCTCACGTTATGTTCAGTGTGCGTCAACTAATGGAGGACTGAAAGTATTTTAAAATGTGTTTCATGATTAGTCCACTAAGTTTACACAATGGAAGCTAGTATTCAGACCTGTGCTGTGGTCACAGGTGCTCACAGTATTCAAGCTAACATTATTTTTGGATATGTGTGATCATGTGAACAATAAGTCAGCGTAGTTTAACAGGAAAGTTACTCTCGACGAGGTAGAACAGGGTATGTCCAGTCCTCCAGTTATTTTAGTTTACCCTTCTTACACAAACTTCTCCGGAAAAATAATAAAAATGACAACATATATATATGTTAGCGTGAGTTTTCTACATTTGTCCTTCATAAACCTTGTTCCCTGAGAATTTGTCGACAAAGTCTGAATCATTTGTACACTTTTTTTGTTAAGGAATAATTTGTTAGTGATTACCTTCTCATCCTCAAAACAACATATGAAGTTGGACTTCTTTTCAGCCCGCTGTAAAGCAACTGATGTGGACAGTGATCTCAATACATCTAAAAATGATACACAGAAAACAAAACAGGTTTCTTATTAAATGGTTATAAAGCCACAAGAGCTTTGGTTCAAATGTCCACTATCTCGTTATCAAAGCAATTAAATGAGTCGTCTTGATTAACCCCAAACGTGTATATGAGTAGTAAAATTGTTGTACTAAATACAGTACAAATTTTGCTTTATCTACATGCTGACTTTACTGATGCTTTAATAGACACAATGTTGACCAGATGATGAGAGCAGTTTTTACTTTTTGGGGGGTGCAACATCCCTGTAACATTCCACACTTCATCAATTGATTTGATGTACAGGAAATTTTCATTCAAGCTGGAGCTTGTTGCTTTTTGATACAGTTGTGACACCAAACTGGAGGTACAAGGTTTCTGTAGGACACTAATGACGGTGTATGTTCTGCATGGTGTGGCTGAAAATTCTTCAGCAGCTGTTTCTGAAATATATTCTTGAAAGCATCACTCAGATTGTCCTGTCCTTCTTTTAAACTGCTGAATGTGATAATGTTGAACTGTATTCTTGGAAATAAAGAGAAGTCTCCTCTGAACCTGCAGCATGTGTCAGGACACGCACTCATTCATTGATACAAATGCAGAATATTTTTAAAATAAAATATTTGTCTGATTTTTCAGTATAAATAAAGAAGAAAATGATTCAGAAGACACCTGGAAAAAAATCTACTGCTGCTGTTTACTTTATCTCCACTAGGTGGTGGTACAGCACTTCACAGCTGATATGACAGAGAGCCTGCATCCACCAAATGAAAATACTCTTGAGTATAATCAGATTAGTGTCCAATGCTGCTTCAGGCTGATTAACACAGTGTCCAGTAGCTTACAGTGATTCAAGTTTTAGACCATATAATTAAAGATTTCTATATTAAATTGCTAATTAATCTGGTTAATTTAATCATTTATATGTGCTTGCCATCTTGATTTGAAATAACATTTTTTCTGTATACTTTGTCACAGTAACCAAGAGGCAAGAATAAAGACAGGGGGTCTTAAAGAGCAGTAAAAGTTGTTAAATCAATTCATTGACAATTACAGGCCTTAAAGTATTTTTTAAAAATCTAAAACACTGTTTTCTAAAGCATTAATTTTTTCAGTTCATTTTAATTTTATTTATGCAGCCCAATATCACATATTACAATTTACCCCAGAGGGCTTTACAACAAACGACATCCATCCGTCCCTGATCCCTAACAGCAAGTAAGTAGAGTATGACATTTGACATGCTACACTTTGACGTTTCCTTAACGTGCTAAACTATGACAATTTAATGACATGCTATGCTATGACTTTTTTTCATGATTTTGGACGACATACTATACTATGACTTTTTTTTTCATGATTTTGGACGACATACTATACTATGACTTTTTTTTCATGATTTTGGGCGACATACTATACTATGACATTTTTCATGACATTTGGAGGACATGCTATACTATGAGTTTTTTTTCATGATTTTGGATGACATACTATACTATGACATTTTTCCTGATTTTAGACAACATACTATGAAATTTTTTCATGATTTTGGACGACATGCTATACTATGACATTTTTATCATGATTTTGCACGACATGGTATACTATGAGTCTTTTTCATGATTTTGGACGACATACTATACTATGACATTTTTTCATGATTTTGGATGACATGCTTTTTTTTCATGATTTTGGACGACACACTATACTATGACATTTTTTCATGATTTTGGACGACATACTATACTATGACTTTTTGTCAAGACTTGTGGACGACATACTATACTATGACTTTTTGTCAAGACTTGTGGACGATATGCTATACTATGACTTTTTTTTCATGATTTTGGACGACATATTATATAGTGTAACATTTTTTCCTGATTTTGGACGACATGCTATACTTTGACTTTTTTCCATGATTTTGGACGACATGCTATACTATGACATTTTTTCATGATTTTAGACGACATACTATACTATGACTGTTTTTCATAATTTTGGAAGACATACTACTCCTCCAAGAACCGTCACCTTATCGTGGTGGAGGCGTTTGAGTGCCCTAATGACCCTAGGAGCTATGCTGTCGGGGGCATTTTGCCCCTGGTAGGGTTTTTCATGGCAGATTGGTTCTGGGCGAAGGGTCAGACGAAGAACGGTTCAAAAGACCCTTCATGATGGATACAAACAAGGACACATGTACCCGGCCTGGAGGGTTACCGGGGCCCCGCCCTGGAGCCAGGCCTGGTGTTGGGGCCCGTGGGCGAGCGCCTGGTGGTCGGGCCTTTGCCCCTGGGGTCCGGCCGGGCCCAGCCCGAACCAGCTACATGGGCTCATCCCCCTGCAGGCCCACCACCCGCAGAGGGATCCAGAAGGGTTTGGTGCAATGTGGATTGGGCAGCAGACCAAGGTGGGGGCCTTGGCGGTCCGATCCTTGGTTACAGAAGTTGGCTCTTGGGACATGGAATGTCACCTCTCTGGCGGGGAAGGAGCCAGAGCTTGTGGAAGAGGTTGAGCGCTACCGGCTAGATATAGTCGGCCTCACCTCGACACATAGTTCCGGCTCTGGAACCCTAGTCCTTGAGAGGGGTTGGACTCTCTCCTTCGCTGGAGTTGCTCCGGGTGAGAGGCGGAGGGCTGGGGTCGGCTTTCTGATAGCCCCCAGACTCCCTGCCTGTACGTTGGGGTTTACCCCGGTAGACGAAAGGGTTGCTTCCCTACGCCTTCGGGTCGGGGAACGGGTCCTGACTGTCGTTTGTGCTTATGCACCGAACAACAGTTCAGAGTACCCACCCTTTTTGGGGTCCCTGGGACGGGTGCTGGACAGTGCCCCGACAAGGGACTCCATTGTTCTGCTGGGGGACTTCAACGCTCACGCGGGCAATGACAGCGGGACCTGGAGGGACGTGACTGGGAGGAACGGCCTGCCCGATCTGAACCCGAGTGGTGTTCAGTCATTGGACTTCTGTGCGGGTCGAAGTTTGGCCATAACTAACACCATGTTCAAACATAAGGATGTCCATCGGTGCACGTGGCACCAGGACAGCCTAGGTCACAGGTCAATGATCGACTTTGTCGTCATATCATTTGACCTGCGACCATATGTTCTGGACACTCGGGTGAAGAGAGGAGCAGAGCTGTCAACTGATCACCACCTGGTGGTGATTTGGATCAGATGGTGGGGGAAGACGCTGCGCAGACCTGGCAGGCCCAAACGAACAGTGAGGGTCTGCTGGGAACGCCTGGCGGAAGAACCTGTCCAGATGATCTTCAACTCCCACCTCCGGGAGAGCTTCGACCGCGTCCCGAGGACAGAGGGGGACATTGAGTCCAAATGGGCCTTGTTCCACTCTGCCATTGTCAAGGTGGTGGTTGCGAGCTGTGGCCGCAAGGCCGCTGGGGCCAGTTGCGGTGGTAATCCCCGAACCCGCTGGTGGACAACAGAGGTGAGGGGAGCCGTCAGGCTGAAGAAGGAGGCCTACAGGGCATGGTTGGTCTGTGGGTCTCCGGAAGCAGCTGACGGGTACCGGCGGGCCAAGCAGAGCGCAGCGGCGGCAGTCGTGGAGGCAAAAACTCGAGCGTGGGAGGAGTTCGGTGAGGCCATGGAGGAAGACTATCGATCGGCTCCAAAGAGGTTCTGGCAAACCGTCCAGCGCCTCGGGGGGGGAAGGCGGCAACTTGCTCACACTGTTTACAGTGGGGGTGGGGAGCTGCTGACATCAACTGGGGACATTGTCGGGCGGTGGAAGGAATACTTTGAGGAGCTCCTCAATCCCACCAACACGTATTCCAGTGAGGAAACAGAGATGGGGGTCTCTGGGGCGGGTCGTCCGATTTCTGGGGCAGAAGTTGCTGAGGTAGTGATACAACTCCGAGGCAGCGGAGCCCCGGGGGTGGATGAGATTCGTCCTGGATATCTCAAGGCTCTGGATGTTGTAGGGCTGTCCTGGCTGACACGCCTCTGCAACATTGCGTGGACATCGGGGGCAGTGCCTCTGGAGTGGCAGACCGGGGTGGTGGTCCCCATTTTCAAGAAAGGGGACCAGAGGGTGTGTTCCAACTACAGGGGGATCACACTCCTCAGCCTACCCGGTAAGGTCTACTCCAGGGTGCTGGAGAAGAGGGTCCGGTTGATAGTTGAACCTCGGATCGAGGAGGAGCAATGTGGTTTTCATCCCGGACGTGGAACCGTGGACCAGCTCTTTACCCTCGCCAGGGTGCTGGAGGGGGCATGGGAGTTTGCCCAACCAGTCCACATGTGTTTTGTGGATTTGAAGAAGGCTTGCGACCGTGTCCCCAGGGGCATCCTGTGGGGGGTGCTCCGGGAGTATGGGGTTGGTGGCCCCTTGCTAGGGGCCATCCAGTCCCTGTACCGAAGGAGCATGAGTCTGGTTCGTGTGGCTGGCAGTAAGTCGGACCTGTTCCCAGTGAGGGTTGGACTCCTCCAGGGCTGCCCTTTATCACCAGTTCTGTTCATAACTTTTATGGACAGAATTTCTAGGCGCAGCCGAGTGGTGGAGGGTGTCAGGTTCGGTGATGGGAGGATCTCGTCCCTGCTTTTTGCGGATGACGTGGTCCTCCTAGCTCCATTGAACAGTGACCTCCAGCTCTTGCTGGGACGGTTCGCAGCCGAGTGTGAAGCGGCTGGGATGAGAATCAGCACCTCCAAGTCCGAGGCCATGGTCCTCAGCCAGAAAAGGGTGGATTGCCCACTCCAGGTCAGGGGGGAGGTCCTTCCTCAGGTGGAGGAGTTTAAGTATCTCGGGATCTTGTTCACGAGTGAGGGTAGGATGGAGCGGGAGATTAACAGGCGGATTGGGGCGGCGTCAGCAGTGATGCAGGCGCTTAACCGGTCCGTTGTGGTGAAGAGGGAGCTTAGCCAGAAAGTGAAGCTCTCAATTTACCGTTCGATCTACGTTCCAGCCCTTACCTATGGTCACGAGCTCTGGGTAGTGACCAAAAGAATGAGATCGCGAGTACAAGCGGCCGAAATGAGTTTCCTCCGCAGGGTGGCTGGGCTCAGCCTTAGGGATAGGGTGAGGAGCTCAGACATCTGGGAGGGACTCGGAGTAGAGCCGCTGCTCCTCCACATCGAGAGGAGCCAGTTGAGGTGGTTCGGGCATCTGGTAAGGATGCCTTCCGGACGCCTCCCTTAGGAGGTGTTTCGGGCATGTCCAACCGGGAGGAGACCTCGGGGCCGCCCCAGAACACGCTGGAGGGACTACATCACCCGGCTGGCCTGGGAACGCCTCAGGGTTCCCGCGGAAGAGCTGATGGAAGTGGCTGGGGAGAGGACTGTCTGGGCTTCTTTGCTGAGGCTGCTGCCCCCGCGACCCGGACCCGGATAAGCGGAGGATGACGAGTATGACTAGTACGAGTACGGAAGACATACTATACTATACTATGTCTTCTTTTCATGATTTTGGACAACATGCTACACTAGGACTTCATTTCATGGTTTTGGACGACATACTATACTATGACATTTTTTCATGATTTTGGATGACATGCTATACCATGACATTTTTTCATGATTTTGGACGACATACTATACAATTACTGCTTTTCATGGTTTTGGACGACATACTATACTATGACATTTTTTTTCATGATTTTGGACGACACACTATACTATGACATTTTTTTATGGTTTTGGATGACATACTATATCATGACTTATTTTCATGATTTTGGACGACATACTATACGATTACTGCTTTTCATGGTTTTGGACGACATACTATACTATGACTTTTTTTTCATGATTTTGGACAAGATACTTTACTATGACTTTTTTTAATGATTTTGGACGACATACTATACCATGACATTTTTTCACGATTTTGGATGACATACTATACTATGACATTTTTTTCATGATTTTGGACAAGATACTTTACTATGACTTTTTTAAATGATTTTGGACGACATACTATACCATGACATTTTTTCATGATTTTGGACAAGATACTTTACTATGACTTTTTTTAATGATTTTGGACGACATACTATACCATGACATTTTTTCATGATTTTGGATGACATACTATACTATGACTTATTTTCATGATTTTGAACGACATACTATACTATGACTTTTTTTTACATGATTTTAGACGAGATACTTTACTATAACTTTTTTTAATGATTTTGGACGACATACTATACTATGACTTATTTTCATGATTTTGAACGACATACTATACTATGACTTTTTTTACATGATTTTGGACAAGATACTTTACTATGACTTTTTTTAATGATTTTGGACGACATACTATACTATGACTTATTTTCATGATTTTGAACGACATACTATACTATGACTTTTTTTTACATGATTTTAGACGAGATACTTTACTATAACTTTTTTTTTCTATGATTTTGGACGACATAATATACTATGCCTGTTTTTCATGACATTTGGAGGACATGCAATACTATGACATTTTTCCATGATTTTGGACAACATACTATACTATGACATTTTTTTCATGATTTTGGACGACACACTATACTATGACATTTTTTTATGGTTTTGGATGACATACTATACTATGACTTATTTTCATGATTTTGAACGACATACTATACTATGACTTTTTTTACATGATTTTGGACAAGATACTTTACTATGACTTTTTTTTTAATGATTTTGGACGACATACTATACTATGACATTTTTTCATGATTTTGGATGACATACTATACTATGACTTATTTTCATGATTTTGAACGACATACTATACTATGACTTTTTTTACATGATTTTGGACAAGATACTTTACTATGACTTTTTTTAATGATTTTGGACGACATACTATACCATGACATTTTTTCATGATTTTGGATGACATACTATACTATGACTTATTTTCATGATTTTGAACGACATACTATACTATGACTTTTTTTTTTACATGATTTTAGACGAGATACTTTACTATGACTTTTTTTTTCTATGATTTTGGACGACATAATATACTATGCCTGTTTTTCATGACATTTGGAGGACATACTATACTATGACTTATTTTCATGATTTTGAACGACATACTATACTATGACTTTTTTTTTCATGATTTTGGACAAGATACTTTACTATGACTTTTTTTTAATGATTTTGGACGACATACTATACTATGACATTTTTCATGATTTTGGACGACATGCTATACTATGACATTTTTTCATGATTTTGGACGATATGCTATACTATGACTTTTTTTCATGATTTTGGACAACATACTATGACATTTTTTCATGATTTTAGACAACATACTATACTATGACATTTTTTCATGATTTTGGACGATATGCTATACTATGACTTTTTTTCATGATTTTGGACAACATACTATACTATGACTTTTTGTCAAGACTTGTGGACGATATGCTATACTATGACTTTTTTTCATGATTTTGGACGACATATTATATAGTGTAACATTTTTTCCTGATTTTGGACGACATGCTATACTTTGACTTTTTTCCATGATTTTCGACGACATGCTATACTATGACATTTTAATGATTTTGGACGAAATACTATACTATGACTTTTTTTCCTGATTTTGGATGACATGCTATACTATGACTTTTTTCGTGGTTTTGGACAACATACTATATGATGACTTTTTTCATGGTTTTGGACAACATACTATGACATTTTTTCATGATTTTAGACGACATACTATACTCTGACTTTTTTTCATGATTTTGGACGACATACTATACTATGACATTTTTTCATGACTTTGGACGACATGCTATACTATGAGTTCTTTTCATGATTTTGGACTACATGCTGTACCATGACATATTTTCATGATTTTGGACGATATACTATACTATGTCAATTTCATGGTCCAATTTATGACTTTTTTTGACATGCTATATTGTGAAATTTATGACATGCTATACTATGACATTATTTTGACATGCTAAAGTATGACAATTTTATGACATACTTTCCTTTTGTTTTTTTTAAAGTGCTACACTACGATTTTTTTTAATATCATATACGATCACATTTTTTGACGTTATACTATTACATTTTTTGATATCCTATTCTATGATGTTTTTATGACATGCTATACTGTGACTTTTTAAGACATACAATAGTGTAGCAACAACTATTTTTATGGTATTTTCTATTAATTTTTTCATGATATACCGCCTATGACATTCAATACTGATTGTTTTGCAGTTTATAGTAAAACACAATGGTTTCATTCTTGAAAACATGGGGACTTTACAATTGCGTTTAGACAAATTAATTTTCAATAAAACTGTTTTAACTCATGTTCAAGATATTTCTATTAGAACTGTCATTTTAACTTTGCTTAATAGTACATTTATTTTAATCAATATACCATCATAATATAAATATGCTATTACTATACTTCATCCCCTTCACCTCCAGTTTTCATCACAAGCAGTCTTCTTTGCTTGCCTTCCAGTGAGCCCATCAGAAGTCATATATCCCATCTATCAAGAAATTATAACCCTAACCCTACTCACCTGTCCACCACCACTGTCCCAACTCCATTGGGAGGCTAATCATGTAAAACCCATAGCATCACTACCCCTTTACAATATGACATCACAAAGGGATCTAATCACCGATGACTCATTTTCTTCAACTGTTCTATTGTGCAGTTTGCAAATAAATTAATTTTATTAGTCTTTATGCTTTTCGTTCAATTAAGTCTCTCCCAATTGAAATGACGAGCTAAGGCTGTGTAGTTGTGGTATCTTACAAACAGTGTGTAGTAAATGTAATTAAAAGTGTGTCACTGATGTAACCAGTTAGAACTCAAAGTGATGATGAGGTCTTTAAAACTGCTTATAAAGATATTAAATTTTAACTTCAGGATTCCTGCATAAATCCTGTAAAATTAAGACAGACATTTCCCAGCACTGACATTCTTGACCCACTAGAGGGTGGTATGTGACCACAAAAAGAAAAGATGTACTCATTAGATGGAACTGCATTTACAGTTAAAAAGCTGATGTTTAGCTCCATTACCTCAGGCTTTGTCTGGAAACTGACATTTCCTCATTTCATGTGATGTATAGGTGAATTTCTCTGCAGATTATGGAGGAATCAAATCGACACAATGATGAAATAACAGGCAAAATCCTCTCACTTTATTGTGCATTCCTCTTTTATTATCATGGTCCTCTTTACATACGGTGAAGAATGGTTAGAGGTCAGCCCACTAAAATCTTGTTGTGGCCGCCTGAAGTGGAATGTTCAGAAGATAGAATAAAGCCTAATATTATATCAACCCACTCATATAAAGTCGAACACCTCTCCTTACCTTTTAGTGACGACAACATTACACCTCTATCTGTTCAGTGCGGTTGTTACAAGGGTTTGGAGAAGTGCTTGTTAGAAACAGACAGTGGCAGTGATAATCTGTGATTGTTTTCTAAGATCATGGGAGATAATCTGACAAATAGATAGAGAACAGAATAGTTTGCCAGTACTGTGACATGACAATAACAAAAAAAAAAAACCCTTCCTTTTTACCTGCTTTATTGTACCAGAGCAGGTTAAGGTGTGTACAGGTGAAATTGCCATCTGTAGTTTTAATAAGCATAAAAACACAGGCATTAGTTTGGATGTAAATGCACAGTGTAACCAGTTAAACCATGACTGTACACACAGAGGTCGTTAATCTTGTGTCATCCCACATCAGCAGATTGATCAAAAAGCTCATTAACTAAAAAGTCAGTGTACTAATCCACCTGTGCCACCGTTAAAGCAGGACGTCTGACCGCCATCAGTGTGGAGATTGAGCACAAGTTCACCTCAAGAGTGCAGATGTTTACTCCTCATCCCTCTTTCCCTTTATATCATCCTAGTGAATGACATGAGATAAAACAGCTAGCTACAGCATTAATCTAAGTCTCGTTTGCATTCAAGCATTCCATGTTTATATCACTGAAAGTAAAGCGATAGCGTCCTCAGCTACCATATTAACATGAGTGTAGATAGTAGAGAAAAACGAGAGAGAAACAACAAAGCCTGGCGTGGGGCAGGATTTTGAGTAGAAACCTCCTAAGAAGAGTAGCGTTGTTTATCCTCTACACTGTGACAGCACTGTCCTGGTGTCAGGTCTGGTGACTTATTGCATGCTGTCAGTCCGCTTGAACTGATCTGAGGTGAGTTTCAAATGTGGTGGTGGTCCAGTCCGGCGGTCTGGGCTCGTTTGACGCCCTCACCCGCCTCTCACAGCCACACCCAAACACCCCAGAGTCCTTATCCTCCTGCTCCCTGGGAGTAAGCAGCTCTTCTGGGCATGGTTCTTCCTACTCTTCATCCGGGCCTTGTCAGGACGACTGCATGAGGCCTGTCAGTCGCTTGCCTGTCAGTGACTTGCCCTGGTAGGAAGAAGAGAGATGGGGGAGGGGAGGGTGACAGCCATCAAAATGCCATCAAGGTAAAAGCTTTCCACAGGACTCAAAAAGAGCAGAGTGGGAGGAGAAGTGAACAAAAAGTAAGGCAGCAAAATATGTATGGAAGCTCAAAGTAGTGATGGATGGTTAGCAGACAACAAATGATTGTCAGTAAATGAATGACGCAACTAGGAAATAGCACTGTGGACTACAAGCTAGGTAGATTAGATTAAAAAGACAGTTCACCCAAAGAAGAAAACTATATATTAACGAATATAATCAGAAAATACAGAACTACACCTGTCAACCGTGTAACTATGCAGAAGGAAGCGTGCATCTACTCAAAACTGCTGGCTCACCTCCAGCCACTGAGCTAGCTAACATTACAGCTCAGCCAGAGAGGAGGCCTCTTGATCATAAGTGGATGCACGCCTCTTTCTGCACTGTGTTACAGTGTGTTCACACCGAGCGCGAGGCAAATTTTTTGAGCGATAAGATTACACACAAAGTCAATGTAAAGACGCGAATAGACGCGAATTTGTGCCGGCGGCGCGAATGAATTGAATGGAGCAAACACGTGAAATTTGCGTCATTCGCCTCTTCGCGCAAGTTCGTCAAGGTCGTCACCAACGTCACTGACGTGCTGCTGCTGTTGTAGTAAACAACATTCATTCAGGCAACATGTGACTTGCAGGATACAGTGAACATTTATTGATTTTCACACGCCAAAAACTCACCGGAGACAGATGGATATTTATTTCGGTGCTAATATTCAATGCAGACTCCACTTCACCGATGGCGACTGGGATGCTCGCCCTCACTGCAGGTGTCTGATTACTTACTTGTCTGATTTTCTAGCGGTGTGAACACACTGTTACTCGCGTGAATGACGCGAGTAAAAACAAATACTCCAGCGGTCAAACTCGCGCGAGTAGAGCGAGGCGAATATTTTACTCGCGCCCGGTGTGAACACACTGTTACAGTTGGCAGGTGTAGTTCAATACAAAGAAAATAGTTCCTACATGAAACTGCTCACAACAAGGTCTGTGGATTATCTTCAGTAACCAGGTCATGATTTCTGGATTGCTGTTGAGTTTTTCAAATGTACTTTTTGGGGGATTTAAGCACCACAAGCTGAGTGCCATCTAGTTCCATTATATTGGAGAGAAGACAGACACCTCTACAGCTGATATCTCCAACACTCTGCAGCTCACACCAAAACAATCTAGATTGATAAATAGCACTACAGATAAAAGGAACAATATCTATTTTTGATTTAGGGGTGAGCTGTCCCTTTAAATCCAGTGATATTACAACTTTAATCTGTCATGCTCATAGTGCCTCTATGGAGAGATGCATTATTTGGTTTGTTATGATTGCAGTTCTGTATACACCAAAGACTCCAGCTGCTGGTTTGAAAGAGATAATATCTATCACTGTTTCATAAACCCAAACAAACACAGACAGCAAACAAGACTCACAAAGAGGCTACATGAGTAACGCCAATAGCAAAGAGCACAGGAATGGCTTAGACCTCTTCTTTAGCTTGAATTTTACATCCAAAAACCTCCTTTTACACATTTAATTTTGCATCTCCTCTTCTTAATTCATGGTTGGGGGGGTGGGTTGTAATAACTGATTCAGTTTTGCTCCTGAAAATGGAGTCCCTGTAATATTTTTTTCTTTTTATTTTTTGCTGGGATATGATGCAGCAGTGGCGTGTGGCAAAACTCTTGCTGTGCTGTAATAAATGCAGTTAAAGAGTTAAAAGCAGAGGCAGCGGGACACTCACCACACTGCGAGTGAACTTCTCCAGGGAGGTGCGTCGCCCCTGCTCTGTTTCAGGCTGCAGAATTAAAACAACAACAAAAAAGGAAAAGGGAAGAGCTTCAACATTTCAGTGTTCAAAGCTAATATATCTGCATGCATCTCACACACTTTAACACATTTGTTCACATTAAAGGACCAGTTCACTAAAATCACAGATTGCAATCATAAATTTATATTCTTAAGTAGTTATTAGAACTTGTAAATGCAATTTAATTCATGCAGAAATGTGTGAATGCTGTGCAGCGTTTAGTGTGTTAACATATCCAGTGGCACTCTCTCAGCACCTCTAACTCTAAGCACCTTCCATGCCTCACAGCTAGATACCACTAAGTATGGTAAGTGAGAATTACTCTTTTCAGTTTGGGTGAATCAACACTTTAGGAAATCTCATGACGCCCCTTTATAAAGCAACCTTGGTAAGGAAACCTCAGTTCATGCATTGGCAACGCTATGTACAAAAATGGCACATAAAAACTACACTATGTCATACAAAATGTAATAAAAATGATCAATCACTGTTGGATTTGCAAAAGGAGCAGGGTGTGAATAAAAGACCTTGGCTGAATGGTCTGAGTGGCCAAGAGGAGGTATAGGGATGAAGGGAGAGAGTTGGATATGTATGGAGAGGTACAAGCATGTAGGGATATTTAAAGTATGCTGATTATATGTATATACTTTTATTTCAGGTTTTGAATCCAGGACTTTTACTTAGAAGTGTTTTCACAGTGTAGTACTGGCACTTTCACGTAAGTACTTCTTCTATCGCTGGTGAGTCATAGTTTATACATAATGTGCACACAGGAACTGACCTGTGCAATGATGACAAACAGACACACACTTACTTTCTTCCTCGCCATCAGCAGGTCCTGGTACACGTTGGAACGCAGGAAGCGTGTATAGCTGTCACTTTTCATCAGCTTATAAATGTGGTCCTGGAGGCAGAGAGTAAGAGGCAGAAAGAGAAGGAGAGAGGTGACACATGGGTCTAAATATTTGCCTGGACTTGTATATAAATGGCTCCGTGCTAATGATGTACAAAACTTGCAAATTCAGGTTGAACTAAACGAGGCAGTCACTGAGGGAGAAAAATTGAATATTGAGTTGAATATTAGCATACTAATATTAGCAACATACACATGATTGCGAAGCCACAGTTGTGAGCCTTTGGCCCCTGTTAACAGAAAGCTAAACTATTAGCAACTTGCTGACAGGAGAAATCTTTTTTTTTTTTCTAACTCTTCCCTTTTAAGCGTGTAACAGGAGAACGCATTTGACAGACACCACCCAACCCTCAGCACTTCTCTCCACCAACCTTATCTATCTCCCAGCGAGGCGTATTCTCCAGAAATCACTCCACAATATAAACCCATTAGCTGATATTGGTGAAGCGTGTAAGAAAGACAAATGAGGCAGACAACAGTATGTGATAGAGCTTCTGAAGAGGCAGCACTGACACTGATCACCTGATGAGATATACATTAAAAGGGTGATATACCCATTCTGAACTGCACATAGAGTAGTTCCCTGCAGTGTGAGAGGAGGTGGAAGATCTGAGCTTTGTTGTTACTGTATACTCCCTTCTATACTCTGACCTCAATGAGAGGGTATGCCTATAGGAGGCTACAGTATCTGTGAGCAGCTGAGACAACCTATTCCACAGAAAATGACTGGTAGATATAAAGTAATGTGTGAATGTACAGGAAGAAGGTGTGCTTGGACTGGAATGATGACACAGACGTGCCAGGATGACAATACATATCAATGTTTTCACTTTGCATCCATAGTATTAGATCATCAACATATTGGGCAAGAACTAGACCGGCAGGAAATATGAATTTTGAGTTTTTGTACAGATTAAACAAACCAGGGATTACATGTTGGTTAATGACCTTTAAAGGTGTTGGTAGGTGGATGTGTAACCTTCAGATGGAGCCAGGCCAGCTGTTTCCCCCTGTTTCCAGTCTTAAAGCTAGGCGAAGCTAACAGGCTGCTGACTATGTAAAGGCGAATGTATAGTAGTAACAGTATGATGTTTTTTGGTGGGCGGGGCTTAGTTGGAGTAGCTAGCTTAGTTTAGCTAGTGCTAGCTAGCAAGTTCTGTTGGCTTGTTTTCAACAATGGAGGAAGATGATGCCAGAGGTGTGTTCAGAAATACTCATTCCAAGTGCCGGAGCGCGCTTTGGCACAAACTGGACCACTCGTAAATTCGGAGCGCTGTCTGAATGTACCGTCCAGAGCACCGTACTCTCAGAGTGCGCAATATTAACACTCTGTCTTTGACCAACAGGGCTCTCATTTTAGTGTAGAGCATCAGAATTAATCTACAAATGCACCATGCCAGGTCACTCACTCTCCGGGACCGTGAGTGTAACTTGAGTAAGTAAACACTGACCAACGAGACCAAACTGGCCGACCCGTATGCTCTCACTCAGTGGATGGATGATCTGCTGTCTTTTGTTGAAGACCAGTTGTTCAGTGCTGTTTCATGGTATCAGATGGAGAGTTTGTTGGATGGAGATATTAATGATGATAATAGAAGGTGAGGACAGTTACATGCCTTGTAAATATGATGGCCATCTGGTCATTATGTTATAAAGGATGAGATGTAAACTGAGATGAAAGGATGTAACCTCCTTCTCTCTGTTGTATTCAACTTCTGTGCCATCTCTTTTTACCTTTTGAACTATAAACTTAGTGTGATCAGGGAGCAATAAGTGTGCAGAGTCCCTCCTTTAGCAAAGCAAACCCTACTTCCTGTGGAGACACAGGTCCTTTAATGTTCTTTTATCCATCTGTTTGTTTGCTACATCACGTTGGGTGAATGGCATCAGCGCCTGCAGCCAAAACAAACTGAACAATGTGATCAGGAAGGTCAGCTCTGTTCTGGGAACTACCCTGAGGCCATTAGAGGTGGTGGTGGAGAAGAAGACAACGCACAAACTGTTGCATCATGAAAAAATACCTTTTAACGACCTCTTGGTCGAACAGAGGAGCGCTTTCAGTGAGAGACTGATCCAGCTTCACAGTGACAAGGATTTCTTCTGTCAGCTGCAAACTCCCTGTTCAGCCAGTCCCCTCTGAGTCAAAACTTCCACTGAATGGACCAAAGGCATTTGCACAACAAATCCGTATTTTTTTGTCTGAAATTTTTGCGCACCAATTCCAACAAATTCAATTCATTTTTTCCTATCCTTAAAAATTGTTTACAGAAGCCCTTAGAGGGAAGGTGAAGATCGGACAGGACAGATGACCACTAGGTAGGGTTGGGTGGATTGATCCTAAAATATTGATACTCTCAATACTATGATTTCATTTTGAAGATCAATCCTAGCGCCAATAGGATTGATAAGGGATCAGTTTCTCTCCTCTACGTTGTACCTATTTGTATTTCAAGAGTAATATTGTCTGTGCAAACAACATTGCGTGCATGTACTCTTTCCTTCTATACTGTTTTCTGTTGTCTGCACTCAAACAACTTACTCCAGACCCAGCATCGTTTTCTAAGTTGCATTTTCACTGGATGTTGACAGTAGGAGGAGGAGGGTAGGTCCACCTCCTAGCCATCCTGTTTACTACTGGGGACTGACGCTGACCCTCAGTTGTACTATGAATGGAATCATGTGTGCATCCGTGCGACAGTAGCTGTCTGCGTACGTTCAGTATGGAAATTATGTCTGAGCCTGACTAGTTTATTCAGACACATAATAGCAGTGATGGATGAATGAGAGAAAGAACTTGGAGCTGCAACCAAAACAAGGGAGGAGGAAAGAAATGCCTTAGCATCCAGACCTCTGACACAGAGACAGAGTTCACTGGCAGAGTCTGTTCAGAGAGGCTCAGACGAGGAATATCCAGGTAACAGTAATAATCAGTGTAAGTAAATAATCAATGACCTCAGTTGTAGACCTAAGCGCAGCATTTGATATGATTGGCCATGACATCTTAATCAATTGTCTTGAAAGGTGGTTGGTCTTTCTGACTGTGTGTTAAACTGGTGCGATCATGTGTCTGAGAAACATGACCTCTGTTTTGGAGATGCATAAAGGAGCTGCCTTGGTCCATGCTGAAGCCATAAACTCCATTACTACCTGTCTTCTAGCAATAAATGAGCAATAATTTCTGAAAGTTAAATGAAGGCAAAACTGAAATCCTGCTTGTTGGCCTGAAAACAAAAAGAGAAATGCTGCATAATAATCTGGGGAATTTAACTCCCTGGATTAAATACGAGGTGACATGTCTTGGTGTGATCCTTGATTCAGATCCAAGCTTCAAGTCCCACATTAACAAGCTGACAAAAACATAAGTTTTCCACCTCAGAAACATCGCCAAGGTACGACCATTTCTAAATAATAAAAAGATGCAGAGAAACTGATTCATGCCTTTAATTCAAGACGACTTGACTACTATAACCAATTTTAACCAGAACCAAGAGGAGAGAGCACATCAGGCCGGTCAGAGCTGTTCTGCACTGACTTCCTGTTACATTTAAAATTGATTTTCAGGTCCTCCTCCTTGTATACAAAGCTCTACGTGGACTGGGACCAAGCTACATTGCTAACTCCCATTGGTAACTATTTGCCTCCTGCGATCATCTGCTGCTGGTTTATTGGAGGCTCACAGGAACAGCCCGAGGAAGATCGGGGATGCAGCCTTTGTCAATTACTGCCCAAAGCTATGAACACACAGATATCAGGGCAGCTAGCTCGCTAAATATTTTTTTACAAGAAAGCTAAAAATGTATTTGTTCACTTTAGCCCAAAACTCTTTTTACTCTTTTACTTTCCATTTATGCTTGACACTGCTGCAACTCTTTTAAAATCTTACCTGATCTTATCCCAGTAGCCTTGTAAAATTAATATTTTAGTCAAAATGAATATTCGGTATTGGTTAAAATGTTATGGGTTCAGACAGTAGTTGATCATCATTAGCTGGTACTTAAGTAAATTACCCTACATAGGCTTAAAAAATTGTCACTTTTAATAATAAAAAGTATCGTATTAGTATCAATATTGATGATTTTTGCCCTGTGTTACTCTGTATCAGACTGAAAACAAATTTGGTGGTATCGCCCTACCAGTACTACCATATCCACACGTGTACAGTAGAATGTACCCCACTTATTTGAGTTATTGCTGATAAGTGTTGTATATCATATATTAGTATTGTATAGTTGTTGGGATTTTTTTTGCTGCCGTACCAAAATAAATAAATAAAATCTCTGTCCAAGGTTAACAAAGCACTCTATCTATCTTTAGCCAGTCCTCTCTGTACATTGAAAGGCAGCAGGTGTATTATTTGTGTATTATTTAATTTCAGTGCAGACAGACGGGTTAACCTTTAAGCTGACAGGTGGGAATAAATGGAGGTTTGGCTTTTGCATCACCAAAAGAAAAAAAGGGACTCTGCATTGCATATTAAGTATATTGATTATTTTCTGGCTCTCTCTTTTAAATGTAATTTAAAAATGGCAGTTAAGGGTATTATTTACGCGTGTGGGTGAGCAAGTTAATGAGGTCTTAAAGGGATTTTAGTCACTTTGTCCTTGATTTTACTGTGAAGTGTTTCATTAAAATGTTAAAACCAGAGTCCCTGTGGGTGCACAGCAAAATGAGGAATACTTCAATATTATTGTTATTGCACTACAGAGGAGACCTGTGAAATGAGAATGTGTGACTGCTTTGATGACTGATCTCCAAATCTAGCTTTATTAACTTGTTAGAAAGGATGGGATAAATTTACCAGAACTCACTGTACTCACTGCATAACTATTCTTTCCCCCTGTATCTTGTCCTTACTCACCTGTGCGTCCTCATAGCTGTATCGTCCAGGGTCTTTCAGGTTCTGGCTTGTGCGTTCATAGCTGTGGGAGTCCAGGTTGATAGAGCTGGGCGCTCCCTCCGCCAGGAACTCTGCCCAAATGTCCTGCGCCCTCTGTGCCACTTCCTGCTGGGGCATCCTCTTCAGGTCCTGCACCGCCAACCAGAACCTGGAATACAGATAAAATTCACCTCAGATAAGCACTTGACTCAAAGGTATGCTGTGCAGGATTGTCATTTGCTGTTTTTAACATGCTCGCCAGCCAAGTGAAAGTAAAAGCCAACCCCAGATTTACTCGTTTCACATTTACTTAGTTTTTCACTAAATTTACATTTTATCAGGAGCTGTGTCTCTTGGATATGTGCTGCTTATGGTCTGGCAACTGGTTGCTACCTTTTTATAAAGCCCCAACCTCATCTTAGTGCTGTGGGGGGACACGCCCATGAGCATCCCAAACACAGAAAATAACAAGGAAATAAGAAAATACAGGTAAAGTCTCTGCAGGAAAATATCCTGCATATTATATCTTTAAACAACCTGATCTGCATACAAAACAATGTGTAGAATTGATTTCTCAGTGGTAACTTTTCTGTGAGGGAAAAGCTCTTTCAAACAACAGAAAAAGGTTCTTAGTTTCAGACTGAGTAAAAGACATTTTTTTCTGAAGAATTATCCACAAATCTGAGAGTAAGGTGGGCCATTTCAATTGTTTCTGCTGAAAATAGTCTTTCCTTAAGAGCTCCCAGAAAGCGAGTGTGAATTTCTTGGCACATGTGAAATTGTGAAACAGACAGCTGCCAAGCAGCATATCCCAGGGCTGAGAAATGAAGCCAACACTCAAGTGCCAAAAAGTGCAGTTCTTTGAACGGCCACTCGAGGCTAGCTCCAGAGACTCCCATGTAAAAAATTCCAATCTTTACAGCAGAAGTACACGTTTACAGCTTGGTGCAAAAAATGGTTTTGGTCTCTATTGATAATTTCTCTGTTCAAGACACTGGATGTGGGATGGATTTTTATACAACTCAACTGTTACATTTTATTAAGACTGGGATTTAAAAGAATGTGTGAATTTCTGGCACAGAGCTTTTATTTTGAAGTGCCATTTCCTGCTGTCGAGTGAGTGGCTAACAGACAGCTACTTGACAGAGACAGCAAACCAGCTCGACAACATGGCCATATGCAAGTATGACGCTGAATGTATTAAACTGTGTGGACCTTAAACTAATGACTAAGAAGAAATCTGGACCCTCTCACTGGACCAGTTGGGAACCACTGGTTTAGATGGTCATCAAAGGATATGTAAACAAGATGCATATAATGTAGTTTAAGAGCTGTTTAGTATATTAGAGATAAGCCAGTACAATGAATAGGAAAGCTTTTAAGCAGAAGGCAGAAACCCTCTCAAGATGGAGCGGTGATATGATTTCCTAAGTGAGGATATTATATTGATGTATTTTAGTCTGTAATCCCTGGCGAACTGTCTTTGTGCTTTGGATTTGTACTGTACTGTGTTGTGTTTGTGTGGTGTGTGTGTATTTGCTCTTTGTCGTGTAATTAAATTGTAAAAACACAAAAACAAAGAGCGATGCTTTTTTCATGAAAACTCAGAATTCTGAGATAACAATCTTGTTAATTAGGACAAACAGAGCAAATATTATTTCTCAAGAGAATGCATTACCCCTCCAGAGTAGGCAGAGAGAGCTCTGAGAGCCTGAAACTGTATCGGGCGGTATAAAAACAGTTAACTCTTAAAGACATGAAGTGTGAAACCCGTGAAAAAAGGAGCTCCAATATAGCCCCTTTTTACATTTGAAGGCCTTAATTTTAGAGAACTGACAACACTGGTAAATACCAGTATAACACAGCAGATTCAGACAATACACTGGGTTTTTTGCCTCTTCCTGCACTTTATATTATTTGTTATTGTTGTCATTCTGTGTAGTGGTGTAGTGGTTGATGATGAGGTGGCTGTACTGTCAGGGACATGGATGGTTACCAAGGAGGAAGTGGGTAAACCCTCCTAACAGTCCAGTGGCTTTTTTTCAAACAAGGTATTTTTATTGGTAATTCAATAAAGATATACAGAGTATTAACAAACACAGAACCCCACGCACCCATCAACCCAGGAACAGACAGAGGAAGCCAGACCAGTCAAAGGAAATCTAATAGACAAGAAAGAAAGAAAATATATAAACAAATAAATAAAAAAGAATTTTAAAAAATGTCCTGGTTCGAAGCCAGGACGGAGCCCTTCTCTCCCTGTGTCAGCGTGGGTTTTCTCCGGGTACTCCGGCTTCCTCCCACAGTCCAAAGACATGCAGGTTAATTGGTGACTCTAAATTGTCCGTAGGTGTGAATGTGAGTGTGAATGGTTGTCTGTCTCTATGTGTCAGCCCTGCGATAGTCTGGCGAGCTGTCCAGGGTGTACCCTGCCTCTTGCCCAATGTCAGCTGGGATAGGCTCCAGCCCCCCACGACTCTCAACAAGAAAAGCGGCTACAGAAATGAATGAATTAATGAATAAATAAAAATCAAAAAAAGGGAAAAATGATGACAAATGAATTAACTTAACCAAACTCTTATTTAAAAAATTTCAGATTCCGTAATTACCACATGATTATTATTATTATTATTATTATTATTATTATTATTATTATTTTATTTTTAAATGTATTTATACATTTTTTTGTATTTTATTTTTTAATTTTGTATTTATGATTAGTGTGTATTTATTTTTATTAATGTGTTTTTTAGCTGGCATATTCTTCTAATTCTTACTTATTTATTAACTTTTTTTTGACAGCTCCAAAATTGTTTTCTATTCTGAGTTTTTATCTGGCCTCTGGGTTATTGTTTTTATTGTGTGAAACACTTTGTGTTGCATTCTTTTTGTATGACAAGTGCTATATAAATTAAGTTTGACTGAGTTAAAACAACAGATTTTCTCCAGTTATAAATGATACATAATGATCCAGTGCCCATATGTTGGAGGTAAAGAAGCCTTCTATTTACACAGGATGAGCCTTCTGGCCAGAAGTGAGCAGAAAGAAACAATGTCTGCTTGGGCTATACTGAAGTTAACATATAGAGAAGTTACTCCAAATACTGCCATGGACATAGATGGGGCGACCAAATGTCTAAAAATTACTGAAAAAGTTTTAAATATTAAATCCCATGACATGACCAGAACATGTGACATAAAGTGGCTGAAGACTGTTCACACCTGTCGCATGTAGGATCAATATCACTGCTATAGCCTACCAAGCTCTGGACCAGTTGAGTCGATGTACAATCTTATATTAAATAACGATGTGTCTCAGACAAACAGAATATGAATACATTTTTTGAATAGCTTTATGTCACACCTTGTGCAATATCTGCTCTCCAATATTAACATAAAAGAGTCCAAAGCTGAAAGATTATGAGTTATTTGTAGATTTGACTTATGGACTGTTTTTTATCTATGTTTCATTCATGAACAGAATCTGAGAGGGATGGGTAAGTCCAGTGGATATACCTCAACTACACCACTGAGTCTGTGTATTTTAAATACCACAATAGACAGATATGCAGGGAAGCAGGACGTGAACTGTGTTAAACACCAGAGGCAGCAGAGAGCCACATGCTGACTGCCTCCAATATTACTTTGTATCTATATTGATCTGAGGACTGCTTCAGAGATATAATAATATACTGTAGAGAGAAACACTCTGGGGTATGCTCCTCTCTATCTCCTTCTCACTCACTGTCACTCTCCCCCTCAGTAGCGCTCCTCCAAAAGCTCCTTCATAAAGGCAAAACCAATTAAATGTCCAGAGAAGAGGAATAAGAGAGAAGGGGAGGGAGAGAGGCGAGGAGGCTGGTGGGATAGCCAAGAGGTGAGTGGTGATAAGGGGTGCGTGCGCCGACTCTCTCCTGCTCGTGTGTGTGTGTATGTGTTATCGCCTCTCCTCTCCTGTGTAGCTCACAGGTATCAGCAACCTCCCCGCTATCTCTCACAGTTCGCTCCCAGACTGTGATTCCTAACAGGTCTCTCCTTCTTTCTCTCTGGCTTTTTAAGACGCTCACTCGTCCTCATCTCACACATTCGCATCACAGACACACTCGCTTATTGCTGCTCCGCTGCATAAAGGCCTGAACACGATGTGAGTGCATGAATCTGTGTGTGGAAATGAAGGATGAATTTAATATTTGTACTGTGAATCAATAGGAGACAATCCTGTGAAATCAACAACCCCAGTGAGACACACTTTCACATTAGTGCACACACACTTAGAGAGACTGGTCATCTCTACCAGCTGCAAGGTGCTTCCCCTTGATCAATGTTACATGAGGTACAAGCCCTGCCATTTGCTACGTGTGTGCTAGGTTTTGGTGCTGGGGGGCCTGGATGTGTATGCGTGTGTGTGAGTTTGTGTTGTTTGGGGGGGGTTATCTCATACTGAGGAGCAGCGTTTGATTTTTAACTGTAACATAAGGAGGAGGACGGTCAGAGGATGAACAGAAGGATGACGACAGGTCCAAATGTCACTATCATAACAAACCCCAATGCAGTTTTTCAAAATGACTACCCAGATGTACGCCACTAGCAGCAGCTAGCTTTAAGGATATTAGTGGGAATATCAGCAGATCAGTGCTTTGTGCTTCATTAACTACAAGATCAAGAGGTAATTATTTTGTTATCATGAGAGAAAAAGCTTTGTTATCTGGAGATAATGAAATAATCAAGCTGTTATCATGAGAAACAAAAGGTCATTTCCTCTTGTTCCTTTTAATGTTTATCAGAGATCAGGAGTGCCATGTCAGTGTGCATGGATGGCGTCTTGACAACTGTACCAGCTGATTCAAGCTGGAAATGTCAGATGTCATGGAGTACGTGTTATTGATCAGCGCATCAGACTGTATTTCAAACAAGGTCTAACACAGGCAGGGACTGTATTGTATCTTTCTGTTAGGGCACTGACGCATCATCACCATCAGTCAATGTCGGGCCTCTGTGAGCATCTGTCAGCTTTGTTTTTACGATGTGTCCTGCACCACTGGCGCTAGTCGGCCATTGTCTGCTCTGGCGTCCGAGCCAGTGGAGCCCATCTGTGGGTGAAATCACTCACAGATCAGCTTAGTCCATAAGAAGAGATACATGATTGAGGAAAATAAACAAACTACAAAGGTCAAGAGGGTGTGAGATCGAAACAAATTTGCTATATTAGGTAAGATTATTTTTAACTTTTGACTTGTTTTGCTAGCCTGATGGGACCAACCTGATGACGTGAGCTCTCTGCATCAGTCTGGGCCCACTGCCAACCTAAATACTCTTCAGAAATTAAAATTCAATCAGCCAATCAGGGATCCACATCGCAGCTGACAAGGTAAGCAGCGAGTCAGGGATTGCGTTGCAGTTAATGACGTAAAATGCAGGCCTGGCTCTGTTGGTGATGAAGAAGTTATCTGGTGTTTTGTTACGCTGATTGACTAAAGGAGTTTGTCTGTCAAGGTGAGTTCTCCCGCCCACTGAAAGCGTTTGGGGTTGCAGCAGGGCCAGACTGACTGAGACAGCAAAACAGAATGCTGGGAGGGTCTCACCAGGCTACTCCTCTGCAGCACTGGTTTGTGATTTTGTGTGTTGCTGCTGACTAGTGCAAAGCAATATCATGTGTTCTTTCAACAGTGGGTTGTGTTGCTTATGTGCTAACTGGCTAACTAGCATCTTGAATCCATCCTGTCAGTCTTCTGGCTCCCCTTTTTGAATGATGAATACAGACGACCACCACCTGTTGGTACAGAGAGTTATTTCCAGCGCAGAACATATGTACTAGGTGGGTGCTGGTTTTAGACTTTGAGTATGTCCAAGTGCAACTTTTTGGCTGAGACAAAAGTGATGTTAGGCAATGCAACAGTTAGCCTTCATTGCCACTATTCCTTTGATGTTGGTTTGCTGTGTCTGGGCCCTTCGAGAAAGGGTCAGCAACCTTTACTATCAAAAGAGCCATTCTTGGCCAAAAAACTCTCAAATAATCTGCCTGGAGCCGCAAAACATATTTGAGCCTTCTAATGAAGGTAACAAAAAGTCTAAATTTGCCCATCAACATTACCAATAAGTGCAAATGAGCGTTTATTAACATTTTACTACAAGGTGGCTACTCTGCAGTGGGCTATATATGACTGTTGGGTAATTAATCTTTGCAGGGTTGGCAGTAAAAACAAACAAGTATGTCCACACACTGTTAACTTCTCTATCATCCTCCAAGACTTTTTTCGATCAAAATCCATAGCTAGCTTAGCAAGGGAGATTCAAGACAAGTCCTCACTACTGATGTCGATATGTCTTGTTTCTTCAGACTTCAATCATCCAATCCACCAAAAAACACCAAACAAGAGTCAACAGCTAAAAAAAAGCTGTTTGGCATTGGCAGAGAAGATGTGGCAAAATTTTCAAGGGTGCAACCCACATACTCAGCTCTGCTGCTCATCCCACAAATGCATGTTCTTTACAAATGTGGCACCATTTCAAAGGAAAATAAACAGGCTTTCCAACGGTATAAGATATATTGCCAAAAGGCATCGTTACAACAAAGAAATGATCTACCAAACACAAATTTCCTTTTTAGATATGAGAGTTGTATTGGGAATGTATGTGTGTACTGCCAAAATGTCAAACCAATACCTTAAATTTTATTTTTTGCACCACAAGTAATCTAATATTGTGTGAAAGAGCTACATTTAATTGTCATTTAATTTGGATTCCATTCTACACACACACACACACACACACACACACACACACATGGGAGAAAGGCTCCATCTTGTGAGGTACGCTCACTGTTATCTCTGTCACCAAAGTGTGTGCAAACCAAATAACAAGTCAGTTTACAATATCTTTGTGAGTGGAGGCAGTGCATTGTGCTCTATAATCCAGCCTTGGGCTGCCAGTTCAAACGGATCTGTAATGTTTATCATGATTAGTTTGTCCAAACACCGTCGCTTGACCACTGTAGCAGGCACAGTGAACACAGTGTGTTCCTCCCAGGATGGTGTCCCTGTCCCAAAAACTAAACACAGCGTGACATCAGCTTCACATTCTCTGGTCTTTTCTACCAAGTTTCTCCACAGGCATCAGTGGAGTTTTGTTTTATCTGATCTTTTCACATAACCCGCTTTTTTCCACTATTGCATTGAATTTTTCGACCATGGAAATGTGTTCTTAGGGAGGAAATCATTTAAAAGAAATCAGTTACGGATATATCTTACTGAGCACAACTCACAGGGTAATTATATTTCCAAGTGCAAAGATAGTCTGCGTGACAATTCAGCCTGACAGGATCCTTTTCCTACTCTGGAATATTGTGTTTCTGTGAGGAAAATCTTTTATTTGTGATTTTTTTTCTTCCTGTGTTTACAGCATGCAAGTGGGTTGAAATGGTAGGTTGGAACAAAAGGCACGCCAAAGAGAAATCTGTGTTTTCTGGCTATTTTCAGAGCAGTGAAAGCTTTTGACTAACTGTTATACTCTCCTCACAATGTCACAAGAGAAGATGCACAAAAGGTGCTGCTGAACAGCTTCAGATTTACACAGAACCACATGTCAGCAGGATGATTTTGTCCAAAGCAGAAGAAACTTTTCCTTAGAAATACAACCGAAATGTAAAATGGACCACCAGCATGCACCACATGATTTTTCTCCCTCCCTGGAGCGCAGCATGTTTACAACAGCAAATGTAAAAGTTTCCATTCACTGGCAAAAAAACACCAGGACATAAGACGGTTGGAGATGATTACTGAAGCATCTCCTGTGCTCACCGCAGGTTTTCTGAGCTGAACTCTGACTCCAGGAACTTGAGGAAGAGCTCCTGTCCCGCCGGGTCCTTCAGGGCCTCCTCCAGAGAGAAACCCCACTTCTTCACCCGCTGTTGACTGGGCTCCTTACTGGGAGACACAGAAGGAGGCAGTATGAAACATCTACCTGACGCTTCAGCAGGGAGGTCAAGATTAGACAGAGATTAGGAGAGATTAAATTACAGGGAGATGGTGGAGAAATACTCAGCATCGCGAGGGCTGACATGAATACAGAGGAAGCCATAAGAAGACATTAAAACCTAAAATGCAATCAGTCGTCTAAAAGGCCCGATGCTGATGTGAGATTAGTGTCGGGAAAGCTGCGCATTATGCCATCTGTCATCATCATCAATCAATTTTAATCTCTGCAGGGAATACATTTTCTCCTATTCTGCAATTAATCAATTCAGCTGAATTATTAAACTACATTAGGCACAATGATTATACGTCTTCTCTAATTAATTCCTGCATAATTCAGAGCAGGCCAGGAGTGCAGAGCAGAGTGTAACTTCTTTGGAGCTGCGAACGCCCTCTCTGAGAGACAATGCTTCAGTTCATTACCTCCATATCTCTGCGAACATTTCAGAGGATGATCGATAATTTGACATTGTCCAATATGTGACTGTAACACATAAACGGAGTTGGATTATTTGATTGGGATTGATGGAGTAAGCAGAATGACCTCCGAGTTTCCTTCACTGCAAAAAATGGGCAATCACTCAGAGTAATTACCTGTAAATACCACTCAGAGCTGCTGTCAAATTACTCCTCACTCTGCAGCACTGATCCCTTTTATTGTGCCTCAGCTCCAGATGCTATTTATAAAGCGTTTTATTTTTTTCAGATTTGTATAAAAGATCATCTCAGAATTAAACAGGCAGGATTTTTTGCACTGTTTTTTTTTTAAAGAATTCACTAAAAGTCTTATTTAGTTTCCCTTTTTTTTCATTGTTCAAGTCAGGCAAATTTCATCATTCACATCTGCTGTAATTCAAAAAGAACGATGGACAGCTGTGTTGTTGTTGTGAAAAAGGATTACAATTGATGAAGCAGAGGGAGAGATATCATCTTTTTTTATACCACACTTTCTTCCTCCTTGCCAAAACCTGCCACCTACATTACCCACAGTGCCCGGACCCCGGAAATACACCCTGACTTTAACTCAGTGGTTCCCAACTGGTGGGTTGGGTCCAAAAGTGGGTTGCAGGTCCATTCTGATTGGACCTCAAGTGACTTGAAAACATGTCACGTTTGTAAAAACCACATATATTTTCAGGTACAGTGAATTATTGACACAGGGCTTTTATTTTGAAGGGCTGTTTCCTGCTGTAGAGTGAGTGACTTACAGACAGCTACTTACAGAGACAGCAAACTAGCGTGTGGACAGACTTTGTCGAGGCAATAACTTTCCAACTGTGTGAAATACAGCAACGAAACTTAACATGTGTGTGAGATTGAAGATGAGTGAGGTCCAAGCAAGGGCTTGAAAAAAGAAAAAGAAATGAAGAGGAAACGTTCACTGGCTGTGACAGTGACACTGCTATAGTTTCTGGTTTCGTACCTGCTGGCCTCCAGATCCCAGAGGGAGGGGTCGTCGCTGGTCCACGGGTTGGGCGGTTCCTGCGCCGTCACAAACGGGTCATAATCCATGTACTGCTCAGTGTAACTTATCAGACTGACACACAGACACAACACAGGGGGCAGAGCACAAGAGAGGCTGATTCAATCGCTGGCGAAAAGTTTAAGGACAAAGTTTAACATTCTGACAATTTGTTCAATGAGATCAATATTCCCTCTGTTTACCTGATATAACTGTGACTTGAAAGCTTTCAGAAGTTAATGAGTGAATTAGAAAAAAAAAACAAATCGTTAAGCAGGAGCATCTGTTCTGATCACAAGCTCAGATGTGAACCTCCTACCTCTCTTTGATAGTCTGAGATAAACAACAACTGGGAGATGCAGCCAAGCAGAAAGTGAATCAACACCAGCAGAAGGACTCTGAAAATGTTTTCCAGCTCACACTATAAACTATAACTCAAGAATCTTTTTCAGTGTGTGTTTTTTTTCTACACCTCCTTAGCCACATAACATCCCTACAAAACAAACTGTGCGTACAGTAATTTACTGCAGTTATAACACATTTGAGGATTTTCAAGCTTTGTAACAAAAACCTTATGAGATTATAAATCACCAGTTCATGGTAAACATCTTCAAGTTGTATAAAAGAAGAGCAAAATATTGTCTTAAGTTGGACTAGGTGGACATTCTTACAAAGACCTCATCTAATTTTTTGTCTCCTATATTTTCATTTGGATAGGGGAATACTATATATATAAATAATGTTTGAGACTATTTAAGTTACTTTTAGTACGTTCTTCTGCTTGTGTCAGTATAGGGAGCCAGAGTCAGGTCCCTAATTTTGTCTACTCCCCTTTAACCAAGTTTAAGTAATCACTGTAGCTTTGGAATTCAACTCATAACGAGGCTTTAAAGGTAAGGTGATTGTCATAATAGGCCTTATAGTTTAGTTTCCTTCTTCTTTTAGTATTATTTTTATATTTAAACTAAATTGTAACTACTAATAATGATGAACTTTCATTTACATGGTATTGCACTAAAGAATATGAACTCTGAATAAAACATAAATGTTGATACTTTGGTCAGACCTCTTACTGAAGCACTTCAGCTGCATGTTTCTATGAAAGGTGCTATGTAAATAAAGCTGAGTCAGAGTTATTAGCTGTTAGGAAGATATCATAAGCGGGGCTTTATGTTACTACTGAGGAGCTATAGAGACACCCAAAGACTACGAATCAGGTCTGTAGAGCCTGTAAACTATCAAATGTCACCCAAGGTCATCCTGTTAGCAATAGAAACTAACAAACTAGCCCACCAAGAAACTTAAATAAATCAGTCAGTCAAATAGAGGATGTCAGGCAGTATAGACCAGAGCATGCATGTGATGATTAGACCAAACAGAAGAGACAATGTTTCTTAAGTTCTCTCAGGTGTATCCAGAACACATCATGCAACAACTCAAGGCGAGAAGAGAATCAGGACCATGGACAGAGGCAGCCTGAGCTGAACTCACTACAGCCTGTACTCTTAACCCGTTCACAACACATTTATCTTCCAAACACAGGAAAAAATACTGTTATGGTGGATTTCTACTCTAAATGCACTCAGGAATCACTAGCAAAAAAGTTTTTGGATTAGGGTACTTTATTACATGTTACTTTTTCTGTTTATTCAGATGGATGGAAAATCTTAAAGGAAATGGCCACTATAGAACGAAAATACAGACAGTACTTACTGACCCTCATGCCGACAAGAACTCCAGTGTAGTTTTTTAATCCACAAAAGTCATTCGGGGTATCAGAGGATAACAGCTAGCCGGAATAACAGCTACATTTGAAGTGCATGAAAATGTAATAAAACTCGTCCGTCGTAATCCAAGTGCCCTGAAGCCGCGGCATGCAAAATTGACTTGAAAAGACGTAATTTATGTAACTCACTCCTGCAGGGCAGGCTAACTGACAACTGTGACAAATGATGCTATAAAAGTGGAATAAATTATGTCAGAACAAGCCGTTCTGACGTTTTTCAAATGCATTAGTGGAGTTTTATTACATTTTTAAAATGTGGGTTCTGTGCATTTCAAGTGTAGCTGTTATCCTGGCTAGCTGTTATCCTCTGATACGACTTCTGTGGATTAAAAAACTACACTGGACTTCTTGTCGGCATGAGGGTCAGTAAGTACTGTCTGTATTTTCATTGTAAAGCAGTCATTTCCTTTAATGCAGAAATCACGTACTAGTGGAAATGACGCTTTCTATTTTGAACAATTTATATTTATAATATTTATTTTTCATAAATGTTTATTCATAGCAATGCATCTGAAGTATCTCCAAAAAACAATATTTTAAAAACCTCTTGAGATGAATATTCTATGCATTATAAGCTCATTGTATCATTGGAGAATCAAATTACAACAGTATTTACCAGTTCATTTTTTCTGGTGACATTCAGATTAACCATTTATACAAATAGATGGATATTTGGAAAAAAAAAATCCTGGGGAAAGCTCTAAATATTTAACATGATTTTTGACATGTATAAGTAATATAATATCTTGTGTTTAATTTAAAGAGTTTATACACAGTTTATGTGCTTTAACAATGTGATTAATAGACTTAAATGTGCCTTGCATTTCCTCCTGTCTTACTGTCAGCCACGCTTGTAAGAAAACAGTTGGTTTTTTTTTTTAATTATTGGGGAAGTGAAGGATACTGTTAAATCAGGATTTTTGCAATCCTAAGTTGTTCATATGAATCTGTACTTGAGCTTGAATGTGTCTGATTCATATTTTTATCTTGACATATACACGAGCTTCATCGTACACCGACCCAAAACGTGATCATATCTGACAAATTATTTCTAATGTGAGGTGAATAAAAAATAACTTTATGAAAGTAATCGTTTTGAATGTTATTGCCCAACATGACTGATGTTGTTTGACATGTTGTTTCCTGCACTGTTTGGGTTAACGCCTCAAACTTTTCGCTCTGTGGAGCACCAATTAAACTCGGCTCCGTATGAGGAGTCAGGAGGTTAAAGGGTCAGAGAGGCAGAGCAGCGGAGCAGTAATCACACTTTTCTGCTCTGCTGGGAGGTAATGGCTGTCCCGACTGACTGAGCACAGGATGGGACTGTCAGGCAAATAAACACAGCAGAGTGTCTACCACACAGTGGGGGACAGGTACTATAATAGGTGCTATAACACATATACAAACACATATACATCAATAACGTTTCATGTCTCTCTTGCACTATGGAGAAGGTGGACAAAATACAAAGAATGCCTGCACAGTGCAAAACAAAATCCCTGCAATAAATCTAATGTTTGTGAAGCTTACAGTGTTTGCTTTGAGGCTTCAAGTTTGTGTTCCTGTCATGATGAATCCTATTGTCCTCGTAAGTCGATAGCACAGGCCAGTTGATCCTATTTGTATAGGTACAAATTTCATTCTAATATAAAACATATGACATTATACAACAGTAGATTTGAAGAAAACACAATAACCATTAATTTTCACAAACATGTCAGTTCAAAATGTGCGGAAGAGTTTTGACCTGAGAACAGATCCCAGATAAGAAAACACTGATGAATGTCAGAATCTTCTTGAAAACTGTGTAAGTGGGTTTTAAGAAAACACTTTATCTTAAGAGAGGTTGATGAATGAGGGCCATTGTTGTCTTTACTTTACCTTGAAATTGTATTTGAACAAATGAAAAATCTGCCAGTACAGTAAAACGTCTTTCTAAAGCAAATCGACTACTGATTCAAGTACTTTAAAGGAACAGCGTTTACGATTTAGGGAGATTTAGTGGCATCTAGTGGTCAGGACTGCAGATTGCAACCAGCTGAAACTTCTCCTAGTTAGAATTCCTTCAGTGTTCATTGTTCAGGAGGTTATTCACAGAGGTCTCGTTCTCTCCAACAGAAACCATGGTGATATAAACAGGTAAAACAACAACAACAACAACAACAACAGTTTCACGTTAAAAATATCAGTCTTTTTCCAATGCTGTCGCTATGGAGGGGCTGCTAACTATAGTGGGCCAATGCGAAAACATGAATGGCCTTACTTGGAGCCAGTGTTTGGTTTGTCTACACTGAGCTATTGTGGAAACATGGCAGTGCAACAGTGGCGGCCCTAACACTTTTGGTGCCCTAGGCGGTGTGTTAATCTCCACATTCACTCCTCTCAGTAGTGTAGTGGTAGTTGAGTGGGCACCAGAGAGTTTTTGTTGCTTTGACATGATAACATTTTGGTGTTTCGGGGTTCACATGATGTCCGATAACTCGTCCATCTCCCCAAGAGAGCAGGTAAAGTGTAAGGACCGTTGGAGGGGGAGGCAGGGGGGCGGCAGGAACCCAGAAAAAAAGGGCCTCTCTGTTAGTAAGTACGCTTTGCTATGTTGCTACGTTGTTGTGACCTTATGTCATATTTCAAAATAATATTAGTAATAGTATTAGTAAAAAATAGTAAAAGATAAACATTTGGATTTTTTTCTTTCTTCCACCATTTTGGCGCCCTCTATGGATGACAGTGCCCTTAGCATTCACCTATACTGCCTATGTCATGGGCTGGCACTGCCGATATAAACGGCTCATTCTAAGGTAATGAAAACACAATGATTTTTATTTTCAGGTGATTATACTCTAAAGAAAAAAAATTATGATATTTATTGTTTGCCAATATATCCCCCTAAATCCAACACAATGAACTTTTAAGTATTTCACTTGCAATTTTCCTAGCGCAGCAACATAGATATACAGACTCTCATTTCTACAATATTCTTTAGAACGAATGGATTTCCAAAGACAGCAGGCTGTAATATTTCACTTTTTCACCTTTTTTTGATAAAGTAAAGTTTTTGGACTACAGAAAGAAATTACTTGATAAGCCTAAACAGCCTTTGTGGATCTTCTAACCCCCCTCCAATCTGGTTGCTGGACCCCATTACAAAGTAAGGTCAGTTAAGGCTGTCATGGTTCTAGGTTTTGTTTGTAGTTTCCTGGTTTATTTTGTAGTCACTCTCCTCACAAGTCACGTCTTATTTAACTTCCTGTCTGTGTGTTTGTCTCCACGTTTGATCGTCTCCTCCACCCTGATTAGTTTCACCTATCCCTCATTATCCTGCCCTCCCTGGTGTTTTTGTGTGTTCCCTCTTCTGTGCCAGTTTGTCTTTGTACCTCCATGTCAAGCATCCCAGCTGTTTCTCCTTGTGGTGAACAGACCTATCTTTGATGGTTTTTTACTTGATTTTTGGACAGACTTCCCGTGTACTTTACCTTGTTTCACCCCGCTTGAGTTTAGTCTGGTGCATTTGGATCCACCAACTGTTGATACTGTTACAAAGGCAGCCCTTATTTATCTTTGCTCCATGGCCAGTGCCTTTCTCTTGGACCCCGATTCCACATTGCCAACCCAATGGGGGGAAGCAGGGAAATCCAGGGAGAAACCACAACCTACTAAACCTGTAACCCAGTTCATCCATCAACACAAACAGTCACTGCACAGATGCTGTGGAATTCAGGCTCTTTTCGTATTAACTCTGCTTCCAAATGTCAGACTGAAACCACCGCAGGTTCACCTCCATCTGCCTCTGCTCTGATACAGATCTGATAAAAGGGAAGTCAGCAGAGCACTGGTTTGTCTGATTAGAGATGGTCAGAGAGAGCAGAGCAGATGTGAAAGCAGGCAGGCAGCCTCTTTATGAGAAGCTGGTGTCTCTTTCTCAGCCAACACGATGTGTGGATTGAAGAGATAAATATTAAACATACTCTTTGTGATGTGCAGCATTTTTAGTGCAGTACCTTTCAGCAACTTTAGACATCTTCATACGGTGACGGTCTAGCTGGGTGTTCAGGAATAAGATCTGAAAGGGGAGGTGACAGCAGTCAGTGTTTGTTCATGCTGGTTTTGTATGAGAACAGCAAACATGACAGTTAAATAACTTCCTCGAATTCTTTAAAAAAAAAAGTGTATGATTGTCCAAATGCAGAAATCGACAACTTGGCGGACCAAACAAAACCATGTTTGAGTTGATTGGCAGCCTCTCTAGCAACGTTAGTGCTTCTACTATTTTCCCATAGGCCAGTTGCACCAGTTGTGTTCTTGTTTTGTGGTAAAAATCAATCTTCCATTGTTCTAGAAAGCAATAAAGCAGAGTTCCTGCTAAATCTGACCCTATACTACAAAGTGTGAAATGCAGTGTAGAGGCTGTCAATCTCCTCTGCAATGCTTCTGTGGAAATGAACTCAAACACTGGTGGAGTAAACATGATACAGCGCAGCACAAATATTGATGCTTTGTTTGAGCGAGTTGATTATATTGGCAAGTTCTGCACGGACAGACTTTTACCTCTTTCTCCACATCCTCCTTGGTGCCTTTCCTGCAGTGATGCGAGGGAGTATGTATGGGACTCTGAGACTGTGTTCCCTCCTCCGCCAAGCCGTACACTGACTGGGCCATTCCAACATGATGAGAGAGGAGAAGTGGGAGAGGTAATAGAGAGATAACAATTTGTACTTGTTGTTTTCCTCGCAGTGCAGATAAAGCATGGAAACAGCTGACAAGAAAGCTACAGTGCACTGTGTTGTGAAGTTGAAGTTGAATTTCAGTAATTCAAAGATGATTGCTTACATGAATGTAAAACTCATTAAGGAACAGTGCTGATATGATTAAGTTATTTGTAACCTTATATCTACTGAAATTAAAGTCATCAGTATTTTAATGAATTTACAGTGTTTTTCTATGTGTACATTTATAGTAAACATACTAGGAACTTTTCAAAAAAATCTTCACCTTCAGGACTTTCAAATGTCATAACAAAAGGCTTAGCGTCACACTGTTGTAATCAGAGCGTATACCTTCTTAACTCTGTGAGGGTTCTTCATGCGTCTACATTTCCTGATGTCCATCTCTGTCGTGTTGACACATCCAGGCTGGATAAAAAACACATAAAAAACAAGACAAACTAGAATTACTGCCCAGCGGTTTTGTGCCTCGGGGCACCAGTCAAGTTTCTCTTACAATTTACATCCATGTCTGTGAAAACATGGATACGTCACACATCTGTACAATCTAGTAGAATAATGTAGGGTGCTTTCACACCTGCCCAAGTTCATTTGTCCCCTTAGTGCAATGCGTTTGGGCAGGTGTGAACACAGCAATCACACTCAGGTGTGCACCAAAACAACCAGACTGTGACCTTCTTGAAGAGGTGGTCTCGGTCCGGTTACAAACGAACTCTGGTGCTGTTCATTTGTGGTGAGAACATGTTCCGACCTCGATCTGAACCAACTGCAGTCACATGCCACATTGTTTGGGTTAAACATGAGCATGTTACAGTCCTGGAGGATTATTAATGTGCACCTCCTCCTGTACTGCCTTAATATGCACATTCAGCACATCCAATGCATCAAAACATTGTTTTTGCTAGTTGGAGCTGCGCCTCGTTTTCAAACTGTATGGTTTGACTAAAATGAACAATGACGGCAATATAGTCCACGATGAGCAGCGCTAAAATCAACCTGCGCAGTTGTCCTTCCATTGTGACATTAGAAAGTGTCACATTTATCTTGCAAGTGTACTCTCTCATGCAGCTTTCTCATGCAGGCATTTGATCTGGTCCGCTTGTAAATGCTGCCGTGAGAACACGAACCAACTCTAGGTAATTATGCAACTTTGTGACAAAGTTAGTCCCTGATTCGGACCAAAGCAAGACAACTCTAGGTCTGAAAGCACCCTTTATTAACTGTGCCCCTCAAAGGATAATGCTGACAGCTATTGGCAAATTTAAGGTGGAACCTTTTCTTGATCGTTACTGAAGGCACACTGTAATGTCAATATAACAACTCTGACCATTCCACTTGTGTTAATTGGCTCTCTCATGCACTTTGGTAATGAATGGATCTTCGAGTGCTTATCGTCATTCCAGTGCGCTCCAGCAAAACCGGTCAAGTTCAGACATTATAGGGGATGTAAACATAAGAAAAACACATTTTTGAAGAGAGTGGGACTCTAAGTTAACCCAAAGCAGAAGCTGTGGAAAGATAGAAAAGAGATGGACTGGATGGGAGATGAGGTGGGTGGCTACACTCTCACATGCACGGACAGAGGCTTACCACAGGTCTATGGACGTCCCAGAAGGCTCTCTCCTGGCTGTCAAGGATCTTCCTCTCGGTTTTATCCTTTTTCCTGTCGATCCTGCAGATGAGATCAGTCAGTGTGAGAAATACAGCTCTCCTGGCATCAGCGTTAGATGTAGCAGTTGAACCAGGATGGAGGGATAAGAAGGGGAGAGAGATAGATTCAGAAGATTATAAAGTCTATATGTCCATCAGTTTTTAACAATATTGAAGCTCCTGTGCTCAAAGGTTTAGCATGGTCCCTGCACCCGTCTGTGCACTATCTCTACTGTGTGTGTGTGTGCTCTGTTCACAGCCACTGATGTGTACTCTTGTCACTACAGGAGCTGCGGTTGCACTCCGACACTGTGGTTTGCTCTGTGGACAAATCTACAGCAAGGACATCATTTCTTTGGACAATGCTGATCATTTGGTGCTGTTGTAATAAACAAGTGCCTTGGAAATGTAGGCTTCACAGATTTTGATAGAATGGATGAAACTATTAAATGTGCTACTACAATTAAATCAATAGTAGAAAATAATTAAATTTACTCAAGTACTTAAACGTACCTCAAAATTGTACTTGTGTATTCTAATTTCATACTACTTAATATTTTTACTCTACTACATGTCCTTTATACTTCATTAGATAGCTATACATATACATCATACACAGCTAGTTACTTTCAGATCAGTATTTTACATAGAAACACAAGATCTTATAATATAAACATCAATAATAATGAACCAAGATATGTAGTGATTTATCTCATTTAAAGATTAACATTTAAAGATTACTTTTAGTTCTGAGTGATACTGACTTGTACTTGGGAAGAAATATAAATGCAGGACTTTTATTTGTAACATTTTTTTTCAAACTAAAGTACAGTATCTGAATACTCCCTGGCCACTTTATTAGGTACACCTACACAATCTAATGCAATCCAATGAAATTGCTTTGTGACATATTCCATCTTAATCAAGCTCACAATGACAGTTATTCATGAAGAGAACCTCCAAAAGCCTGCTAAAAAATAGATAAAACAATATCAAAATCATGTTCTCTGGACAAAAGAACATAGTTCTTTGTGACCACCAGATTTTTCAAAATGTTGGTCACACAGAAAGAAAGAAAGAAAAAAAGAAAGAAAGAAATCATCAAAAGGAGCTTCATGCATAATGTCTAAGATTAGATTAAATAGACCATACTGTCAACCTCCCCTTGTTGCTCCTACACATTTTCACAGACAAAATTTAGAAACTTTTCCATGTCTTTTTTTAAGTACTTGTAATAAAACTAGAATTACCACCCCACAGTACACCCCCGAGTTTCTCTTATAGTTTACATCCATGTCTGTGAAAACATGGATGCCTCACACACATCTTTCCCCCAGCAGCACAGAGGATCTATACAATCAGCATAATTTCAAGGTGGGCACTCAAGATTAGTGTCATCATTTTAGTATTGGACCAAATGTCTCTTCTATTCCTGAGTTATGATGTTGAGTAAAAAAGTGTTTTCTGCAGAAACTTATGATGTCACCGTGAAGTTGACCTTTTGGATATAAAATGTCATCGCGCCATGATTTTATCCTCTTAGATATTTGTGTGAACCTTTGTCCGCAGTAGTCTATGAATTCTTGAGTTATGGCCAAAAACATATTTTGTGAGGTCACAGTGACCTTGTCCTTTGACCTTCAACCACAGAATTTGAATCCGTTTATTCTTCAGTCTAAGTGGACGTTTGTGTCAAATTTTAAGAAATTCCCTCAAGCTGTTCTTGAGGTATCACATGCATAAAAATAAGACCTCTGACTATCAAATCTAATCAGTTCTAACCAGTTCATCCTTGAGTCCAAATGGAAATTTGTGCCAAATCTGAAAAAAAATCCCTTGAGGCATTCTTGAGATATCTCGCTCGCAAGGATGAGACAGTCAGACATACAATCCAAAAACATATTGCCTCCAGCTACAGCTATCACTGGCATAGAGGCATAAAAACATTTCTTGCCCCATTTGCCCAACATTTATGAAACATATCAGATTCAAACTCTATCCAAACATGATTTCAGCTTGCTGGCATACATGATGGGAGAGATGAAATGTGGGAAGAAAATTAAGAAACGTACATGCAACACATTCTCACTCAAACCTCGTCACTTATCGACGTTTGGTAATGGACTTTCCATGACCAGATATAACTTTCCATGACCAGATATAACATGCAAGTTATCCTGGGTGCGTTGAAGTTCTAGGACACGGTGTCAAGTTCTGCCTGTTACATGCACTGTCTTCTTTCAAAATACACCTAGGTTTTCACAGGAAATTTACCATTTACACACAGTCTCTTTCAAAATAACACCATAAGTTGACGTTTTTTTCCCTTCAACAACTAACGCATGTGGTTAGGTTTAGGAAAAAAGAACAGGGTTTGGCTTTATAATCTTACTGAGAGCTTTGCCACCATAACTTTAATTCTCATCCCACCGCATTTCCCCTGATGCTGCTGAAGGCCATCGAACTATGACGGCGTCTTTTTCCATCAGTGTCTGATGCTGCAATGACCTCGAGTGAGACCGGATTGGTACATGAGAATAACAAATGAGGAGTAAAGGAGTAAAGGACTTCATATGTTTGCTCTGGCTGGTTCCTGGGACCCTGAATCGATGGCCAGACGGGAGCAGCTCAAACTCAGAGTGTTACGGATGTGAGATATCTGCAGTTATAGATTCTTCATGTGTAAAGCATTGTCAAATATAGTGCAGAGTTATAGTGAGTGTGTAGTGATTAAATTGTAAGTTGCAGGTGTACACAGTGGTGTGAAGAACAGGGGCCCAAATGTTTTGTGCTGTGTGTAAAGATCTTGGGATCGTGCTGAAAATACTGTTCTCACTTTATAAAGTTCGCCCTTGGATTCAGTGTATATCTATAAATTAATCACAGAGGGCTTTGGTAAGGGCAGACATCCATCTTTTTGTATTCCATCCCTCTTCTCTCTCCAGCTTCCAGTCTCTATATGTCCCAGCAGCATGCTGTCCATCATTGCTGGTTTAAAAATTTATCCATCATATCGTCTACCTGAGAAACTTCAGAAACATAAAGCAGCTGACCCACGGTGCCCCGACAACACTCGACAGGTAATGTTTTGAGAAATCCCATAACATGAGGGTTAATGGAGTCAGTCAGAAACATTCACGACTTGTAATATGACATGTCACACATTGAGGTTATGTTGTATTGTTTATCTTTTACCTTAGGTGTAAGTGACATTACCGCGTGTATTGTGGTTTCATGAGTTGCCGTGGTAACAAAGCACACTTACTTGACCTGTGCCTCAGCCTGCATGTAGATAAACTCCCACTTCCTGGCAAAGGCTCTCTGCAGCCTGGCTAGGTTCTCCTGTTGGAGAGAAGACAGAGACACTGGGACATGTTATAATCAAAAAGTAATATTAAAGCTTTATCAAATAAATCCAAAGACATCTCACAGTTTTAAAGTGTCTGTGATGCAATTAAGATCCCATACTATCACACACACACAAATCTGACCTTTATGAGGTTGTGTTTTCTGCCCCAAGCTTGACATGCAGATCAATGCTACGTATTGATCTGTCTATAGAGGAACAATCCATCACTCACCGCCTCATAATCAGCCAGTTCCAGCCTGGTCTTGTTCTGCATGGTCCGCTTGCACAGGTAAATAGCTGCGGCAGGAACAGAGAAAATCGAAGACTGGGATTTATCAGTTTACATGTTCTCCTTCAGGCATGCATCTCTCATCCCATATGTACCTGCCTCACGTCTCCTCACCTCGCATGGTATGAGAGTACAAGCAGTTTCGGAGGCTGTGTGTCCACCTATCTGTTGCTTTAGGATTATGAGCTGTGTGTGCAGAGGTGCCCGAGCCCTAAACTCCAGCCATGGCTGCCTCTGTGACAGGATGAAGGGCAGGAAGTAGAGCAGTGTCTGACTAACCGTGTTTACTGGGCCCTTTACAGCGGAGGATACAACTAAAGCGAAAGTGTAGGGCTGGGTGATATGGAAAAGAATCATATATCTCAGTGTTTTTGACCAAATACCTCAATATCAATACTTTAACTATATTGTATTGGTGGTTTACATGATGATAATTACTCATTATTAATGTAAATATAAAAGCTCAGTGGGTAAAAGCACACAATAGAACAGCTACAACAGTCTGGTAAGCTCAGAAAATGACATCACTTCACTGTAATTCAGCCTTTATAACCAGGAAAAGACAACACTTTCAATATAATGATATCCAAGATCTAAGACGGTATCAAGTCTCATAACATGATATTGATATAATATCAATGTACTGCCCAGCCCTTCTACAGTACGTCTCAGTATCTATATTCAAATATAACCTGATACTAGTGTGTTTACACTGTAAGGTCAGGTTTTCTTATGAATTGCTTTTGAAGTCAAGTCAGGATACTTGTAGATCTGTCAACATTTAATACATGTTGACACATGAGCCAGAGCCTTCAGCTATCACACTTTTCTTCTGTGGAATCATCTTCCTGTTTTGGTCCGGGAGGCAGACACCATCTCCACATTTAAGACTAGACTTAAGACTTTCTTTTTGATAAAGCTTATTGTTAGGGCTGGCTCAGGCTTGCCCTGGACCAGCCCCTAGTTAGGCTGACTTAGGCCTAGTCTGCCTATAATACTCCTATAATAGTATAGGAGTATACTATACTCCTATAATACACCAAGCCCCTTCTCTCCTTCACTCTCTCTCCTCAGTTTCTGAGAAGTTGGTTCCTCTTCATTTGCTAATATTCACGTCCTAGTCAAAGTCATTCCCTCCCAATGAAAAACGCAGTCTCTTTGAAGCTTATAGCTGTTAGTGACGGAGACAGGAAATTAATGCATATGGGGAAAGCACCTGTGGCTGTAGCCGCCCTTGTCAAATGGATTGATAGAGCCTGGTTACATAACGCCCCTGAAGTGAAACAGCTGTACTGTATTTTGAAACAGTCAATAAAATTCCGTTATAATAATCATCCACTTATTGTAATCAGTTTGACCTAGACAGACATGATCACTGTGAGTGGTTTTCACTATATTCAAATCATCTTCGTGTTTCAATACACTTTGTTTTTGCCAATAAAAACCTCTGAAGCAGAGTTCAGGTCAAGATGGGTCGCTACAACCCTTCACTGAAACCCAGAATTAATTTTATCGTTAGAAGCTCTTCAGCACGATGAACCACTAGACCTTTATTAAAAACTAATTCTGCTATGTATTCAGCCTCTGAGTGAAAAGAGACAAAAATATAATCATGCAGTTAAATTAATACTGGAAATGAATGTTAACTTAAGTTTGCAGCACAGTTTTTAGGGTTGTGATCAAGTAGATGCCCATATCATATCGTATTGCACCGTACCACATCGCATCGCATTGTATCATATCGTATCATCACATATCACATATCACATATCAGATATCAACCAAATGACTGGTTGATATCGACTTGTTTTTACAGATAAGATAGGTTATGTGCAAGTAAATATATTGGTCTAGCCCTATGAAATATCTTTTGGTTTGTGTCACCTATTAATCACTATCAAACCTGTGCATGTAAAGTAGAAAAATGTATCTCTAGATTCAGTCTAAACACAGAAGAGTAAATCTTACGATTATGTATGGTTAATTATATTCTGCTGGTCTGATAAATGTAGAACTCCCTCTGCATCGGCCTCATTAACACTTGCTGTGAATTCCATTTAAAGACTGAGTGAAGCACAAACATTTTCCAGCGTGACAGGAAAGTTGTTCATAACCGGAGAATGATAGAAATCAAAATACCTGTAAAATATTACAGTTTAGACATTCTGATCAACATCTTGATTAGCACTCCCTTAAATATTGTATTATTGTCTTTTTGAGTAATGCAGTGGTACTGTGTGCTAAACACTATCCTGAGATAATGGATTGTGATTTCTGACAACTGGTACGGTACAATACTGATATATTTAGTGACATATAATGTACACACAAAAACAAACAAACAAGAAAAACAGAAAATAGTAATAATTATTTTGAAAAAATAACAAAAACACTACATTAACTACTGGAAAACTATTGGATTTTCTCTTTTATATGGTTAAAGGTGAAGTGACAAATATTTAGGGAGATTTGGTGGAATCTAATGGAGAACTCCAGATTGCAACCAGCTAAAACTTCTCCTGGTTAGAAATCCTTTTGTGTTTATTGATCAGGAGGTTTTTACGTGGATATGAATTATCCACAGAGGTCTCTTCCTCTCCAAAACAAACAGACCTGGGGCTTCATGTACAAATGGTGTGTTCGCACAAAAATGTGGCGTACGTCCTTTTCCATGGCAAAGTTCAGATGTATTAAAAGTGAAATGACCATGGAAATGTGCGGTGCCTCACGCCAACTTCATGGCTGGCGTACACACGTTTCTACAGCTGTTGATCTTTTGGTGACACTTAGAGGTGATGCTGGGAAACTGTTAAAATAAATAAATGTGAAAACAATTAGTTCTCAAGAGTGATGTGCACATCAGAGACACATGAACAATTAACACTGATGAACAATTAACACACCCACGTGTTTGCAGTAAGATGAGTGGATATAAAAGCATGCGCAAAGTGGTGCCAAAAATACCATTAACAACAATGGCTGTTTTAGCAGTATTTGCCGCACTGGTTCCCGAGGGCAATCCTCCTGGAACTGTGCGCAGAGTTGCAGCTGACCTTAGAACGCGATACGGCGAGGAGCCATGCGCTGCCTGTATCCATACAGGTGCTGACCACACCGGGACTCCTAGCAATACAGGCATTCCAGAGGGAGCTGGCCGACCGATCGGGACTGTGCCAGTCGACCCTGAGCCGAGTCATGCCAGCTGTGTGGGACGGAATTATCCGCATGCTAGCCAGGTATATCAAATTCCCATATGCAGCTGAACAGGCCAACATTAAAGTGCAATTTGCAGTGAGGTTTTCCTAATGTTATCAGAGCTATCGGCTGCACACACATTATAAAAGCGCCATCGCAGGATGAATTTGTTTTTGTCAACAGGAAGCATTTTCATTCGATCAATGTGGATCTTGTGGCTCTCAGATTTTCTTTTTTTCCTGTCTTATTCATTCTTTTGTTGTAGTTTTCTGATCGTGCAGAGAGGGGAGTCTCAGTTGCGTACGACGGATTTAAACGTACGCCATGTTTCAGTAGGAAATACACGCAAGTACGTGAGGCCCCAGGTGATTAAATCCAGTAAAAACACTGAATACTTCACATTACGGATGAGCTTCTAACTACGGTGGCCAACATGAAATCGCAGAAACATGTATGGCTCTATCTGGAGCCAGTGTTTGCCCACTCTGGGCTACTGTAGAAACATGGCTATGCAACAAGGCTATATTCCATTTATGTCAATATAGCTCCTAAATCCTTCACACTGGACCTTTAAAAAAGGGTTCCATACTTAATTAAAGGTCTTTCTGGAGCCCCTTAAAGAGTACTGAATTTTGTCAAACTTAAAATAGCACAATGCGTCTTTAATCCAGTAAGTAAAGGCAGGTGTGTGTGGTCTTTTCATTTATCTAAATTTATCTAGGTGTCAAAAAGCAATACAGTGGCCTCTGTTGAACATAATTCAAGGAGGTCTGGAGGGACACCTAGGGCCAATTTGATGACCAAGCATTGTTCCTTAAAATACACAAGAGAACATACTATAAGGAGAAGTTGTCACAAATTACGGCTCTTACCATAGTCTGTGTTCTCAGGCTCCCAGCAGTTGGACGGCCAGAAATACGGTGCCTGACGAGAGAACAAAGGGAAAAGTTGACAGACAAGAGTCGTGGATCAACCAGTGGTTAGTATTTCAAGGACGGAGAGTCAAAACTATGAAGACAAACACGTCCTTTTGAAACTTTCCGACAAAATCTGGAGTGATGACGTTGACCTTTACGGGGAAGTTGTTTGTGCCTCAGAGACACAGCTGTGCACATGATTGCCCTGCACCACTATGCGAGCAATCACAATATTTTTTTTATTATCTGTATTGAACCAATTCAGAACAGCTGACTCCTAAAACTTTTCACAGAGTAAGAGGCATCCTGGGGTGTTGCAGAGGCGTGGGAGTGCTGCAGCAACACAATAAAAATGAGCAGCGACGAAAGCTGCAAAATAAACAACGGCAAAGCAGAATAATAAAGCCAGCAGGCGAAGCACAGATGCTGATAGGATTGTTATTTGACATAGCTGGCAGGGTTTTGAATCAGTTTTAAAACCATCTTCAGTTGTTTCAGCGAAGAGAGATTTAGATGGTGTTAATTGTTTTGGTTTTCCTGCTCCGTGTTTTTCTTTGCCTTGCACTTAATTTGCCGAGAAAATGAAATGCTAATGAATGGTGATTATCTTTATGAAGCTTTGCTACGATGGCAAACGGCCCTCCTCCTCCTCCTCCTCCTCCTCCTCCTCCTCCTCCTCCTCCTCTTCTTGTCTTCTCTTCCACTTCACTTTGAAGGAGGAGAACCAAGGTCACAGCACGGTAATGTGCACTGCCGTCTGGTTTAATTAAACTGCTCTTCCAGCTCGGGTGGAGACTGAGCCCTCCAACAAGACTCAGTGAATAGAAAGGAAGATGCTACGCAGAGATCATTCTAATCTCGCCACGTGCTGCCTCGCCGTTCCCCACTGAGGAATGTGAAAACATTGTTTCCTATTTTTAATTAGGAAATTCTGGATAAAACAGTCTGGGATAATTAATCTGTGACTTTAATGCCACCGTCTTATCTGCGAACGGTGAAGGAAGAGTAAAATGTCAGCACGCTTCTCTCTCCTTTCTGTCCCTTGATGAGACTCTAATTCCAGTGCACTACTCTACTACACTGTGTCTCTCTGTCAGGCTTTTGCTAGCCGCCTACTCAACCCCAAACCCAGATCTGCTTCCCTCGCTTGCTTGATGAATATTTTAACAGATCACCATTTATTTTTAATCGGGTCACACAGGATCCCAGCATAGTACTGAGGAGGCTGTAGATCGTGGACAGGGCCTTTTGTTATCGGGATCAGGATTGGTGTGTAGTAATTTCATTACAGAGCGAGTAATCTTCAACAGCTGATTAAGGTCTTTATGAGAAGTAAGCGCACCCGCGATCAGATTAACCTCACTGGACTTATCTCTCACACTAATGCAGGATGAAGACTGGATTAGTTTGAGCTTAGGTCTGCTACAAAAGGCATGGGGCAATTTGAATTTATTGGAGAAAAAAAATGATTGTAATCCATTTTGATTAAGAGCCATTATTAGAAGATCTGCTTCTTTTTTTAAAAAAATATCTACAAAAATAGTCACTTTTTTAACTATTATTTGTGGCTCAGACATACCTAGGAGTGAGGGTGGGGGGTGGGTGTTTAGAAAGTAAAAAACATAAAAGAGAGAACGTAAACAAGGTTCGAAGTAAAGACAGAGTGTACATTTTTCCCTTTTATTTTGATCTCATTTTATTTTCTCTTTTAACAAAGGCTCAATGACAATTTTCAATCTTCATTGTCTTTATTTTCAGATTGGCATCTGAACATTTGTATTGTTCTTATTTACTCATGCTGCTGCTCTTTCTGCCTTTCGCTGACCTGTACAATAAACGGATTTATATGCAAAAAAAAAAAAAAAAAAAAATCTACAAAAATAAACACTTCCTAAAGTTGCATTCCAGTTAAGTGGGGCTCCTGAAAATGTGGATTTTTTTGTGTGGGTTTACTTCACCCTATACTTCATTCTACTTAACTTAGACCTGTTGTCCTCATTCATGGACGCTTTTTGTGCCATCTAGTGGCAGTAAGAGCACAACACACCAATCCATGTAAAAACAAGATGGCCGCCATCTCTGCCCAGTCATTCTGCAGCTGATCCTGACACAATGGACAAAGTGCAAAACTTGATTAAGCTTTATGGTTGAAATTTGTAGCTTAATTTTATGATGAATAATGTTTGTAGATTGATATGGCAACAAATTTGACCAATTGTAGCAACAGCATACCCCCGTTTTTTTGGCATTCCGGTTTGATTTGGGCAGAGGAGGCGAATTTCCGTTTCCGACTTCCGTTTATATATAAGTAAATATGCTGAACCATTGCGATGGATTCAGAGTTTGCAGTGACGGCAATTATGTTCCATCTTGTTAGTTCACCGCACGGACCGTTTAACAACTGGCAGCAACTGCAGCCGGCTCAAATGTGATTGGTCAATATCATGAGGACTACAAAACAGCCTACAACTGGAAACCAGTGCTCTTCCGCTCTTCTTCCGGAGGCAAGATCTCCAGGGTTTGCCTACAGACTCTACATTCACTGTATGTAGAGTCTGTATATAGAGACTATAGCAACAGTAACAGGCTTAGACTCTGTTAATTAGTCAGTAGCCTACTTGGTTGAAGACACTGGGACTTTCTTATCGTCTCATTTGAGGACAATGTTGAGTTTTTTATACTTTGCAGGCCCAACTGATCCCAACTAGCGAGGAAAAATTAAAAATGCATACCACACAAAAGTGCAGGTCTCAGGAAGATAAATGAATTGCCAACTAATCTGATAATCAATTTATCAGTTTGGGTAATTTTTTAAGAAAAAAAAAAGTCCAAATTATCTGATTCCAGTGTCTCACATGTAAATATTTTCTTCTTCTCTTTTTTACTATGATAGTAAACTGAATATTTTTCGGTCGTGGACAAATCTGAGGACATCATCTAGGGCTTGGAAAACACTGATTGACATTTTTCCCCATTTTCTGACGTTTCATAGACCAAACTAATTGATTAATCAAGAAAATAATTACTAGATTAATCAACAATGACAATAAGTGTTAGTTGCAGCCTAGTCTTGCATAGCCAGACCCATCTCCACAGTGCTGTGTCAGCAGTAGAGAAAGGTTTGGAATCACTGATTATCTTGTTACTACAGGGGGAAAAGAAGCTCACATGACTTGTTAAAACCCCAGACAATACCTGTATGTGGCTGTTGCATAACATTATTATGATGGCATTATTATCAAAGACGCTTGTGTAAAGTTGAACATATCGGCACATTATGAAGTCACTGTCAAAAACAATGTTTTTCCCTTATACAGGTATGTCAGTATTTCCTTAAATTAGGAATGTTGCCACAGTAGTTCTCCCTGTCACAACCATGACAGTGTCCTTTTTGTTGATTTCATACACTGAGGATCTGTAATATATTAATATTGTGCATTAACTGTAAAGCAGTGGTTCCCAACTGGTCCAGCCACGGGGTCCAGATTTGTCCTTAGTCATTAGTTCAAGGTCACACAGTTTAAAACATTCAGTGTCATACTTGTGTTTGGCCATGTTTCCACCTAGTTTGCTGCCTCTGTCAAGTAGCTATCTGTAATTCACTCACTCTACAGCAGGAAATGGCACTTCAAAATAAAAGCTCTGTGCTGGAAATTCACTACACTTCAAAATAAAGTGTGTTTTTCACAAACCACTGCTGTAAAGTAAGTCTTGTCTTCTTTTATCCTATAAACATACACTGAATCGCCAAAATGCTGAACAAGATACCCTCTCAGTTCTCTTTGCAATGGCCTCATACATGTAGTGGTAATTATAACATTGTTTTAAAATCAGTGTGTTAGCCTTGTTGGCAACATCTGATACTCAGCTCAGTATCAGGTGACACAAGAGAAGTTCAACAAAGAGTCAATTACCAATCTCAGGATACCCAACAGACACTGTAACCATAAACCTTTAACATGAAGCCAAGACATTAACATTAGCATATTTTCTTAGAACTCACTTCATTGCACTCTTGAATTATCTAAATATAACATGAACATGCTCTATTGAGACCTCTCCACTTCTCCTTCAGCCTCCTCTGTGTCTTTATCATCACTTGACGCTCTGCTCACCTGAAAGCGGTAGAAAGTGCCGTCATCTTTGAGGGAGAGGACATGGTCTGATATAGGGAAGAAGTACCCCTGAGCTGCGATGAGACTCCCGATGTGCATGGCCTCAGCTGAGACAGGAGGAGAACAAGGAGTACTGATCACTGTGGGCTCTTCAGCACTTCACGTATTATCTGTGATGTAATATCTACTTGAATGAAATAATCTCAGTGGTAGGGACAATGAAATCATGATAGACCTTTGTGAAAGTGTCATTTTAGAACAAGATATAAATATAATACCATGAGGAATCTGCCACATGTAAAAATAATCTTCAAGTTATGGATTTGGAGAAAAGCCACACACGTACAATTTTGTGTCATTAAAGGTCACACATTACTGTAGGTGCAACGAAACTTTTTATCACAGTGTACCATATATATAAGCAGCATGTTGTGTCCCTTTCAATTCAAATTGGATTTCAGCTATATGATTCAGCCCTGAGGTATTTTGGCTGGACACTGACTCAATGATTGACTCAGTGTCCAGGCTGTGGGTTATTGCACCGACAGTAAACACTGCTCTCCCACCACATGCCTTCAGGTCGGGTCAACTACACAATAAATCCACAGCAAAAACTAGCCGGGACTTTTGTTAAAACTCTAGTTTTCATCATTTGCTGCTCCTTGTCATGTTTTAACTCAGTATTCACCAGTACTAGCTTGTGGGAAACTTTATTTTCTTGGTGAAGTGTAACTGTAAATATCCTCTGTCTATTTCAAACATGTCAGTATTTATGCTTCTGAAAAGGTAAAACCTTAAAGATTTTTCCTATGACAGATCTGCAGTGTCCACCACACACTGTGTCTGACCTTTCACAGACTGGACTGCTGTGACAAGCTCCTGTTGTCAACCTACCATACTGTATGTTCCCCTGTATTTCACACATATAAAAGGGGGTTTCAGTTCCAGTCTTGGAGGCCAAAGCTTGGCAGCTCTTTGTTCCTCGCTGGTAGTTAATGAGCCACACCTGTCCAGTACCCACCTGAGACCAGGCGCTTATTACCTGCTCAGGAGGAACAAAAGCAGGGCTCTGGTGCTTGAGGACTGGAACTGAAAACACTTGTTGTACAGTAACACAGCTACATAAAGGAGGGAGAGAGAGGGAAGGACCTGCAGCAATGGGCTGTAGGCCAGGACCACAGGAGGTGAGCCGGGCTTTGAAGTGAATTTTTGTGGTGGCTTAACAGTGGTGAAGCAACTCCCAGGTCCATCACATGGTGCCATTGGGCCCAAAAAGACTTTTTTCCCATAGACTTACAATGGGAAAGGGACATCAGTTAATCTGTTGATATATTTTTGAGTGTCACCACCCCTGCAAAATGACTCATTCTAACATCAGGATTTGATCCATTCGGTCGGTGATGTGCGCTTTGTGTGTGTATGGAGGAAAGCAGCTCTCATGAGGTGTCATGTTGATGTCACTGACAGAGATAAAAGCTGGCTCGGACAGCGGAAGTCTCTAATGCCAGGTTCACACTGCACACAGGAGCGCCATGAAGCGCGGCAATTTTCTGTGGAGCACTGCCCGCTTGCTAACGGCACCTATGTTAAGCGACTGGCCTGTTCACACTGGACGAGACGCAGTGCCGAGTGCCCAGGCTGGCTCGCAATCTGCAGCCATAGCTTTAGCATCTGGTCTAATTGATATCAAGTGTATATTAAACGTATTTTAAATTATCTGACATTATCTGTTAAATGACAGAAAAGGCATCCCATGATTCCACATATTTGTTAGCTGTGTCTAAACAGAGAGTGAGAGTGACAAAAGAGCCACACACACTCACACATATACAGTACATACATACATAATAATAGTGCAGATCATCCAAGTAATTTCATACCATGGAACTAGAGTTTTCTTTCTGAGCAACTTTCACAGGAACGAACAGAGTCCCACCTTTAAGGCTGTATCCAGGTCTCTGAACACATCCTTACTTTGGGCTGAACCCAGGCCGCCATGGCAAGGACCCAGCCTCAGTGGCAGGCACTCTACATGGTGAGCTACTTGGGCATCCCATTACTGGTTGTTTATATCTGTAATAATGTCAATTGGGAGAAGCTGCATCCAGTAAGTTTATGTGTATCATAGTTACTGTATTTGTATGCCTTTCAGTAAATAGTGCCCTGTAGTTCTGCAGGATTCCTGATGTCATGGGAGGCCTGATGCCCTTAACACAGTCATTACATTCAGCACAGTACAGTCTGGTAAAATTTTTCAAAACTTACCTGGATCTTCCATGGACAGATTCTTCATCAGCCACTGTACAATATCAGTACCTGAACCAGGGCAGACAGAGAAAGAGAAATATACAGTGTTCGGTCATACGTCTGGTAAACATGAGGTACAATTTACGTAGCAGAAGTAGTCTGGGAAAAAAGTGAGAAAGGCATTAGAAAAGCACAGAAGCATATTATCGAAGCATATACAAACACCTTTTAATGTGTGTATTGGAAAGCGTGTGTCAGACACTTAACGCTAATTTGTCATGATGTACCAATTCTTTGGCTTTCTTGCGAGTAAAAGCCAAGGGGGTGTCATACACGAGTGAGGGTAGGATGGAGCAGGAGATTGACAGGCGGATTGGGGCAGCGTCAGCAGGGATGCAGGTGCTTAATTGGTCCGTTGTGGTGAAAAGGGAGCTTAGCCAGAAAGCGAAGCTCTTGGTCCCGGTCGATCTACGTTCCAGCCCTCACCTATGGTCACGAGCTCTGGGTAGTGACCGAAAGAACGAGATCGCAAGTACAAGAGGCCAAAATGAGTTTCCTCCGCAGGGTGGCTGGGCTCAGCCTTAGAGATAGGGTGAGGAGCTCAGACATCGGGGAGGGACTCGGAGTAGAGCCGCTGCTCCTCCACATCGAGAGGAGCCAGTTGAGGTGGTTCGGGCATCTGGTAAGGATGCCTTCCGGACGCCTCCCTTGGGAGGTGTTTCAGGCATGTCCAACCAGGAGGAGACCTCGGGGCCGCCCCAGGACACGCTGGAGGGATTACATCACCCGGCTGGCCTGGGAACGCCTCGGGGTTCCCTCGAAAGAGCTGACGCAAGTGGCTGGGGAGAGGACTGTCTGGGCTTCCTTGCTGAGGCTGCTGCCCCCACGACCCGGACCCGGTGGAGGACGACGAGTAAGAGTATGAGCAGATTTTTTTCCATGAATAAAATTATCATAATTGACCTTTTGCTAAAGCCCATCCCTTTGCATTGGTCTGTAAAGCTGTCGGAGTAAGCATGGAGCCCACATTGTAACTAACTGCATCCCCTGAAGAAATATTATCATATTTTTGGAAAAATGAAACAGTGATTCCAAAGAGAAGCAGACAGAGGGGTCTACAGTCTGTGTTTGAAGGATATATCCTATCCATATCTTTTTCTTAACTGTTATAATCATCAAAAAGCAAAAGCAGCATGTGTATACATTCAGTAGGCTATATCTTCAGCAGCTAGCTAGCTAACCCTACACTTTTCAGGCTTTGATTTTGGTTTTGGAACAGGGAAGAAGCGTATATCTTTTTCCAACCTCTCCACATAATGAGTATCATTAATAAACGACGTACCCCAGGCACAACATTTAGCTCCAAATCCACAAAACCAGCCTAAAAATTAAGGAAATCTGAAACAACTGCATTAGAGTCAATAGAGCGCAGCTGTGTTGTTGTTGGACCCTGATCTGAGCCAGCCTGATGCTACCATATGATTGGCCAGTCTGGGTCCAGGGGGCAAGACTTAGCGAAGTGATTCTGACACAATAATGTCATTATATCAGATGCATTATGCTTGAGTGAGTTTTCTTTCATCCCCTCTGTTTTTAGCCACATTTTGGGGCTATATGTAAATATATAAATTGAGTCTCAAGGGAATAAGACAAGATGAATTAAATTAAATTAAAAGCAAGAAGGTGCGTAATTAACTGTACTCAAAATGATGTGAAATAAAGGACAATTTGCTGGCTTTAAACTAAAAGAATTATATCTGCTAGTTAAATTGAATAATTAAAAACAAAAGTGAATGAATGAAGAAATAATAAACTTTCTGACTACTTCATCTCAAGTACTCGTCTTGAAACAGATATAACAACCAAAAAAAGTCTCTTTATGATAAGCAAAGATACTAAAAAGCTTTCTTATTTTGCGGTGGAGATAGGGAATGATCTCATCAGTGCTTCCCCTCTGCTTTCTCTGAGTCCTGAGGGAGGCGGTGTTTAATTCTTCATCATTCATTAGTTTCCGAACCCCTTGGCACTCAGCTGCAAACATCTCAGCTGCTGCTGTAGTAATTGTGTTTATTGATATGCTCTGCTTATGGCATATTGGAGTAATGTATTTTCCATAAGTGCGAGGACTGAGAGAGAAGAAAAGAAGAATGTTAATAGCCTTTCTTTGTTTTCATCATTTGTTTGGGGGTGTGTCACACCTCCCACCGCGGCTCCAGATTTATTTAGATTATCAATCGATGCAACAACAGCCGGCAGCCAAGGTGGCTGACTTTAATCCCCACCTGACAGGTACAACTGGCTAATAATGTGTTTATTTTTCTATTGGAAATGTTTGTGTGCATGTTTCCCCGGTGACTCACATCAGCACAGTTCCACACTTTGACACCTACAGTCGCAGCTCTACTGAAGCAGTCAGAGGTTGATTGCCTTGCTTAAGGGCACCTTGACAGTAGGAGGACAGCATTACTCATTCCGTTTCCACTCTCACACTTTCTTTTCCAAACATTTAATCATATGTTGTCCTCCCACTTTCCCTCCAGCTACTCGGCTACACTCCGGCAAGCCACTGCTGAAGGAACTGAGCAGCAGCCTCAACAGGAGCAGAATGAAATGCAGCCACAACACATATTAATATGGATCCTGATATGTAAGGGTGTGACTCAGCTGCTGGAGCTCTAGCTTGTGGATGTTCCAACACTACCACCATCACTATTCACGGCCATCACCATTAGGCTTGTTGCAAAACCCACAACTGAATGCAGGTAATTGACATCAGTTCTGGTGTTGCTGCTAGGAAATCAGTTTGCATTTTACATGCCCGTATTTTCCGAATAATTTCCTCAAAGTTTCCTGGACAAACCAAACCTTAACCACATAGGTGGACATACAAAGATAAACATATGCATCATTCTAGTAACATAATCTTCCACATAGTCTTTGACATCTCTTCCTCCCTCTGCTTCTTACCTGTAACAACACTGGGGATTTTGGTCATGAAACTTTTGACAGTTCTGATGGGCACACCCTCCGTCTCATCCTGAATGTTAGTGACAATCTCTTCAATCTGCAGAGGAAGGGAAGCAGGCAAAGAGGACAGAAAGACAGACAGAGACAGACAGGGAAAGGGAGATATGGTTAAAACAGGGTGGTTAAGATTGAAACTTTAATACCATCCATTTGAGGCTAGTCATACTTCAAGGACTCATTAAATATGCTATATTCAGCATATCAATAAACCATCACCGCATTAGTTTTAATCTGCCAGTTTCTACTCTGCATTTTAGATGTGCGATGTGTCTCATTTCCTGGATCTGCCTCTGTCAAGGTCTGCATTTGAATATTAAATTTTTTGCTTGAAATGGTGCATATTTGTAGCCTGCATTTTTCCTAATTTCTAAAGAACTTTTTAGAACTGTTTTTAAGCAAGACATCAGCAGCTGTAGCGATGGCAACTGTGCACCAGAAGCATGTGTTTTAAGCCAAAACATGATCTTTTCCTATTCATGACCAAGTGTTTTTTGTGCCTTAACATTAACCACAGTGTTGTTGAATTGTAAAAAAAAACAAACAAAAAAAACAATCAAGTTTCAACATATGCGTTACATATGTGACATATCCATGGTTTGCAGGGACATATAATGCCAACATGTATTCTGGCAAATGGGTTGGAAATTAGCAACTCAGTTGCCAGAAGAAAATGTTGGCATTGTACGTTAAGTTGTTCTTCACCTGGGCGAGATGCCTGGCAAGCTGGAGACCACTGTTCAAGAACAACAAATAACAAAACTGGCCTCAAAATCTGAAATTACTGCTGTTTTCAGGGGCTTTTTAGGCACCAAATGTGGGCGTTTTGGAGAGACCCACCACTGTTTTTTTTCCAGTGGAGATAACGGCATAAAAAGCAGTTCAGTCAGAAATACTACATTTGGCGGTATTCCATGCGCCTATGTGGAAAGCCTCAAGGCAGAGAGAGCACACCTCTCTGCCCTTCCACATGCAAACAAGAAAAGCCTGAGGCAGAGAGAGCACACCTCCCTGCCCTTCTATGCGCCTACATGGAAAGCCTTAAGGCAGGGAGAGCAGCAGCAAAGACCGCCAGGAACATAACAGAGCAGCATCAATGACAAACAGAAATGACACTGATAAGTCAGACACAGCATGAAAAGGAGGAGCTGGTGTGGAGGTGGGTTGCAGAGGAAGCAGCAACAGTAGGCAGACCAGAGCAGTTTAAATAGGGTGCCCTGAATGAGATTCACCGATTGGTTGCACAGAAAGGAATCATGTGATCTATCAGCTGAGCTTGACGTTGTGTCCTGCCTGAACTCAATATGTGTTTGCACCGAGACATGACAGCTTTTCTAGTCAAGACTGAGCCCCCCAAAAGTTGATTAAGGTGAAACATGATTTTCCTAACATAACCACACATTAACTTCAGCACTATTGAAATGTAAAGTTTCAATGTATCCATTGTGGTTTGGAGAAAAGTGTCATGTCAACATTTTTTCTTGCCATTGGTTTGAAATTAAACACAGCTAGTGTTGGGGGTTAAAAAACAGGAAGTCTTTCATTTAAGCACAAACAGACACAAAGCTCTGAGAGTTTCTGGTGTACCAGGGCATTTGATTGATTTAACCATGGAATCCTGATGTTACATTACAATTATCAGTGAGATCATGCTGCTGTGGTTGGTGAAACTTGGAAACAAAACAAATTAAATCAAATTTGAGTCCACTTTTTCTGCCTGTCCTCTCAAATCAAACTTCTCATTGGTTTCCCCCAATACTGATCTCTAATGTCCTGACCCAGCATCTTGTTTTAGAGGCACTCATTGAGGAAATAATGATCCCATTTCGTAACACCTTTACATCAGTAACTATACTTAAATCACAACATATTGTTATGCATGGTAACATCTACAAAAGCTGCTACAACAGCATGAAGGCTGAGGAAAATCTCAGTACTGAGTCACATGAAATCATGTGATCTAAGCAGGAGATGGGGTTCAGCAGGTACAGCACGTGCCTTCGGGCTATTATTATAACTGTACAGATGTTAAATGAAACACGTTGCCCACTTTACACTGTAGTAGTCAGATCTGTTGTGCTCATTGCAGTATTGACACCCCTCTCTCTGCACAGATGCTTTTTTGTTGGCGTCAGAGAGTGGGAAGTGAGAAGTTTGGTCGCTTTGGAGACAGCTAACGCAAAACAACCACACAACTCAGCAGCTATATATAAACTCTAAATCAAATCCTGAGGCGAATGAGAGAGAGAGAAAGAGAGAGGTGGCTACATGTGTTTATTTACACCTGGACCATTAAAGCAATCACAGTGAAGAAGAGCATAAACAAAGACACAGTACAAAAGGCGTGTGCACACTCACAGTCAGGCATGGACAGAGTTCTAGCTCTGAGGACAAAACACTTCAACTTCCTGTGTTTCTAGTACATACAGTGTGCTGTACTGAACACACACATTCACATGCATGTTGTGAACATTTTTCTGACCCTTTTCGCTTTATCTTTAAAATGTGCGCAGCAGCTTTCAGTGAGCAATTCTCACAGGCACCCACGCTGGGTCAAAGCTTACATGACTACTTCCACAACAGACTCATACAGACTCTATTTAATGTACAATGCTTTAAATAGACAGAACATATGACACATCCTGAACTGTACAGATCTTCCGAGAGCTCTGTGATCATACATTGTGACAATTACGCTCAAAACCATTTTGCTTTGCTTGTGTAATTTTCCCTTGTATGACTAGCCTGTATTATCATCATATGTCCTGGAATACAGAAAAGCATATTGTTCGATCTCCTCCGTCTTTAGAAGCTCGATAATTTGACTGAGAACATGTGATTATTTACAAGTCACCTCAGGGAGGAAATGCACGGTGACGGAGTTTAGAGACGGCAGTAACTGTGCTGCAGGAGAGAAATTCAGCTGCTTCAGAAGAACAAAAGGACAAAGGAGCAAAGCATCATATATTGGTCTGAGTATTTATTTTGTGCAGCACAGCTGGTTCAATATGCTGTTTTTTTTCTGCACACCAGCTCCCACAGCATGACCATCAGTAGTTTCTTGAAAATATCACGATTGGTTGTTTGGTTGGGTTTATTGTTAGCCGTCTAATATATTTAGAAAATACAACACACTGTTGTCCTTGGTATTTTACAGTCCATCAACACTTACAACAATGGACACAAGCATCGACCAAAGAAGGGGATTAAGTACTAAGCAAACAAGCTCCAGGGTTGTGCTTGTTGCATCTCCATCTCCTATCGACCTTGAGATGTTATGCAGCTCAACATTAACATCTTGTGTTTTTACCACTAGTTCAACACTGTGAAATATATACAAACAACATTCAAAAAAGAGAGAGAGCCCTTAATCAGCACAGTATAACTCCAAGTCAGTTAAACTTCAGGGATATTAAAGAGATAGTGCACCCAAAAATGAAAATTCAGCCATTATCTACTCACCCATATGCCGAGAGAGGCTCAGGTGAAGCTTGCGGAGATCCCAGGGGAGAGAGGGTAGCAACACAACTCCACCTAATGCAGGCTGACGGCGCCCCAGATTCAAACATCCAAAAACACATAATTGAAACCACAAAATATCTCCAAGGGCGGCACGGTGGTGTGGTGGTTAGCACTGTCGCCTCGAAGCAAGAGGGTTGCCGGTTCGATCTCAGGTGAGGGAGCCCTTCTGTGCGGAGTTTGCATGTTCTCCCCGTGTTAGCGTGGGTTCACTCCGGGCACTCCGGCTTCCTCCCACAGCCCAAAGGCATGTAGATTGGGGACTAGGTTAATTGATAACTCTAAATTGTCTGTAGGCGTGAATGGTTGTTTGTCTCTATTTGTCAGCCCTGCGATAGTCTGGCGACCTGTCCAGGGTGTACCCTGCCTCTTGCCCAATGACAACTGGGATAGGCTCCAGCCCCCCCGCGACCCTCAAGAGGATGAAGCGTTTAGAAGACGAATGAATGAATCTCCATACTGCTCGTCCGTAGTGAAAAGTTGTCTGGAAAACGCCATTGGAACTCTGTTTTTAGCCTCACTGTAGCCTGTAGCTCTAACTGCCTCTCTGTACACTGCGCTCACGTGTGCGCGCTTGCCCCACAACTTTTTATGTCAGGGCTTCAGGACATTTGGATCACTACGGACGAGCAGTATGGAGATATTTTGTGGTTTCGATTATGTGTTTTTGGACGTTTCAATCTGGGGCGCTGTCAGCCTGCATTAGGTGGAGTTGTGTTGCTACCCCTTCTCCCCTTGGATCTCCGCAAGCGATATGAGGACTCTAAAACTTCACCTGAGCCTCCATCGGCATATGGGTGAGTAGATAATGGCTGAATTTTCATTTTTTGGGTGCACTATCCCTTTAATCTGTCCATTTAGGAAGCACAAGTGATTCTGAACCAGTTTCACCTGCTTTGTAGCAAATGAAAATGACAACAGATGCAATGGAGAGGCAAAAGCAAGACAAAAAGGGAATGGTTTTACGTGTGGTGGCCACAGACAGTCGCTCTCACCTTGTCTCTGTTTTCTTTGGTCATGTAGCACCAATTTCGAAAGTATTTGCGTCTTTTTACTGCAGAGACAGCCTAGTTTTATGAAAAGACCATCTTTCAAGCAGTGAGACACTTCTTTAAACATGAATTTTGAGCCAGCACACAATAAGCTTAGCACAAAGACTGGAAACAGGGGGAAACAGCCTGCCTCTTTTTAAAAACATTGCCTACCAGCACCACTATATAAAAGAAACAACTGGTGGTTTTACAACTATTTTTGGCAGGGCCAAGGACTTCCTGGAGTCTCTGCAGTAACAACAAGACTTCATAACAACTCACTGTGCCAGGCCAAGAAATAATTAGAGCATGTACCTCCTCATTAACTCGACACCTATACATTTCTGTTTGTGTTCAGTTTTGGACAGCCTGGTTGTTTCCCTCCTCTGCTTTTTACTTAAAGATCCAGTGTCATGAGTGTCTTCTTGCAAAAAAGTGAATAACTGTAGTTACATGTTTAAGTCTGGGGTAATGGTGTAAACAGAGTCAACACTTTAGCCCAAGTGCTCTTGTTGCCAGTTAAGTGCACTGCTAAGGGACACAATTAGAGCAAATACTAAAGAAAAGTTAAGCTCAAAGAGCACATCTTATTCACCTCCCAAGACAAGATGTTCCCAGCCAAGATTCAAACTGACAAGGCTTGAGCTTTTACCTCTCTGGCCATCAGACTGCTGTCACACTGCTCCTCTCTCTTGTTGAGAGAAACAGATCCTGGCCGTCTGCCACAAGCCAGGGCACAGGCAGCTTTGGGCTACACATCAGAATCAATATAATAATACCATTCTAACAAGACCTTGATGGTCCATAGCAACAGCTGCTCTAATGACTTTAATGGCTTCCGCTGTCATGAACAATTCACTCCTGCCCCACCAATCAAAATGGGCATTCACAACAGGTTTATTACAGCTTACAACTGCTGTCGAGCCCAGATTTTCAGAAAGAGACACCAAAATTGGCGCTTGTATGGCTGATCACAAAATGCTGCTATTTTATAATCTAGTAGAAAGTAGGATAATTGAAGCTGGGATTGACAGAAATCTGGAAAAGGATAAAAGGCAGAATTTGGAAAAAGACCCAGCAGCTCGCTGTCCTAAGTCCCTCCCACCAGATGACTATAAGTATATTTACGTGCTTCATACAATAACCCAGGGTTTCTGATACATTGATCAATTTATTGTACAGTTGTGCAAAGATCATTCACCCCAACCCTCTGTTTATCAGACCCAAAAGAAGACAAGAACTAGCTAGCCATCCCACCGTCCCTCCACCTCGCCCCCTACCACTGTGGAGTGCTTTTCCACGAGGAGAGCAAGCAGCAGCTCAGGAGACTGACCTTTATTCTGCAGCTGTTGGCCACATAAACCCTACAGCCCCAGCTGTCACAGTGGGTTGGTGGCCAGCGGAAGGGCTGGGTGTCACCTGTGTAACAGCAGCAACAGAAAGTTTGGTAATCTGGCAGGGAGTCGGACTGTCTGGTCTCCTTGCACTGGGGTTTGCGCTGGCTGGATTCAAGTTGCTGTGGCCACCTCCATGGCTGCCGCCCACTCTCCTCTCAGCAAGGTCTGTAGCGACGGGGAGTGAGGCGGAGAACACACTGTGATTTGAGGCTGCTGCTAACTTACATAAACGTGTACTTGAAGCTGTAGCTATGAGCCTTTGGCTCCGGTTAGCAAAAGGCTAAACTATTAGCAACATCTCTCTAGTCTCTAGTCACAGCCTAGATTTTCTAAAACCTAAAAAAGACCCAAGAGGAGGTGTAGAAGTTTAGATTTCTTTCAGACCACTTGTATTACAATAAACTCAAAGTTTTTGTCCAATGAAGCCAAAATTAAACTGCCTACCCTGGATTTAAAAATGCATCCCTTCCTGTGTATCAGAGGATGTTTCCCTTTACACAGATACAACAAGTTGAGTAGTTGCATTAGATTAGTCACACTTGTGAGTACAAACAGACAGATTTATGTAAGCATATATTGGATTATTACTCATACCAGTTAGCATCATCGGTGATAGCCACTATGGTTTAACAAATACAAGAGACTCATACTTAAAGACCAAAATATCTGAGGCAAAAATACATCACATCCCTGGGGAGTGGATCACCACAGTAACAGTCACTTAGCAGGAACTGAGACACAATCAAAAGCAACTAAAGGAGCATCACTTCAAAGCCTCACAAGGTATCTGACTGTATGTGTTCCCCTGTTTTGGGTTGTATGAGCCTGTTTGAGTGTTTGTGTTTGTGTTTCTGTGTCGCTCTGAGCGCAGCCCAGTGGGAGCAGATTTCATCAGACTTATTGCGAGCCACTCTATTTAACGCCCTGTGGGGCTGTGGGCCGCCTGATTACAGTGTTACCACCATGTGTGTAGCATGGAGCAGCTAGTGGGCTGGCAACCAGCTCAACAGACAGCTGGGTTACAGTGTGATGAGGACTATGCTGCTGTTGATTGTGGTTTAATGAACCCGCTGGGCAACAGGACAGCCTCACCAGCGGTGCTGATGCCGTTGTCTCTGTCTCTCAGCAATCTGTTTATTGTTTGAGTGGGTATCATCTTAACTGGACTCCTATGCAAGACTGAAAGAAGCATCTGATGGAGAGTGAAGCGTCTGACAGGTGGTAAATTTTGGTTAGAATGAAAACCCAGTTGAGGGTTATTGTAAACGTCTAACAACATTAGAATTAAATGTTGTGTAAGCGTTAACATAATGATGTTGTGCAGACACTGGGTTTAGGTTTCCATACCTCATGACTAAGAATGCTTTCATACCCGCCCTGTTTGGTTCGGTTCAATCGTTTGTTTGCCAACCTTGGTGCAGTGCGTTTGGGCAGGTGTGAACCCAGCAATCGCACTCGGGTGCGCACCAAAACAACCAGACCGAGACCTTCTTGAAGAAGTGGTCTCTGTCCGGTTACAAACGAACTCTGGTGCGGTTCGTTTATTGTGAGAACGTGTTCCGACCTGGATCTGAACCAGCTGCAGTCACATGACACATTGTTTGGGTTAAACATGAGCATGTTACAGTCCTGGAGGATTATTAATGTGCACCTCCTCCTGTACTGCCTTAATATGCACATTCAGCACATCCAATGCATCAAAACATTGTTTTCTAGTTGGAGCCGCGCCTCGTTTTCAAACTGTATGGTTTGACTAAAATGAACAATGACAGCAATATAGTCCACGATGAGCAGCGCTAAAATCAACCTGCGTAGTTGTCCCTCCATTGTGACATTAGAAAGTGTCACATTTATCTTGCAAGTGTACTCTTCTTCAACGTTTTGTTTACTTCCTGGATTTTTCTGACCAATCAAGAGCAGTTTTCTCGTGCAAGGCATTTTATCTGGTCCGCTTGTAAATGCTGCCGTGAGAACATGAACCAACTCTAGGTAATTATGCAACTTTGTGACAAAATGAGTCCCTGATTCGTGCTGTCACAGCAGACAAATCAAAGAACGGCATGTTACACAAGAGGTTATTAGAATGAAAGTGGGCTAACGTTCATGTGGACCCATGGTAAGAGGCCACAATAACTGTCAGCTGGACCCACAACCTGGCATGCATACCACAAACACAGAGGAGGCCAACAAATGTACACTTCATTTCAAATAAAAAAACAACCCCCTTTTGAATTTCTGACCCTTAAACGGCTGCAATTACCTTCTTTACCCAAAGAGGCATCTGGGAGAGAGGCCGACGAGGCCATCACTGTGGCTATAATGAAGCAGCTATACATCCTGCTGAGAGAGAAAATGTCAGCCATGGCCCTGAGGATGTCTGCGCAGAGATACCTGGCTAACATACTTTGAGAGAGAGAGAGAGAGAGAGAGAGAGAGAGAGAGAGAGAAAAGGAAATGATGTCCTCTGAACCATGCAGCTCCAAGCCTTCCACACAGTGACAGTTTAACATGCTGCCAGAGTGATAACAGGATGGCTGACGGCCAGCTGGAGAACAACACTCAAATGACGGGCATTCAAGTTGGCGATGCAAGGGCTGAACATTGTAGCTGAATATACAAGCACAACTTTGAGTGTGAGACAGTTTACACATCTTAGAGAGCACAGCTTTCAGAACATTATTATTACTGTTCTGTCAATGATAATTGCATCATGATGCATTGAGGCTTCAGGTGATTCTTAAGTATCAAAATGTATCATGAACCAAACAACATTAATACTGTAAGTGCAGTCTATTTTTTACCAGCTGTATGGTTCAAAATTGAGTGTATAATTCTTGCACATGAGCAGAGTAGAACTGATTAGTTTAGATTTCTGGGGAAGTATGTGATCAGACTACTCACACGAGACCATTCGTTGATTTAGCTCCTTCCAGAGCTGCTTCAGCACATCTGCATATTACCTCCACAAGATCCTTTACAATCAAGTGCTGAGACACCACACTGATTGCAACATGTTCCTCTGTGCTTTAAGTGGCACTTCCGCGCTGACAAGGAACACTCGGACAGAAAGTCAAGTGACAACAAAAGGAAAAGGAGATGTTAGAGGAAGAGTGAGAGAACACGCTGATGGCCACATATAGATTCAGACGTGTTTGAAATGTCACACACAAATTAAAAAGTACAGGCTTATAATATTTAGTGTTTCATCAGACCACAGAATATGTGTGAGTGGGCTGGGTTGTATTTGTAATGAACTGTAATCAACGTTAAGCCAGGCTGCACTCTGACTTTACCAGGAGTGCTGCAGGTACACACGACACTGCTGCTGAGGCTTTGGGAAAATGCCGGAATGTAAGCTTAGGCAGATGTGTTACACTTGATACAATTTACAGTTTTTTAAATACATATTATCTCTAAATTGTTTTCTGATATAGTTGAACAGATCTCCTGTGATCCAGATTCAAGTCCATTGACTGTGGCACACTTTCATTACACTGAATCCCTGCCAGCTCTAGAGGGGTTTTACTGTGATATATAACCTCAGACCTTCTAGGTAGGCAACATGAAATTTTACTTATCAATCAATGATGTGTTATGAGCGACAATAAGGGCTAAGGCACTAAAGGCACCCTTTAGCGGTGTTATGAGACTCATGGGGCAGCTGAAATTTCTGACATGCTAAGCAACTGCTGTAGTACACACCGAAAGTCTGAAAGGGGTGGGTGAGAGTGGAGGTGGATGGATTTTCACCTGAGAGACCAAAAGTCAATCTAGTTATTTTAACAATATAGTATGCTAGTATGTGTAGCATACTGCACCAGTGACACCAGTTACATTATGTAAGTAACAAACTTCTTACTATAGGCCAAACTTTTTTTTAAGTTTATTTTTGAAAAGAGACTGTATGAATTTAATAAGGAGAAACTGCACATTTCCTGTGAAAGCAAAGGTTTATTTTGAAAAGACAAGACGCAAGTAAGGAGTAGTAATTGACATGCTGTCCCTGAGCATCAAAAACTGATGCTAGAGGGGTAAAAGAGCATCATAGTTTGATGTGTAGGGCCACTGATCAAGCATTGGTATTTGAAGAGTTTGCAGTGAGTATGTGTTGGCCATAGAGATTTCTGCTCTCCCTAAAATATAATGACACTAGATGGCACTTGGCTTGTGGTGCTCAAAGCGCCAAAGAATATATTTGAACAATTCAACAGCTTCTTTCCAGAAACCATGACCTGGTAAATCAGTTTGGTCCACAGACCTTGTTGTGAGCAAATTAATGATGTTTTTTTGTTTGTTTGTTTGTTTGTTTGTTTGTTCTGGTTTTTTTTTGGTGCTTTGAGCACCAAAAGCCAAGTGCCATAAATAGCCTACATGTTTGATAAATAGCACTACATGTTTGAGGAAAAATATGTATATTTGATTTGAGGGTGAACTATCCCTTTAATGTTCATCAAGCTCATTGGATGCCCTCGAAATACTGTAAGTGGTTAAAAGTAAGCCAAAGATGAAATCACAGATCCAGTGACAGGAAGCCACGTTTTGGCTCAACTTCTGCACTTAAATAGACTCAAAGAAATTTAATCTGCATTTTAGGTCAATGTCATGCACATATTCTTCATATAGCCTGTTTATCTCAGAGCTGTTTTAAAATCTGACACAATATGTCTGAGGAGACTCATTATCCACACGTCCCAGAAGGCCAGTATGCTGTGTTTTATATCATCACAAAGTTTCCCCACAAACTCTCCCAACATTTGATAGCTCACTAAAAATAAGTTAATTATGATCCCTTGAAATGGAAAGCAGCTCATTTCATGAGTAGAGGCTCCAGTAATGTGGCGATAAGGCAGAAACATTGTTGGCACACGGGGTCGAGTATCATGTTGCTGCAGAGTTATCCAAATATCAAACAGCTCAATTAAGATGTTTGAGAATGCAGTGATGAAAGTGACAATACACAACAGAATCAACATGTTTGTTGTCAAGCAATCTAAGAACTATAGTTACTGTACTTCAAATAGTGAATTGTGCACTTCTTACTTTAAGTATGCTATAATGGTATAAGATGCTGTACTGTATGTGACAGCAGCTTAAAAAAATATATGAATGTCACCTTGGCAACTCTCATCCTGGAATAGTGCAAATTTTGTGTGAAGCTCTCTGGCAAACAAATCTGCCTTGGAAACAGCCTCAGCATATTGAGATTTCATAGCCTGCTGCTAACATGACCTGAAACAGCTCTAACACACACAGGAAAACATGAATCATTGAGTTCAGAATCAGTATCATGAATGTTAAATCTATAAAAACAGCAACAATACTCCCTCTCAAAAAGCTAGTCGTCCAACCAAAGCAAACATATGGCATGAAACCACCAATATCCCAAAAATATTTGGTCAAATGTCTCTCTGGTAGACTTTTTTCAATGATCTGCTGCATGTATACTTTATGACAAACAAAAGTTTTGATATTTGGAAGTCAATTTGAACCATTTGGGTTGTAGTACCATGTCCCAACCACCAGGTGGTTACTCCCTAAAGCATCGTCTCCAGTTCTATTTTACTGTTTTCCTTGTATCTCTTCTTCAGTTTGAGGTATTGTATCATAAATCTTAAATGGCTGAGGGAGGAGGAAAAGCACCAACCCAGGCCACCAGGAATGCCGCACAGCCTTGAGTCCATTTTTTTCCCAGTGGTCACTTGCAGTATTGCAGTGGGAAAAAATCCCCTACTGCCCAAAAACCACCATTGTAACTGTTGACAGGACACCTCGAACTGCAATCAAGGTTAATTATGACTCTTTCAGTTATGAATTTTTGATCCACGGAGGTTTTATATTTGTAAAACTTCCATCGAGTTGAGAAAAGCAATTTAAAAAATCTGTAAAGTCATCACAATGTTAAGTCTATAAGCCGAGCGGGAACTCCTGGGCGAGACTAGCGGGAGAAACACTACTGCGCATATTCAGTGGGTCACATATCCCAGAGGTAAACCTGTAACCCAACTTCATTGGAACTAGTCTCGCCACCAGACAATCAGAGATCTCCGCCTTCTGATAGTCTGGGGACATTCCTTTCTAAAGTGTGTTTAACACACCGTTGAAAACGGCCGGCAACAAAACAACGCCTCTTGCATTTTTTAAAAGGACACGCCCTCCCGGAAATGTGTGCTCCCCCTTTTCTCGTCCGCAAGGAAACAAACACACAGAGAGCTTGAAAATGGATGCCGAGAGATTTAACTTTTTATCAAACGTGTGCTCAGTCCACAAGATTGTGGAAATGAAGCACTTACAGCGACTTGAGCCATTTTGTACCGCTACATGTGTTTCTAGTGGGACTATGTTTGCGAGCACAAGAGTTCAGTGAGCCACCAAAGGACCGCCCTGCGGATTTACTGTTGGTTTCTGCAACGTAGGGAGTTTTTTTAAACTCTGAAATCGTATCCACCCATCTAAACACAAAATCAGAGAGAAAGTCATCAGTCTTTAGTTAAGCAAAGCGTCTAAAGACTGACTTGTGAGTCTACATTGGAACTAACAGGCGTCATCTCGGGGTCTTGTATCTAGATAATATCATATATCTATGCAAGTACCTCAGGAATAGCTGTTAAATCATTCTCTTCTCAGGGAAATAAAAAAAATTGAATTGAATAAGATGTTAGGAATACTTTTATCCAAATCTGAATAATATTTCTCTTGTACATATCTTTCTGTGTCTGAAAACACATCTGTGCCACTGTCCACTGCAGTGGACACCGAGCATCAATGGAGGAGGTCAGGGGCCAAAAAAGTGGAACTGATTACACAGGGGGCCACGAAGAGCCTGGAATAGAGAGTTTGGTGTGTTTGCTTTTTTTTTCTAGATTCCTAAGTAGTCAGTACCATAACTCAATTAAAATTAGCTGAATAAATTGGTTGAATTTTGTCCAGAGAAAATAGCAGAAGCTCTCTGAGGTCCCTGTCACCCCTCACAGGTGCAAAAAATGGTTTGGCCTGCCACTGTACTTAGTTTTGTCTCTAAATGCAGCTACAGCGCACACGGTCATGCCTTTCCCAGGAATGGGAAATTGAGTTTTTAAAAAAAAAAAGACAGAAAGAAAGCAAACTGAATTTGTATGAGGAAAAAATTCAAAAGATGCGTGAGAGAAACATGGATCAAGAGAGAAGGGCCCACAGAGACTGCTCATACACAAGGAACCAAATTTGGTGCTACACCCCTGTAGGAGGTCATAATAATGCACCTTTTAATGGAGGCAACCTTGTAGACAGCGGTGATCTGTAAGGTCATTATACGAAGCAACATGTGGATGAGAACTTCTTTTTACTATATTACTGAGATGTTCCATTCTGCTAATTCTTAAATGTCGTAATCAGCTCCTATGGTCATATTTCACTTCAGCTACACTGCACTGCCTTGAAGCATTGTGTATCTGTAGTTCTGTATGTTTAGAGGCAACAGTGGGGTGAGTGGTGTGTGGAAGGTGGTATGTATACACTTAACTGTGTGCGTGGGCGTATGCATACTGTATGTGTCATCTCTGGAAACGGCTCCTTTTAAGACCAGTCTCTCCTTTCAGTAGGGCACCTTTCCTCCCCTGCAGTGCCTGAATCACACAGCTGCTGCACCGCTGCAGATATCTCATGGCTCTCTGTAGGGCGGATCACAATCAGGCGAGGAGTTTTAGATTAGACTGCCAGGGGTCATTCCGGGGATAACTCTCTTTTTTGCATTTTTATTGTATCCATCTATCCTGTACTCTGGTACATTTCATATTGCTCTGAAGGATGGTAGAATGGCAATTTTATTTATACTCTAAATCCTCTGAGAATAAATCTGTGTCTGGGTTTCTCCCAAATTACATTTTCAGTAACAGGATCATCGTGAACTTTATGAAATGTATTTGGAGGAATCATGAATGTATATTAAAAGAACATTGTCAGTCTGCTATCATTATTATATTTCCAGTGTAATATATTTTAATATGGTAGTGTATTATAATATGATTACCTTCCTATAACAATCCAGCCAATGAATATTTTGTACTGACTACATACTTGACTGATATTGTGTCGTAGAATAAAACATCTTATCAGTACTGCCCCCTAATAGTCGACCCAACGTAAGTCGACCAGAAAGGTCATCAGTCGGCAGGATTTCACAGGTCGCTTAGTCTGCAGAAAAAAAACAACAACGTGAAACTCTATAAGGAGCTGCATCTTGTCAAAATAAATCAAAACCTATATGACTGGACCATGTGGGACTTTAATTTGAAAGGACAGACACAGGAAGTGGCCACGCTCTGCAGTCAGACAGGAGTCAGGTTAATTTCCAGGGCTGGTACCTGTGGTTATTCCACAGGCTAGTTAATAACATGTCGGGCAGGAAATCCAAAGTGTGGGATCATTTTGAGAAGGTGAAGGATGAACCCAAGGTGATATGTAAACTCATCTTCATTGGTCGACTACAAATATGACGTATCATCTGAAACATGTCAGTAGCTACATGCCCATTAGCCACTTAGCACAATCATTACTGCTTTGCCCACAGCGTCATTAACAGGCGGCTCGCTCAGTGTGTGACGTGCACTTGTAGATAAAATATAGGCCTATATTAATGAAGGTTCATTAGTACAGTTTTGTATTTCTCTGTAATGTAGCACAGTGTTAACAATGTTACTGATACTATTCTTTCTCACACCTTCAACTCAAACCATTGTGTTGCCCCGCCCAAAATATATCATTAATAATCAAATTAATATCGTAAAGACGCGGCGACTAGTTGACTAATGGCCCGAAATGACAATTATTGGTAGACTAGGAAAACTCTTAGTCCGGGGCAGCCCTAATAAATACATAACTATAGTTGTGATGTCATCCAATAAACTTTGCGAAAGGAATTAAAAAGACAAAGCCAGATTCCCCCAAAGCCTCTTTGTGTTACATAAAATCACTTTTTCAATTGTAAATCGGTGAACTAGGGTGATCTTGGTGGTGGAACATTTTAGTCCCTGAAGCTCTGGACTACATTCAGAGAGAATAATAAGCATTAACATGAAATATGGTGTTAACTTTGTGAACAACTTTATATTACTCCACTTGCTGTGAGGCACTAAAATATAAAATTATAAAGCAGGCAAACACATAGATTTCTGTGCAGGGCTATCATAATGAAAAGGAGAAGTAGTGGTGACAAAAACAAACAATCCTGCACTCTGTTTATTGATGAGATTTCTGTGGACTTGACCCCTTAAGCATTTCACTCCCTCTTTCACAGGTGTTTAAGGGATTTTTACACCAAAATTCATTATCGTCTTTTCATAAAGATTCCCAGCAACAATTTATCAACAGCTAATAAATACACACAGAAGTTAGAGGTGAGAAATTTCTTGGCCAAACACTGGGGAGTGAGTGTCTGTTGATGTATTCCAGCAGTCCTGCTGTGAAATATGAAAGTGCTCTGATGGGGAATGCACAGAGATGCACTACAGGGAGCAGCACAGGCATTAAAGCCCGCCCTGTGTCTCACATAACACTGCATATTGTTTTTATTTCTCCCTCTCTATGTCATTTGGACCTATTTGCCTTGGGAGATAGCACTCTGCGATAACCACTGTATGACTTCTTTATGATTACTTTAAATGGAAGGCAGCTCATTTTATAAGCATCAGCAGATATTATGCAAGGGTTGAACTTTACGCCGCCTGAGTTGTCCAAGTATAAAAAAAAACTTTAACTCAAGCATCTTTGAGGAGGCGGAAATGAAACTCTCCACAGAGTCAATCTGCTGGTTGTTAGATTTCAACACTACACCTACTGTGAGTTTGTAGTATAAGTTAAGTATTTGCATAGAAATTACCCCGGAAGCTCTTCTGATCCGGAACAGTAAAAACATTGTATGATGATTGGGGTCCAAGCAACACGACAACACAAAAACCCAGCTACATCAGCTCTCACACAAAAGCAGAATTACATGTGGAGGTCAGATAAGACCATCAGCTGCCCTTTAGTTGTGCTGTAACCTTGATTCAGTCCTGTATTTACACTGTGAATCAGTGTAAAGTGGTTCAGCTAAAATGTAAGCGGCCCTGCCGCCTTAAAGGAATATTTCACCAGCAAAATGGAATGACAATCTGTACTGTATATCAATTTTTACCCATGTGTGACTTTAAATAGGTGAAGAAAACTGTTTGTCTCGCATGCCTCAACAATGAACGAAGAATCCAAAAAAGGCAAGCAGTCTACATGGACTGAAGTAAACGGGCCCATGTTTAACAACAGCATAGCAAACAATTTTTACAGTATAATCCAGTTGTATGCTTGGTTCTTCCCAAACACATGCATTTTCGTGAACACACTACAATTCAAAACATGTCTGTCAAACAGTCTGATGCACAGCTGAGTAGCATACCTGGGCACGCTGAGCTCACTGGCATGTTCAGGGTACACTACTCATAGTTAGTAGTAGTGTTAGAAGTGTTTTATATCGTAGCATTTTAGCAAAAATACATGTGTGAGAGTCTGTAAAGGGATGTTTGATGATATAGTTTTGCTCTTGTTAAATGCCGACAATGATTAGGCCTACTTTAATCAATGAAGAATGTTTGCCTTTCTTTGATTCTCTGATTGCTGTGGAGGTATGCAAGAAAAAGTACTCTTCACAAATTCAAACAAACATACGGTTAAGAAGTGATATATATATATATGGCCATTTTGCCAACACATTCTCACTCCAACCTCGACACATATTGATGTGTGGTCATGGACTTTCCACGTCCACATACGATATGACAGGTACCCTGTTTGTTGGTTGTTGACATTCTGGGACACCGTGTCAAGTTCTGCCTGTTACATGGATTGTCTTCTTTCAAAATACACTTCGTTTTCACAAGAACTTTACAGTTTACATGCAGTCTCTTTCAAAATAAAAGCACAACGTCCATACAACATCGCACATTGATGGGGGTTTTTTCCCTCCAAAAACTAACGCACGTGGTTGGGTTTAGAAAAAAAGAACAGGGTTTGGCTTTATAATCTTTCGGGAAGTGAACACCGCTCTCCCGGGTGAAGGTCGGACACATCCTCTACCACTTCCACCCGCCCTAATCAGATTTTCACCGCCGTAACTTTCCTTCTTGTCCCATTGCGTTTCCCCCTGAAGTGGCTGAGTGCTGTTAAACTATAAGGGCAACCGGCTGTGTATCATGCCGATGTTAAAGGAAAGGTTTTTTCGTCAGTGTCTGATGCCACAGTCACTGCCCATGTGCTGGATTTCGACGACTTCTGAATCAGGTTGATTTTAGAGGTGAAGTATTCTTTTTAAGGAGCTCTATACAATATTCAGAGCATAAATAAAGCAGCAAACTACTATCTGCTATGTAGAGATGTCGTGGGGTAATGGCGTCCTGAGCAAAGGATGAAGTCACACTCCCTCTCTGAGTGTTGTAATTCAAACTGCTCTGTGGGCTGTTGAGGTAAGATAAGGTAAGATAAGATACACCTTTATTGATCCCATGGTCCAGCTGTGCGTGCATGTGTGTATATCCCACTAGCTAGTTAATCGTCACCACTCTGCACTGAACATCAATGACCGCTGATATCTAGACGGGCATTGTCACGGAAGCATGGCGCCTGCCCTCCAGTTCTCTCAAAGGTTAGCACCATAAGCTCTGTCAACACTGTTTCTGTTCTAAGCCCTGTTTGCACTGTAAGCTGCTAGCTGCCAGGTCAGCCGCCTCCATGTTGATAGCTTGCAGACAACCTCTGAATAACAGATGTGCTCTGAATATCGGATAGAGCTCATTGAAAGAAGATAGACAACTGAACTTAAGTTGAATAATTAGTTATTATAATATGAAACAAATTGAGTTGAGAAACTATTTTTAATAAACCTTTGATATCAAGTTGAATCAACAACTGCTCAGTCACACTTACAAAGTTATTGTTTGGTCCATACCGTCTATATAGAAAGTTCTTCCAGAAGCAACTCCCCACATCATGGAACAATATACATCGTCCTCGTTCCATGCAAAAAAGGAGCCGAAATAATTGTACCAGTGGCGCTACCATGTTTGACTTCCTTTTCTCACACTGTATTATATTTCCCTGATCTACATATCCTCAGTGAGCGCTTTGCTATGAAAAGGAAATATATCTTTTGCACATGTTCTCAGTAACATGAGGAGGCTAACTATGATATGCCGACCTTCTGCTAAAGTGTGCGATACTAAGAATCTGATAATGAATCTTCTCTGTGATGGAAATTGTTTAATAAAGTCTGGGCACGTACAGTTCACCAACACGCAGTTCCATAAAACTGCTGCAATAAGAGAACTTGGGTAATCCCACATTAAACCTAATATCTCATGCTGGATAAGAACATGTTTCATTACTCAGGATGAGAATCACCACGCCAACCTGGCAAAGGTCAAATTAATTTCATCAGATTTATTAAATGTAGTTCTTAAATGTATGTGTGTGTGTGCGTGGGCATCAGTCACACATTAAGACACAGTACACACACACACACACACGATGAATTGCCATCACCCAGAGTGGGTGTAATGACTGTGGAGACGCTGAAGCCGTCTGCCTGCAGCACACAGGTTTTTGTCTGAAGGTCAGAGACGATGGCTTTGAGACAGTGATGATGAGTCGAACTGGTTTCAGCCCAGTGCGTCTGGCAGCAGGGTGATGTGACTGTTAATGGAAGCGTAATGACGACAGGATGGCTTTGACACAGCTGACTGCTGGTGCATCTCCGCCTGACAGCCGAAGCCTTCCCTGAGCAATTTATGAGGCCGGTCAGGATCCTGGACCATAACATGAAAGTCATCTACTTTGTGCATCTGAAACAAATCATACTGCTTCTTCTACAACCAATACCCAATGAAAAGATAATCTAAAGTCATACCTCAGTGGCGAGTGTACTTAAGTTGTAGGCTACTCATCCACAACCACTGTTCACATTCAACACAAGTGGCTGAATGAAATAGTATCACTGATAAATTAATCATGACTTCTATATGTCTATACCCAGCACTAACAGGGATTTCAACGCTGTATTCCAGTTGACAACAGGGTAATATTTGGTCTGAACGTCTCAGATGCAAGACGTTATTGCGCAAGTACGTTACCGTTTCAGCTTCGACTAGCTCAGATGTATAGATGTCTCATGGCCCACCAGGGCCTGCAGACTGAGGAGAAGGAGCTGACGGAATAAACATGAGTCTTCATGCTACCTACATACAACACATAAAGCGAGTTAATAATGTTACAGCAAAGAAATGTGGAAACAAGAGGATCAAAACATTTACAAAAATTACATTTATCTCAAACTCTTGATGGACCTTCACCCTTTCCTCAGTGAAAATATATCACTTCTTAATACTTGTTGTATTTACAGGTTTCCACCACACCAGATTTATTCCTACAACCAGAGAGACAAACCAGAAGGAAGCTGGATTGATTAAGTATCTTTCTTTTTCATTGTATTTCATTGTAATTGTATTTAAAGAATATTTTCCATGTTATATTGAAATTGTTGCTTAATAAATACAAAAGTATTGTAGCATGTGTCACAGGCTCTTCTCTATCTTTTAAGCTGAAGCTGTAAATGTGTTGGTATGACTAAGTATGTAACTTGTATGCTGCTGTTGTTGTCATCCTAAAGCTAAAACCACTTGTACAGTTTAATATTACAGTTTGAGCATTCTGAGGTTTAAAAGGCGTTTTAAACAGTGATGGTAAAAAGACGTTCAGAAAAGGTTCAAAAGTGAACGTTTTCCACAGATTATTTGAAGATGTTGACTGAACAGTTACATTTAGACCATGTTTCACAGGGATTTCCAATGTTGGCTTTCAACTGACAAATTTGGATGTGATTTCTTAGTTAGGATCCAAAATGACAACAGACTGTTATTTGCACGCTATAGAGGAGGAAAACTCTCACTACTGCAGATCCCGGAGAAATATAGTCTAAATGTGAACATTTAATCAATATCTACAAATAGTCTACGAAAAAACTTTTTTCTTTAAACATCTTTTCAACGGAAAAAAATTGCTATGTAGAAGAAATGTTCCTAACCAGTGTTTCACTACTGCAGTGCCAGTGTCTACAGCCATGCTACCAGCTCTGTGAGGCTGTACAAAGGCACAGTGGTGCTTTGAGCTAAATGCTAGTACCCGCATGCTAACATGCTCACAATGACAATGCTAACATGCTGTTTGGAAGGTAACCATACTTAATTCACCATATGTATTTAGCTTATTAGCGAGTTAACATTTGCCAGTTTGCACTCATCAGAAAGTACAGCTGAGGCTGATGGGAGTGTCATTAGTTCTGCAGGTATTTGATCATAAACCAACCAACTGGACAAATGAAAGTTTTGGCCTGATGAAGCCTGGTGTCAAGTAATATGAGTACTAATAAAATTCTGGAGACAGAGCATGGAAAGGACACTCATTGCCAATGGAAATTTGTCCCTGTTGTCTGAGTCCCAGAAGGACAAACAGCTGCTTCATTCAAAGTGTCATGGTTTATTTTTAGCCACTGCTCAGGAGAGCTTTTGAAGTCCTTTCTTGGTTGTTTCTTTTATGCTGAAAATAATTCTCATCTGGTTATGGGAGGTGGACGCTGTTGTGGAGGGTTGCTGTAAGACTGTAGATTTGGCTAATGCTCTGTTGATTGCCCTCATCTCTTGAAGGACATCGCCAATCACCAGCTGGAGTGTGTGTGAATGGAACAAGTGATGATCTGTGGTTACTTTGTTCAAACCCATTTTTAACAGCTTGTTTCTCTATCATGGAGAGTTCTTCAGAGCACACTGTTTTCATATTGGATTTAATGTGATGTAATTAACCTGTGTGTCTGCTTGAATGTGTTACACGTGTGGTTTCTCCTATGAAGCCTCTATTTTTATCGTCATATCAACTGTCAACTGTTAGTTGTTCTTGATGAAAAAGCTCCACGGCACTGTGAATTTTTACTGCCACACTACAATAAAAGCTCTATCCTACAGGTAAAGAGAAATTAAGACACAAGATCAGTGAGCACTGAAAGCTACTTTCTCACTCAAAACTTTGTCTGGATGAATATGAGCAAAATATGTTGTGCTGTAGCACAGCAGCAGAAGTATTTAGAGCCTTATCTTAAGTAAAAGTGTAATCAGGGGGCGTAAATATGGACAGTGCAGGCAGTGCAGTTACGCTGCATTACCCTATACAGTAAGCCATACTGTAATGAATGAGCTACACACAGAGCAGATCTCTCCCACAGAGTCTGCCATGTTGTTCTACAGTAGCCCATAATGGACAAACCAAACACTAGCTCTAGACAGGGCCATTCTCGTTTTTGCATCTTTGTGTCAGCCACAGTAATTCTCCTACACACATGGCATACAAGACAAGTTTCAGTTCAGTAACCTCGCAGCTACATGCCACAGAATCTGATATATCAGACCTTAAATTAATCAACAGATTTTTTAGTTTGCAAAAATTCAGAAAATAGTGAGAAATGTCATCACAATTGCCCAAAGTGACACCTTCACAATGCTTGTTTTTTCCAACCAAAAGTCAAAATCTCGTAAGTATTACAAATTATCTAAATAATTACAATAATCAAAAGGAAAAGCAGCATATCCTCACATTTAAAAGTTTGGCATTCTTGCAAGAAAAACAAATTAAAATTTCCAAAATAGCTGCCAAATAATTTTCTGGCAAGATACTTAACTAATTATTTCAGCTCCACTCATCTGCCCCTTTGTTATAGTTAGTTTTTTAATAAAGCATCACATTTTATAAGCATTTCATAAGTTTTGTGTGCAAAGCTCTCAACGGTGAAGTAAAGCATAACTTAAGATATCAAATTTATCTAAGTGTAAAGTATGAAGTACTAAGGAATAAAAACATTCTAAGTACAAGTGCACAAAATTGTCTCTTGAGCATAGTACTTAATGCAGCAATCAGTGATGGAGGACATATTCTGATTTCTCACTGTAGTTACACCAGACTGTAAAGGTATTCATAAAAGTGCTTTGAAAATGTTACTAAAGTGAAAGTATGTGGGCAGCAGTAGCTCATTGGAATTTGGCTTGTGAACCGGAGGGTCACCGGTTCAAGTCCCCCCCACCAGACCAAATATGGAGCACGGACTGGTAGCTGGACAGGTGTCAGTTTGCCTCCTGGGCACTGCCAAGGTGCTCCTGAGCGAGGCACTGAACCCCCAGCTGTTCGGGGCGCCTGTCCATGGCAGCTCCCTCACTCTCCCTTTAATGCATATATAGGTTCTGTTAGTGCATGTGTGTGTATTTATAGCCTGTGTTTATATGAAGATTGAATTTCCCCTTGGGGATTAATTAAGTACATCTTCTTCCTAACAGTATGTAAGTATTACAAGTAAAAGTACTCATGTATAAATGTTTTTAAAAAAATTTAATAAATCAAAATATTAAATAAATAAATAAATGATTAAAACTGAAAGCAGCAAATCCTAATAATTTTGAAGCTGGAACCATGAAATATTTTTTAATAAAAAATAACAGAAGATTATCAAAATAGTTGCCAATTTTCTAATCGATCAACTAATCATTTTCATCTACACTTGTATATTTTCATATGATTCATGTGCAAAAATCCTAATTTGTAAAGTTATCTAACAAGTGAAGTGGAGTAAAAAGTACAATATTTCCCTCTGAAATGCAATGGAGTAGAAGAAGAAAGTGGCATAGGATTAGCATACTCAAATATAAGTATCTCAATTTTAAACTTAAGCACAGTGGTAGAGGAAATGCACTGAGTTACATTTTACTAGTGGCAGATATGAATTTACTGTCTGAGTTTTAGTTTTTGCATTAACATATCATAATATGCTGAATATTCTGGGACCAGATACCGTTTCTGAAGCTACTACTGTACAATACACCAGTGTCATCAGCATTTCCGATGCCATGTACCCAGCCTAACAGCTGTAAAGACAAAGAGGTAGCAGGGAATTTCTGTCAGAAAATGTTAAGAGGTCAAAGTTCTCATAAAAACTTGGTGATTGAGTTTCCAGCCTGGCAGAGAGCCGAGCAGCCGCAGACAGCAGGATGTGAGCTGAGGCCAAACACTCCCTGGGCAATAATCAATCCAGACAAGTTTTCATTGCTCCCAGCGAGGGACACCAACAGAGCTGACCTCCCGTCAGACACATCCATACCTGGCAGAGAGTGAGTAATCATCACAGGAGGAGGCTGATTATTTTTTATTCTTCCTGTTCACCCATGGGAGCCCAGCGTGCCTGCAGCAAATGTTACTACTGTGATATCAAATAACAACCTATCCTGTGTTTCCCTCATGAAACACTGAGGAGATAAAAACGGCCATTTTATTATCATTATCCTCACCATCATCACCACCACTGAGAACAACACTCAGATATTCCAAATAGATTAAAATGTATTCTAAAGCTCTCTGTATCATTTTGTCCCCACAGATGCAAATTAAAATGATCCTGACTACAGAGGAAATTCACATTTCTCCACTAGAGAAGCTCTGAGCTCAGCGTGTCCCTCGTCATCTGTCCTCTTTCCTGGAGCAAAACTACTTGTTGATTATTGCAACCCAGTAACACACACAACAACACCGCCAGTGTCACGCACTCGGTGTTTCCTAAACTGCAGATGCTTGAGGTAAATAACGCTGGCGATTGCCTTTTGAAAATTTCTTTTGAGGGGTTTGAGCTGTGTGTGAAATAGTGAAAGTGCATCAAAAGAGAAAGAGCTTTAAATAAAAATAATTCAAATAAAAGCAGCGAGGGAAAAGGCACTTGGCTTTTCCTTTCATTCTGTAGATGAGCCCGTGCCCATTTCAACTTCATTCTTAATTTGTCAAAGAAATCCATTAGCCTACAATTTACTGCTCTCCTGCTGCACCGTCAGAGTGAATAGGGACGTGGGTGTCTGTGGAACGGCCCTCATTAAAATCTTTTTATCTTACCTAACACTTCAAGGATTCAACATGAAATAGCACTCATAGAAGAATGTCAGGACTCTTTCCAAAGCTTTTTGGATCTCATTAGAGCTTTGAAGTCTGTCAGAACAACATGAGCTGTCGGAAATGTGTGCGTTTTGACAGAGGACTCTCCAATTGTGTGTCTCTCATTCTAACTGTGCCTCAAGATGCAAAACTATAGACCCTTTTACTGTTAGAATATAGTATGACTTTTTTTTTTTTAGGTGGCCGGGACTTAGCTGAAGGCAAAACAATCCTCCACTGACATTAGCCAGCGCTAGCTAACAAGTTTTGTTGGCTTGTTTTAGACAGCGTAGGAAGATGATGTGAGCGGTGGATTCAGAAATACTCATTCCAAGTGCAGAATGGAGTGAATGCGTGATAAACTTAACCGTTTGTTAATTCATGTAGAAATATAGGCCTAATGCTCAGTTTCTTCAACCAATAAGGTCACTCACTCTCTGGGACCGCAAGTGTTACTTGAATAAGTAAACACTGACCAGCGGGACCAGCCTGGCCGACCTGTATGCTCTCACTCAGTGGATGGATGATTTCACAGGAAGCTTTGTGGTTGATTACTGTGCCAATCTTACAAAGGAGGACGACACTTGAGTGGTTTTCTCCAGTTTGTTTAGCTATCAAAGCTAACGCAAGCTAATGCGCTAAAAAGCTAGCGTTACGGAATCCAATATTCCTCTTAATATCTCCCCAGTTTCTGATAATTGTTTTGCAAGTCACAAGTATGTCTCAAGTCCTACACTTTGAGTTTCGAGTCTTAAACAAGTCACCAACGTATTGCTATTTTAACAACACGGCAATAATATGAAAATTCCCAAAGTCACAACTGCTTTTCAACATTTGTATTTATTTGTTAAAACAAGTTTATTGGGAGCTGTTGTGTCTCTGTAATTTTCAACCTGCACAATCTGCGTAACAGGCAGCACAATAGTGGCATAGCATTGTAGCCTCACAGCAAGAGGGTTCCTGGTTTGAACCCAGGCTCAGAAGGTAGAGCAGGTTATCCACTAATGAGTGGTTTGATCCCCAGCTTCTCCAGCCAGCATGTCAAAGTATCCTTGAGCAAGCTACTGAACCCCAGATTGCTTCCGATGGCCGTTCCATCGGCATGTGAGTGTGTTAAAAACTTAGCAGGTGGCACCTTGTATGGTAGCCTCAGCCACCAGTGAATGAATGTGTGTTTGAATGGGTGAATGTGAATCATAGTGTAAAAAGCACTTTGAGAAAGGTGTTATACAAGTGCAGGTCTATAAAGACATGCAGGTTAGGTTGATTCTAAATTGTCCGTAGGTGTGAATGGTTGTCTGTCTCTATGTGTCAGCCAACCATTCACACCTACGGACAATTCATTCATGTTCATTCATTCATTTTCCATAACCGCTAACAGGATAAGCGGTTATGGAAAATGAATGAATGAATGAACATTCTGATTTTTTTCTTGACTACTGCAAATGCAGTTATCTTTGGTATCAATTTTTTTCCAACTGGCACTAAGTAGAGCGATATTAGTTCGTCATGGTTCTCTCCTGAAACTTGACTGTATGCTGTCTGATTGGTTTCTGACAAAGTGGATGTGGTGAATTAAGAGTCAACTTGCTGTGAATGAATAGAAGTGACAGTTGATTCAGGAAATGGACGCATTTGTGAAGTTTGTGATTTGCACAACTGAATCATTAAATAACATACTTTTAAACCTTTGGGCTTGGAGGAAGTGTTTTCAAGTCAAAAGGCTAAAGTCCATGTGAAGTCACAGTTCATTGTAGATAAGTTTTTTTTTCAGGTTTGAAGGCAAAAGTCATTACATTTGTAACTCCAGTCTGACTAGAATACAAGACAAGTGACTTGAGTTCACACCTCTGCCCAGTACATTGTATGCCAAATGCAGCTTGCAAAACAGGATGTCCTAATGCATATGGTTGCTTTTTTTCAGCATCCAAGCCAGCATGCTTTTCTGGCAATTCTGAACTATATCACTTTAGAAATGTTGATGCGTATGTAACGTACAAATGTAACGTATCCATTGTTTGCAGAGACGTACAATTCCAACACTTTTTTCTGGCAACTGGACTGAAATTTATAAGTAGTAGCTTAAGGTAAGAGAAAGGATGTGTGGATGCACATAATGGTTGTTAAGTTATTTCTGCAGATAGAGCAGAGAGCCCTTAAATTGGGAAGAAAAAGGCAACAATTTTCACAACAATTTTTCAATTCCCATTGATTAGTGGGTGGCTGAGCAGTCAGGGATGGACAGCCAGGCTCTGTTCTGTGGGATGTGATGCAGACTGAGCCTGATCAGAGCTCATTTGCAGGATTAAAGACGGGGATATGTTGGGTGTCGATGGCTTTGACTCCAAGTCCCCTTACCCTCACCCTTGGGAGCAGTTCATAGGCTGATTCTTAGTGCAACAAGGAGGACTGAGATGTGAGAAAGACGCCAAAGGCCCAGTTCTGTCTGGGACTTCAATAGATGTGAAGGAAAATCACTCTGGCTCTTTCCCTCTACTTATCTCTCTTCTCCCCTCTCATGTTTTATCCATGCAGTATCTCTTGTTCAGGCATTTGTCCGAACACTGACAAATATGTACAAAAATCAGTGAAGATTGTAAGATTAAAGTATTATTCAGAGACATATTCATGGCTCCTTGGCCATCTCTCACAAGAAGGAAATATACTGAAGATGCTGCAGCAAAACAGCTGGTGTGAACGACCTGTCTATACACCATCTGTTCGATAATACTCAGTGAACACTGGACGCAGTGAAGTGTTTTCTGAGGAGCTTCAGCCTTATCTTTCACATTATGTCTCTGCTGTGGATCTTGAGAAAAAGATAAGTCTATTCAAACATACGCTGCATACCTTTGGTCTTTTGTGTACAGACTCTGATTTCTGCAAGTGCCAGTTTTCAGCTCTGCTCTGTTCTAATGAAGCAGAGCTGTGAGGCGTTTAGGCTCACCAGAGAAGAGATTCAATCTCTGAGCTGTAATTCTCTAATGCACAGAGCCTGAATGCCCTCAAGATGTGTCTGTAATTGATTTATATTTTTAATTTAATCTCAGATTCATGATTTGCAGTTTTAAATTTGCGCACCGAGGAATTATATAATAATTATAATAATAATACAGCATCTGAAACTAGTCTTTTATCAGTTGATTTTCAAGATCTCCTATTATGCTTTTGCATTGGTCAGAAACACACATCATTTAGATTTAGGTCTTTATCACTGTTAAATTTACTGACTCAGTCTTTTGAAGCTGTTCTGTATTATATAAGAAAAGCCAAAACTTAATAAAAAAGGTGGACACTTCTCACATAAGAGAGAAATAATAGTTTAAAAAGATTAATGAGCGCTCTTTTAATGTCAGAGAGGGCTGGGCCATATGGTTTACAAATAATATGCAACATTTTTAAGCTTTATCGTGATACGCAAAATATACTGTGATATTTTGAAATCGCCTCTAAAGTACAGTAGACTACTAATAAACAAAATTATTAAATAATCTGCAGTTACAATAAAGTAAAATAATGTACTGTTATAATAAAGTTATACAGTCAGTGATGGAGGAAGTACTCAGATATTTTACTTTAGTAAAAATAGATTTATTGATGTGAAAATTCTCTGTAACAAGTAAAAGTCCTGAATTCTAATTTTTACTTAAATAAAAGTATTGGCCAAAAGTATAAGTACTCCATGTCAAAAGTGCCCCATGTCAGAATAATGCTTGAAGTATAGACAGTATTATGGTCACCATAATTTATGGAATTCAATGACTGATCCTTGAGTTCTGGACCCAGTGGCCAAACAGAGGGAGCAGGTTAGACTTCCAGTTGTACAGAACGAGACAACTTCCTAGCAATGATGAGAAGGTTAAAGCATGTGTCTGGGCTCAGGGGAGACCCAGACCTCTATGGGTCACATCAAATATTGCCATCTGTGTCTCTCGGTCTATGTTTTTCACCAACACATTTTCACTCCCAACTCATCACATATCACTGCTTGATCAGTGGACTTTCAAGTCCACATATGGCGTGCTAGATATCCTGTTGTTGACATTCTGGGACATTGTGTCAATTAAAGTGTGAAAAAAACACTGACCTCCTGAGTGAAAGTCCAATTTTGTTGGACCCATCCACCACCCCTCCTGCCTGTCCCAAGGACTTTCCAGGTCCTTAAATTACGTTGTTGTCTGGTGGGGTTATTACTGACACCACCCGATGGTGTATCACACCGCCCTAAAAGGATGCCTGTTTTTCGTTGGCGTCTGACACAGAAATCAATGACCAAGCAGCATTTTTTGACAATTTTGAACTGAGACTGGATTGTTACTACTGATGCGTTAATGTGTTCATCACTTTAATGTTGCAGCTGGTACAGGTGGGATTCATTTTAAATGCATGTACTTACTGGTAGGCTTGCAAATTTTTACATACAGCGTCACCTCCTTCAGGAATTTCTCTGAGTCAGTGACTTGAAACAGGCTGAAAAAGGCTTTTAAGAAAATAGCACTGATTCATAAACATATTAAAACAACTGGATTCATATTATAGCTTCAACCAAAGAGCTAGAAAATGTTGGATATTGCAGTTATTCCACAGAGAGGCTTTCATCTGTCTGGTATCTCCGTCAGTTTTGCCCTTTAGGAGTGCTTGTTAAAAGGTAACTGTTGTCACATTAGGGTCATTGAACAAGACTAAAGGCCTTCATCCCCCACCCCTCTCCCTAACCACTTCCACCATGTTTCTGTGTTTAAGTAGACGGTCCACCACATTGAGTGCTGTCCTAAAGTAACTACCAAAGTGTGGAAGTGGATTATAAAACCCTGCATTGATGCTTATTTACTGACCAAGTGCAATATTGTGTTTATCATGAAAGCTGCTCCGTACAATAAAGTGCTGCTCAAACTGTTCAAACCAAAATAGACATTTAATATTGTCATTACAGACATTAACATCTTAAAGGAATGTATTTAGAATAACACTAGTCCATACCCATTGAGTGCACAGTTGCCCACGTACAGTTTCACATGTTGTGTGTTTAGGATACAGGTCATAGGAAACTGCAGATTAATCAGTCAACTGAACCCCTTAAGAAGAGCAATGTACTCAGTTTTTGTGAATTTGATAGTACGATTGCTTTATTGAAAGTACAGTAGTACCATTGCCAATAGTAGGGTAGTTAGTGGGCTAAAACTGTACAATAGTAGTTGAGGTAGCACGCTGAAAGGCAGATAGTTAAAGTGTTTACATGTTGTATTGACTTAAAAGTGGGGCACACTGGTAGTTCACATGGGAAAGGTGTGGCTAGCTCTTGTTGCAAAGGTGGGGGTTGGAATCCAGCCTTCGTTCTTTGCTGTATGTCTTCCTTGCTCTCTCTCTCCCATCCTTTCTGTCATGCTTCACTGTCTTGTCAAATATAGGGAAAAAAAGCTCAGTTTTAGTAAGTTTTCCAACTTTTGCCAAGAGGGAACTTTAGATATTGGTCCCTAGATTATGTTCACCGAGTTTCATGCAGATCGGTCAAACTTCCTAGGAAGAGATCAATTTTAAGTGTTTTTCAAAAAATTCAAAATGGCGGAAAATCTATATAACCGGAAGTTATGGGTTCTTGAGGCAAATTTGTTCCTCATGAGGAGAGGCATCTGTGCAAAGTTTCATGTCTCTACGCCATACGGGGCATGAGATATGCCCATTCAAAGTTTGCAATTTCAATCGGTTGCTATAGTACCCCCTTTTGCCAATTGATGTAATATTGCTTCATTTGCATCCTCCCATGACCCTCTACCACTGTGCCAAATTTCACATGGATTGACCAAGTCAGTGAGGAGAAAAACGTGGAACAGACACACAGACAGAAAGAGTTTTCGTCATTATATAGAACATATACATAAATATATATATATATATATATATATATATATATATAGTAAGGTATACCCTTCTCTAGAAAACAGTTCATTGGATTGTAAAGTGATGGATATTTGCTGGAACTGTTGCAGAAAACAAGCAGCTTAAAAACACCAAAGTAAAAATGAGAAGATGTCTACAGAAAAAAGAAAATTGCCACCAAAGAAGCCATTTATCCAGGGCTGGGTCTTGAGGGCAGCAGGCTGAGCAAAACACTCCAGATGTCCCTCTCCCCAGCTACACTTTCCAGCTCCTCCTGGGGGATTCCAAGGCGTTCCCAGGCAAGATGAGATATAATATAATATATAATATAATCCCTCGATCCTGTTCTGGGTCTACCCTGGGGACTCCTACCAGCTGAACATGCATGGAACACCTCTAACAGGATGTCTTTTATAATATTTAGAAATATGCCTGTTTCTAAGTCTGACCAGAAATGTGGGCTTTTCTTTTGGGCATGACCCCACAGCCTTGCAACATGCACAGCTGACCATAAACAGCCAAGAGGTCATTTGTGGATAACTGTGGCAAAAACCCCAACAGATATGGCACGGTATACATATCTACAGAATTCTCCTAAACCCAAATAATACTGGCATATCCAACACATCTTATTCGGGAAATGCTACATTTTAAATAAGGCCTTATTCAGAATATCCAAACAGAATATGCTGTTTATTTTACCTGTATCTATTCTGAATAATTACTGACAAATTACCAGTTAATTTTAGGATTCACTTCAATGCTGACTCTTGAATTGCCTGAAATTATGTAAAGCACTTTGTATGAGAGCGAGACCCTAACCAATACATATAACAGAATGCAAAGCAAATGTCCAAATCATGGATCAATAACTCTTTAACCTTTCCCTTTAAGGTATAAATGTCGCCCCATTAGGTTATTCCATCAATATTTCGATCTACGTTACCTAAAATGGCCCTTATGCATCGTTCCCCCGCAGGGCTCGTGTCTCTGGAGGTTCTCCCCAAGTCACAGGACATCCCAGTGCAAAGGCTGGGATTCCTCTGGGCCATAGATCAGAGTAGAGGGAGCAATTTATCAATGTTGCTGTCAGCTCAGGATCTACCACCTCAGCAGCTCCATTCATTTAAACCAAGATGGTCTGGTGCTGCCTATTTGTAGGAGCGTAGGTGTCTTACTTCTAACCATAATCAAACTGAGGCCATTAAACACTCACCTCAAAACAGTCCCGGTAAATAACTCAACAGTTTAATTATGCATTTAGTTACAGCTTTTCATTTCAAGGTGTGAACTATGAAATGCTCTGGTGATTTGCTGCAAAGTGACAAAGAGGTGCCTTTAACCAAACAGAGAGTAGACAGCTTTATCTGGCCGGGATGAGAGAAGGCATGGGACAAATGAACCAAGAGGCTATCCATTTATTGTTGTTGGTATTCAAAGTGCAACAACAACAACAGCACAGGTTTCCTCCAGCTCTGTGGAGAAACCCCCATATTTCAGCCCCGCATCGAGAGCCATCGATTGCTGTGATGGCCCCCGGGAGCTGCTGGCCTGATAGATAGCAGAGCAGCCAGACATCGCTCCTCCAGCCTTCTGTATCCTCCCAGGGTCCAGCACAGGCCTATTCATCCTGGCCCCATCTCAGAGCCATATCCTTTTTCTCTGTCAGACCCAAAAGATGAATATGCCCATTGGTTTTGCCACCGTGTAGATTATAGGGTCCCGAGCTGCCACTGCTTTTTCGCCATTCTTGAGAGCCCTCGGGCAGGAGAGCACACAAGTGCACGCTCTGACAAAGAATGACGGAGAAAACACAAAGCAGAGAGAGCACTCAAACCAACGAGTGAGTGGGGCTTAGGGATGCGCAACACAGCCGACAGGAAGTGCATATCAGGGAGAGAAAGAGCTCATCGTGATGGTTCATTTTGACTTGAAAAGCACCAGACAAGAGGTCATTTTTTGAAAGCTCTCCGGCTCCAATGAAGCAGCAGTTCAGACTGCAGTATCACTTTAGCTCAGCTTCACCGAGGGCCAGTCAAGCCCCTGGTCACTCATAAACAAGTTATGCTGGAATTAACTGTGGTGAGGCGATAATGTACTCATTATACCGTGCTCAAACTGCACTGGAAAACCGCCTCTACACCACTCGTCAAATTTGAAAAGTCATTACCAAAAGAGCTGGTAAGTTTAGGGAGGATATGGCAGACGGGCTGAAAAATAAAATTCAGTGATTTACATATTTACAGAGCGGCTGAGGGGCTGTGAATTAACATGTGCACTACCTTTCACTCCATCTGTTCCTGTCTCTATTGCTGCGACTATCAAATAAAGCAGAAATGCCATAAAAAAAAGTTTCTTTTAATGAAAACAGAGATTGGCTGGAATGTCAAGAGCAGAAGATGAGGCTCCATTCATTGCTGCCGAATCTGGCTTGAGCAGTCAAGGAAAGCCACAGCGTTGGAAAGTCATTTCTTTTCAGCGCAGCGTGGAGGGAGATAGCAGCATGCCATTACCAAGCACAAGGAGCGCTCTGGACAGTTATTCCTTAGGGCAGCCGGGGGGGAGATAACACACACACGCACACACACACACACACACACACACACTTCCAGTGTCTCTGACACAGATATACACACACATTGTCCATTTGTTGCTGTGTAAAGCACTTTCTGACAGCAGGACGGCGTCAAAATAAAGTAAAGGCATGAATGAAAATGTGCTTGACTTAAAACAAAAATGGGGAAAAGACTCAGAAGTCAAGTGTGGAGGTGAAAAGAGGATGAATCATAAAAAGAGAGACTTGGTAATGTTGCCAAAAAGCAGCAAAAAAATCATGTTCACCTCAGTTCCCAGGATCGGGGGATTAGACGCAATATTGAACACATCTCAGCAGATGGAGAGTAATTTCACTCAGACTATCAATAATTTACTCTTGCGTGCAAAGACTCACATGCATGAGGAGAAAGCATGCATGCACACACAGGCTGATCTGCTGCAAAAGGTTTCAGACATCTCAGTGTTGTTTCAAAGGACTCCCTGACAACATGAACAATCCTGAAAGGCATATTATTCCGATATATGCCTGCACACAACAGCTTCACAACTATCATTTGGCCACTGCACAGGGGGCCCATTAGTCTGTGATGATATTTAGAAGTGTCAAAGTGATAAAGTCGAGCCGTGGGAGACCTCTAGTTACTTCTCAGGACTGTGATTCAGCTAATGTCAGAAAATGGAACCTTTGGCCTTGTTAACGAGGCGATAAAGCGCGTACGGGGCAGTGACATCAACATGAAATCACACTCCGCTGAGAGTGCCGCTGGTATGGCTTGTTTGAAGCCATTAAAATGCCTCGCATGGAAAGTAGCGTGTGGCAACACAGCTTGTGCGGATCAAATATAAGAGTCAGAGTTGTTCGTCTCTGCTGTCAACCAGCCAGAAATCCAAAGCAACGTTTCAGCATAATGTAGTCACAGAGGGTGAAAATTTAAATATGTCTAACATGGCGAGCTTGTGTAAATTCTTTTCAGATAAAACATATTCACTGATACACCAAAGCCAAATTTGTCTCTTGATGTGTCTTTGTATTCAGTGATTCATTCCCTCAGCTGGTTTTATACGATGGCTGGAGCTGAGTGGATGTGAGAAGAGGAAAGCCTGTTAGGCTAAAAAACTGACTTGAGTTACAGAAACTCAAAGATTTGCTGTCAAGGCTGCTGCTGAACTGAAATGTGAGGAGTCAATATTTGCTTTGGGTTCAGTCTTATCTCTCACCCCTTACTGGAAGCTTTGTCTTGCCTTGAATTAGGCTAACAAAAACACGCTCAATCCTTTGCACCCTGTCACTTTGCAGTACGTCTTTTACTCAAATGGAAGACAGTGGTTAAGATGAACAGAGCAGGAATCATAGATCACAACCACTGTCAGTTTCTTTTGGCTGCTTCAACACGATGTGTGGATTTATACAGGGTAGATTGGCTGAGCACACACGGCCTTTCAAATGTGTGTTTATCAATTATGCATAGAGAGGACAATGTGATTCATGGTGGTCAGCACAGGGCCCAAAATGTACCCCTGCTGCACATGCTTAATAACCAGCAGGAATCGTGTCGCTGTATTACTTCTCTGCTTGTTAAAATGGCCTCTAATGTAGCAATTTGAGCACAGATGGTGGCTGTGTGTGTGAGCGTGTGTGTGTGTATCATGAATTTTTGGAGTCTTTTTTTGTTTGTTTTGGATTTGCATGGTGGTAGTTTGGTTTTGCCGGGGGCGGAGCCACATGTTATAAACATTTGGCGATTCGCCCAAACCTAGCAGGGTCTGTGGTTATGCGTTTCCTGGGAGACTTTTCCCCTGTTTACAGCAGTTATATGCACTACTTTTTTTAATGGAATGCGTAACAATCTGTACGCCATTGGGGGAAAAACATGATAGCTGCTGAGGAAAAGAATTCTTGAAACCTGCTTTTGTTTGTTTATTAGAGAGTTCACAGAGTTACTGTTTGCCTGATGCTGAAGTTGCAGGGAGGATGGTGTCCCTCTTTCACCTGACCCTGAAGCTGTTGGGATGCCAGGCTCTCTGTCACCTGATAGTGAAGCTGCAGGGCACATGGTGGTCTTTTTTCCCCATTAAAGGGTTATTTTTGGGGAGTTTTTCCTTATTCTCTGTGAGGGTCCAAGGACTGAGGGATGTCATATGCTTCAAAGCCCTCTGAGGCTAATTGTGATTAGTGATATTGAACTTTATAGATCAAACTGAAATTGAAATTCAGTTGAAATCTCTACTCATATAGCCCATTGAGCCATCTTTGGAACTGGGCTACAATAAACTTGGACTTGACTGAACTGTTCAGCACTTTGGGTTGCCTTTAGGTGTGAAATGTGCTACATAAATAAATTTGCTATGCCTCTCTCTCATCTGGTGCTAACACTACCAGGGTGTCAGCCTCATCTGTAATATTTCCTATTCGTCCTGTTGATCGCTGTCTTTACAATCAGGTAGGTCTGTTTCATCCTCATGGACCTCGTTGTCAACCTCCAAATCTTCCTGACTGGCTCTGACGTATATAACTTGGGAAGAACTTGGCACCAGCAAAGATTTTTTAATATAACTGTTTTATGTATTGTAATGTGCATCTTACAGTATGTAATAACAGTTGTTAAGAGGTGGGGGCCCCTGCACAGTGTTGGGCAGTACCGCTTTTCAGTAATAATAATAATATAAAGGAATAATATCACTTTTTCCAACAAGGAGTAGTGTAACTAATTACTATTAAGATTTCATACAGTTACCCCAAAACCAAACAACTTGTTACAACATTACTTTTGTTATCACATCACTACTGACTTAAAATACAACAGTCACATCAGTGGACTCATTTTCATAATCGTCACACTGCGCAGACACGTCACAAAGCAGCAAGCTAATTAGGAAGATGGAAACACTACCAGCAGCTGGAAATATTCCCGTTACTTTGATTTTGTTAGGAGGAAAGATGACAGGAACACTGTTGCTGCAGGTGGTCACTAAAACCCTTTCTCCTGCAAAAAACACATCCCTAAACCTCTGGTCTGCAGTACCTACTACTACCAACAGCACAACAATGTGACAATCCATGAAATACACCCCACCAAAGAAAAGCCTTCCTCTGCCAGGGAGGTCGGACTTCACAGACCAGTGCTACATTTGAATCCATACTATAATAATAATCTATAGGCTGCTTTAATTGCAAAACAAGGAACAACAATTTAATGTGATCTTCAATACCCTGAGGTGAATATTAGGCCAACAGAAGAGCATTTACTCAATAATATTAGATTTCTTTAGAGAACAGCATTGTAGGATAAACATTATGAGCTTATATTATTACCTGAATTAAACAAAGTTGAAAAAACAAACAAAAAACAAACAAACTGAAAGACACAGGGCTATTTCCACCTTTATCCAAAGGGTCCATGTGAGTCAATCTTCAAAATCTTTGAATGTCCTTTAGATATAGATTTTTATTCTGCTTAGCATCAATAGGAAAATGCTTTGGGATTAGCAAAAACATTAATTGGTTGAGTATTCAAATGTCATGCCATTATGACCACAAGCAAACTCTTTCTTGGCCAAAGTTTTGGGTGTAAAAACAGTAACAAGATCAAGTTATGTCAACATAAAACGTGATGATAAAAGTTTGTGGTGTACTTAGAACTACTCTACCAGACCGCTGATTAGTAGGCAAATGTTACAGCCAGTGTGGTACACAGTAAAGCATGATAGATCACAAGGCCATAAAGTCTGAAGGTGTTGTTTGGTCCTCTGGGTTAATTAGACTGCTGTCCACCCCACAGATGAAGCAGCTCCTTTTGAAAAATGGCCCTGTCTCTACTGATCACACACACACTGTGGCTTTTGGTGGGGGTTGGTATTCCTACAGTGAGCATTACAGAAGCAATTAAACAAGGGTGATGGTGGCCATTAGAGGACTGATGCATCAATAGAGCCAGAAGGGAGAGTAGTTATAGATACATACCATGAAGGCATACACAACCCAATGGCAGGAAGATAATTATGTTTGCACATTACAGCTCTCTAAACACTCAGCCAGGATGATGAGATGCTCTGTTATTTGATCTCAAGTTCTGCCAGGAAGCATTTGACAGACGGGAACGCTAAGGAGAAAGTTAAAGGTGCTATACCGCATTCAGGCTGGGAATGCCTGCACGTGGCCTTTACCTCTGACAACAAAAACAAACACGGAGATGGCTGAGCCAAAATGGTGGCTAGCAGTGCTACCCATGCAAATAGTGGTGCTAACAGCACTAACAGTGCTAAAAATGGCAACAGTGACAACAGTGTTAATAGTTGAAAATATGGTATTATACTTACTCTGTGTTAGTAAAAGCTTACTTGTTAGCATAGCCAACCCAGTTAGCAAGCTGACTCGCTAACCCTGCAGGAGCCTACAAGGTTTTTGTTAAGTGTTACTGAGGATATTGTTTCATTGTACTAACTTCAATTTAGTGAACTAGCTTAGCTCAGAAGAAGCACAAACAAATTTTGAAAGTACAGGAGCAGCACACTGATGATGTCAGAGGGCTGTGATTGGTTGATTGCAATCTTGGTCCAGGAACTCGATGTGGGATATTAATCCAGGAGCATGTCCTACTTTGCAAAATGATGGTGTGTGACACGCAGCTGTGGCTGTATTAGGAGACGTGGGTACAGCATTGGAGGCGATCTGGGGATTATAGGCACTACTTCCGCACTGTGCGGCCAAAAAGCAGGTGTACTAGAGACTTAGAGTGTTTGAGCACAACCGAGTGCCGCCAAGCGCCTGACTTCCGCCAGCTGAATGGCAAACTTCTGGTTTAGCACTCCGCTAACTTGAATAATAATAAAATTATTCAATCGTGCGGTTCTTCTAGACTCCCAAAATGTTATCAGGAATGAATGGATAAAATCCTGATAGTAGAATGAGTCATTCTGCGGGATTATGACACAAAAAATGCATCCACCAATTTACAGACATCTCTTTTGCCATGTAAGTCAATGGGAAAAGTCTCATGGGGCCACAGGGCATGATGTGACGACCCTCTAAGTTGCAGTATCACTGTTTGGCCACCATGAATATTGGCTTCAAAGCCCGCTGCACTCCCTGTGAGCCTGCACACAGCGCCAGTAGTTGCCTCATATTGATTCTGATGTTAGTGGAGTTGGTTATCTCTCAGTGGTGTTAGAAAATAACCTAAAATTATGGGGGTTTTGTCTTATTTACCATTATTTACATATTATTGTATGTATACGCTGCTAATGTAGCCTTTTGCTTATTAGTCAGTGATCACAACGACAGATAGCTGACTTCAGTAACTTCATAATCAACAAGCATGTCCCAGCTGTGTGCATCACTTTTTAATGTCCCCTGGAAACAGTTTCCATTGTGCTGAAAGCTTCGCTACCTACAGCACTTTTTCTAAATGCTATCTGTCATCATATTGACGTATTTGTATGCCGTCAAGTTGGTGAAGACTTTTCTCAATTTGTTTGTGTTGTTTCTATTTGCATGTGTTTTCTTATCTTGCACTGTGCTGAGCTCTCAGGGCCACCCTGCATTTTATTCACTGAGTGCCAATTAGCATGTGCAGATAGACAGTCACTCAGACTAATGTGTCAGACTAATTTTAACACCATTATGATCACCGTACAGCAATGTAGCCGTTTCCAATTATACAAACCAATTACTTGCTATCGTTTCAAGAATCTAAAACTTGGCTGTGAACAACGTTCAAATAAGAGTGACCTCCTCTTCTCACATCCTTTTTTCTGTCATTTATGCCTGTTAAAATTCACAGTCCATGTGCGTGCGTGTAGATTGAAGTCAAATTGAGTTTTTCAGAACCACTTTCAATCCCTGGCTGCTTTCTCGAGCAAGTGAGTGTGATGGCAGACGGTGAATTTTTGCCTTTTTGTTTCCTTGTCAAAATCTCAACCTACCAATTACTGCTGGCTTCTCAGTGAGGAAAAATAAAAGAAATAAGATGGGGCCACTCCATCTCCATCACAGCAAGCAGCGGCTAAAGTGAGATAAAACACACCAAAGGGGAAGTGTGTGCTAAATCATGGCAGGTTTTTTTTTTTTTTTTTTTTTTTAGAGCCAGGCAATGATGTCTGATTGTAGATGTGCTGAAATGGCCTGTCAAAGGCTTCATTGTATTGTCTGGGCTTCAACCATTAATGACGACGCAGAGTCCGTGACTGGCTATTTTTTACAAAAGGTGCTCTATTATTGTCGGATAATTGCGCAACCCGCAGCTCAATAATTTGCTGCTCTAAAAAGACTCTGGCAGAGAGATACTTTTCTTAGCCTGGAGGTGAAGGGATTTATTAGATAGACAGATATATGTTTGTGATGACAGTGGTTGGTTGACTGTAGATTTTAAAGTGAAGCCACAAAGCAAAAATAGAAGCACCATCAACAACAAAATACGGCACACAAAATAATAACATTGTACTTGTGTCAACAGATACTGAAAAGAAGCCTCTGTTCATATCTGCTTAATGTTTGTATACAGAGTTAGTTAATTTCTAGAATTCTTATGCTGGGATCAACTACATGATATTCAGTCCAAGTGCTTGTTTTATCTTGCGCAGTGTGCCAGAACGGACAACACATTCTCACTTCAACCTTGTCAACCTTTCAAAATACACTTATATTTTCACAGGAAATTTACCGTTTACATACAGTCTCTTTCAAAATAAATGCACTACGTTGGCACAACAGGATAACAACAGCACATGGTTAGGTTTGGGAAAAAAATGAACAGGGTTTGGCTTTATGATCTTATGCACCAGCCTCCCAGGTGAAAGTCGGTTGTTGGACCAATGCCACCACCCCTCCTGTCCACCCTACTTGGACTTTTCCACTTTAACTTTCATTGATATCCTGCTGCATTTCCTCCTCATGCCACTAGGCGTTGATAAACTATAACAGTGATCGGAAGTGTATCATGCCGACGTTAGAGGAAGGCTTTTTTCGTCGGTGTCTGACACCAGAAGTCACTGCCAAAGCGCCAGATTTTCGACGACTTCGGAGTGAGACTGGCTTGGAGCAGATGACAGCCAACAAAGCCCCTGGGATGCACCGCAACATGATGCTGACCTTAGGATGGCACTCTTCCACAATTTTTTTCTTTTTTCCGTGAACTTGTGACCATTTGACTATAACCCTGGGGCCAGAGGCATTATGCAAAATAAAGCACCCCTGCATACAACACACTGATCAGCCACAGCATTAAAACCACTGTCTGAAGAGAACAACATTGATCATCTTGTTACAATATAATGTTATGCTGGGAAACCTTGGGTTTCAGCATTCGTGTGGATGCCACTTGACATGTTACCAAACATGCAACCACGGCTGCAGACAAAGTGTGCCTCCTCATGGCTACAACACTCCCCAATAGCAGTGACCCCAAGCATGACAATGTGCCATGCAACATTGCAAAAACTGCTCAAGAATGGCCAAAGGTACTTGAGAAGGAGCTGAAGGCATCAACCTTGTTTCCATATATAGACCAAAGGTCTTGTGTTCATGTCTCAACAAGTCAGAGGTTGTATTGTGGACTTGATTTGGTGCTGGGGTACTGGCATGCCCCACGGACACTACACTGGAGTTAGATCTGGGGAATTTAGAGGCCAGATTGATAGCTTGAGCTGTTTGTCATGTTCCTCAGGCCACTCCTGAACAGGCTTCTATACATTCCTTCATTCTGTAACCACTTATCCTGTTGGGGGTCGCAGGGGGCCTGAAGCCCATCCCAGCTGAAATTGGGCGAGAGGCAGGGTACATCCTGGACAGGCTGCCTGACCATCATAGGGACAGACAACCATTCATGCTCACATTCACACCTACAGGTAATTTAGGGTCACCAAATTAACCTAGCCTGGACTGTGGGAGAAAGCCGGAGTAACCGGAGAAAACCCACCCTGACACCAGGAGAAACATGCAAACTCCACACAGACGCGACAATGCTAACCACTGCACCACTGAACCACCGGCTTCTATACACATTAAAACCAAATCACAAGTCACAGCAAGAATTCAAGACTGTTTGAGACCTTATCAGACACAGAAACCATATGAAAATGCAAAGATACTGTGTGATCTGATCACACATTTTTATGAGATGATTGACTGACTCACTAACTCACTGCACATTAGGTTTATCTCTGTGCAGTCAGACTAATGAAAATTAATGTATATGGTCAAAAAGAAGTTTGGGTGTGTATTTGTTTTGGTACTGTATCAGTGACCTGTGTGAATTAAAGTTTCTCATTGTATCATAAGTTTCTGAGACTCTCAATATACGTTTAAAAGTTACAATATATTATCATGATTAATATTGCAGTGTTATTAGTGTTTTGTCAGTTGCTCCTTTGTCCAACAAACAAGATTTGTCAGCTTCCACAGATGATTTACAATCTCTGGCACTGCAGGTGACTTGCTGTGGGGAATTTTTGTCGCTTTAATTGATCACGAACTCAATCAACACCCCGCTATTAAAATGATGGTCATTATGGGGCAGAGAAAAGCGTCTCTATTTCCACTTTAATTAAGCCTTCCACTGAATGGCCACCTGTTTCATCCTTGACTGACCTCTGCTGCTTCTCACCGGGCTGACCACAGCCAGAGGTCTTCATTGTCTTGACTGATTGTCATTAATGGCCCAGTGACACACAGACAACTTTTCACATCAATTCGAGCACATCCACAATCTGACATAATTGCTTTGGTTTGAAAGGACTGATGGCTGTAAAGCCATCTGTGAAGCCCCTATAAAATTAATGATAAATTGTTAGATAAACAGAATATATTGTTTTTCATAAACCCAGTGTGCCTTGTCAATAACCATTAACCTCAATGGCTTTGTATATTTGCTTTGCACATTAACCTTGCCAAACTGATATTGCTGCAGTAGGTTGATTGATGCTGTCATAGAAAACTGAATGAAATGCTACAATTTTTAGCTTCCTGACCGGTGCCTTTTACCTGCAATAATAATAATTAAAAAAAACACTTCACAGTCTTCATGTACATCACTAAGAGTGGGCAAACATGAAGAGCTAATAATATTCAAGACTCAACGCAACATCTCTCCATCCCTGCTCTGCCTCGCTTCGCTGTGAGTTTCCAAAATGACATTTCTGTTCTTGACGATTGGCCCCTACTGTTTTTAGTATGACTGCTATGAAGTTCATACTGGAATATCATTTACGCACCAATGACAAAATCATTTGTGCAACTGAAATACTAAGTAGTGGCTTTCAGGTGACGACAGCAGCAGCACAGTAAAGATGTTTTGTGATAGTTAATAACACCTACAGTAAACCTAATAAAAAAACATGCAGCATGTGAAATCTCAATATAAAGGAACAGTTCAAAATTTTTGAGCATACGTCAGAAACCAAAGCGTAAAAACAACAAGTCTTGATTTTACGGGGGGTTATGTGCAGATTATTTCCTTGGTCTGGTACTCAGTCTTTTCATCACTTACTGTAATTTGTTGTCAATGAATTGAAGCTGGGGTAGGCAGTTGAAATTTAGCAAGCTTTAAGCACATTGTAATTCAAACCGACTGAGACAAAACTTGCCTTCAGCACCTCCTCTTGGCTCTGTTTTTAGGCTTTAGAAAAACCAGTCCATGACAAGAGACTTTGGCTAATCACCGGTCATTTTAGAGAGAGGACGTTCCTATTGGCTGTTCTACAAATTCAGACTTGCGTGCACGTCCCTTTGGTGAAAGCCTGATTCAATGGCAGAGAATCCAGCAGAGAAAGTTATCATTCCAGCATTGGCAACCTCTGCCTACACTGCAAAGCAACCCAAAAAAAAAACAACAGACTTATCAAAAAGAAAGTCTTAAAGAGAGTCTGACAACAAACAAAGTAAAACGTGTCAATATCGCCAAAGTGTTTCAGAGATGGAGAAAATGTTGCAAATAATTTAGCCTTCTGTTACCCAGAACCTAAGACTCATAGCTGCGGCTTCATGTTCACGTTTTGTGGGTGTAGCTAAATTAACTAGAACCTCAAATCACAGTGTGTCGTCTGCCTGTCTCCCTGCTGCTATAGACTACTTCTCTGGAAGAAAAGGGAGCAGCAGCTCTGGAGATGACCACCCCACAGACTCCCCACTGGATCAGCAAACTTTCTGTTGCTGCTGTTACACAGGATAGACCCAGCCCTGCCACTGGCCGCCAGCCAGTGACACACTTTGCCTGACAGTTTTGCACTGGCCAAATTTGAGCCGCTACAGCCACCAACCGTCTCCTGAGCTAGTGTTCGCTTTACTCCCAGGGAAGCATACCACAGGAGTAGAGAGTGAGGCAGAGGGACTGTAGGGTAGCTAGCTAGTTCCTGTCTCTTTTGTGGTCTGATAAACAGAAAGAGAGCAGAGCAAGAAGAGGCTGCGTGAATGAGCTGCGTGCGAATGTACAATAAAATAGGATCCAATAAATCAGTGTATGGGAAACACTGAGTTACTGTATGAAACTTGTGCATATGACCATGGATGTCTGCTGTGAGGGGCTTAGGACAAAGAGGGGAGAGCTGCAGGAGGAGGGTGTATTTTTACTTTTTTACCGTTTCGGATTTCTGCCTACTCCAGCTTTAATTATACGGAATCTGCCTTTAGTAGAATCTGAATTCTAAGAGTGGGTGGACCAATACCCCAAATATCAACACAACTGATATGAAATCCTTCAGGTGGCACGGTGGAGCAGTGATTAGCATTGTTGCCTCAAAGCAAAAAGGTTCCTGGTTCAAACCCCAGGGTGGGGGAGCCCTTCTGTGTTTCTGAGTTTGCATGTTCTCCCTGTTTCAGCTTGGGTTTTCTCCAGGTACTCCGGCTTCCTCCCACAGTCCAAAGACATGCAGGTTAACTGGTGACTCTGGTTGTCTGTCTCTGTGTGTCAGCCCTGTGATAGTCTGGTGACATGTCCAGAGTGTACCCTGCCGCTCACCCACTGTCAGCTGGGATAGGCTCCACCCCCCCCCCCCCCCCCCCGACCCTCAAGAGGATAAGCGGTTACGGAAAATTAATGAATGATACTAAATCCTGTTTTGCATATTAATACTAGCATCAATAGGAGCAATACTGGAAAAAAACAGGCATCTCCTTCTTAATGCATGTACTCTTTGCATTCTGCCCTTGTGTGTATGTGCACAGAGGAGCCTCTGTATCAATATTGCTGATTATAGCCTTGGTATCACGTAGTACTGGACCAAAAAAAAAATCTGTGGTGTTGTCCACCCCTACTGAATCCTGCAAATACAAAACCTGTAGTGAAGGAAGGATGGAAAGTGTTTTATAAACACTTTAATAAACATTCACAACTACTTACCTCATTCAAAATACCACTAAATAAGAATCTGTCAAATCTCACAACCCCTATTTAACTTGGAGAAAATAAACGCTCATCGATATGCAGCATGACAGAAAACCACATTTGAGCCCAGTGTATGAAATGCTCTCTGACTCACAGGAATGAAATTAGCAATTATTTGACAGCTGTGAGGGGAAATATGATGAGAGATCCTTGAAATGCACTGGAGATGATATTTCATCATCTGGGGAGCTAATATGGTAATACCTCATTAGCAGAGCTTAGGTATTGAATGCTGAAATAAAAGAAGATTGATTCTTATTGAGCCCCCTTTTCACAGCAATTCCACCAAATCTAATAAACATAGAAATACATTATTAAAAAAATACTTTACCAGGCAATTCAGGCAACGTGATTGAAATTTGTCTCTCAAATATCCCTCTGAGGCAGAAACATGTACTGCCTCCTACGCAAGTGCAATTTCTTCAGAGAGGTCAGAGCTCAGGGTTGCCTGCAGTGCGTTGCCCCTGGAGCACTTTGAGGTTAAGTGCTTCAGGTCAATGGCACTTAAACGAGGTTAGGTGGAAGTGAAGGTGTGAAACCCTCCAGCAAAGCACCCAGCAGGTAAACATCAACATTATTTTCTCTCAGTAAACGTCCATTCCTCTGAGTTGCTGCTTTCCAGCACCCCCCAAAAAAAGCATTTAAGCCATTTTCTGTCATGAGGAAAAGTTATGTCATGTCAGAACCAGTCTTAGCGATTCATTTTAAACAAACTGATGGTGAAACAGCTGTAAATATCCCAGTTTTTAGAATACCCCCATGCATTTGCACTCATTCCTCCTTTCATTTTTCATACTGTAATTCAAAGAGGGAGTTTACCGTGACTCAGAGCAATGTGTGTGTATGCAGCCGGAGACGTAGCAAAGCGTATCTATGAGGAGTAAGAGCTCCAATTATTTAAACAGCTCTCTGGAGCGCTTTCTGAGCCACGAGACGGAATGTAAGTGCATTTCCACCAGATGCAATTTAAGCAAATTATCGGGTAATGTCAAAGATTATGAATAGCTTTCTTTCTGCTATTTTCCACCTCTAATAGGCAGATTGGATGTGACTCTGCCTGGGAACCAGACTGCACAGCGCAGATCATTATGTAGCGTATTATCAGATACCTAAAACATTTGTTCTGTGGCACTTATGAATTAGTGGGAAGAATACATAAGGACAATCGATTTGCACGCAGCACAGTCTGAGTCACCTACACCTACTGTATCATGCAGATTTCTATTTTGCAATTCTCCTTTTTCTATTGTTTTTAGGTGCTGCTGGTAGTTTGAACTTGAGTACCCAATACTGTTAATGTCACATCAGCTCATTACATGAGGAGAAATCCTCTCTAAACTACAAGGGCAAGTAATTTACTTCAGATCTCTCTGCTCTTTAAAGGGAAATTTCAGTTTATTTCAACCTGTCTCCTGTCGTCCTAAATTTGTTTCAAGTGACTAATGACATAAAAATAATAGTTAGCATGTTAGCCGTTAGCCTAGATACAGCCAGGGCGCATAGTAGCGTCAGACCTGTTAAAACGTAAGTGAACGGGCATACTTCAAGTGCAAAGTTAGTCAACTAAACAAGCTTTTTTTCCACAAAGACCGCCTCATATCGTTAGGATAAATGTCAGAGAACATATAGAAAACGACATGTAAACGTCTTAACAGTGTGGTGCCGGTGTGGTGCCATGTTTGTTTACCATTTAGCTCTGCTTTCCAAAGCGTGGCTGAAATATCACGAGAACAAGCAGCGATCTCATACCGTGCCTGAAATCTCGCGAAAACAAGCAGCAACAGCTGAAAGGCAGAACCGGACAGTAGCCTGAAAAGTTCATTCATTTATTTTATGAAAGATTTATAGAATAATGGCTGACTTTTTGCCAGACTTCGACTTTGTGGAGGAGGAATTTGATTTTGCAGAGTTTGATGGCCGCCCTTATTTATTTGAGCCAGAATACACTGACGAAGAGCTTCGTGAAATTGAAGAACGGAGGAGGAGAGCGAGAGAAGCGCAACAGGTAGAGGACGAGAGAGGAGGAATGGCTGCTGCAAGGCTGCGTAGCTCTGGAGATTGGTGGTGTACCTGTGAATGCTGTGCCCCAGTGCTCACAGAAGAGGAATGCCTCTGCTGCAAGGAATGGGACCAGTTGCAGCCTTATTTTCAAGGTCTGGATGTGACCGAGGACGAGAAATCTCCACCTGGAGTAGCATCCAGCTGGGCTTTATCTAGAGCTCGCGAGATTTCAGGCACGGTACGAGATCGCTGCTTGTTCTCGCCATATTTCGGCTGCACCTTGGAAAGCAGAGCTAGATGGTAAACAAACATGGCAGCACACCGGTAAGGTAAGACAACACGTTTACATGTCGTTTTCTATATATTCTCTGACATTTATTCTAACGATATGAGGCGGTCTTTGTGGAAAAAAAGCTTGTTTAGTGGACTAACTTTGCACTTGAAGTATGCCCGTTCACTTACGTTTTAACAGGTCTGACGCTACTATGCGCCCCGGCAGTATCTAGGCTAACGGCTAACATGCTAACTATAATTTTTATGTCACTAGTCACTTGAAACAAATTTAGGACGATAGGAGACAGGTTGACATCAACTGAAATTTCCTTTCAAGGTAGTCACCATCACCTAACCTAAATGGTATCGTTTATCAAATAAACGCTCCCATCTCCCGCACAGTAAAATGTCTCGTCTCCTACTTTCTGACCTGCCCTGTGCTTCGTATTCGTCTCCCTCTGGCGTGTCGCCTGCCTCTCTGACAAGCCGCATTTGTGCTCGACTTGAAAACAGCCTTCCTCTGAGGCAGAGGAATGAGTGTGACAAAGGAGGTGGCTTTGAAATGAGGCTTTAAAAATGAGGCTGGGGGGAGGGGGGGGGGGGGCATGAGCTTGCGGTTCCCAAATGGTATCAGTAACAATGAAACAGACCTTCTCATTAGGATGTCTACACAATCTCTCTCTAGCGGTGACCCGTGGGGCTCGGAGCAGGATGGGAGGGCACAGTTCTGGTGGGCAAAAGGGAAATTGACAGTCTCATTACAGCAAAACATCCAGGCTGTGCTTAAAAGGAAATGACAGGTCTATTTACCATCAGTGCCACAGGAAAAGGCCTTGAAACAAAGTATACACACACACACACACACACACACACACACACACACACACACACACACATTCAACTACTGTGCATGCATCTACACAGGCATGCAACCTTTACCCACACGCAGATGTTGCGAGGTGTAACAATCTAATAGGATTACTTCATTTGTCAAGAGTACATGTCAGTTGCGATAAAAAGCTGGATGGATTCACCCATTATTCACCATTGATTCTCTCCAAGCTAATACCCCAGACAAATCGCTGTGGCAGTCCGCTTTCTACGAATCCTGTCATGCCTCGCAGGGTTTTAAAGAGCAGCACACGACCATGCCTGAATGTTTTCTCTTCGTTAATGGCTCAAAGAATAGATGCATGATGCATGAATTCGTCATGGGAGGCATATTGATGGGAACTAGAACGTAATAAGGGCGACCCATCCTGGATAAGAAGGTAGTGGGAGCCGAAAATAAGCTATAGGTTGTTTGTTGTTGTTCACAGTAAGGTGGGTATTAGGAAACCTTAGAGCATAGTGTAGTAGAGAGCTTTTATCAGAAGAGACCTCAGAGATCAGGTCCAAAGTCTGCTGGAGCACACAAACTAGAGGCAACAAGCTTTATTGAAAAGACGCTACATGCGCCTTCATTAAAGTCAAAATACATCTGATGTTAGTCTTTTTCATAAAGTTTGTTGCCTCTAGTCTGTGTGCTCCAATATACTTTGGACCTCATCTCTGAAGTCTCCCCTGATATAAGATTGCCCTACTTTAAGATCACCGGACAGGCCTACCATATCTTTGGAGAGGGTTAAAGCATGCAAAATTTTTTCCTTCTAGTAGAGAACTTCCTCGGAGTAAGCAGTGTAACAGAAGCAAGATATAACTGCTTTAATGCCCAGTTCAGACCAAAGATTTGCGATGAGACAAGTTGAAACAGGCAACTACTTGCAATGCGCAATTATGCAACGTTCTAAACACCTGCCAGTTCACACAAATGCAACTAGATGAAACGGTGTATCATCTCTATGCAACAACTCTCTGTACTTTATAGTGTAGATGACCTGACATGACTCTGACCAAATCTGGATAGGTGAGGAGAAGCAATTGTTCCCAGAATTGGTTATCTAAATAGCAGGAAACAGCAGCTTAAGTGACAGGAAACACCTTTTAACGGACGGAAAACAGGGCCCAGTGGGGTCAGATCACCTGCCTCAGTAAGCGAACACATCGTCTGCAGTCATTTTGACTTGACAAGGGAGCTTCACTACAAGCTAACTGGCTGTTAAAACAGGCGACGTGTTTACGTTCTTAAACCAGCCACCGGTGATTTGACCAGCAGAGTTGCAGGTGACACCATCAACCACTTTGAGTCAAGTTCAGACTGGCTCGTTCACACCTCCACAACTTTTCTCTGTAACCTTCTAAAACGGTCCCATCTCATCATGAATCATAGGTCTGAACTGGGCTTAAGAGAAACTTTTGAGTGCTCTTTTGTTGTCTGGTACCTGATCCTTGCAAACTACAGTCTTAAGTCCAGTAAGCCTTACTTACTGGACTGTGGCATTTGCTTTAGCTCAAGAGGTAGAAAACCTTCGACTGCCAGAATGCACTGCGCCACAGTTGACCAAGAAATGGTTCCGCTGGTGGGTAACCTAATAAGAGCCTGGTTGTTTTGACACAGGAAATAATATGGCTGCTGGTAACACACGATTTTGAATTACTGTTAAACAGTAAGCGAACATATGTTTCTGAAAACATTTTAGGTGACAAATAGGCGACACAGTAACAGAATCTCATATTCTATCAGCACTGCTTAGTTTTACTGTTTGATCTATGTGTTGTCAGCCTGCGTTTTAACAATACAGGAAACAGTGTGGCGTCAACTTCCTGTTCACTGATTCTCATATTACAGCCAAACAGTACAGTAAAATATTTGTAAGTTTCTTTTTTTTAAAGATTATTTTGGGATTTTGCCTTTATTTGATAGGACAGCTTAAGTGTAAAAGAGGACACGAGAGAGGATGACATGCAGCAAGGGGCCACAGGTTGGAATCAAACCAGGGACACTGTGGCAAGGACACATCCTTTGCACATGGGGTGCCTGCTCTATCAGGTGAACTACTGGGCATCCCACTTAAGTATGTTTCTGAAGATATTTTAAAGGAGAAAAGGGCAATACAATGACAGAGTTACTGCCTAGTTTCACAGCTTAGTCTGAGTTTAAGAGAGAAACGCTTCTATACTCTTTGTGGTGATGGCCATACAAAAATGAGGGAGTATAGTCTGTAGTTCAAGCAACAGATCCACAGCGACAACCTGCTGGACGACTTGTTTAGCAACACCCTGTGTATTTGAGTTGAAAAATGAGCAGGGACATCTGGGCGCTGGAAAGATGGAGGTAAGTTCACAACAGTTCAATTAAAAATACTACCCACACTGTTATCATAAAACACTGGTTGAAAATCGGCAAAGTATCCCTTTTAAATATAACACATAAATATTGGAAACAACAAAGAGTCATTTGCTGATGCATGTCCCCTTGCTTCAGAGTAACTTTAGTTCCTCTCTGCTGTTGTTTTACAGGTGACAGTTGTAAATGTAATGTCTGCAGCAATAAGAGTTGAGAATCCTGACGTGAGTCCAGAGGGAGACAAGTTGGGTGTTTTAATGTCTTGACCTGTTGGTGTTGATAAAAGATTATTCAAAGACAATCTGGTTTCATTACTAAGAGCCTGCAGTAACCGGAGAACACTGCCTCCATCATGAAAACAAAGTAACACATCTTCACTATCGAGCCAAAGCACCAAAATGTGAGTTAAAGCTTCCTGAAGCAGAGAATGTGATGTGAACTAAAGAAAACTGTCCCACAAGCTCCAAGCAGCAGCTTTTACTATCCTGATGACCGTCCTCTCCAGTTTATCAACTTTATTTTTCATGGAGGAGTCAGACTCCAAGGACCTCATTCTTATCAATTATTCATTGCTTAACAGAAAGACTTGTTGTTTTTTGCTTTGGTGACAGTACATTGGCAACTATTGGAGCAAGCCTAAACACTAACAAGTGCAACTCTGGCTGAGCGAACACTTTAATACTCCCATCGAACCCAGAGGCTCAACATGTTTGACTGAGTCAGCCTCACAGAGACATCTTTTCTGAGAGGGCCAACTAATAATGAGCAACTGGACAAACAAATATCAACAAACTTCTCTCAGCTGAAAGAACATCTCTTGCGTCAAAGTGTTGGACGGGTTATTGGTACTCAATAGCTTCAAGGTACAGAACAAAATAAGCCAGTACGAATTAATGAAGTACTGTATCAGTATTGGTTTTGTAATTGCAACACCAAGCTCTACTGAGGTTTGTCGAAAGTCTCTATTAAAAAAGAGTCTTCAACAAATTCAAAAAGAGAAGCTGAAACTGAACATGAAAGCAAAGTAAAACTTTAAAGTAAGGGCTTGAATTGTCAAAACTCTTCGGACTGCTTATAGAGGTTTGTACCTGTGTTAGAATCACCCATTGGTTTTGGTGTCCCTGTTATGAAGCCACAAGTTTTGCATTTTGGTCGTTGCCCTCTTGGATTTTTGGAGCCAGAAGTGACCATATTTGGAGAGGGTGGAGCCGTGGAATTGTGGGAGGTGGATCTGACTGCCGGCATGAGACGTTGCTGTAGCTAACCGGCACACCAGGAACTGGCAGATGAGTCTTCCAGCTCCAGTGTATTAATTTGCGATCATCATAGTGACTTCCACCATTCTGTTTGCTGTGCTAACCTCAATATTTGTTTATTGTGTTTCATATCATATGTCCACAAATATTTATCCATATCTCGTAATTATCAGACTTGGCTCCTTTGCCTGACTCTCCCTGTGTCTGAGGCTATTCATTTATTTTAAGGAAAGTCTAGGCTATCTAATTGATCTATATAATCATGTAATTATTAATAAAAGCAGGGGATTTTAATACAAAGTGGTAACCACTGTATGTCAACACATGAATGGGTCAGCATAGCGCAGCACTGGATTTGAAATGACCTGTAACAAACTGGATCCTCTGTGCTTTGATTACCTGCTGTGAAACAACATGACTCACATCCATTTAAAATGCCTATTCATTCTTCTCAGGTCACTCTGGTGAAAGTAACCACTACTACAACCAGTAGTGTAATATGTAACTTAATGCTCTACACAGAGAGTAATATTATAAAGTAACTTATTACGGTCAAATGAAGGTAAGTAGTATTTGAGAGTAACTTGCCCAACACTGGTCACCGTGTGGCACTGCCATGTTTCTACAGTAGCCTAGAATGGACAAACCAAATACTGGCTCTAGTCGCAGCGGTGGAAAAATGCTGATTTTTTTAAAAGTTAAACACCTTTATTCAGTATTTTTAACAGGTTTAAATCACAGAGTCCATTTGTTTTGGAGAAAAAGAGACCTCTGCGGATAATTCAGCTCCCAGTAAAAACCTCCTGAATGTCTGGATTATCTGGAGTTATCAGAAAAAAAGGTGAGCACACATAAGCAGGTGCTGGGCTAGTGGCCAGTCCCCGACATGCTGAACAGCATCTGAGAAACACTGATTTGTAACATGAAACTGCTTTAATTAGTGTTTTTACCAGTTTTAATCACCTGGTCTGTTTGTTTTGGAGAGGACGAGACCTCTGTGAATAATCTGGTTCCTGCTAAAACAAGTCAATGAACACTGAACCCTGAAGGAATTGGAACCAGGAAAAGTTTCAGCTAATTGCAATCTGCAATCCTCACCACTAGATGCCACTAAATGTCCCTATATCTCACATGCTGTTCCTTTAAACAGGTGAGTCATATAAAATTCAACCCCTGTGCTGTTGTCCAAACCGGGAAATAAGCCATAGAGACCAAAATCTTTTTTCATGCAAGGCTGTAAACATTTATTTATGCTGTAAGTTGGGCATTGAAACATGGGGGCCTATGAGGCTGACTCCAAAAGTGAGTCAGCCTCAAGTGGCCATTTAAAGAGCTGCAATTATGGCACTTATGGCTTCATTTCTTAACCCCAGAGGTTGCTGCTTAGTGATGTGTAAAGAGCCAGAGATACAGAAGTGTCTCCCCTGCTCACACCCTGCTGATTGACAGCCGGTCTTCACTGCTGCACGTCTTTCAGCTGTCTCTTGGTTGCTGCCAGGCCTTCTCCTCCCAACACTTCTGATTACGGCTCATTCCTGATGGATATTGATCACTCGCTCTCAGTGAGCTTTGTCTGTCAATCTAACCATCTGAATCCCTGCATCACCTTCAACCTTATGAAATATTAACACCGGCCAGCACAGGCCAATCTCATGGATCAATGCCTCTCAGAGTCCAAACTTTAAAGGGAAGATGATCTGGATTTTGGCATCCCCTAAATCCAACTAAACCTCTGTGTTATTTCACTGCAAATAAATCCTCATTCAGTCATTGCAGGCCAGCTGCACACTGAATTATCCCTCATGGTTGTGGCCGTGGGTGTTCAAGGAGAAGAATGAGAGTGAAGTGTTTAATCAATGGAGCCACTGAAGAATTAAGAAGGAAAAGCTCCGCAGTGAAAAAACAATACTGAAATGTTTGTTTTGGGAGAGAGAGCAGAGTTTCACCAGCAGCTTCACAAAAAGGTTTTTATGATTTGTTTTACAAATCTTTGTTTCAAAACAGGAACTTCCACAAAGAATGAAAAAAGGAGCAATATGTCTCCAGCGGCTGGAACAATGCAAAGATTAGGAGGATGTTTTTGAACTGAAGCAGCAAATTAGCAGATTCACTACAAAGCAACAGCAGTTTGCCCAAAGGCTTGCAGGGAGAAAAGATAAAGAAAGGATTACACAGGAGGTGAATTAAGGAAATTGTAGACTCCTCTGTGTGTGTATATGATTTGTAGGGGAAAGAGAGAGCGTGAGAGTGATGGATCTGTGAAGAGAAAAACAAACAAACAAGGAGGAAGCAGATTGAAATGGAAAAAGAAGGAGAGAGATACATAAAGAGAGAGATGGGTTCATATAATTGAACAAGCGTCATGCCATAATAGATCAGCCTGATAGAGCAGGAAGCTTCTTCTTTGATGGATGGCTTGATGTCTACATCTTAATGGGCTCTATTGATAGAGGAGGCAAAGATGCAGAGATCTATAAAATCTATACTTATCTGGACTGTGTAAACACCTCCTCCATCTTCTCTTTCTGGAATTAGGGGAAATGCCATGTGGGGAAAATAGCTGCTGTCTACCTATCCTGACACATTTATCTGGATCCCAGTCTTTGATTCATCATCCTCCACACTTGTTTTTGTTGTTGCTAAGCTATTCTCCAAGGCCTCTTCTTCACTTCTGTTATTCTGGCAGGATGACACGATATCGCTGATCAGCCCAGTCGCTCAAAGAAAATGTTGGTACTGACCGTTTCTGCAAACCATAGATACATTACATTTGTATGTTTCATATGTAGCACATCAGCATTACTAAAGTGACATAGGTTATGAGCTGATTTTGTCATTGGGAGGTGGAGGGGATGGTGGATGGCATGACACATAGGCAAGATGGCTGCCCAAGTTGCGGACCACTGTTCCAGACCAACAAACAATCGTGACCCTTCACAGCATTTCCGATATATCACAATGTATCCCAGCAACATTTGTGGTTCTGAAACCTGGGTGTTTTTAGTGGTACCTTGCAGCCTTTGCCAGAGCGGCCTTTGCCAGAGCGGCACTAAATGTGGGTCCTTGTTACAGAACCTGGGCATTCTTAGTGGCACATCTCAGAGTTTCCAAGCAGCATTTGTGGAACCAAACCTGGGTGATTTTAACCGACATGTCAGGGCGTTTCCTAGCAGCATCTGTAGCACTGACAGTGCTTTTTAACTGAACATGGGTGTTTTTACAACACATTTACACTCTATCGGCATTTGGTCATGGACTTTCCACGTCCAGATTCAATGTGAAAGGTACCCTGGGTGTGTTCGTTGTTGACGTGGAACGCCGTGTCAAGTTCTGCTTGTTACATGTATTGTCTTCTTTCAAAATACAAATTGACGTCTTTTTTGCTCCAACAACTAACACACGTGATTGGGTTTAGGCAACAAAAACACGTTGTCAGGTTTAGGAAAAAAGAACAGGGTTTTGCTTTATAATCTTGCACGACACGAACACCGTTCTTCCAAGTGAAAGTCAGTTTTTGTCAGACACATCCAACACCCCATCCTCCTGCCCTACTCGGACTTTCGCCACCTTAACTTTTGTTCTCATCCCACCGCGTTTCCTCCTGACGCCACCAAGCGCCATTAAACTATAACGCTGGCCAGCCGTGTATAATGCCGATGTTAAACTTCTGCTTTGTAACTGCCATTTGGCTGACTATGCCAAATAAGTTCACACTTTTGGCCTCCTATTTCTGTCTTTCATTCATTACCTCTTTTTTTCTCTCCCTCAGTTTCTTCTGTCCCGACGTTTTCTTTCCCTTGTCTTCAGTCTTAATCATCAGTCAAGTTTCCATCCAGCTGTCACTGTAATTTAAACTGAATATCCCAGTGGATTCCCTCTCTCACCAAACATTTAGTCTAAAATCTTCGAAATTTTTCACCTCTACCTGAAGTACCACCTGTCCAAACAGCTGCAAAGTCATTGTGAGGACATCTTCAGAAATATGATAAATACATAAAATCCACACATGCAGTATGACCCCTCTATCTCCCTGCTGTGCTGACTCACTTCAGTGGTCACGACGCAGAGTGAAGCAGGAAGCTGATGTGCAGCGGCTTGAAGAGATACTGCTACACTGACAGGAAGAGAGAGAGCAGAGGAGAGGAGAAGGCGGGGGTTCTGTCTGCATGACCGTTAACAAAATAATCTCAAGGCCAAACTGTTACAAGTACATAAAAATGTTGAGTGACATTATATAGTATAACGGCAAAGGTAACTGACTGTTCAAGTCAAACTGTGTGCAGTTTTCTCAGCACTGAGATCTTCATGTTTGAGCAGTTCTTATTCAGACAGTTTAGAGTGTGTATAGGAAGATTTCGAGAGTTCTTACTCTCATTCTGGAGCTCTTTATATGCCTCAACTGTTTTATATGTTGGAGTAAAATTGGAAAACTGTCAAATGACATGCCTCCATTCAGTACCTCTCTGTGGAGGCATTTTTTTTAAGAGGATTGCTTTGAATTCAGTTTTTTTTATAAAGGGCTTGAGTTGGCCAGTTTGAATAAATAAATGGCATTATCACCACAAACTTTGCTTTGAGCTATTCATGAAGTAACCTTTGACAAGCTACTACAAACCATTTTGCATCATGGAAAGGCTTTAAAATCATATTTCAGAGCTCATTATATTAAGTCCTTGACCACATTTTAATCACACCTCAACTGAATGTTAGATGCTGTGATACAGGTTTTTGATCCCGGTATTTTCATTTTTCTAAAGATTCTGAAATGTAGGTGTCTTGTTTCATATCAGGAACTAGGAGCACTGAACTAGATTTGAGGTGCATGAGTACAGGTGTGTATAAATTACTTTAAAAAAAAAACCCCAGAGAGAATCTGCATACCATACAGTAGTGTGAAAGTGCAGGTGTCTTTATGCATTCATCCCCTCAGAGACACGTCTTGCAGTAGGAGGAGTATTTCCATTCTTGCTTCAGTGTTTGAATCAACAAAGCAAATCTGAGGCAATAAAAACAAAGTAAAGAATGAACCCCGTTCCCTCTCTTTTTTATTATGTGGATCATTTCTAAGCAGATAAATAACAAATGGAGCCAAAACAAACTGACAGCCTGCTCATCCAAATCAGTTCTTGACATATCAAGACACCAACAAGTCCTCCACATAAATGACAAAATACGTTTCATTGTCCATGCGCTCTACAGAATGACACACAGAAGCATTGCCCAATCTGACGACACTATTAGCAGGACAATGTCAGTTGTCTGTGCCTTCCAAAACCAACACAAATCACTTTGGACAGATACATCTGAATACTGGGGTATATGAACACATGTTTAGGCTCTGTATCTGAGAAAGTAAGCCATACCCTGTTGCACTCTGGACTGGTGGGAATGGGGTGGAGTGGGATTTGGTAAGTGATGTTTGGGTTAATGGGTTCAATATGTGAACAAACATTCTTCCTAATAGTTCCATTTCTGTGTTACTGCAATAAAATGTGTTCATGGACAGGACAGAAAAAAGGTTAGCAAACAATAGAGAGCAGCATGAAGGCCAGTGAAAATGGAAATTTTCTCTGGTTACTTATTCTTTAAATCTCTTACTTCAGTCTCTCCCTCAAACTCTGTGCTGCCTAAATTTTAGTTAGTAGTAAAGTTTAAGCACTACTTGGATGAAGACTAATGGCATTTTTTGGCGGCCAGTATTCTCAATGGACCGGCAAAAGGGCTAAAAGTAGTTCAACCACCCGCGTGTCATATTTCCATCATTGCCAATCAAAGTTGGAGTCGATAAACACTCATGACTACTGCAGAGTCATTTGCCCCAGAAGTGAATGCCCATTGTAACCTTTCCCAAAAGCAAGATGTTAGTGGGTGTTAATGGGGTTTTGTGTCGTGGGAAAGAGGCTAAAGAGACACATTTGACTACAACATGGTGAAAAACCAATGGGTCCATGGAGTCCTTATATTTTATCTATGGAATAAAATACACAGTTAAGGGTGCTGTCAGACCTAGAGTTGTCTTGCTTTGGTCTGAATCAGGGACTAATTTTATTCCTAAGTTGCATAATTGCCTCGAGTTGCCTTGTGGTCTCACGGCAGCATTTACAAGCGAACCAGCTCAAATGCTTGTGCTAGGAAGCAGCTCTTGATTGGTCAGAATTTCCATGTGGGAAAAATCCAGGAAGTAAATCAAACGTTGAAGAAGAGTACACTTGCAAGATAAATGTGACACTTTCTAATGTCACAATGGAGGGACAACTACGCAGGTTGATTTTAGCGCTGCTCATCGTGGACTATATTGCTGTCATTGTTCATTTTAGTCAAACCATACAGTTTGAAAACGAGGCGCGGCTCCAACTAGAAAACAATGTTTTGATGCATTGGATGTGCTGAATGTGCATATTAAGGCAGTACAGGAGGAGGAGCACATTAATAATCCTCCAGGACTGTAACATGCTCATGTTTAACCCAAACAATGTGTCATGTGACTGCAGTCGGTACGGATCGAGGTCGGAACACGTTCTCACCACAAATGAATCGCACCAGAGTTCGTTTGTTTGTTTTTTTTAAAGATTATTTTTGTTGGCTTTTTTGCCTTTAATGGACAGGACAGTGTGTGAAATGGGGGTGAAATGAACTTGAGTTTGATTGAACTGAACCAAACAGGGCAGGTGTGAAAGCACCGTATCCTTCTTTTACATAAAATCACCAGTAAACATACTGCATGTGAAAACATATGGTATCATATAATATACGCTAAATTCTACATGTATATACAGTAAGTGCTTGCATGGGTTGGGTTTCTTTAAAGCACTATATTCAGTTGTGCTCCATAGCAGATTCTAACCAGTCAATCATGGATTTGTAGAAGAAAGAGTGTCTGCAAAACAAAACATACTGACATGTGTTAAGCTTGGCTGTTAATAATAAAAGAATATAATAGTTCTGGGAAGTTGCTGCTTTTTACATGGCTGTTTTTTTAAATTGTATTAAGTTTTATTACATAGCGTCCCCGTCCTGAAAGAATTCATTTTCCGCACTGTCACTTCACTGCACTAACAGAATAATAGAATAACACTTAACTGTGGAAGCACGCATCCACATGTGACATCTCAGATTGGAACATTGTTATCACAAAAGGACTGTTAAGATAATCGCGTTCGTGAAGCTGGCAGACAGCTTATCTAATAAAGTGTCTCAGACAAGAAAATAAATTAGATTTTAATGTGTTTTTTAATGTGAACATTGTCAGGTGTGAATGCAGCTAAATGAAATGTAGACTGGAGGAGGAGGATTGAAATTTTTCTATTAAATTAAGACTCCCCTGCATAAAGTGAAGTTTTTTCTTATCTTCCTTTGTGTCTCCTTCTCTTTTATATGCACGCCTAAAAGCTGCCATTCCTCCATGTCAATCATAAAACCTCAGGTACGGCACGCAATTTCACCACAACTTGAGCTCCTGCTAGAAGGTCAGCATCACAATTCAGCTGACGGGAACAAAGTCAAATGAAAGCCATTAAACGTATTACAACCTTCTGTCGCTGAGCGAGAGAGGGTTGGCGTCAGTCCTGCCAATGTGTTTATCAACCAGCAGAGCATGGAAGGAAGGAGTGTGGCAGCTTGTGTGTGTGTGTTGGAGAGGGAAACAAATAGAGACGGTACAGCGTGTATAAAAGCTTAACCTGCAAAGCCTCACATGAGCTCAAATATACAGGGCTTTACAATACTGGCCTTCAGTTCAAACTTTGTTGATACTTCAGAGATCATTCATGTTCCTCTCAGACCACATCTTTTTAGTATCTCATACATACAACTAGAGAGCTCATTTGAGTGTGGTGGTGGATGAGTTTACACAACAGTCTGTAAAGTCTGTAATTAAACCTGCCTCACAGAGAAACTGCTTCCTTGAAATCAATGAAAGCTGGTTACATTGCATCTGCTAACAAACAGTCTAAGTCAATAGTTGCCAACCTAAGTGATGAGACCCACAAGATACATCTATTTTAAAGTTCGGAAATTAAAAAAAAAAAAAAAAAAAAAAAACCTCACTTAAAAACTCTTGCTTCTATATCATAGCATAATAAATCGATCTTTGAAACAAACAATTTCTTCAACTCAGAAGCATCCAACATACGGCCTGTGGGCCAGAACCCGCCCGCCAAGGGGTGAATTATGCCTTTTTTTATAAACTTGCATATTTTTTTGTCTTTTTTATATATATCGTATTCATTATATGATATTTTTGTACATAGAGGATTGTCTGTTTTTATGTGGTATGTTATGGACCATTCTCAATGTCATTATTGTTGTCATTATTAATCTGGCCCACTGGACGACTTTGCACACCCAACACTGACACACTTCTACAGGCTAAGAGGTGTCAGGTTTCAGGAGTGAGTTGAACAGTAAGGAGCTACTTCATGGAAACTGCTGACTCAGAGGCTTTCCACCCTTTCCACAATACAGTTCTCTGAATAAACAAAGAATACTTATAATGATATTGAGCATTGTGCAAAATATCGTCAATCAGCCACTTCAGTACAAAACAATCTGTATCAGACTGGGGCTTGTGAATTAAATCAATACTCAATCAATACTATTTTCTTATTTTCTTTCTTATTTTTGTCATATACAGTTATGCAATGATGATTGTTGGTAACATGTATGTTACTGCTGTCTAATGTCAAGTTTCTATTTGATCACGTGATAAGACGATACGATATGGCAGCTAGTTTAGGCACAAAATCTGTCAAGACTGACAAGCTGAGCACATCTACAAGCCCAGCGAGCAGTCATGCACTTTTAACATAAAAACGCCAGTAAGAAAAAACGAGGGAAAAGTAGCAATTCATTTGGCTTTTTTATAAACAGTTTCCAGTGGTGTGTGCATTATAACATTATCACTAGCGTGCACTGGGGCCCATGGTAACTACCTCACGCCACTGCGGTCTGACCTGCTTGAGAACAAATTGGACAGTATGTGGCCCATGAACCAAAATGAGTTTGACATCCCTCCTCTAACTGCTCACAACTCATAGATATGAGCAATGTGTAACGAGGCACCAAATTAGAATGTCATCAGTCTATTAAATGGCCCTTGTTGGTGGTTTTTAGTATATGGGTTAGAAGGGGTCTGCCACACCTACTATTGGGTTCAAAGGCCGTTATCAGGCCATTAAATGGACATTTGCATTTCCAACAATGTGAAACCATTTCATAATGTTTCACTTTCACTTTCATTAGTTAAGGTACAAAATTATGTGGTTAAGTTAAAAAGAAGACATCACAGTATGTCAGGTAAAAGAACAGTCTTTGGTTGATTTAAACCCCACAGACCTTTGGTTTCACACAGGGCTCAAACACACTGCTACCCTGGGTGAAAGTGTTGTGATCGTTCAATCCCTCCGCCACCTCCCACTTCCTCTTGCTGTTTATACTATGTCACCTGACGTCCTCATTTCCTTCCATCATAATTATTACCTTAATGAGAGGTCGCCGTCTAACAGTAAACGTAAACAGCCATTTCATGGCCTGATAATGGCCTCCTGACCTTATAGTAAGTGTAGCGGGCCCCTTCTAACCCATATTTATGATGCTTTTACACAATAATAATGGCCATTTAATGGCCTGATAACAGCTGAACCAGCTGAATGAGGGGTGGCTTCACTTTGCTTAATGCGGGAAACAAATAAGGCTACGCAATATTTCTGCCTTTCGAGAGGGTCACTGTGTGATCGTGGAGTCAAATTGGCAAGGGGACATAGATTACACCTTTGAGTGGTAGCTTGCCATATTTCAGGTGTGGTGTGATGGACGGAGGCTAACAGGAGGTAGGTACCAGGGACCAACCCCAATCTTCCATCTGAAAGCATCAGCAACATGAATCAAAATTATATGACAGATGATATTTAACCAGGCGGTGGGTAGTCCTTCATTATGACACTCAACATGGTATAAAACAAGTGATTGTCTCGCCCAACAAAGACATTGCCGAACCCCCCAAGTCTTTTGGTTTTAGCAATGTTTTTAGTGGCACCCAAATAATGAGATGTCTTTTAAATTTGCAGTCATATGACCACTTGTACACCCGGAATTACTTTGTTCTGTGCATTGAAGTAGTAGACTTTGATATTCTGCTAGGGAAGTGAGGTCTCCCAACATTAAGACACTCTTAATACTTTATGACTGGTTTACCACAAACCATGCAGCTTCTCTGTTGGTTTATATCCTATAAACTTCTTCCTTCAACATTGATTTTTTCTTAGTCGAGAGGACATGTGACCTCAGCAGCACAAGTATATTTAGGTTAGATTAGGCCAGTCAAACTTTTCTACAAGTGAACACTGATATAAGAGCAAAGACAGATGTAGATACATCCTGCACATGCATGTTAACTGAAGAGAAAGGAATATCTGAGTGTACTGTAACTGCACCTCAAGTCACAAGGGTAAGCCGACTTCACCCAGCAAACCTAACTGCAGTGTTTTGGCCACTTTACAGAACTCTCTACTCGCTTTTTCTGAAAAGTGTTTTGCTGCTTGTGTTGGCAGGCGCATCCCCAACCTCAGCTGCCACCTGCTTTGATTCTGCTCTCTTTTTACGCACCCTGGGGGCGCCTTTATTTCTAAACTGATTCCCATTGGAAGGATAACTTGCAGAGCTCCCTGGTTGTTATTTTATGAGGATATTCTGTTGTACCTCAGCAGGAAGCGTCTGTAAAAGTAGGACAATGCCATAACCATTTGATCTATTCCCTCTAATCTGTCATTCACCGGTTCTGAGCTAATCAGGCTATAGCTCATCCACTCCTTGCACTCTTGGGTATCAGATGTCTTTATCTAGATCGGTCAAACTTGAGATGAGGCTAGAGAGTTGTTTTAACCCCAATAACTGCACATGCACTGAGCTGCTGAGTTTCCCTTGGCTCCGTTCCCAGTGGAGCTGAGACACAGTCTGGCCTACTTCTCACTTTACTGAAGTATTATTCTCTGCAAGCACTGAGACAAAATCTTACAATAAGAGACACGTATGGTCTAGAGAGAGGGGAAGAGAGAGGAAAGTGCAGTAGAAGTAAAAATGGTTGGTTAGGGAGAAAAATTAAATCAGAGAAAACCTGACTTCTGAATAATTATGTTCATACACAACAAGTACTTTTTGTGGGGAACATAATATCACCCAGCTTCAATCTGTTCACTGCCATCGGCCAGAATGTTCCTTCTGAATGTATCTGCAAAATACTTTGTTACCCCGACACAATCTACCCTTGGCAACAAAAGCATAATTAACATTTTAATTGTTTAGTTTATTCAACGTTACAAAAAGAAGGACATCAAATCACACCCTACTGCACAAATATCAAGTATTAGCCGACAAAGTTTGATGTAGGCTAAAGATGGCAAAGACCCAGGTGACATTATGCTACCAGCTAACTAAAACATCCGATGCCTATCATGATTAATAAAATTATTTCCAGTAAAAACATCTTAAATACATTACACTAAAATAACCAATAGTAAGGGTGCTTTGGGCAGGTGTGAAAGCTGTCAATCAAACTCTGAAGCGGATCAAACAACCCATTCGAAAGCGATTGAAAAGGTTGGCTTCCACGCGGACTCTGGTGCAGTTTGTCTGTGGTGTGAAAGAAAACAATGTGTGATTGTAGCATTATTTCAAAAGTTAAACTACTAATGAATCCATCTGCTGATTGTGAAATCTGTCCAGGATGTGATCTCGTAATTGATCCATATAAGGCCATGTATTATGCAAATCATTTGGGAACCATAGTAACAGGTATTCACATCAGCATGAGTATATTCATTGATTAAAAAGCTGTTAAAGCTGATGCACTTGTATCTGATTCCATATACTTTGTAGGTTCATTAAGTCCATTAGAAAATGTGCAAACAGCTATCTCACAGCAGTTAGCCCTGAATCATTATTGTACAAGACGTAAGTTATTATTCATCATAATATGCAGATGATAATACAATGCTTCTTCCGGAGCTCTTTGTGACACATGAGAACATATACACTTCAGAAGCATTACAGTGCTGCATATACTTCTGTTAGTCAATGAATTTTGATTTCCACACACAGGTCTTGCTGATGCAGGATGACAAACCCCAAAACTGTCCAATTAACAAGCTACCCATCAGTCTGTTAACTCCATGTTTACTCTGCTTGGTTCATTTGTAAAAGGTCATTGTGAACAGGTACCTAAAAAGGGTACTTTACCAATTTTTAACCAGCTTTGCATGAACAATGTAGGTAGCATATGTAAATGAATTGTGGAAAACTTCCCTGAACTGTGGAGGTTGCAGGGGGCTGGAGCCTATCCCAGCTGACACTGGACGAGAGGTGGGGTACACCCTGGACAGGTCACCAGACTATCACAGGGCTGACACATAGAGACAGACAACCATTCACACTCACATTCACACCTACGGACAATTTAGAGTCACCAGTTAACCTGCATGTCTTTGGACTGTGGGAGCAAGCCGGAGTACCTGGAGAAAACCCACGCTGACACGGGGAGAACATGCAAACTCTGCAAACCTCAACTTCCTCCTTTCAGATTCTCTTAAATATTAAAAATGTCAAACATCTGGGACTGTACAAAACGTCGCCAGTGAGCCCACAAATGTTTTTCCAATGGTCTATATTTTATTGTATTCTGTCAATGTGCAGTATAAGACCCCACAGCAATTTATGTCAATACATTTTTTTATTGTTCCTTCAAAATATAGGCTATTTGGCAAAGCAAACCAGTAGTACGTAAACATATATTGTTTCATCTATATATGAGAAATGTACTCTTTTTAAATGCAACACATAAGACTGTGGTTGAGATGACTGATTACCTCAGTCTCACACTTGTGGTTTTCTTGTGATGAATGGTTTTCAAAAATTCACACACAACCCTTTTTCCAAAAGAGAAAAAAGGAAGGGTAAGTCAGGCTGTTCTCACAAACCGTTTGTGTTTTCCTATTAAAAGTAAGGTACCCAATTTTGTACATATCCCACATATTTTTAAAGCCTTTGATCATGTGACAAATGCACTGATGGGAGTAAATCCCAAGCTGTTTTGTAAGGAAGCAGGTTAGGGTGGTGGATGGGTCACAAAAACGCAGACATTTCCCCCTGGGACTTTCCCCTGGAGACACGTGTTCATGAGATTATGGTTGTGTTTTTTGTGAGTGACTAATGTACCAAGCACTTTCTGTACCAGCGTTTGACTGGTGAGGGTACTGATTTTGTTCCCTGAATGTAACATATTCATGTTTCCCAAAACATACAGTGCAATCTTTTATTCTGGCAATTGGGTTGCATGTAAATGGCTAACAATACTAAATGAAGAGTGACACTGCAGGAATCTGACCTGCTCCTGATAGGTCAGTATTGTTCTCTCGTGATCAATATTTGTGCCACCTTTGGCCCTGATTAATGTAAGAGGTGTGTCAGTGTCATGTCAATAAGAGGAAATTAACTAATGAGGAGAGACAATGAAGCAGATTGGCTGCACTGGAAAATATGTGCGTTTCCTTCTGTATATGAACACATTTGTCAGACACAGAAGACACAAAGCTGGGTAAAGCAGAAAAGCAACAACAAATGTTAAAAGTGAGGAGAAGAAAGGCGTGCAGCTAAAGATTGATTGGTTCGGGCAGAATAAGAGACGGAGCAGAATGAGAGGAGACACTAATGGAAAAACGATGTGTGGTCCTACTTCCGTATCATCCATCAGTTAAGTGTGGGTTGTCTTTTCCCTTACTGTGTGTGTGTGTGTGTGTGTGTGTGTGTATGTGCGCATGTGCGTGCGTGTGCATGCGCGTGTGTGTGTGTTTTCCGTGTGTCCATCCAACTTCCCTAATGGACCCGGGGATACATGGGGAGCGTGCCTGACAAAGGTTCACATTCATTAGTCATAACCTGCCACTTGGCGTTGCAACCTCTGCTACCTCGGTTCCTGCCGATCCCCGAGCTCCCTCAGACACTCGAGTAAAGCCCCATTACATCTCATCCACTTCACCCGAAACACAGGCAGAGATCCATACTGCATCTGCTTCGTGCTGTATGTGACATTCTCTGACTACCAATTGAGTGACTACCAATGTTGCCGTGGTCCACTAACCTTTAAATTCAGTCCTGCATTGGCGTGAACTAACCTTGTCAAACAGAAGCAAATAATCAACTAAAGCTAAGTTACAACTTGCTCGTACAGAAACGGAATTTACTATGACTCCAAAATTCAAAACAGTATGTTGACAACAAGCACTGGCCTTTGTTAGAGTTGTCTTTTCTGTAGGTTTTGCAAACAGATAATCAACCCAAAGTATCACAGTATGTGCCATTTTACATTTAATGTGTCACTGATTGAATATTAATTGAAACAGCTAAGGGTATTTTAGCCAGCGGCGGAAATCCCAGGGGGGGACGGGGGGACATAACCCCCTCTCCAGTAAAGCTGCCCCTGCCCCCCCACCCCCCCCACCCCCAGAATAATTTGAGACACAATTAATAATTTTTGAATATTATAGTAGTATTATAGTAATAAATAGTATTTATTGAAAGTACAATTTAAGCGGTGCTCATTATAATCGCGCAATAATGTGCTATTTAGATCTTAAAAGATTTAGTCCCCCCCTCCCATTCCTAGTAGTGGTATATCCCACACTCTTTCCTACAGGCGGGGGTAGGCTGGACCCGGCTGCCCACATTGCGCATTGCAGGGTAAGATGTACACTCACACAGACACAGTTTAACTTACACAAGTTACAACACGTCCCATTTACTGTTACAACAAGCCCCAGGCCCAGGCTGATAATATAAACTGTGTGCAACATTTCTCCTGCACTGTTCGAAATTACGAGTGCTGCTAAGCTAAAAGCTAATGATTAAGCTCAGAGTTTAGTGACAGTCAGAGAGGACAGGAGAGAAAGAAGAGGGAGAGGACAGGACAAGAGCAGTCAGTGGCGGAGCAGCTCGTAGCTAATGGGTACCTGTCTGTAGGCTCTCCTCCTGTCAGTGAGACAAACATGAGAGACATGCAGTTTAACCGACGAGGAGCGGTCATTATGCGCGACTATTACACACGGTTGTGAGGTGCGCAGCGGCAGATCTCACAGCACACTGTTTATAAACCAGTTTACCAGTTTAATTGCAGGAAATGTTTAGTTGTTAAACCATTAACAAGTATAGACATTCACTGTATATCCACTTTTCTACATGTGGCTGCTGCTGGCTTGAGTCTTGACTCTCTAGTTATCAACAACTTGCAATGCTGAGATAAATGTTTAGTCCAAAAGTCCAAAAAAAAGTAATTTATTACGAACAGGTCAATAAAACAGGGATCAAAATACCTTGTAAACAAACAAAATATTAGTATTACACATTTTCTTTGGTTACTTTTCTTTTTCAAAGTTATGATCTCACTGCCCGTAAAAAAAACGGAGAAAAAAAACAAAACCGTTTGCTCCTGCAAAAAAGAGGGAGAGAAGGAGAGAGATCGAGTTTCTGTCTTTGATGAATGAAGCCTTATTGTTTTGCTGCTATTAAACAATGAGAGACATGTTTTCTCCCTTTACTTAATAGCATAAATATTCACACTACTGCGCACGGGGAGACAGAGACCTGCTCTGCTCCAGACACACTCAGCACCTCGGACAGCACGGCGCACCTGAGTGTTGTCGATGTGTACATGTTAATTTGATTTCAATCATTTTGTTTTAAATCTGGACATGTGCAGGTGGACTCAGCCAGTGCTAAGAAAGGTCCTATGCCTGCCTGTTGGAGACATAGAGAGAAGATTAAAGCGTCAAATTGCTGTAAAAGATGCTGTATAAAAGACAGGCTACAACTTTTTTTCCTTGTCCTCCCCCTGGAAATATTCTCTAAAATTTTACTGTTTATTGTCCCCCCCCCCCATCTATGAAATGGGATTTTCGCCCCTGATTTTAGGTATTAGGTATGATCAATACGTACCGTGCCAGATTACAACGCAGACAAACACTGCTGCCCTGAGTGCCATTATCAGCAATGAGAAGCTCTGCTCCGGCCCAGAGGAGGAGGAGGAGCTGCTGCTGTAAGGCATGGAGCTCTTAACCTCCCGCCACAGCTCCAACTGCAAGTCAAAGGCAGCAGCAAAGCCGGATCTGCCAGCGATGGGCTGCACTGCTGTTTGATATTGAGGCATCGGAATTAAATTGAGACTGTTTCATAACCAGCTAAAAACTCCTTGTTGGCAGTCCACTTCTCTGTTTTGGTACATTTGATTTTCACATCAGATACAAACCGTACTGGAGTACACATGAACAGCACTTGGGACCTAAAGTCATCTTTTCGCAGACCAGCTGTGTGATTTTCTCCATGATAATAATTTATTTGAGGAATTTCAGTCAGGATTTAGAGCGCACCATAGCACTGAGACAGCACTAGTTAAAATTACAAATGATCTTCTGATTGCTTCAGACAAAGGACTCGTCTCTGTACTTGTTTTATTAGATCTTAGTGCAGCGTTTGACACTATTGACCATCAAATTCTGCTACAGAGACTGGAACACTTAATTGGCCTAAAAGGTTCTGCACTCAGTTGGTTTAAATCTTATTTACCTGATCGTTTTCAGTTTGTTCATGTTCACGATGAATCATCCCTACGTACTAAAGTTTGTTTTGGAGTTCCGCAAGGTTCTGTGCTCAGACCAGTCCTATTTACTCTATATATGCTTCCTTTAGGTAACATCTTTAGAAATCACTCTGTAAATTTCCATTGTTATGCGGATGATACACAGTGCCTTAAAGACATAAAAACTTGGATGAGCACCAATTTCCTGATTTTAAATTCAGACAAAACTGAAGTTATTGTTCTTGGCCCCAAACAACTCAGAGACTCTTTATCTGATGACATAGTTTCTCTAGATGGCATTGCTCTGGCCTCTAGCACTACCGTAAGAAACCTCGGAGTAACACTTGATCAAGATTTGTCTTTTAATTCTCATTTAAAACAAACCTCACGGACTGCATTTTTTCATCTGTGTAATATTGCGAAAATTAGGCCTATCCTGACCCAAAAAGATGCAGAAAAATTGGTCCACGCTTTTGTTACCTCAAGGCTGGATTACTGTAACTCTCTATTATCAGGTAGCTCTAGTAAGTCCTTAAAACTCTCCAGCTAATTCAGAATGCAGCGGCACGTGTACTAACAGGAACTAATTTCTCCTGTTTTAGCTTCTCTGCACTGGCTCCCTGTAAAATCCAGAACTGAATTTAAAATCCTACTGTTAACTTATAAAGCTCTAAATGGTCAAGCTCCGTCATATCTTAGAGAGCTCATAGTGCCATATTATCCCACCAGAACACTGCGCTCTGAGAATGCAGGGTTACTCGTGGTCCCTAAAGTCTCCAAAAGTAGATCAGGAGCCAGAGCCTTCAGCTATCAGGCTCCTCTCCTGTGGAATCATCTTCCTGTTACGGTCCGGGAGGCAGACACCGTCTCCACATTTAAGACTAGACTTAAGACTTTCCTCTTTGATAAAGCTTATAGTTAGGGCTGGCTCAGGCTTGCCTTGTACCAGCCCCTAGTTAGGCTGACTTAGGCCTAGTCTGCCGGGGGACCCCCTGTAATACACCGGGCACCTTCTCTACTTCTCTTTCTCTTTTTCTCTCTTTCTCTCTCTCTCTCTCTCTCTCTCTCTCTCTCGTGTCCTGTTACTACATCTTGCTAACTTGGTCATACTGCATGTCACTAACTCGGCTTCTTCTCTGGAGCCTTTGTGCTCCACTGTCTCTCAGGTTAACTTCTATCACAGCGGTGCCTGGATAGTGTGACGTGTGTGGTTGTGCTGCTGCTGTGGTCCTGCCAGATGCCTCCTGCTGTTATCATTAGTCATACTTCTACTTTTATTTTACACATATGATTATTGTCACACATGTATACTATCAGACATTTATATATACTTTCAACATATTGTACCACAATAACCAGAATTATAATTATAATATTATTATAATATCATTACATACATTAATGTTGTTGTAAGCTACTGTCATTACCATCTGTCCTGCAACACTCTCTCTCTCTCTGTCTGTCTGTCTCTCTCTTTCTGTCTCATTGTGACATACGGATTACTGTTAATTTATTATGTTGATCTGTTCTGTACGACATCTATTGCACGTCTGTCTGTCCTGGAAGAGGGATCCCTCTTCAGTTGCTCTTCCTGAGGTTTCTACCGTTTTTTTTCTCCGTTAAAGGGTTTTTTTGGGGAGCTTTTCCTTATCTGCTGTGAGGGTCCTAAGGACAGAGGGATGTCGTATCCTGTAAAGCCCTGTGAGGCAAACTGTGATTTGTGATATTGGGCTTTATATATAAAACTGATTGATTGATTGGTCTTTTCCAGTGCACTTGGGCAAATATCGGTATACCATGCCTGGGTATGGTACACAATGTTAACATGAATCACACAAACTTGACTTTGGGGTCAAGAGATCTCAGATCCAGGTCTGGGTCCCTGATGTGAAAGCCTCGTAAGACTAGTCAACATGATCATTCGATTTTTCCCACACAGGATGTCATTAATGCCGTATTTACCAAAATAAAATAGCCTACAACAATTCCTATAAACTATTATAATTCCTGACACAAGATCGTAGTGTTGTCATGATACTGGAATTTATAACTTGAATAAAATACTTTAAAAATACATTACTATTTACTATAATTTTTAACACTGGGAAAATTTGACATCAAGAGCATAAAATGTAAGTTTTTTATTAAAAGATAAAGCAGTTTCATGTAGGATCTGTTTTCTTTCTACCAAGCTACACCCACCGACGGAATCATCATGCAGAAGGAAGCGTGCATCTACTGGTCTTTGGATTATCTTGAGTAACCGGTCACGATTCTGGAAAGACACATTGCTGTTGTGCTGTTTAGTCAACTTTGTTTTGGGGATTAGCGTTTTTTGGCCACAAGCTGAGTCCCACCTAGTTCCATTATACTCAACAGAAGGCAGACATCTCTACGGCCAATATCACCAGCATTTGTTAACTCACATCAAAACAATTTCGACTGTTAAATAGCACTACGGGTAAGAGGAAAAATATGTATTTGTGATTTAGGGGTGAACTTTCCCTTTAAATGCCAACAACTGACCCAGGCTGTAAAAGGGGATTGATTGATTGTGACTTCTTCTGTGATATTTAACAACTTACAAAAGAACTCCAGCTAATTTCCTACTGCATAAATATAAAAAGTTGAAGCAGTGAAAGAGACAGGAGGAGCTTTTATTGCTGTTTGTTTGGTCCCAATATTTCTAACAATGCCTCAAAATGAATGTGGAGATGATTTATTGATGTCCGCATCCTGCATGTTAACGCCTCTATTATTTATTTGAAACATATTTAATATTTTGGCACCTCTGTGGACAGGACCATCCCGTCCCAGCTGGAGGATGATAAGAGAGACTTGCTTTGAATGGACTGTGCTGCCTCATTATTTTTTAGCGCTGTCTGCTTGGTGGGCTGCTTCCAATAAACAGAACAGGTGTCACCACATTGGGCCGAAGCAGCTCGACAGTGCATTAGCACAATAATGGCTGCAGGTGTATTTATTCACTGCTGAGCTCGACCTCCCGTCCAAATATTAACACCTTTCTAAATATATTCACTTCCACTTTGTACAACTCTGCTGTTTCTCTTACTCACACTCCCTTTTTCATAATTGTGTCTGAATATAGGGTGTGTGTGTGTGTGTGTGTGTGTTGCAGCTCAAATGCTCTTTGTGTAGTTGCAGTCCTTTGATGTGCAGTCCTTTCTAATTTCTGCCAAAATTTGACGAGCGAGAGGAGGTTGCGCTACGTCTGATTACAACCCAGAAAACGCCTGTGTCATTGTTTCCCTAACAAAACAAAATGTTAATCCCTATTATACTATGAATATCTGCGAGATTAATTAGGGATTAAACAATTTGCTCCCGGAACAAGACCACTGTGTGAGCAACAAAGAGTCGTGGTGCTACAAAACCCAGATAAACAACAAAACTGCCTGCGTATTCAGTGTTGTTGCCCCTGCTCATTATTTGATGTCAACATCTGCATCATCAATATATCTCTCATACAGTTTACACAATCACACACACTAAAACACACTCCCTCTCCTTTAAACTAACATGAATAATATAGCATTTAGAATATTTGTATGATTTTTCATTTATATAACTTTTATGCTTTGACTACAGATTGTTTTTGTCGCCAATTATACATCCCTGTGTTTAATCCCTGGCTGCACAACTATTAATATCTTTGGGTTAATAATAAACCTGAGGTTTAAAGCTGTGTGTAAATATAGCATCAAAATAGAAAATTAACACAACATTTCTCTGTGAAACAACATATCTTTGATGTGACTTCAGAAGTGTCCTCAGGCTGTTTCAATGCAAATTTTTGCTGTCATACTGTGAGAATATTGTGTCAGGCCTACATATGAAACCAGACTTTGTATTTTCGCCAGCAGTTGAAGAATTACTTCTCTTAAATGGTGCACACCAGTGTAAAATACTCCATTAAAACTAAAAGTTCTGCATTCAGGGTCAGAAGAGGAATCTGAGGGGTTTGGAGATGCATAGCTGTGGATTTCAGGGTGGGGGATAAACACGTTTAATTAGTGGGCTTTTATTTTGACAAAAATTTAAGACATTTATACCATAAATTGTAAATTAAAGCAGAGAAGGCACTAAATGCTGCATAAAAAATTCAACAGAATGCAAAAAGGTTCAGCATTTGATGCTCAAAATTATGACGTAGGATCCCCAAATGTCTCTTTCATGTGTCCCCAGCAATGTTGAAACAAAACCTACACCCTTGGTAAGAGGATTAATGGGGTGTCAGAGAAGAAAAGAAAAGTTTTGCTGAACAACTTTAGATTAATTTTGGACTTTTCTCCACTCATTTCCTTTGTGCTGAAATATATAACACTGCATAACACTCAAAAACCTTTTTACTCTGGGGTTGAAATGAAGAAACAGAATGAAAATGCTTTTTTTTTTTCTAAAACAATTTTCGTGTTCAACCTTTTACACCAAGGCCGATACAAATATTCCACGCATTTCAATGAAAATTAAATGTTTGCACCGCCACACAGTCACCTTCATTGTTGTCATGGACTCTTCAAGCAGCAATGAATTTCTAATATATTTGTGTGACTCAAAAAAGGAGAACACTTTGGGTACAGCCATTATTACAGCAGATGAAGCAGAGTAGAGGACTATCATCACCTGAGTAAAAATGTACCATGGGTGCTTCAGGGGTTACTTTAGGATGAGGGTTGGACAGTTTGAGGCACTTCTAGAGATGGTTGCAGAGAGCCAGTCAATCCTGAACAGCATAAGGCAGTGTTTGAAGCAAGGTGTCCCTATTTCAATTTTTTTGTGGTATCGTTGGTGTGGATCTTTGACATGATCAGATAACATTACATTGAGGCTATCGTCAGGGGCATCAGAGTGGGAGGGAAAGTGGGACTGTTTATCCAGGGTCCCAATGGGAGGGGAGCCCATGAAAAGCCTGGAATAAGAAGTTTGGGTTTTTTTCTATGTAATTTGTGCCATAACTAAATTAAAACTGGCTGAATTAATTGATTAAAGGCTGAACTTTGCATTAAAAAAATATACAATATGCAAAATATTTCTTTTCCCACCCCTCACAGGCGGAAGAAAATGGGTCAGTTCATCCTTGCACTAGTTTCATCTTTAAATGCAGCCAGACAGGTCATGTCTTTCCCCAAGAACAGGAAATCAGGGTTCCAAAAAAGAAAAGGAAGAAAGGAAAGAAAAAGCAAAGAAAAATGTTCAAAAGGTGCTTAAGAGAGACATGGATCAAGAGAGGAAGGGCATGGGATCCACAGACTGCTTATGCACAGTGCCCAGAATCTGGTGCTACACCCCTGGCTATCTTGAGAGCTTGTTAACAGTTACAAACTCTCTCTCTTATGATCAGCTGATGCTTTTGACAATATCTTGCTCAAAACAAAAAGATGTCATGACAAAAGGTAGCCTTAAATTATTTTAGTTCAAGTAGTGTCAGCTGTCTGTGGCCATGACATCAAGTTGTGGTGAGAAATTATTGAAATGTAGCCTGGTAGCCAACCTACAACACTTTCGTTGCTGGAACTACCACTTTCAAATAAATGTGGGGGAATGAAATGTAGTGGAGTATAAAGCTGAAAACACCATTGTGCCGCCGCAGCACAATGTGTTTTAGTACACAGCAGACGTGTTGCACTGCAGTTCATCAACAGATGTACCAAAGTCATCGCTACTTTTATTGACAGATCTGTACTTCTTCCACCTCTGCGTTAGCCTAAAATCATGTGTGGACAGCCCTAATTAAACTTCAAAACTTCATCTTTCACCTGAAGAGCCGATCTCCAGAGCTATGACTCACCAGGCAATATCTTTTTGGCCACTGTCTTTATAATGACAGGATTGTGGGTCATTTTGCTTGGGATATTTCTCCACCTCAACGAGTCTCTCCTCATCCAGTCTTTGTCACACACGAGACACAGCAACAGCAACAGAGCTCTCTTTATGCATCCACGGTGAGGAAAGGAGTCGAGCTGCCACAGGAGCAGAGAAAAGGAGCTGCTACAGGAGCTGGTCTTTACAACCAGAGACCAAGTGGGGGGAAAATGCATTTAATTCTAGGGGCGGCAAGGCTGGAGACAGGACAGTGGCATCAAGGCTGTAGCCATGGAGTCAACATTGGGGGGGACCAGAGGCATTGAGAAGTTGAAAACATCCGGAGCTTTAGCCCTGAAGTAGGAACAATGTTTTACCTGGGGGTTGAGGGGTTTCTACCCTGGGAAAATTTTGAATAATTCCCTGTTAAACACGTGATTTTAATGTATTTTGACAAAGAATTCTGACAAAGAATTGGGGCATACCTGACCACTGGGGGGGACGTGTCCCCCTCAATGTATATGGTGACTACTGCCCTGAGTGGCGTAAAGTGTAGCAGGGTGGTGCGTCCAGAATCGCTGAAGTACGTGTAGCTGCCACCAATGTACAGTTGTACAGAGAAAAAAATAGGGGCGTATGTTTTGACGCGTGGCATTTGACGCCAGTGTGTTTTGTCCTTAAGTATAAAGTAGTGTAAAATGTTATTTCTGAAGTAAGTACATGTACTGTATATATAATGCTTTATTAAATGCAGTCAGGCACCACTGATTTCAAGTCATGCCTGTGCCAAACACATGAATATTTATCCACTCGTTGCGTATAGTATCACTGTCAGTTTAAAAACAACCAGGGGAATTCACTGATGTGCTGCCCAAACACTGCACACACACACCCTGTATATTCACACCTGCTTACAAATTCCCAAATGCACCTACAGATTGGTTGCAGTCACTTTACATTCACACGAACAGGTGAAAATCCAAAGTGTTGACAGAGAAGCAGGTCCAGGTGGGTTCCTCTGACACCTGCTGTCCGACAGAAACAGAGCATGACAAATACACTGATGCCTCAATAGATCTGCGAAACCAACTGGCTCTTTGCTGTCAGATTGAAGTAAACAAGTGAATGGGTTTACAAGGAACTCTGAAACTGGTTCAGATCAGACTCATTCAAGTGCATCTGCTTGTAAAGTTGTTCATGTTCCCTCTTGGGCTCTGGTGGTTTGATATTTGGATATAAACTGACACACAGCAGTCCTCAGTGGCTTGCTTCACTCGAACCACTGAGTGGAAATCAAAGATTAGCCAACCTGTGGACTGTGCCTTATTCTCGAATCAATCTTTTTAATCACTGGGGAGCAACGAAGGATCAACTTCAATTGGTTTAAGCCTGACTTTACCAAGGATTAAACACAGTAATACTCATTCTGTGTCTTAGATCTGTTAAAACATCAAAGATTCATTCATTGTGCCAGTTAGTCATTCAAACCATAAATACCACATTGAATGAGTGCAGCTGTAAGTGTACACTGAGGAGGATTAGTTTGGATTAGAACTGAGTGATACAGGAACTCAGTGGGGACTCAGGATGTCATTATTTCTGGAGGCCCGGGGAATATTCCCTCCTAGGGAAAGACTGCTGCCACTTATCACTGCCAGCACCAGATTCTGCAGTAAATATTGGCCAGACCCCCATCTTTAACTGATCTATCACTTTTAATGAACTAAAAAGAATCAGATCCCTGAGGATTAATTAGACCAAAATTAGACTGCTTCTAATTTTCTCCACTGAAAGAGATTCAAATTTGTTGCATGAGTGCATAGGTGAATTACACAACAACAACCACCTTCAAGTCGAAGTTTTCACAAACTCTCTGCTTGGTAATTTCTTCCAGGTTTGATGTGACAGCAGTCAACATAACAGATGTTGGAGTCTCTCACCAGCATGTGAATACACTAGAGTACAAACAGATATTTGAAATTAAGGTACACAGCCTTAGTGCTTTGGTGTAGTGAATACTTAAAACAGCATTCTGTTGTGTTTTAACTCCCAAAGGTAATTTTTATTGTGAAAAGGAAGAGAAATTCAATAAAACACGTCTGAATATAGCGTAGAAAATTAAATAAACAGCTGTTTACAGGAGCTGTAAGCAACACTCAAAGCATTAGTATAGCAGCAAACAACTATTTGCTATGTAAAGGCAAAGTGAAGTAGTGGTTTCCTAAGCAGCAAATGAAGTCACGCTCCCTCTGTGTGTGTTGTAATCTGAGCTTCTCTGTTCTTTGTTTTGTCAGACGATCTGGCTGTGCATACATGTTAGTGCATATGAGTCCCTGCATGTGTATCACACTATTCCCCGCTGTTTCATGGAATAGTTTTTCTTTCAAAATCTGTGTTGAAAATGTATTCTGGTGATTGGGTTGAAAATCCCTGTAAAGTGATAATATGTCAGTGTTGTGTTTTCAGATTGCTTGGCTGTCCCCAAGTAGCCAAAGAAACCAACGATTACTGCTTTAAGTATTGACGTAGATTGTGGCAATGAGGCTTGGCTCAATGTTAAAATTACATCCCTTGAATTTTTCAGATGTACATATAAACAGCGTTGGCTTGGGATTGCTTGTTGTAACAACACAAGTTCACTCAAAAACCCGATCAGTAGCTAAAGTAGTCACCAATGCTAAAAACTGTGCCTTCATATTTAGGGCTGGGTGTAATGTAAGCCAAATGTTAGTAAAATATGCAAGTGGCTGCTTGATTTGCTTTATTCACCAGACAATGAAATTAACGGTTATCTATTAAGTGATCTATTTTTTTGAAATCGCCAGCCACAGTGACAGGGAGACAAAAAAAATATTCAACCCTGACTGGGTGATAAAACGATGACAGTAATTATCTCGCTATAATCCTTCTCAATAAAGATATAATAAATATTCAATAAATCCGGGATATAATTAAACCAACCATAGGCCCGTAAAGGGGGGCAGCAATGCACCCTAAACACCAGTTGCCACCCACTATTATTCAGAATTAGAGGAATGGGAACAAGTAGTAGTAGAAGAAGAAGAAGAAGAGGAGGAGGAGGAGGAAACCAACCAATGCAAACAATAACGGCATGGTGGTGTGGTGGTTAGCACTGTCATCTCACAGCAAGAGTGTTCCTGGTTCAATCCCGGGAGGGAGCCTTTTCGTGCAGAGTTTGCATGTTCGCCCCGTGTCAGTGTGGGATTTCTCTGGGTACTCCGGTTTCCTCCCACAGTCCAAAGACATGCAGGTTAATTGGTGACTCTAAAATGCCCGTAGGTGTGAATGTGAGTGTGAATGGTTGTCTGTCTCTGTGTGTCAGCCCTGTGATAGTCTGGTGACCTGTCCAGGGTGTACCCTGCCTCTCGCCCAATGTCAGCTGGGATAGGCTCCAGCCCCCCCGCGACCCTCAAGAGGATAAGCGGTTATGAAAATGAATGGATGGCTGGCATTACAACTACATCCAACACGCTCATAAAATCACTTTTAGCATGACTGTTTTGACCACAGATAACAGAACATGCATTACTGCATGGCTAAATTCACCACATAATGTTAGCTACAGTTGTTGAATGGGCAGTTGACTCTTCTTATGCTAACGGTAAGTTAGCAAGTTAACATGACGGACTAACCTGCAGCGTCATCAGAATGATATAACATAATGCCACTAAACGTAACGTGAATAAAACTTAAATGTATTTCCTCGTTTGTAAACATGATGTCTGCCTCAGTCATGTCTGATAGACTTTCATCGGCAACAAATGACCCTACATTACTTCAAGACGTCATCACAGTCCATCTGTCGTTACTGTTTTGAGAAACGGCAGAAATTACATACTGTGGGTGTAAAAATTATACAGAAAGTACTGACAGTTGGGATTTAGTTTTGTCTATTTTGTTTACAGTCAGCTGAAATGCTTACAAAATGTTTTAAACTGTCTGCACAAAGAGTCTGACATGCTCCTTACCAGAATTAAGATTTGTCAATTTATTGTTTAATGAACTGACATTATGTAGAATCTACAGATATAATCAGATTTATGAAATGTTTGCTCCACTGACGGTAAATAATAAACTGTACAGCTTCTTCAACTTTAACCTGGGAGCATAATAAATACATTTGATATAAAATGATGATTCGACATTTGTTGTGATAATAATCGATATCAACTGACGCAAAAATTTTCATCATGATAACAATTTTAGCCTCAGCCCCCAGCCCTGTTCATATTTCAGGATCACATCATCAAACTAGAGCAAAGACCCACTGAAAAACAGCAAAATAAATAATAAATGTGTGATAGGAGTGATCATCCTGTCATAAAAATTTGCAATTTAAACGCCCCCAATTAGCGTCTCCCCATCACCTTGATTTGATTAGCCTGCTGCTCTCTACCTGCTCTGTTTTGATGAGCTCTCCTCAGATATCTGCAGGCGGCTGCGCTGTGATTAGATGTGCTTAGTCATTCACTAAGTGACAAGCAGCACACACACACACACACACACACACACACACACAGAGGCAGGCAGACACATACATGAAAACATCTCGCATTCACTTATTCAAAAGTACAAAAAGCAACTTTAAGTGTAGGTCTATACATGCACACAATGCTTGCTTATAAACCTAGGAAACTTTTTTTTTTTTTTAAATCAATACTACAACACTGATGCACACACACATTATGCTTTAGAGTTTTCACATTATGAGAGTTTAGCAGATGCTGCCTTGTATCATTCAGTGTTATTTTGCAAGTGAATATATATGACCCTACTTTTGCTCCACATCATTTCTCCTAAAAAGCAACAGCACACCAGACAAATGTTTTGACCGAGTGAAATGGAAAAATCTCCAGCAGGCACTACAGCGAGCCTCAAGAATGAAAATCTATTCAGCGGTTTCCTGCTAAAAAAATGAATAAAGATGTTCCTACGTGATCAAATTAACAATCCTGATCCGCAGTATCTGCTTGGATACTGATGCCATCAGAGTTCAGCAGGAAGCTGTGTAGGGGGTTCAGCGAGCTATGATTCATGTTCTTGCTCACCAATGAATATCTTTGCCATGTGAAATTGCCTAATAAATATGCACTGGATCGCAGTGACTAGGCATGACTGGAATTTTATGGTTCGTAAAGGGGCTCAGGAGCTCAGAGGCATAAAATAAGTCATCACCTTGTGCACCCTGCATTTCATGTTAACACTAAACAAAACAATTAATAAATCAAGGCTAAATAGTGACATTGAATCACACTGAAATGTTTTTATTGCTGCATGGACCACTTAGGAAATGTTCTCGAAACAATTACACAGCAATGGTTCTTCTTTGAATTGTGATTCTTATTTTCTGGCGTTCTGTTGAAACACATCAGAAGATTCCTTTGCTCTAAAGGGGAACCCTTTTTTCTCTGTACATGTGTGTAAATTCTTGCAGCCATGTTTGCAAGAGAAAAGCTTTTTTACCCTCTGAAGGTCTTCAAAGTCGCCCTGTAGACTTCAAAGAACGAGCAGCTGACATGAAAAACAATATGTAGCTGAAAAAAATGCATATTAATCCATAAAGACTCCCTTCTTCCCCCTCAGGACTACTTTGAAGTGTTCTGGACTTTGGTCGGGTATTTGCAACATGAAAACGGCCAAACAAAGGCACACTGCCCAGACGGTGAGAACTGTGTCTCCAACAACAAAAAAGTTCTTACCGATGCTCTGCGGCTCTTCAAAGAGAGGCATGAAAAGAATAATTTTCACAGACTTTGTAGTTTGAATCTTGGTGTTAACAGCTGAAGGCCTGCTGCAGCATTGAAGTTTCAGTAAATAAGCTTTGGTTGTTTTTGTAGATGGACAAACTTAAACAGCCCAGAAGACGCAAGAGATCTGGGGCGTCATTTATAAAACTGTGTGGAGAATCCACACTAAATGTTTGCGTAGGTGCAAATGAGGAAATGTACGTACCTCACAAAATATTATAATTTATAATTCCATGCGTACGTATGCTAGTATGCAATTTTCTTTTATAAATCCCAAATCAACTTGGAATTGTCTGCATGTGGACCAGCCTCATATCTCGCTCTTGACACGTCCATATTCAACAGTAAATTGTCAATGCAAAGCACTTCATTAATGCGGATGCACAGACATGAGCCAGTGGGTTTTTTTTTTTTTTTTTTACAGTAAATTACGGCAACAACCAAGAGGAAAACCAAGAAAACGAATATTCCTGATGCAGAGATCCACATGCTTTTCAGTGCAGGATGGATCCATGCTTTCATGTTGTTTACACAAACTCTGACCCTACCATCTGAATGTCGCAGCAGAAATCCAGACTCATCAAACCAGGCAACGTTTTTCCAATCTTCTATTGTCCAGTTTTGGTGAGCCTGTGTGAACTGTAGCCTCAGTTTCCTGATGTTAGCTGACAGGAGTGGCACCTGGTGTGGTCTTCTGCTGCTGTAGCCCATCTGCTTCAAGGTTCAACATGTTGGTGGTTCAGAGATGGTCTTCTGCATACCTTAGTTGTAACAAGTGGTTATTTGAGTTAATGTTGCCTTTGTATCATGTTGAACCAGTCTGGCCATTCTCCTCTGACCTCTGGCATCAACAAGGCATTTTCACCCAGAGAACTGCTGCTCACTGGATGTTTTCTCTTTCCTGGACCACCCTCTGTAAGACCAGCCCGTCTGTATCGAAGCGAATCGTGACCAATATTTAAATTAAAATGCATTTACAGAAATGCTTTTTCTCACACACAAACAAACATACACAAATCGAAATTGGCTGCAACACTGAGAGACACGGCACCTGCTACTAGCTTAAATGACTGTCAAGTCAGCAGACGTATTAAGTCCGTAACTCAATGATCAGTCCATTAAAAATTATTTTTTCCAGCAGATATCTTAGTTACAACATGATTGAGCTAGCAAAGCAGTTTTGTGTTGCTATGTGTGGTATTTATTCAGTTTTGGGAAATTATGATGTTTAGAAAGCACAATCTCAGGGAGCACCATGATCTGTGATGCATCCATATATCAAATGTGCACACCGCCCCCTACAGTATTAGATGGGTATAGCACGGTCAGCACGGAGCTGAACAAGAGCGGCTACTGACGTCACTCTCCTGCGCCGCTCAGATTGCCAACTCATTTTCGAATTATGGACACTATTTTGCAGGGCAGACCACATAAATGAAATAGCAATGTCCTCTTTGTTTTTTTTTTGATTATGGCATAAAATGAGCAGTCTTGAAGAAGAAAATGCAAATGCAAATAGGTTGATTGATTATTAATTTTATTTGTGAGTCAAATAATGCAGCCACATTCTTAAAATGAAAAAGCATTTCTGCAAATGCATTTTAATTTAAACACTGGTCACAATTTGCTTTGATACGTCTGCCACAAACAACCATGGCACGTTCAAAGTCACTTAAATCACCTTTCTTCCTCATCCTGATGCTCAGTTTGAGCTTCATCACGTCATCTTGACCATGTCTACATGCCTAAATGCACTGAGTTGCTGCCACGTGATTGACTGATTAGCTATTTGTGTTAACAAGCAATTGAACAGATGTACCCAATAGTGGCCAGTGAGTGCATCTAAAAACTAAAATGGTGCTTGGTGATATCTGCACAGTATTAGAGGAGATTATTGAAAACGCACTGTACCGTTCTTATTTAATGCTGTTTGATGTTATCTTGGATTTCTACAATCATCAACGTTAATTTCATCAGTTAGTCTGAAACTGGAGTAGGCACATTTTAAGCTCTTTTTTGTACTTACGCAATAGTAATGAGGCCCTAGATCTGCCTCTGATATTTGTGTACAATAAATAGCCTTTAAATAATTTTATATTTAGACATAAAGTCTCATTTTTGTTTAGATTATCTAAAAATATTTTTGCAAGATTTTCACACTGCAAGAGAAAATAACATTTCAAGACAACAAATGAAACTGGAGGATGAGAATTTATAGATTTTTTTATGGATTGCATTGATCCAATCCATTACTTGTTGTAAACAGAGTAAATGTAGACCATTAGTTGTGGACCTAATGGGGAAATGATTGACATGATCAATATTTTCTCCATCCTATTCTCAATCCTATTAGGATTGAGACTAAAATAATAACACTAATTAGATTTCTTTATTAGGTGACTATGTCAAATTCTGATTTATTTCACTGTACTGAAAAATAAATACGAATCCCTGATAACAAACTGTGCTGAAAATGTGTAATGGTGTACTTTAATAACAAGAACACTCTCCTGTAGCTTCTGAGCCTGTTCACTGCACATCACTAAATATAACTGAGGGATGAAACAAACAGCATTCGGCTCCTCTTCAAGCTTTAGTGATTATGGGGTCAGAAATGTGGGTGGCACTGGAGCAAAGGTCACACTGTCACAGAAATCAAGGGTTAACCCAACAGAAACAGAAATATGCTCACAACGGTTAGCAGCCGCCTACAGCACTAGAAAGGAGGCAGGTGGTGCACTCTCCCAAACCAATGAACACATCACTGAGACCACTGAAGATGTTTTGGCCTCTGGCTTTTTTCCAGATGGGGATAGTCAAACATGGGAAGAACCAGACTGATGGTTGGTTGAGAGACTGCAACTTACCATTGTTTAGACTGCCAGCCCAAATCAGTTTTTTGGCATACTTAGATTGTATCCAGATTAATTTAATAAAGTCTGGACAGTAAACAAACACATGAAACGTAACTTTTGCAGCTGGGTCACAACCATATTTGGAGATGGTTTGAGATGTGATAGGTTTTCTACAGATGCGTCTGAGTCTGGATGCTCTGGACGCTTAGATCAGGTTTCAAAAAGGGGATGTCCCAATCCGGTTTTAAAGATCAGGATCTGGGCCAATCAAGACATTCTTAACTGATCTTGATTGGGTATACTGAGTTATATAAAGGAGCCTATTCTTCATTTTACGTCAGCTGTCACACAGGTGTTTTCATTCACAAAAGAGCCACACGGAGTGCAACCGTCTCCAACTCACTGCTCTCCTTTTCTCCTCCACTCAGCTGAGCTCACATGTGTGCAAGAGCCCCAACTGTGGCAAAACACAACATGCCATAACCGACAGCTAAAATGCAGTGCGAGACTGTTAACTCGTGGTTTGTTTGTTTTTTTTTTTTACCAAAATTATGAGCACTAATTTAATTTCAGCTCAGTGTGAAAGTCTTGTGTGTTGCGTGGTGTTTACCCACAGGCGGAGGAGAAATAGAGATAGATAGCGATGCAGAAGGGACAACAACCGCACTCACCACACAACTGCAAGTGCAACAAAAGTCCCAAGAGTAAAAAGCACATAAGGGACTTGTAATAAAGTAGCCTAATCTATTCAAAACATGTACAGACGACGAACATTAACACTGAATAAAATACCATTCAACAACAAGCAACAAGCAACAAACACTGGAGAATATGCTACTGTCTTAAAGGGACAGAGACATTCCTTCAAGACAGCAACAAGGCCATAAAGATTAAAGGGAGAGATTGTAATGTTAGATCTATTTACTTATTTTGTAAAAAATAAAATAATGAATAAACATTAAGGAGCAGCTTGGATGCAGGGATTTTTTTTTCTTAAGGCATTGCAGAGCTTTTCAAGCAGGTACATTTGATTTAAATAAGTTCACTGTGCTTGAAGTGTGCACTGTGCAGCTGTATTATCTAGGAGAAAAGAAGTATTGGATCATGCCTTGGTATGAATATCATTCAAAACGGGACTCAGATTGGGATCAGGGGCAAAAAAAAATGGATCCAGACATCCCTATTTCAAAGTGTCTTTAAGTGGAGGTTTTCCAGCTGAGCTGTGTGTGCAAGCCTGTCTCATCACCAAGCACTGAACAGGACAGATGAGAAAAATCTGACACACTGGACACTACAGAGGTTAACTGTGGGGTTGACGATGTCGTTGACGGCGTAACGTTACTAACGTTAAAAACCTCTGGTATGCAGCATGACAGAGACTGACTTAATTTTGCTCAGAAGCTAACTTTAAGCATCACACAGTTCCAACAAGGGCTCTGGTGTGATCGTATCCCTTTCAGGAGCTTTGTAATCCAGCTTTGAACTTTAATCCATAATGATTAATCTGACACTGAATGTCCTCTGTGATTGTTTACTGTTGTTATCCTCAATGTCTCATGCCTCCATGTCATAACTCATTAAGATACGTTGGCGCTGTCTGGACACAGAAATCTGATCTGCTCACCTGCAAACAGTGCGGACAATCTGCGGACAAAAAAAATTCTATCTGAAAGATCTAATTTGAGAAACAAACCTGATTTACCTGCAATCTGAACGGAGCTTTTGAGACTACCCTCACCCAGAGAATGAATAAAACATGCCTTTTGTTCAAACCTTTACATTAAACCAAACCTATTTTTGTACTCTGACAACTTTGTGGTAACAACAAAGCCGCGCCTGCCTCTGCCTGGGTATTTAACATGTGAAGTACTTAGACGAAACGTGATGGATGATTTTTTTTTTTGTACAGTGTCTGACTTCAACTTCTGAGATGGCTGCTTTTAAACATGAAGACAATCTTTTTCTAACTCTAACCATGCCGTAGCCATAACTTTTCTAATAATCTAACCAAGATTAACCAGCTGGGTGCCTGAACATTATCCTAGGGTTGACAGTTCAGAAAATATTTAAACAAATCCTTTGTTTTAAAAAGCTCATTTGGCTTGTTTTGGAAGAGACAGACAAACTGGACTCTCTGATGAACATGGATGAATGAATACTCAAATACTGTCATGGCACACTGGCACAAATATTGTTCATTGTGGCACAAAATCCCAAAAACAACGCTTCTGAGAAGGTTCAGATTTGTGCAGCAGTGAACTCGTGCTGCGTCGGCAGCATCCAACAACCCTCTCACTGTGGCTTTCCAGCCTCGGAGCTCTCTTTCAGGGCATGTTCCAGCAGCTCAGAGGAATATGGGAACAGGGACCTGTATAAACAGCTTGTTGAGTAAACAGGGTTGCAGTTCAACAGCTGCTACTGTAGAACTGGGGAGACCAGAGGATAATGAAAAAAGGTGCAATACACTGGGATACACACACGAAACACACACAGTCAGCATACACAAATACCCTTCATCCTATTTTTCCCACTCCCTTTCTTTAACACACACAAACAAACAAGCACACACAGTTTCTGAGCAGATGCTGGCTGACAGGTATGAATACATGCTGGTGAAAAGGTGAGTCAACACCCTCCACTCTTGTCAACAGTATTGACTCTCACCTTAACATTATCTTCAGAGTGTGTGTGTGTGTGTGTGTGCGCGCATTGGATGGTGACAAAGAAGAAGAATCTAGTGGGGAGGGTCTGATACACATGAACACACTATATTGTATGTATGGGCTGTGTTGATGTATGAGACACACAATGTTCCCTTATCTCAGATAGAATAAACATAAAACTAGACAGAACAGAATAAAGAAAAATAGAACAGATATACACAGAATAGAATGGAAATGATTCGAATAAAGTGAGACAGAATAGAATATGAAAAATAAGATAGTTAAAATAAGATATAATAGTGTAGATTTACATAGAACAGACAGCTATAACCACTAAAGTTAACAAAAGGATGGGTGAAGAAGATGATGAAAAGGAGGAGGAAAGTGAAAAAGAGACATAGAGCCATACACCATTGTTCAAGGAGACGACTGGCTCTCTGTGAACCAGAGGCATCACCTCTCATCCTAATTACTCTTCAAGCACTGACCCAGAATCAGCTCTCAAGCTCCATCTTACATCAGTAACCCCCTTATCACTCAAACTGACCCAGCAGCAGCCAAAAGCCAGGGTTTAAGAATTGGTTTTAAGATATGCATTGATACCTTTTAAAACAACAGTATTTTCAAGTGGAGGTCGCTACTTTGTCTCCCAAATGTTTGTAAACTATGAATCACGATTTGTATTTTCCTCTGCCCTCATGCTTGTGAATGATTGATGACTCATCCAGAAAGACTAATGAGACCGCCGTCCAGAACATCCATATTTCATAAGACAGCAACCTTTCATGTAAAAGCAAATGCTGTGAATTAGTGGCTCAGATGATGACCAAATATTTTTTGAATGCAGAGAAGCAGAGTTTTTAATACTTTTATGGGAAATGCACTTTGTAAAAAGTGACACTAAGTGTTATTATGGATTCACTGTAGTGTACCAGATTCAAGATTTAAGAAATGTATTGTCATATGCACAGTAAAAAGTGCAGCGGTTTGCACCATACAATGGAATTCTTAATTGCCAGTCCTTCACACAAGACAATAATAAAATTTGAATTCAAGTTAAATTTTAAGAAAAATAAATAAAACAGCAGACGTGGCTGTCGGTCAAATTTGGCCTGTTGGTGAGCGGTAAACTCAAGGGCCTCTAGTTTCCTGGCACGGCACAGGGTGGCACAGGGTGGCGAACCCTGCGCAGAGCTAGTTTCGAGCAGCGCAACCCGAGGCGCGCTCAGTTGGGTAGTTTGGCAGACCGAGGTGCGCTGAGATGGGTGTGGTGGCGCAGCAGGGGGAGGTGTCAACAGATCCAGCTTGGCGCAGTGACAGTTTCGTGCCAAAAGGCTTCGCCGAAGGTGCACTAAAAGCTCGCCATCTGAAACCAGGTCTACTGTCAGCGCAGGCGGAGCGCAGCCGGTGTAAGCTGAAGTTTGGCTGACCGGCGGACAGTGCGCACACGTCACCAAAACCTCACGGGCAGGTTTCCAGAATATCAGGCACATTAACAATGCAATAAATACCCACAAAACCACTATTCAATGCAACTATCTGCAATCAGCACATAAATGTATCTCTATATCGACTGTCCCGTCACATCTGATGTCAGATCAAAGGGGATTAGCACCGTTTGGCACGCGTAATGGAAACCCAACATGATTTGATTAACACAGCTGCAAACTAATGAGTTCACATCCCTCTCAGCCAACCACAAACAGCCACAGCATCAGACAGGGAGTATATATTCAGCATCTGCCATCTTAGAAAAGTCAAAAGAAAAGAAACAGAGTGAGACTGCGAGAGAGAAAGAGTATTTCCCTGTACATCCATTCAAACATTTATGGTGTAAATTTACTCAAAACACATTTTACTGCGACATTTTAAAAACTTGCCTTCAGTAAAACTCATCTGACACTTGTCAGATCTCATTGTGTGTTTATTTTCCATTTTCTGTACTGCATTTTTTTTTCAGCCATGTTGTTGTTTTCCTGCTGGATGTGGACATCTTCTCCTGACAGCTCCCAGTGGGTTGCTACAGCTTGATTGCACTGGAACAGGCTGTTTGTCTTGTAGAAGACAAAAAATGAAAACTCAAATTTGTCTCTGTTATAAGTCACTGGATCGCAGTGGGATACAGTTTATACTGTCATCCATAATACAGTTATGTGATCGATTTCACTGATAAATAGACATTTCAGCATGTTTGGCAGCTGCTGAATAAGAGCCATTAGACATCAGTTCCAGATGTGTACCATAACAGCAGCAGTACCTACATTAATTTAAGAATAATCTGAGCAATAATAACATCTTAAAAACTTAATCAAAGTTACTTTATGAAGGCAATTAATTTTCCTAAAAAGTTTTGTTATTGTGTTTGAGTTATTTTTTTATTTTTTAGAAATGCAGTTTTTCCTGACTGGACCAACTGATTAATGTCAGTCACGTTCACCCACTCATCTAGGTTTATCATGTTTAAACATCTCTCCTGCTTTTTCTTCCCATTTTTGGGGGAACAATTTGTCCATTTCCTTTCAGGACAATTGTCAGCTTAAGCAGTGGTTGCAAATAAAAGAGCTTAAAAATAGTGATTTAGGTAACTTGCGACATGTCCACAATGCATGCTGCCTCTCACACAATGCCTCGGCTAGAAAAAATGGGCAGATACTTTGGGTAATAAAATATGCCAAAATCTGAAACCTCTTCACATCTTTCTTTCTTTCTTTCTTTCTTTCTTTCTTTCTTTCTTTTAGCACTGTAGTAAATTAGTTTGTTTATATTCAAAGCTTTGATTCAGATTTTCAATTGAAGATTCAAATACTTGTCATTACATTTTATTACATCATCACCCAATAAAAAACTAGAATTACTGTCCCGTGTTTGTATGTCTCTGCGCACCAGTGAAGTTGCAGTTACAGTTTACATCCATTTCTGACCAAATGCCTTCTCTTCTGAGATATGACGTTGAACTATGGCCAGAAAAGTGTTTTAGCAGAACATTATGATGTCACGATGAAGTTGACTCTTTACCCTATTAGACATTTGTAAGGCGTTTTGTCAAATTCTTGAGTAACAGAGGTCACAGTGACCTTTGACCCTCAACTAAATTCTAATCGGTTTATTTCTCAGTCAAAATGCACTTTTTCCTCAAGGTGTTTTTGAGATATCGGGTTCACAAGAATGAGACAGACAAGGTCACACTGACCTCAACCTTTGACCACAAAATCTAATCACTCCATCGCTGAGTCCAAGGTGACATTTGTGCCAAATTTTAAGAATTCCCTCAAGACATGCTTGAGATATTGCATTCAAGAGAATGGGACAGATGGATGGATGGATGGATGGATGGATGGATGGATAGATAGATGGATGGACGGATGGACGGAGGGCTGTAACCTAAGTAACAATGTCAACAATACAACACATTGTCACTCCGACCTCGTCACATATCGACGCTTGGCCATGGACTTTCCACATAAAGATACAACATGCAAGGTACCCTGGGTGCATTGGTTTTTGACATTCTGGGACATCATGTCAAGTTCTGTCTGTTACATGCATTGTCTTCTTTCAAAATACACTTCTGTTTTCACAGGAAATTTAACATTTACATACAGTCTCTTTCAAAATAAACACACGTCGTCAGTACAACACCGCAACACCCCACAGCCTTACAAACTGTTGACCAGTTGGCCATGTGTTGCAAACTGTGGTAAAAAGCCCAGCTGAGACATATATTCTCAATGCTTTGTCTTCATGTCCAAAGAATGCTCCTCAAACCTAAATAATACCGGCATGTCCCACGTGTCTTAATTGTGAAGTCTGACAGTGATTTATTGATGCTGAAATCCTACATGAAGCAGAACAGAGAACAGGCTACATTCAACATCATGAATCATGACCTAGAACATATTCTTGTCTCCTGAGGTGACTGTATATCTCTGTAAGATTTGCAAGTGTTACTACATCACATTTCAGCTGCTGTTTCACCTGAAGTAACCTTTTCCTGTGTGTAGTAGCCATGTGTTTGACGTTGAGATCTCTCACAGCCGCAACATCCGTCTGCTCCTCTCTTACTGTACTGATTCAGAATCTCTCTCTCTCTCTCTCTCTCTCTCTCTCTCTCTACCTAATTTCCCTTCCACACTCTTCTTCTTGCTCCCTAACCCCCCCTCTCAACCCTGCATCAGGAACTCATTTATCAAAAGCGACAGTGGTTGATGGTGTCCTGCAATTCCTGCTGCGCCTCCAGCCTCTTTCACCAGATACAAATTTTCAGAGCCTGATATACTACTGGTCTACGGTGATGTCACCAGCAGCATATATTTGGTGCCAGCAATATTTAATTGTTCCTTTTCCATCTGTTTTTTTGTGTTCACTGTGGAAATGCTACTGCAGATAGATAATTGTGGTCCATTGAAAGAAGGATTAAAACACACTTTAGGTCTGTTAATTTCTCTCTAATTCTTCGACATCACATTAAAATGAGTTCTCTGTCCGGTGCATGAACTGTCAACAACAAAGGTTGGTGAATGTGTGTGTCAGACAAATGGAGTCATAATGCAGAAATCGATACACCAGGTTGTCTAATACCAACCCTCACTTCAACCTTAAACCTTATCATAAACATTAATTCATTCATTTTCTGTAACCTCTTATCCTGTAGGGGGTCATGGGGGGAGCTGGAGCTGGGTTCACCCTGGACAGGTCACCAGACTATCACAGGGCTGACATATAGAGACAGACAACCATTCACACTCACATTCACACCTACAGGGAATTTAGAGTCACCAATTAACCTGCGTGTCTTTGGACTGTGGGAGGAAGCCGGAGTACCTGGAGAAAACCCACGCTGACGCAGGGAGAACATGCAAACTCTGCGCAGAGGGGCTCCCCTACCCTGGATACGAACCAGGAACCCTCTTGCTGTGAGGCAACAATAATAACCACTGCACCACTGTGCATGAAACCATTATCAAACCACAGCCAAACCAAACCCAACCAAAACCCACAAATAAGAGATGAAAAGGTCTGAAAATTTCAAATTAAAAGTATGAAGGATTTTTACCAAGGTTACCAGATACTGTTAAAATGCACTGAAAATGTCCAAAGAGGACTGATAGACACACTGGAATCATTTCACCAAGTTTTATACTGAAAACCACAAATAAAATCAGCAGCACTTTTTATTTGCATTAACATTAAAGTAATAACATAGCCAATACCTTTCAGAAGTATATGAAACCATAGCAAATGTGCCTTAACATTAAGGATAGCCTGTCTTTGAAATGCCTGCTCAAGTCTCTGTGTCCCTGTAGATGAGGACAAGGAACCAGCTGCATTACTGGGTTTGCTGCACGCCCACTCTGTAAACAGGGGAATAGTACAACCAACCCATGTTGCATGCCACGCCTGCACTCCTGTGTCTGGGAGAGTGATGATGATGATGAGGATGATGGAGGACAGTATTTCAAAGAGTGGTAATCAAACACAGTTTCAATGATAATTAAAATTTGAAACTGTAATATTAACTGTAATAACTAACTGTAATTAATTATCACATTTATCATGAAATCAGTAACCGTTTCACTCCCACCTAGAACCACCTATTTATCAACCCTTAAAAGAGATGAGGATGGACTGAGTGTACACGCCAAATATGTCTTCAAACTCAAGGTCATAAAACAAAAATGACTCTCACAAAGACAGACAAACAAAAGCAAACACATTACAAAACAAACACACAAAGCTCATATTTGGGGAAAATGATGTCACATCCTGTAGTTTTACAACACTGCATTAGCTTTTACAAATATGTCACAAGCATATCTACCCTAGTTACTCTGGTCCAGTGATTTGAATTCAATTCAATTCAATTCAATTTTATTTATAAAGCCCAATATCACAAATCACAATTTGCCTCACAGGGCTTTACAGCATACGACATCCCTCTGTCCTTATGACCCTCGCAGCGGATAGGGAAAAACTCCCTAAAAAAAACCCTTTAACGGGGAAAAAAAACGGTAGAAACCTCAGGAAGAGCAACTGAGGAGGGATCCCTCTTCCAGGACGGACAGACGTGCAATAGATGTCATACAGAACAGATCAGCATAACAAATTAACAGTAATCCACATGACACAATGAGACAGAGAAAGAGAGAGAGAGAGAGAGAGAGAGAGAGAGAGAGAGAGAGAGAGATGCAGGTAATGACAGTAGCTTACAACAACATTATTGAAAGTAATAATATTATAGTTATAGTTCTGGCTACTGCGGTACAATATGTTGAAAGTATGTATTAATATCTGGCAGTATACATGTGTGACAATAGTCATATGTGTATAATAACAGTAGAAGTATGACTAATGACTTATGATGGCAGCAGCAGCAGGAGGCATCTGGCAGGACCACGACAGCAGCACAACCACACACGTCATGCTGTCCAGGCACCGCTGCGATATGAGTTAATCTGAGAGACAGTGGAGCACAAAGGCTCCGGAGAAGAAGCCCAGTTAGTGACATCCAGAATGGCCGAGTTAGCAAGATGCAGTAATAGAATACGAGAGAGAGAGAGAGAGAGAGAGAGAGAGAGAGAGAGAGAGAGAGAGAGAGAGAGAGAGAAGGAGAGAAGGTGCCCGGTGTATTATAGGGGGGTCCTCCGGCAGACTAGGCCTAAGTCAGCCTAACTAGGGGCTGGTACAGGGCAAGCCTGAGCCAGCCCTAACTATAAGCTTTATCAAAGAGGAAAGTCTTAAGTCTAGTCTTAAATGTGAAGACGATGTCTGCCTCCCGGACCGTAACAGGAAGATGATTCCACAGGAGAGGAGCCTGATAGCTGAAGGCTCTGGCTCCTGATCTACTTTTGGAGACTTTAGGGACCACGAGTAACCCTGCGTTCTCAGAGCGCAGAGTTCTGGTGGGATAATAAGGCACTATGAGCTCTCTAAGATATGACGGAGCTTGACCATTTAGAGCTTTATAAGTTAACAGTATGATTTTAAATTCAACTCTGGATTTCACAGGGAGCCAGTGCAGAGAAGCTAAAACAGGAGAAATATGATCTTGTTTCTTAGTTCCTATTAGTACACGTGCTGCTGCATTCTGAATTAGCTGGAGAGTTTTTAAGGACTTACTAGAGCTACCTGATAATAGAGAGTTACAGTAATCCAGCCTAGAGGTAACAAAAGCGTGGACCAATTTTTCTGCATCTTTTTGGGTCAGGATAGGCCTAATTTTCGCAATATTACGCAGATGAAAAAATGCAGTCCGTGAGGTTTGTTTTAAATGAGAATTAAAAGACAAATCTTGATCAAATATTACTCCGAGGTTTCTTACGGTAGTGCTAGAGGCCAGAGCAATGCCATCTAGAGAAACTATTTCATCAGATAAAGAGTCTCTGAGTTGTTTGGGGCCAAGAACAATAACTTCAGTTTTGTCTGAATTTAACATCAGGAAATTGGTGCTCATCCAGGTTTTTATGTCTTTAAGGCAGTTATGGAGTTTAGTTAATTGATTACTTTCTTCTGGCTTCATCGATAAATACAACTGTGTATCATCCGCATAACAATGGAAATTTATAGAATGATTTCTAATGATGTTACCTAAAGGAAGCATATATAGAGTAAATAGGATTGGTCCGAGCACAGAACCTTGCGGAACTCCAAAACAAACTTTGGTACGTAAGGACGATTCATTATGAAAGTGAACAAACTGAAAACGATCAGATAAATAAGATTTAAACCAGCTCAGTGCAGAACCTTTTAGGCCAATTAAGTGATCAACTCTGACCTTGACTTAAATGGGACCTACTGCACTTTTTCTTATTTTTCTGTCACATATGCAGTGTTATGACAGATGCCCATCTTAAACATGGCCAAAGTTTCAAATAATGAGGTCAATGTATGACAAAGTAATCCCTGTTTGTTTTTGTTTTTTTCTACTTTTCAAGACAAGCTGTCATCAGTCCATGGTGGATTCCTTTATATGGTCATCTCCTCCAGGTACGCCACTGCAAGTGTTTACATCATGCACTCTGACATGGTGAATAGTACACTTGTAAAAGACTTTGCTATTCTGCTGACCACTCAAAGCGCTTTTACACTACCTGTCGTATTCACCCATTCACACATTCACACAATGGTGACCGAGGCTACCATGCATGGTGCCACCTGCTACTCAGTAACCATTCACACGCACTCACACACGGATGAAACAGCCATCAGGAGCAATTTGGGGTTCAGTACCTTGTAGTTAAATGCTAACGTCAAACAAAAATGTAGTCAGTAGTAGTAGTAGTTGCCAGTGTTGTTAATTCCTCCCTGATTTGCTGCAACATGTCTGCTAAAGATTTTGTTTTGGAAACTTTTTTGGTGATTTTCACTGTAAGTGCCACCATACTCTGTTACAGTCATTCCCCAGCTGCAATGAGAGTAGATGGGGAGGACCTGAAAATGCTGACCAATCAGAGCAGATTGGCCTTTTCGGGAAGGGGGCTTAAAGACTAAGACACTAAAATGGAGTGTTTCTGACAGAGGGTGAATACTGTGTTCCAGCACAGACAGTATAAGGAAAAATGTTGACCATTAAAGCATGTAAACATGTTATGGTAGACAAAAATATGTAAGTATGAACCTGAACATTAGCATAACAGGTCCCCTTTACATTTTGGTTTGTATTGCTGAAGTACAAATCCCACCAGGAGGCTCTACCTGAGGCAGCTCTGTCTTTATTGTGCTGACTAACAGTGCTGTGGATACGGTCGCTGTGTTGCATCCTAAACAGTAGGCTGCTAAAAAAATGATTTTGACTTCCTCAACGTGCCACAAAATGTGCATTATTATCATTAGTCTCTATGTAGTTATTTAATTACAGGCAGGCTATACGGCGGACTGTAACAGTTAAACATTTTCAGATTATCCTAAATGTGTCTTAACATTCTGTCATGATGTTTCAGTCTGTGTCCCGTCTCATCTTCCCTGCACAATGTACATTTTTGCAGCAGTGACTCACAGGGCAGACCCTGACTCTCTCCCTCATATAGTTCATCTATCATGATAAAACACTGCGGGGGGATGATGTCTATATTCACATGCCCCTGTTTTTATTCACAAGCCTGGATCACTTTAGAGGGAGGGAGGTTGCCTCTGGAACAGATTCATGTCTCGCCTTTCATTCAGTTGCACATAAACAACGCTGTCTATATTGATTCCCACAGGAGAAACAGCATATTCTCTTTCCCTGCTCACTGTGAGGTCAAAGGTCAGGGTCACAAACAGCACCTTAGCAGGAGGGATGCTTACCACACAGAAACCAAATCCCAGCTCCTATATTTGCTCCTGTGTAACATTTTAAACACAAATTTATCATTGCCTACTGTGAAAACATGCCAGCGATGTGGTGCAGTTTCTTCTGTCCTGGTAGTAATGAGGCAGACCTTTTGTCTACCTGAGACCACTGCTAGTGTTCCTTATCTCACAATGTGGCCCACATTGCTCAGAAATCCCACTGCTGGTCACAAAAAGATTCTGCTGCGTGTTTCTTAAATCCCTCTGTATAAAAATATAATAAGCTGGCCTTTACTCATCAGAACAACATGTTGTTAGCTTTGTTCTGAAATCCGTCTTTCACTACTTTCACCATCTGTTTAGAAACTGCTCTGGAACAACAACAGTGTGGCTCACTTCCTGTTCTGTGCCATAAGGCAATCCAGCAGATCTGACCCAACAACTCAAAGGGAAAATGTGGTGTCGTCATAGAGTAGGAACCAGCCAAAGTGGGAGTAGTGACCTCTTGGGACCCCCCCCCCTTTCCAAAAATACCCATTGAATATTTCAAGTGAATAATAAAGACTGAGTGAATATATTTTGTCCTATGTGCATGTTTTTCATCATTGAATTTAAAATGTAAGCTAATTTCATGTTTAAACTGAAAAATGTAAAACCATTGGTAATGTCTTCTTTTTTTGGTTTTGGTTTAAAGGGACAGTTCACCCCAAAATCAAAAACTCATATTTTGCCTCTTACCTATAGTGCTGTTTATCAGTCTAGATTGTTTTGGTGTGAGTTGCAGAGTGTTGGAGATATAGGCCATAGAGATGTCTGAGTTCTCTCAAATATAATGGAACTAGATGACACTCTGCTTGTGGTGTTCAAAGCACCAGAAAAAAGAAAACCATATCACCACCAACAGTATCACAGCACAGAAGGAAGCGTGCATTGACACTTGGACAAGAGGCTCATGCTCATGACAGCACGAGATGTTAACATTAATAGTGTCCTCCCTAGCTGAGCTGTAACATTAGCTAGCTCAGTGGTGCTAGGTGAGGTAACACTAGATACAAAATTTCTTCTGTGCAAACAGTTGGTGGGTGTAGTTTGGTAGAAGAAAATAGTTCCTACATGAAACTGCTCACATCAAGGTCTGTGGATTATCTTGAGGAACCAGGTCATGATTACTGGAAAGAGACATTGCTGTTGAGTTTTTCAAATGTATTTTTTGGTATTTTGAGCACCACAAGCTGAGTGCCATCAAGTTCCATTATACTGGAGAGAAGGCAGACGTCTCTACAGCCGATATTTCCAACACTCTGCAACTCACACCAAAATGATCTTGACTGATAAAAAGCACTACAGGTAAAAGGAAACATATGTATTTATTATTTGAGGGTGAACGTCCCCTTTAAGTTTAATATTTATCTGTAAATCTGCACAGAAACAAAAAACTTGCATGTTTTACTCATATATGTTGTATGTTTTACATTTGTTATTCGTTTTCTTGTCAGCTTGTTAAAATCAATTCTTACAGATATCCATGGAGACATTTTAGCTGAAAAGTACACCAAAAAATCACTATGCAAGGGTACCACGGCTCGAAAAAGACTGGAGAACACAAACTGTTCTACATAACAGCACTTTGAGAGGACGCTGCATTGCCTGAGTATGTTACTGGGGATTTAAAGCTTCTCCCTTGAGTCTGAAGCACCAACAACAAGTTTACCTTTTAAAAGTTTAACCTTGGACTCAAATAATTACGGCATTGTAGCTAATCCCAGCCTCTGTGTGAAAAATTAAAGTGACCAAGAACTCCAGATCACTGGGGCCAACAATATTCCAGGCTCTGTGAACTCCCAGCAGCAACATGACGTCACAAATCTTCAACCAATTCATCAGTTTTTTCTCCTACCTTTCTGTAGACGATCATGTTGGGGGAGTCGTCATCTGGGTCCACGCTGCTCATGGACCTCATGGACAGCAGTGGTCGTGGGGTCGTCCGCACACTGTCCTTCGGTTCCTCGGACCCTTCGTCAGTCTCCGTCGCCTCCACAGTGCTCGGCTGCTGCTCCTCCTCCTCCTCCTGCTGCTGCTGCTGCTGCGCCTCAGCCATCACTACAGTCTCCCTTTCAGTCTTCTCCTCCAGTATTGAGTTATCCTCTTCTTTATCTGCGGCTGTATTTCTCTTCCTCCTCCTTTATGCCCTCCTTTGCTCTCTCCTCAGTGTCTAGGAGCTGCTGTAGGGAGAGACAGAGAGATGAATTTGACAGCGCAACTCACCACTGGGCTCCAGTATCCCATCTCTCTGCCTTTCTTTCTTGTCTTCTATCAGCAGGCACAGGATGGATGAAATGAAGGCATCATAAATTCTCCTAGTTTCCTCAGCTATCTCTCCTCTGCTATCCCTCCCGCTCCACTGTCACATGAGACTGAAGTTACAGGAGAACAGAAGATATCATGTTTAAGTTTCGCTCTTTTTCACCCCTGAGGCTTCTTTCCTCATCTCAATTATTTATAAGCTGTTAGAGGAGCATTACAGGCTTATTCACCATTAAAGATAGTGATATCACCACTTGTAAACACTTGTTCTACAGAAAAGAACCAGGAATGTATTTCTTTACTTAACTTTTTACAATGAATGATGTTTTCTGAATGTAAGACAAATGCAAAAAGAAAGCATGAATTACTCAAATCAAATGCTCACAATTGCAGAAACAAAACTGTAGATGTATATTTCTGACTAAACATCCATCTCACCCCAGTGTAATATAACTGAATAACCACTGATAGGAGCACCTGGGAATCTGAAAACAGTGTGCATCTTTTTGCTACACTTTCGGGGTTGAACCACATGTTTCTTGAAATGTTGTGCCAAAGGCTTTAACGTATGTTTTTAATTGTTATGTGGGTGTGTCAGAGGTGTTACCAAATCAGTAGCAACGTGTCCATATGTAAATACTGTAAATGTCTATCAAATTTTTCAAATTTTATTAAGAGGCAGTGTACATTAAAGGTCCAGTGTGTGGTATCAAGGGGATAGACTGGCAAAAATGAAATATAATGTAATAAATCTGTTTTCTTTAATGTATTATCACCTGAAAATGAGGGTTTACCTTAGAATGAGCTGTTTATATCTACATAGGGAGCGAGTCCTTGTCTGCAGAGATCGCCATTTTGCACCTCCGTGTTTCAACAGAAGCCCAGATCAGACAAACCAAACACTGTCTTGCTAAGGGCCATTTGCGGTTTTTCGTCTGCCACCATAGCAGCATCTCTGTGACGAGCAGCATCAGAAAAACCAATCCGGTCTCACCGAAGTTGAAATGGGTCCAACAACCACTACCTTTCACTTGGGAGAGCGGTGTTTGTAAGATTATAAAGCCAAAGCCTGTTCTTTTTTCCTAAACCCAACCTCAGTGTTGTATCGACGTAGTTCTTTTATTTTGAAAGGGACTGTATATAAATGGTAAACTTCCTGTGAAAACGGAAGTGTATCTTGAAAGAGACAATGCATGTAACAGTCAGATCTCGACACGGTCAACAACCAACACAGCCAGGGCACCTTGTACGTTGTATGTGAACATGGAAAGTTCATGAACAAACGGTTGGAGTGAGAATGAACTGGTAAACTTAGATTTTTTTCAACATGAACCTGCTTTAATCAGTGTTTTTCACTGTTTAAATCACTGGGTCTGTTTGTTTTGGAAAGGAAGGGACCTCTGCAGATAACTCAGGTACTGGTAGAATCCTCCTGAACAATAAACACTGAAGGATTTCTAACTCGAGGAAGTTTCAGCTGGCTGCAATCTGCAGTCCTCACCACTAGATACCATTAAATCCCCCAGAAATCTTATACACTGGACTTTCAAGTAATGCAACAGGGTGTTTAACGCACCAACGTCTCCATTTAAATAAACAGTTTGCTGTGTTTTGTCAGGGCAGAACGGAGCCCAGTAAAATAATGTACGATGCCCATGATTCACAAACCCACACTGCTGGCATCCCATAACTCAGGCCGGCTCTTTTCTGCTGGTCTGAAGGCTGTCACAATATTGACGCCTGTGGACAGATGAGCCGAGACAAAGTGAGCAGAAGGACAGCAACATCTAAGGAGGAGAGTATACAGAGAGGAAAAGAGAATAACTGGCAGTATGCAGCAGGAAGAGGAGAGTAAAAGGGAAAACACAGGAGACAAAGATGATCTGTTCCTCCTCCTCACTCTGGACTCTGCCTCTCTGCATCCCTCCATATCTCTCTCCTTGTCAGACTGAACTAGCGTCACTGTCCCAGCGTATTACATTCCAGCCATAACTGGGACCAGTTCTCTCTCTATTCAGCCCGTCCTAAATGGAAGACGAAGCTGCCTTTCACTTCCTCATCAAAGCACATTCATCTCCAGCCAGCTGGTTTCCTTACTGGCTGAATAAAACGCAATGAATGTGCAGAGTAAGGTTCTATTGGGAAAAAAAATGTATAAAAATTTAAGTCAATTCCTTATTTGACTAAAATAGAATGAAAATGCTGCCAACTTTAAATGAAAACCAAAGGAAACACAGGTTTTATCCAGTATCAGCTCTGTTATTGTTTACGAACTGCAAACGCTTCTTTAAGTTGCAGGTGCATCAAAAAGTAATTGACTGCATTGTCTCTAAAATCAATTACATGTCCATTTATACAATATATATATATTTTCAACGTATATGCTACAATTGTATTGCTTTTAAAATGATTTGTCAATGCTGTCAACTTCCTTTGGGGCAAATGGAAACAAAAAAAAGAGGGTGATCCACAAAACTACATTATCACGATATTTCAATCCATCCATACATTTTCTAACCGCTTATCCTCTTGAGGGTCGCGGCGGTGCTGGAGCCTATCCCAGCTGACACTGGGCAAGAGACCAGACTATCACAGAGCTGACACATAGAGACAGACAACCATTCACACCTACGGACAATTTAGAGTCACCAATTAACCTGCATGCCTTTTGACTGTGGGAGGAAGCTGGAGTACCTGGAGAAAACCCACGCTGACAAGGGGAGAACATGCAAACTCCGCACAGACGGGCTCTCACACTCGGGATTGAACCAGGAACCCTCTGGCTGTGAGGCGACAGTGCTAACCACCACACCACCGTGCCGCCCAATATTTCAATCATGATACAATATTATTGCGATTTTAAATATGCTGGGTATTGTGATAATGTATATTGCGATTTATTACCTTTTTACAACTGTAAATTATGTCTCCAAAGGAAAACTTTGTGAACATCTGTTTTATCTAATAAGATAAAATTTTCAGTCTGTTCATCTCACTTCAGCCATTTTTTCACCGGCAAAAAGCAATTGATTATATTATCTAGTAGGCTACCTAAAGTTTAATTTGTATTTATAATATTAACTATTCATATGATAAAAAAACCTATACTTAGCACTGTGTGACAATACGATACAGCCACACAAAAATATCATGATACTATGCTGCATCGATTTTTTTCCCCCCTACCTCTCAATTCAAGTTTTCTAAGGGAGATTGAAGGACTGGAGCACACTGATCAATAAACAGCCTCTGACAGTGCAAGCAAATTAAGTTTCAACACCACTGTCTCTTTCTCAGAGTCATTTTTATTTATTCATTTTTACAGTGATGAGGACACAGTGATGTTGAAACAGTGGTGTTAGTCTGTTTGCACTGTTACAAGCTGTACATTGATCAGCGTGCTCCAGTCCTTTTTTCTCCCTTGGAAAGTCTCTTGTCTTTAAGCTGAGACATACCAGATTTGGCTGCATGTTGTTAGATGATGCGCGGCAAACCTTGTTTCAACTAAAGATTCAGGTTTTTCGGCAACCTGCTTTATCTCAGGAAAAACTGATAAGGAAGTGAAGTTAAAGCCATAATCAAAACTTAAAATCCTCCTCCAAGAAGGCTCTGCAAACTCCCTGGACCTTAATCTGGCAAATGTTTGACAAAAGGAATCCCAGAACATTTAACAACATCAAATAGACCACACCTGTGCTTTGTCATGCAAGTGCTCATGGGAAATGCAGTTCACCTTTGTAATTCTGAAGTCCAAATACAGGAAGTTCCAGAAATACCAACATATGAAAAAAGTGTAAATTGATACACAAAGCAACCAGGAGACAAAAAGTAAATACATAAGGTAGACAGTGCAGCACAAATGATATGGAAAGTCATCAAGGAAAGTATAACCTTCACATACTCTTTTTATTTTTAGGTTTGTTTGTTTTGCTTTTGCAATTCACCTGCCGGGGCAACCTGGAGAAAAAAAAACAGCTATTGTGTCTCTCCTTCTGTGTACATTGAGTGAGACCTTTGGTTTGGAAATGGAATGCAATATAATAAGTATTTTTTTATTATTCACCTGAAAGTAAGAATTATTGTGTTTTTGTTACCTATGAATGATCTACACAGGGAGGGGGGCCTTATTTATGGAGACTGCCATGTTGCATCACCATGTTTTTACAGTAGCCCAGGCTGGACAAACCAAACACTGGCTCTATAGGGCCAGTTGCATTTTTGCATTAACCATCATAGTTGGAAGCCCCTCAGCATCAGAAAAATGCAACTTTTTAAATGTGAAACTGCTTTATTCAACATTTTTGGCTGGTTAAATCACCAAAGGAGACCTCTGTGGATAATTCAACTCCTGGTGATCGTTTGGATCTTAACTTATCAGAGATAAAAAGGTGAACACACATTAGCAGTAGGCTAGCTAGACTAATGGTACAACTCTGACATGCCAAACAGCATCGGAGAAAAACTGATTTGTAACATGAAACTGCTTTATTCAGTGCTTTTAACTGTTTTAATCACCAGGTTGGTTTGTTTTGGAGAGGATAAGACCTCTGTGGATAATTCTGCTCCTGGTAAAAATCTCCTAGGCTGACCAAACGTCCTGGTTTGCCTGGACATGTCCACTTTTCACGTCTTGTCTGTGGTGTCCGGGGTTTTTTTTATAAACTGATGATAATGTCTGGTTTTCCGTGTGTTTTTGTGTGTGTGTGTTAGAGTGCGGCACAGGCCGCATATGTCTGTCCGAAGCCCGAACCGAGCCCGACATTATTTAATGACCAAAGCACTGACTTTGTGTCACACAGTTGTTACGGTTACTGGCTATTTAACAGGCCGGGCATGCGCCATGGGTGCTCAGCATAGAGGGAGACCTCCGTGTTTGAGACGGGAGCGGGAGGTCTGACGTTTCCAGCGAGAGGAGAGGGAGAAATAAAACAAAACAAGATAAAACAGGAAAAACCTGTCTCCCTCTTTTATTTTATTTTCAACGTTTAATCAAGGCGGAGGGGGCGGCTGGAGGTCCGAGACTTCCAGCGAGGGGAGAGGCAGAAACAAACAGCCAATGTGTGTGTGTGTGTGTGTGTGTGTGTGTTATGTTCAGGTGTTGTCACGTAAATAACAGTGCCCAAGCAATAAACAGGACAGACAATAGGATTTTATTTATTTTTACACTACATTTTCACTGAAAACCGAGCCCGAATACAATTTATAGCTAAATTTTTGACAAACCCGGCCCGACCCGTCGGGTACCGTCGGGCTCGGATCGCCACAATCTAGTGTGTGTATGTGTCCCCTATTGGGGCCTATCTGAATATCTGTCTTTGTGAGATATTATTTTGTAATATAACTGAATTTTCTATCCATACATATAAATTTTAAATATATTAAAATTATAAGGCATCTTTGAGTAAACTGCGATTATCATTTAAGTAGGCTATGTCGTGGCCGGCCAAGTGTCCTCTTTTTTGGAAATCAAAATATGGTCACCCTAATGAACACTTTAGGAAATTTAATCAGGAGAAGTTTCAGCTGGTTGCAATCTGCAATCCTGACTGCTAGACACCACTAAATCTCCATAATTCTTACACACACCTTTAATGGGCTGCTGGCTGTTGCTTCATATGTGTCATACAGACATTAGAGTGGTATTAATACACTCTTGGCAACAAAACATATAAGATAGCCTGGCTCCAGTGGCGGCTGCTGGTCTTTCAGAACAGGGGAAGCTCACTTTAAGTTTACATCATAAAATTTGTCATGTTGTAGCGAGGCAGTAACTTAACCTCTTGCACTCCACCCCCATTTTGTAGCGAAAACGCCTAAAATGACATACCCAAATTAAAATGACTGTAGCCTCTGAACCGCTCTGACTACATGCATGCATGGGGTCTTGCCAGAAAACAAACTCTCTGAAGTTTCTTGTGAAAGTGTCAGAAACACTCTAGGTGATACAGAGACAGAGTAATGGGCCTCTGAAGTCAGTAAAAAGTTGAAGATTTGATGACACTGTGGGGCTGTAGGCACACTATCAGTGAACATTTGTGTCAAATTTGAAGAAGATTGCTCAAAGTATGACCATTCTACAGTGTTTTTTCCATGAAAAGATCCAGGCGGAGCTCCAAATGACAGAACGCTCACTCCGCTTCAAAACAGAACTATCAGTGATCAAACAACACTCAGCCAGCTTCAAACATTGTACCTTATTGAAATCAGACGTGATTATGATAGCTGATGTTGTTTATGACAGAAGCACCATAAAATATCACCAAATAAAGCCATATGAAACATGAAAGTTGTGATCCTACTTTCTAGGCGGTATATCTCAGCCAAAAATAGTGGTAGGAGTGAGATTTCACCTTTTATAAACCAGCTACATATCCATTGACGGCTCGGCATGAGATCGCGAGTAATCCTTTAAGTTTTCCCCTCGAAAAACGGCATGACATGGCTTGTCACCACTCATTGCGATTTTGGACTTCGTGTATTTAAGCTGCTCTGGTGCGAAAACCATAAGGAATAAAAGAAAAACGATGCCAGATTCAGGAAACCGAGAGCTCCCTGAATCCAGTGATACCAAACATCACATGGTTTGATGACGTAGTGCGCCTGTGAGATCCCATTTAACAGAGGAGGGAGGGAGCGCGGACGCCGGCATCCGAACGGAGTTAAAGAGGAAGCTGTTTTCAATCACACTCATGCCATAGAACCACAGCAAAACACACCTCAGAGATTTTCAGATGGGTTTAAACACCTGAACTGTACTGTAAAAATGGTGAAAATGAGCTATATGGCTTATGGAAATAAGGAACTCTGGACGGCACTCTGTCAGAAGACTCCACTTACAAATATCTGTATGAGGCTGAGCGCGAAATGCAAGGCGCTGTCAATCACAAAGGGGTTCAGCCTTTTAGACAATTCCTCCAATCATCATGCATACACCGAGCATCCTCTCCCGCGTCCTGCCTACCGCTCCATTAGGTCCCTGGGAAGCTGAGCTTCACTGGAAGTGACGATTTTGTCGCATTTATCCAATGACCGTCTCGCTTTGCTGCATGAAAAAAACCTGCTCAGCCCTGTCTCATAGGAATGCTTGGAGGCTCTGCGTCCACCGTGCTGACGGGAGAATGTATAACAGGGAGGTCGCGTTTGAAAACTGGTGATACACAGCTGACGTTTGAACATCATAAACGCAACGTTAAACACACGTTTAATGCTATGTAAATTCTTATTCTAATATAAATTCAATAGTGCATATTTGATCATTTCTTCTATGAAATTTTAGGGGAAGTTCACCCTCCCCTTGTTGTCTGAAAGCAATCGCCCCTGGCTCTCCCCACAGCTCAGAGGGCTGCCTACCAGCACATCTAAAGATCTCAGATTAACATGTTTAATGTCATTTGTTTAATCTGGACACAGTGATGAAAAAAAACAGTTTCTGAGGTTCGAGGAAGTTACAAGTTTGCCAGCTAACACTGAGAGACAAAGGTTTTCAAAAAGACGGAACTATTCCTTTAAACTGCATGCTTTCCCCCCACATGCACATTATTACAGTCATTCGTCATGACACTATGTTATCATTTGAGTTCACAGTTGTTGCACATGACTAAATCAATATTTAACTTATGGATGGCTGCAAACACAATGTGCTCCAGTTTTCAGAACTAACTTCTAATGCTGGCTGGCTGTGAACTCTAAGTAGAGCATTGCTTGTTTCTGTGTGGATGCACATTGTGTGTGTGTGTGTGTGTGTGTGTGTGTGTGTGTATGTCTTTGCTATTGGCACAGGCATTTAGAGCCATGTCAACTGGCTCTCTTTAGATCAATACTCACATCAGCCAGCTGTTTGTGCGTATCAGAGTTTGTGAGAGAACATGCAAACACAGTGTGCACATTTGAGCCTCAGAGGGCCGCTCTGTGTGAAGACAAGAACATGCAGCATGTGTTTGAGAATTCTAATGGGAGAAGAGTAGAATGTATTTTCGAATCAATGACTTTCAGCCTGCTGTCTTCATTATCGCCGTACCATCTGCTTAACAGGTATTCCAACTCAGAATGAATAGAAACGCCTGATATGTTGCCCAGTAATGTTCAAGTTCACAGTCCCATTGCTCCATCCTTCCTGCTCCTGGGATCACATGGAGCCTGGCTGGCCTAGAATCAATACCTCGAAAATTTGACTCCGACTCTCGATTTTGCATATAAATGAAATGTTCAGGTTGAATACACTCGTCTGATCGGCCTAAATCACACAGTGATTTAGTGATTCAGAGAAGGCCTCTCACCCTCTCTGTCTGAGGTGCTGTAATCATCCTAACTGCTTTAAAGAAATTGAGTTGTCAGGTGTGGTCACCTTGACAGAAAAATGCAAACACATCTGATGTATCTAATCTGTCTTTCTAAAAATAGACGAACGTGAGGATGCATAAAGATCCCAGATGTTTACTGATACTGACTGGTGAACAGGCTGACAGGAATAAAGAGGACACATGAGAAAAACATCACCAATCTGGGGTATAATATAGGAGAAAAATTAAATCAAAAACTGTTTTAACTGATTGTCTAGATGAACTCTGATTCTCTTCTCAACAACTGAGGAAATGAGTATTGACTTTATGACAAAATCAAAAGATTCTGTAGGCCTACTTTTTCAGAATGTCTGACTGATGAGAGTATCTACTCTACTTGAGTGAAGTGTAATTTTTAGGTATTTCAATTTCACCACTATATACTCAAGAGGAAAGTCAACAAAAGTTTCTCAAAAACAGTTGACCATAAACTGATTTATGCTAACCTGGTGGCACCAGATGACAAAATTTTAAGTCTTGTGAGTGATTTATCCTGGCCTCACTTGAACAGAGGAAATCTCTGCTAGTTACTAGGCTAATTATACAATGTAAAATGCCATAAGCCTGTGCTAATAACGTTAGCATGTTGTATTTGTTTGGAAACATGTTTAGTATAAGATAGTTGTTTTGTCGGTGAACCTTGTGAGTTGTGACGGAGCCGAATTTTGTATCGTTACCTTTGTTAAATGCTGCTGTTGTCTCTGGCTTCATATGAGTAGAGGAAATCTCTGCTAGCTGCTAGGCTAACTTGTACAATGTAAAATGCCATAGGCTTGTGCTAAAAACATTAGCATGTTGTATATGACGGGAAAATGTCTCCAGCAGAAGACAAGCACTTTGTCTGTGAATGTTCTGAGTTGTAGTGAAGCTGATTTGTGTACTTGTGTTCAAAATTATCACTATTAAGCCATGTTTAATGCGTGTTTTGGGTGTGTTTTGAATCAGCTAAACTTCACAGAAACACCACTGACTAGTGTTTTGGAGGTGTAATTGCAGAGTGACACAGACACACCACCACACAGGTATAAATGCTTATAGTGGCGTAGGCCATCTGCGTAGTCTACGGCGTAGGCTCTGCAAAGAGCTGACACACAAGTATCAATCCACGTTAAGGTAACAAAAATGAAAAGATTCTTATTTTCAGGTGATTATAAACTAATGAGATCACAGTTATGAATAATTTATATCATTTCTGCCAATAGATGTCCCTAAATCCTGCACACTAGACCTTTAAATATGTGTTATAAACACGTGTATAATAAAAAGTAATCTGGTTAGCTCAAAACATGTCTCTAAATGTTCACATTTGCTCTGTCTTTATTCTTTTGTAATGTAAACGAGTAGCTAACACAAACGTTTTAGCTGATGCCTTCATCAGTGTGCAATTCAGTGTTATTCTTCTGCTTTACAAAAGAATAATAAAGATTCAGCAACACTCTTCATTAGAGATTCCTCAGTTTGTCTTCAGTTGGTATGGACACACCAGGTAAACTAGTGAGAAAGCAATGAACCTTCACTACACTGCACAAAGGATTTCTTCCAGAAACAATCCAATTTCATACACAATTTTAGGAAATCAAGTGACGACTGAAAGAAAAACATGACATTTATTCTTAGGAAGATTATTATTATTATAAATGAACCTGATTACACATCTTCCTTCTCATCTCATGCTGTGATGGCAGGATGTAGATGCAGAGCGAGATGTCTCACTGTTAAGTCTCTAGTATCATTTACCCTCTGCAGCGCAACAGTTTTCCTCACCCACCCATCCTCTATGCTCTATGCTCCGGGCAAGACTAGATGAGGCTGTCTGGATGTTTTACACTGGGAGGTGAGTGTAAAATAAAGAACACTGTTAATTAAGCAGGCAGCCATCTTTTATGTCCAGGGTAGCATAATGATAAAGGTTCTGTTGCAAAACTGGAAATAAAACTGTGATGTCCATCCATCCATTATCTGTCAGCTCATCTGGCAGAAAACCATTGACACACACAGGCAATTTAAAGTCACCAATGTTCCTAATCTGCATGACTCAAGGCTGTGGGGGGAAACCAGAGTAAACCCACACTGACATGGGGAGAACATGCAATTTCCACTCAGAAGGGCCCTAACCAGGCAGCCGGTTTGAGCCCACAACCCACTTTCTGTGAGGCAGCAATGCTAACCATTGCACTCCTGTGCTGCCTGACAATATAACATGTGACTCTAAAATGTCTGTGCTATATTAATGTTCATTTTGTGTGATTAATCAAACTATGTTACATGATTTTTGTAGATGTAAAGCCAAATCATTTTAGTGTCACATTTATTCTCATATTTAGACAGTTAAGTCAAAGGTTCCTTATTCGCTGTGAGGGTCCAGTGACAGAGGGTGTTGTATGTTGTAAAGCCCTCTGAGGCAAATTGGGATTTGTGATATTGGGCTATAGAAATAAAACAGGAATTGAGTACAGTACTAATGATGTATGTGGATACCTGAATATTACACCCGCATATGAGCATCTCACTCTAAAACCATGAGCACTGGTTTGCTCTGGACAGCCTCCATTCCTCCATAGTTTCATTCTTACCAACAGGTTTTGGGACCTTGCTGCAGGGATTTGTTCTCATTCAGCCCTCCCTGCTTGCAGTCTGCGTTCCAGTCAGTTTTAAAGGTATGAGATGGGGTTGAGGTAAAGGCTCTGTGCAGGCCAGTCAAGTTCTGAGAAACTGAGAAAACTCTATCTTTATGGATCTTGCTTTGTGCATGTGTGTGTATGTTGCCATGTTGAAAGCATTAAAGAACCTTTCCCAAACAGTTGCTATCCAGACTTTTTTGAAAGGTGGCCAGAATAGATCATGTGAAAACCAACACATTCTCACTCCGACCTCGTCACATATCAACATTTGCTCATGGACTTTTCACATCCAAATAGAACATGAAAGGTACCATGGGTGCGTTGGTTGTTGACGTCCTGGGACACCGTGCCTGTTGCACACATGCATTGTCTTCTTTCAAAATCTCTCTTTCACAATTGTTTTTGAATGTCTTGTCTTTAATAACAAACGCACATGGTTACATTTTGCAGACACATACACACATGGTTTTGGGTTTGGCTGTACAGTCTTACAGGAGGCAGACACCAGCCTTGAAATTATCGCTGCGTATCATGCCAATGTAAAAGGCCGTCTTTTTTCGTCAGTATCTGACACCAGAAGTCACTGACTAAGCACCGGATTTCAACAATTTTGGAGTGAGACTGGGTGATGAAAACAACTGGGGGGCTGCTGCTTCTCACTCATACGGGTTATCACATTCTCACTCCAACCTCATCACATATCGAGGTTTGCTCATGGACTTTCCACGTCAAGATAGAATGTGCAAGGTATAGCCTACTTCTGTTTTTCAAAGGAAATGTCCCGTTTTCATTCAGTCAAATTGACGTTTTTTCCTTCAACATCAAACTCACGTGGTTAGGTTTAGGAAAAAAGAAAGAAAAAATCTGATGGGAAGCAAACACCGGCCTCAGGGCTGAAAGTCGGTGGTTGTTGGACCCATCCACCAGCCCTCCTGCCCACCCTACTCAGACCTCTGCTGCCTTAACTTTTGCTGCTGTCCAACTGCATTTCCCCTGATGGTGGGACCGTTATGCAATAAGGGCAACCAGCCGAGTATCATACCAATGTGGAAGGATGGCTTTTTCTGTCAGTGTCTGATGCCAGAAGTCACTCCTCAAGCCCCGGATTTCAACAACACCAGAGTGAGACTACGTTGGACTAACCAATATTGTGTGGCAGGCCACATACAGTATACTTTTTAAAGACAAGCCACAGGTCATTTAAAATTGGTCCAAGGGCCATAATTGGTCCCTGGGCTGGACTTCGGACACACCTGTCTTTAAAGGAACTAAATGCACTATAGCCCAAACCATGACAAACAAACGCAGACTAAAAGCACACAACTAAGCAGGGGTGTCCCCATACTTTTGACCATAACGTCTGAGTCCAGTCAGACAGAACAGGACATGACAGCCCATACATTAATTACAACATGTTACTATCCAATATAATCAACCCCACAGAATAATCATAACTAATGATCAGCCGCATGAGGCTCAAATAAACAACATGATACAAGTTTGCAGAGTTTAATTTTGATGGATGGTGGTGATGCACATCTACATAAGAACATAAACCAAATATATCTCTGTCTCCAACAGCTGTCTGTGGTCTCTGTATCCTCACAGAACCTCCACTTCCCAAACACACACACGCACACACACAGCCAGCAGCGCTGCAGCCTAATTTAGACACACACACACACACACACACACACACATACACTTGTGGTCGCTTTTCATGGGTCCAGCTGCAGACAGCAACATGCACCTTTTCACCAAACACCTCAAAACGCACAGACATGGTGAACACTGAGATACTGACCAGTACACACCTCAGTGTGTCTCTCAAACACACACTGACACACACAAAAATTCATTTCGGATTTAGTGTCCTTCGAGTGTCACTTAACTAAGCAGCCAAGTGCACGCTCCTTTTAATCACAAACGGGATTAACATCATCACACACCACCGCGCGCGCACACACACACACACACACACACACACGTCCATGTCCGCTGTGTGCAATACTGTACCAACATCCGACCAGGTCTTCACTCCACTTACATTAACATCGCAGCACTGACAGTATGAACATCATGGGACGCGTTAAAGCGCACAGCCCAGCACAAACCAGTCTTCTCTTGCACATATTCTTAAAGCTACTCTTCATTTATTCATTCATCCACCACCTCTCTTTATCTGTAGCTTCTTCACCCCTCCACCCTGCTTCCTTACCTCAGCGCTGGCTGCTCTCTCGCTTGGAGCTCCGAAGCCAAAAAGCGGCTTCACCGACCCACCAGAGCTGCACACTGGAGGAGGGAGGGAGGGATGGAGAGATGGAGAGACAGAGTGAGAGAAGCTGTGGGATCAGAAGCAGCTGCTGCTCTCTCTTCCACTAATATGCAGTTGTTCCTGGTTCGTGTGTGTGTGTGTGTGTGTGTGTGTGTGTGTATTTATTCTTGCATTACTATCATTGTGAGGACAAAACTCCACACACACAGTCATATTATGCGGTCTCACAATGGCCAGATTAACATATCAGGGCAGGGGTCTGCAACCTTTACTATTAAAAGAGCCATTATTGGCCTAAAAAAAAAGAAAAAAAATCAATTTGGAGCTGCAAAATATATTTGAATAAAGGTAAAAGCTTAATAAATCTAAATTAGCACATCAACATTATGAATAGGTCTTAATGGGCACTCATTAATATGATTTAGTACGAGGTGGTTACTCTGCAGTGGGCTATTTATAATTATTATGTACTTTAACTTTGCAGTGTTGGTGGTGAAAGCAAATGGATCTGTCCACACACTATTAAATCCTCTATTTTCCTCCTTTTTGGATTTGCAGGAAGGAATAGGTCGTAGACATATCCTCCTGAGACCCTGTGTCCTCATATGAGGACATCACCGGACCTTGTACTTCATTTTGCATCACTTAGACCTGTTGTCCTCATTTGTGGACATTTTTTGTGCCATCTAGTGGTAGTAAAACCACATTACACTAATCCATGTAAAAACAAGATGGCAGCCATCTCTGCCAAGTCGGTCTGTAGTCGATCTTGACATAAAAATGGAAAAGGTACAAAACCTGATAAGATTTAATAGTTGAAATCAGTTTATTCATGTTTAATAACTAGTTTGATATGGCATTGATATGCAATTTGACTCATTTTAGCAATGGTAAAAAGCTAAGACGCTGTTCATTAGAAAGTAGGCTACTCGTTTGAAGGCATTGGGACATTATTATCGTCATGTTTGAGGATACTGGGACTTTGTTACTGCTGACAGTGTTTAGCTTTTTTTATACTTATCAGGACCCACTGATCCCGAAAAGCTAGGAGAAATCAAAAATGGATACCAAACAAAAGTTCAGGTTTCAGGAGGATATATGATGCACAGTTTAGTTTAGTTTACAGCAACTATTCTTCCTAAGGGGGGTATATTAGCAGAAATGTAATATAATGTAATGCATGTGTTTTCTTTAGTGTATAATCACCTGAAAATAAGAATTGTCCTGTTTTTGTTACCTTTGAATGAGCTGTTTGTAAGGAGCAGTCCTCATCAACAGAGTCTGACATGTTGTACCCCTTCTAACAACTGGTAAATCAGGTGAGAGTGGACTCAAACGCATGACTCTGGAGACAGTTCTTATAAAATAACACAGTCTTTACTGGTCAAAAGGTTCAGTACACTGAAGGGCTATCAGTGGAGGCAAACAAATCCAACAGGGATGAGGAAGAGTCAATCAACAGGCTAAATCCAAAAAAACAAGAAAAGGCTGGCATACTAAACAAGAAGCTAAGACGAACTGGCACTGAGAGAAAACAAGACACACACTAAGAGGCCGTTTACACATACACGGTGATTTTGATAAACGGAGACATCTTCCTTCGTTTGTGCCCTTCGTTTACACGCAAACGGAGATTTCTCCTCTGAAAACGAGTCCTTCTAAAAACTCCGGCCAGAGTGGAGATTTTGGAAAACTCCGGTTGCGCGTTTGCATGTAAACTGAGATAAACGGAGATAAACGGAGTTATAGGCAGCCGACGTCACAGTATGCGCCGGAACTTGCGCTTGTGTCAAAAGTGCGACCTATGTTGCTATGGTGACAATGGATACATGGAAGGTTTGAGCTTCTCGTTACACTGCCACCTACAGGTTTGGCATGCTGTTGTGTATATATACACGGGTAAGTGTAAACGAAGATCTTTTTGAAAACGGAGACGGTGAAATGTCTGTTTATGAAAATAGCCGGCAACGTGTAAACAGCCTCTAAATACTCTGGTGAGGGGAAGGATAACGGGACACAGGTGAGGTTCATCAGGGTGGGAACACACACAAAGTAAAACAGGAAACAACATGAATGAATGAATTAAAAAAACATAACCTAAGAAACTTGAGCTGTGACACTGCTGTTTCTACAGTAGCCCAGAACAGACAAACCAAACACTGGCGCTAGATAGGGCTGGTCACATTTTCATGTCAGCCACCATAGTTAGCAGCCCCTCCGCAACAAGCAAAACAGCATCAGAAAAACACAGATTTTTAGTGTGAAGCAGCTTTATTCTGTGTTTGTAACATTTTAAACCACCAGGGCCTTTTGTTTTGAAGAAGAAGAGACCTCTGCGAATAATTTGGCTCCTGGTACCAAAAAAAAAACTCCTAAACATCTGGCTCTTAAGTTATTAGAGGAAAAAGGTGAGCATACAAACCTAGTAGCAGGTGCTGGGCTATAGCCTGCCTCTGATGAGCCGAACAGCATCAGAGAGAGATTGATTTGTAACATGCAACTGCTAAGATTAATTTGACAGAAAGTTATGTGACTATATTATTAGATCAAATCATGTTTTACTTCCTATTGCAGTTGAGATAGTTCATTTATTTTTTTTAAATCCTGGTGTCTGATTTGTTTAGCAGCCCTGGGGGAAACACTATAGGGGTCACTGAATGTATTTCCTTGTAACAAGCGGCCTTTGTCAGGATTACAGATAATAATGATTTTGAAAGGGCCCCTCCAGACATGCTTTAAGGTATGTATACATACTCTGCTATGATTAAGCCCAGCTGGTGCCAACATATCAATACTGTGGAAAAAGAGTATTGAAACTATTTCAAATATTCAGAGTCGATATTTCTTTGACTGCAAAATTATGCCTAATACACGACTGTTTGGCCAGCCGTCAGTTTCTGCCCCTGATATACTCCAATACACACAGAGGAGTAGCATATTTAGCCTACTATATTTAGTGCTTTGCTAGCAGAATTTTGCATCAATAGATCAGTCAGTCAGTCAGTCAGTCAGTCATTTGTCCCATGGAATATACAAGATACAACTCCAATGAAATGGGATCCCATCAGCTCCTTTAACTTGTGTGCTGTGATTTAGTCCTTTTTTGCTTCTTCTCACATTGTTGGCTCACTCTGAAGTTGTCAAAATCTGTTGCTTGGGCAGTGACTGAATGAAAAAAGGCGTCCTTTAACATTGGAGTTAGTTTAACAGCGCCCGGTAGCGTCAGGGGATAAGGCAGCGGGACGTGGAAGATAGTTAAGTCCGATCAGGGCGGGAGGGAACAGTGCTGGATGGGTCAAACAAACACCGACTTTCACCTGAGAGAGCGGTGTTTCGGTCCCATGAGAGTCTAAAGCTAAATCCTGTTCTTTTTTCTTAAATCTAACCATGTCGGTTTGGTGTTGAAGGAAAAAAAAAGTTCAATTCGCAGTGTTGTACTGACATAATGCATTTATTTTGAAAGAGACTGTATGTAAACATTAAATTTCCTGTGAAAATGGAAGTGTATCTTGGAGGAAGACAATGCATGTAACAGGCAGAACTTGATACGTTGTCCCAGAACGTCAACAACCAACGCACCCAGGGTACCTTGCACGTTGTTTGAGGACGTGAAAGGTCCATGACAAAAAGTCGAAATGTGATGAGGTCGGAGTGAGAATGCGTTGCTCTTTCTCTCACCTGAGTCCTCTGCTCTGTTTGATCAGCTTTTAGAAAAAAAAGTCTCCTGGTTGAATGGTGCTGTCCAAGAATTGGCCAAGCTTTCGGTGAATCGAAAGATATTACAGTTGCTGATACCCCACTGTGGCATGGAGGTTGTACGGATTATTTCCAACGCTGGTACAGTGGCTAGCAGGTCACTAGTTCAGCTGGTGCCCATCTTCTCTGTCTTTTCCTCAATGTTTTCTGATGTTTTTATTTGAAGACCTCGACCTGGCTAACTAGCAGCTAACTAGCAGAGGTCAGCATGAGCTGATTTCCACATCCTGGTGGGAGACTGACAGCCACACGCCACCAGTGTCCAAAGCCAACCACTAAAAGACCAGTAAGACTTGCGAAATAGACATAAGAGCCTAAATTTAGCAAAAATTTTGAAGCATCCATGCAACTTCACAAAAACAAACAAAACAACAAGAAAAACACCAGCTCAATCAACTTAATTATTTCCCGCATTTTATGGAGTTAATTATGTGGAAATGCAAGAAATGGGATTCAAATTGCAGTTTCTCTTTTGGTACTGGTGGGAATGAGAGAACTGTGAATGGATATAGCATAAAGAAAGTCTTCCTGATTTAACTTAGGCTGAGCTATATTAGTTGAATGAATCAAAAGCAACCATGAACACATTTAAAGCTTCTTAAATGTATTACATGACACCACACACTGGTGGCTTCACATGGAAATGGAGGGTAACTGCGAGAACATTTAGGAGTTATATTTTTGCATTTTGTCACATGTAACTTTTAGCACAAATTAGAGCAGGAAGACATTTTTGTCATCTCTGTGGGCTCCACCTCAATTATCCAGTGATTTCACTGGGATTTGTTTGCAGACTTTCTGCAGACAGTATCATCCACTAATTGTAGCTGAAGAGCAGTTTAACAATCTAAACAACCAACCATTTTCACTCCTACTAATGGCATTGTCAACAGCTCCTTAGGCTGGATGTCAAATTAGCTGCTATCTGTAAGGCTCTATCCCTATTAATCTATCTAATTAATGGGGTCACCTCCAAACTTTTTAGAAAGTAAAGCTTTTATCCTTCTCATTATCTTGTTGTTGTATTTCTTAATTAAGCTAAATAACATCTAACACACAACAGGTGGATAGGAATGCTGGAGTTTTGAGTCACGCAAAGGTAGGTGGTGAACTCATACACACTTTGTTAGCACAAAGTTTAAAGCAATTTTTCATTTACTACCTTGTTTAGGAGTTGTATGATGAAACATGAATGCATTTGTGAGTTAATTATTTCAGGAGAGCAAAGTGGTTTTCTCAAGATAACAAGTTCATTATTCAATTAGCTCAAGAGAAAGAAAGGTGGTTTGTTTGAGATAATTTCAAAATGAACCTGTTATCACTCCTCAGCTTCCATACTTTTGTGGTTTTGTATCTCAAATTAAAAGAGAAAAGCACAGATCATTGAGGCAAATGCACTCACAAGCTTTGTAATATTCAGTAAAGGGTAAACATTCTGGACTCTCATCATCCTGCGATGCCGGTAAACTTCTCAACATTTTTTTCCTCTTAAAACCTTTCCCCACATTTACCCCTTCCCCTTTTTTCTCGCTTGGTGTAATCTCTGCTAATTCCTCACCCTGAACAGAAACAGGTCTAACAGCTCTAAACCAGGGAGCCACGGACCTGGCAGATAAACTCTGAGCTGATGGGGACTTTTGGCCGAGCACTGAGGTACATCAAAGCATCTGATGCAATGATGGACTGCGGGAGGAAACTGGGTGCTTACTGTAGTCAGGGGGGGTTACAGTCTCTCACTGTGTGTGGATGCGACCACATCTCACATTAAGCATGTCAACACACTGTGTGTTTACAGTAATTCAGGCAGCAGATTCTGTCTCTGATGGAGACTAAAAATATTTGCTGGCCTAATTCAACAGAAAATTACTGGGACAGAGAGTGAGGGGACAGCATGCTTCAAAAGCCAGTTGTCCCTCTCTCTTTTTATTTGCATTCTCACTTTCATCTGCCATTTAGTGTGCAAATGGAAAAATAGATGTCAATATGCTCACAAATCAATACGTGCACTTACCAGCTAACTGTCATCAAAAACAACATTGATACTAATGGACCACTCTGGCCTGACAGATTGGCACGCACACACACACACACGTGTACTTGTGTATGGAAAACTATAGCCTCCACTCTGGACCAACTGAATTATTCAGCAACAGTAAACAGGAAGAGAAGGTCCCACTGGGATGTGTGTGTTTGTGTGTGTGTGTGTGTGTGTGTGTGTGTGTGTGTTTGCACGTGTGTGTGTGTGTGTGGGGGGGGGTGGGGGGGCTAACTCATGTTAGCGTGACGTGGATCTGTCTGTTAGCATCCTTTGCAGCAGTTGAGGCCAAGAGCCACATAAAGTGTGACTGTTTAAAGAGGTATAAGAAAATATTATAAACTAGGATATATCACACACAATAAGTGCAGTAAAAATCTTTAAGAAAGCAAAACACAAGGGTGTAGAATTTGGCAGGACAGTAGGGACATGTTCCTAACAAAATCCAGCAACAACTGAATTGTCAACCCGGTCTCACTCTGAAGTCGTCAAAATCCAATGCTTGGGCAGTGACGTGCGGCGTCAGACATTGATGAAAAAAGCTGTCCTTTCACGTTGGCATGATATGTGGCTGGTCGCTCGGTGGGGTTAGGGGGAAACGTGGTGGGACATGGACAAAAGTTAAGATGGCAAAAGTCTGGTTAGGGTGGGTGGGAGTGGTGGTGGATGGGTCAACCAACCACCTACTTTCACCTGGGAGAGCGGTGTTTGCTTCCCGTATGATTATAAAGTCAAACCCTGTTTTTTTTTTACTAAACCTAACCACATGCATTAGTTGTTGGAGGACACAAAACGTCAATTTGCGGTGTTGTACCAATGTGTGTTTATTTTGAGAGAGACTGTATATAAAGAGTAAATTTCCTGTGAAAACGGAAGTGTATTTTGAAAGAAGACAATGCATGTAACAGGCAGAACTTGACACGGCGTCCTGGATCGTCAATAAACAAAGCACCCAGGGTATCTTGCATGTTGTATCTGGACGTGGAAAGTCCATGACCAAACGTTGATATGTGTCAAGGCTGAAGTGTGTTGATTTAGTTAAAAAGTGTTTCTTTAAATTCTCCACAGTCTCCTACAGACTGTGCAATTTTAGCAATCTTATAGTGCAGCTACACTGTGCGACATTGATCTAATAAACTTGGGTATAACATCAAGTTTGACATATGCAGACTGTACGATGACAGCGCCTGCTGAATCGCAGGCTATGACATACCTTCCCATACTGAGTGCACAATGATGTTGCATGGGTTTTACTTCTCCAACTGTGAGGCACAACATAGAGGGTCACATCATTAAATAACGTAAAGTCTTGTGGGCACTATATACTGTGGTGTGTTTGTGTGTGTGTGTTTGCTAGTTGCTAGGTTTTTCACCTGGCAGCTGCAATTCCACTGCCATTTCCTTCCACGCTTCGTCCTTCTTTACATGATCATGATAAGAGCATTGCTTTTAGCGTGTTTGCTTCCATGGCAAGCTGCTATCCATCTGTTTGTTTGGGTTTAGTGCCGGTGCATCATTTCATGCTGCATTATTATTGGTTAGTTAGTAGACAGAGGTTGTAACAGCAGCCACATGGTGAGATGACACTGTGTGAATTTTATCCCAGGCTGTCTTTGATCGCAAAACCTTTAGAACGGCCATCTCTAACTGTACGATGTAGGACCACCATTTTATAGCTACGACAAAAGATATTGCCACTTTCTTTCATGTTGGTCATCTTTTGCCTGGGACAGCCCAAAACTGCACAGTGTATACTGGGCTTAAGACAGCTGGGCCTTTTTGTTTGCAAAGTACGAACAAATTCAGATAAGAAAATATAAATGAATCCTGGATTCATATGTTAAATGTGCCTTTGCACAGTTGCAGCTCAGATTTGTATGTACGCACTGTTTTTGAATGTGGCCCATTAACTCTGACTTAAGTTGTGTGGCTCAGCTCTAGAGCATATCCGCACAGACCTGATTCCACCTGAGCCTGAGAACATTTATATGAAGATAAAAACTAATATTCAGCATTCCTTCATCCATTTTTGCAGCTTATCTGGGTCTGGGTGGTGTGAATACCGTAACAGGGCAAGTAAAGTAGCCCAGATGCCCTTCTCTCTGGCTTCATCTTCTAGCTCCTGCTGCAGGATCCGAAGGCATTTCCAGGCCAGATGAAATGCATAATCCTTCAAGTGTGTTCTGGGTCTGCCCAAGGGAAATCCATCAACTTGGATGTGCCTCCACAGGCATCCAGGGGGCATCGTTATCAAAATCGTTACCCAAACCATCTCAACTAGCTCCTTTCACTGCAAGGAACAGAACTGTTAGTTCAGAGGCCCTGCAAAAGAAAGCTCATGACCCAAATCTAAGGGATATAGTGCAGAAGTAGGCTGAGTAGGTAGATGGAGTTTGAATGTCAGAAAGGTGATCTCTATTTAGCAAATGAAGAGGTGGCTAACACGAGTTTTGGGTGCTTGTCTCCTCAACTTTACTTTTCTACCAAATTAAAACATTTTTGTGGCAATTTTATCAGATTAAAAGTTAACAGGCGTGCACCTACAGAAAGTCTTGGTTAATGGACTTATTCAAGCTTCTCACAATGCTTATTGAAAGAATCTGTGATCAAAAATAAAAATAGCAGAGATGCCAAAGATGTGTCTGTGTCAGAGGGACAGTCTGCTGAATACACACAGCCATTACAGACAATGGCGCAGACTGACAGGTTTTGTGTAAATCGACAGATCGCCAGCACGAAGGGGACTGTTTGCATCTGGAATGACAGCGAACAACAAAGCTCTGCCTCTGAAGAACAAAACACCTCTACTTTCTCTGACTCTCTTCTTGAGTGCCTGATAAGAGCTGAGAGCCGCACAGAGACATGAAGGCGTTGTGTGGGCTGCTGGAGAGTGTGGGATAAAAGCATCAAGGTTTCACACATGACACAAGAGGAAAAGAAAGAGAGATGACCACATGCTGCCAGTAAACAAAAAATGTTTCATTCTTTTTTTCCTGTCATATGGCAGCAGAGATGAAATGGATATGAAACCGCATTAGAATAAAAGCTGACAACCTTCTTATGGACAGAACACTTTCAGTCTGACAGAAATATGTCAGGTAACAGGAATCTCTAAAGATGTATAACAATGCCACCATGTGCAGACCTTTTAAATCAATCAGCCAATCAGTTTTATTTATAAAGCCCAATATCACAAATCACAGTTTGCCTCACAGGACTTTACAGCATACGACATCCCTCTGTCCTTAGGACCCTCACAGCGGATAAGGAAAAACTCCCTCTAAAAAACCCTTTAACGGGGGAAAAAAATGGTAGAAACCTCAGAAAAAGCAACTGAGGAGGGATCCCTCTTCCAGGACGGACAGACGTGCAATAGATGACGTACAGAACAGATCAACATGATAAATTAACAGTAATCCGTATGTCACAATGGGACAGAAAGAGAGACAGAGAGAGAGACAGAGAGAGATGCAGGACAGATGGTAATGACAGTAGCTTACAACAACATTAATGAAAGTAATAATATTCTAATTATAATTATTAGCTGTTGTGGTACAATATGTTGAAAGTATATATGTCTGATAGTATACATATGTGACAATAATCATATGTGTATAATAACGGTAGAAGTATGACTAATGATAACAGCAGCAGCAGGAGGCATCTGGCAGGACCACGGCAGCAGCACAACCACACACGTCACACCATCCAGGCACCGCTGCGATATGAGTTAACCTGAGAGACAGTGGAGCACAAAGGCTCCGGAGAAGAAGCCGAGTTAGTGACATCCAGAATGGCCGGGTTAGCTAGATGCAGTAATAGGATACGAGAGAGAGAGAGAGAGAGAGAGAGAAGGTGCCCGGTGTATTATAGGGGGTCCCCCGGCAGACTAGGCCTAAGTCAGCCTAACTAGGGGCTGGTACAAGCCAAGCCTGAGCCAGCCCTAACTATAAGCTTTATCAAAGAGGAAAGTCTTAAGTCTAGTCTTAAATGTGGAGATGGTGTCTGCCTCCCAGACTGCAACAGGAAGATGATTCCACAGGAGAGGAGGGACCACGAGTAACCCTGCATTCTCAGAGCGCAGTGTTCTGGTGGGATGATATGGCACTATGAGCTCTCTAAGATATGATGGAGCCTGACCATTTAGAGCTTTATAAGTTAACAGTAGGATTTTAAATTCAGTTCTGGATTTTACAGGAAGCCAGTGCAGAGAAGCTAAAACAGGAGAAATTAGTTCCTGTTAGTACATGTACCGCTGCATTCTGAATTAGCCGGAGAGTTTTTAAGGATTTACTAGAGCTACCTGACAATAGAGAGTTACAGTAATGCAGCCTTGAGGTAACAAAAGCGTGGACCAATTTTTCTGCATCTTTTTGGGTCAGGATAGGCCTAATTTTTGCAATATTACGCAGATGAAAAAATGCAGTCCGTGAGGTTTGTTTTAAATGAGAAGGTTTCTTACGGTAGTGCTAGAGGCCAGAGCAATGCCATCTAGAGAAACTATGTCATCAGATAAAGAGTCTCTGAGTTGTTTGGGGCCAAGAACAATAACTTCAGTTTTGTCTGAATTTGAAGCATCTGTCAAATTATTCTGGCACACTGATGACGGTTAGTCAAATCTGTGTGGTTGCTTTCAACCCACTCCTCTCAGTGTTTCTGGGTCAGATGTGTTCTTGATATTCCCAGTGATTGGGGCACATACATTAAAACATTCTCCTTCTTGGGACTTTTTAAGAGAAAAAGTTGACAAATTCGGCAAAAATGTTAATCCATGATTAACTGGTTATATTTTTGTGGTCAAAGGTCAAGGTCACTGTGACCTTGCATCAGTCTCATTCTCATGAACATGATATCTCAACAACACCTTGAGGTAATTTCTTCAAATTTGGCACTAACATTCACTTGGACTCCTCAATGAACTGATTAGATTTTTATGGTGAAAGGTCAAGGTGACTGTGACTTTGCATTCATCTTATTCCCATGAACACAATAGCTGTTTCTCAATATGCGTTCTTGTGTGGACTTGTGTTCTTGTGAACTTGTGACACATCATTAGTCACAGCCCAAGTACTGTTCCAGTTCAAAGTTCACATCTAGCCAAGTTCAGTCCAAATGCCCGGATGTGTTCTCGCCACACCCCTTTCACCGGGGATGCATCGGAGCAAACTTGTGTGGACTTCAGACAGCCTGGTATCCCAGCATGCATTTCGCAACAATCATCGGAAAATGGCAAGTGAGGGAAAGGCACACAACTGTAAGCCATAATTACCGATACGTTACTGTTGTTTTGTCACGGAATGTAGTGTTTTCATGCGTAGTTTAACCTTCAGACCCGTGGTTGATGTATTAATATAGAGCCCACTTGAATGTAAGGTCCTGCTAGATGACAGCGGTGTCAGTGCTCATAGATAATGAACGTGTGTATGAGCGCTCAGGCTGCCCGACCAAGAGCAGCCTCTCTCGGGTAGTCCTTTTGAAATTTGTCACTGATATCTCCGTAGTGGTTAAATATGAAATGTAATTCGTTTGGGGTATGTCTAATGGGCAATATTCAGTCTCAGTATATAAGATATATTATTATATTATTAAATGTTGTAACATTATTAATCTAATTGTTCTTTGTATGTATTCTTTTGCTTATTTGTTTTTACCATTCAATAATGATTTTAATTTAAGAATTTATTGTAATTTATTTATTGTATTTAAAGATTAATTGTATTTATTGTAGTATTTATTCAACAGCATTTTAAATATTGATTATCTGATATGAATTGTATACCTGATGTCTGAAGTGTGGCTGAATAAAATTTTCCTCTTAACATCTGACCTGTTTGATCCATTTATATTGGTGAGGACAGACTAAATGAGAAACTGCTGTCAGTATAATCCAGTACAGTTCAACAGCATCACAATCTACAACTCAACACTTCAATAAAATGTTAGACTTAATACAATATTAAACTGCTTTTGTTTTTTTTCTAGGTGTACCAAGTAAACTGTCAAGTCTCCATAAAAATGTAGACAGAAAGCATAATGATGAGACAAATGCAATGATGGACAGTAACTAAGTATATTTACTCAAGTACAAATTTGATGTATGTACTTTTGGTATTTCCATTTTGTGGGAAATACTGTACATTCTACTCAAACTACATTTATTTGATAGCTATAGTTACTTTTCAGATAGTTTGTTTTATATGTTGTAAGTTTCATATTTACTAGTTGATGTGCGTAGTTATAGATTAGACTAGTATACTAGTGAAAGGTGTTAAAATTAGTTCTACCATGACAACACTGCTTACATGTAGCCTACGTGTAAATTGATCAATTAATACTCATTCATGTATGATGATTACAACATTTGAAATTGGGTCACTCTGCACAATGAGTACTTTTAACTTTTCATTTTAAGCAGGCCTACATTTTGCTGACAATACCCATATACTTTAATTAGTCAAGTCAGATTTGCAGCACCTTTACTTGTGACTGAGTTTTTGTTCTTTGTTGTGATATTACTACCTTTCCTGGGTACTCTGTCCACAACTGGACAAACATATCAAACAATAGAGACATGCAAGCATAGCACGTCTCATCCTCATCCTCCGCCTCATTCTCCGCTGTCTTTCTGGGATCTGCCTCCTTACCTGGGCAGCCTCCTCCTCAGCCTGCAGGTACAGCAATCCTGCTGCAATAACTGCACCAAGACGCCTTCTCCGATCCATGTCCATTACTGATTTTTGATTTCCATCTCGCTAATGCTCATGATCACAATGACCACCAACTCTCCACAAACTTTCCCCCTGCACCTAACCTTTGATAATAATCAGAGGCCAGGTGCGGGAATTGGATATAGATTAAATATAATCAGAAGCCAGCTGCGGGGAAAAGGTTTTAAAAGAAATTTTATGAAAATATTTTGGCTATTTATATGTTTTTGTGTGTCAGTTATGTTGAAACGTTAAAAACATATACATATTAATTTCTTACAATGACAATGAAAAGACGCAGGGCTGGGCTGTGTTTATATTGTTTTATTCTAAATGCATGTATACAACACAGTACACACACAATACTCAGCCAAGGCGAGCGGAGGTGGTGACATCAAGTTCGCTGCTGTTCCAAAAGCAGAAATGATTGTCCTCCCGTCCTCCCGGACTCTCGCGTGGACTTGCCAAGTCCACAAGTCAGAACTGCTGAACTTGAGTATGAGAGAAACGGCTAGTATCTCTAGAGGGCCCTGTGGGAGTTTCCTAAAATTTGGTACAAACGTCCACTTCAACTCAAGAATCAACGGATTACAATTTCGTGGTTGAAGGTCAAATTCCGAGGTCATTGTGACCTCACAACACGTGTTTTTGGCCATAACTCAAGAATTCATACCCTATCACTGACAAAATTTCACACAGATGTCTACTAGGATAAATGATGAGGTGATTACATTTTATACCCAAAGGTTAAAGGTCAACTTTACAGTGACATCATAATGTTATGAAAAAACACCACTGGCCAGTGCTAAACATGATATCTCAGAAACAGAGGATGAGACATTTGGTCAGATACTGAATTGGTGACACTGATCTTGGGTGTCCATCTTGAAACTGAGCTGATTGTATCCTCTGTGCTGCCAAGGGTAGATGTGTGTGAAACATCCATGTTGTAATAGACATTTATGTAAACTGTAAGTGCAACTAGTTAATGGAGGCATTAAACTGCAAAACTGTAATTGTAGTTATACATTAATTTAAACAATACTGGTAACATTGATAATGAAAATATCATTCTTCCCAACACAGCTGTTGCACTTAGGGCACAAAAATGGCCATCAGCAGCTCTGTGTCCATGTTTTTTGCTTCTGCGTCTATTCGCTCTGCTGTCTCTGAGATGTCTTTACTTTTCTTGTTTCTTCAATTAGTTTTTGGGGAGAATGATTAGTTTTGTTTCGTGGTTCTGTCCGCACTTGAAACTGTCTTTTTAAGACAATGGGAATATGAGCAGTGTGTGTTTGTATCTTTGTCTTTTTACTGAAGTTGATTTAAGTGGTTTTATTGGGTTGCTTTTTGGTTTGTTAATTTGCAAAACTTATATATTTTGTTTTGTGATGATTTTCTTCTGGTTTCTTCGGTTTAAATGATTTTGGGTGGGTGTGGATGACCATGTTTTAAAAAGACAGTATGACCTTATCTGCTATTTTAAAGAAAAAAGATAAACATGTAATAAAATGTATTTTTGGAATAACATCTCTGTCAGAGTGCTTTCAAACATTTGTGTCCCTTTGAGTCTTGAAGTGGTTAGACTTAATAACTTGTGGGCATGAAATTCCTCTGGATGGTATTGTCGACAATACTAGATTCTAATTAAAACAATACATCTATGAAAATAACAGTCTCAGTTCTAGCTGCTTGCCTTGTCACACATCAGCTGATCAGCAGATCAGTTCAGGCTTAAAGATGATGAAGAAAGATGGAATGGAAATTTAAAATCCAAAATAAGGCAAGAAAATAATGCAAAAATTCGGACACAGAAGGTTAAAACTATTACAGGACAAAGGGAAGGATATCAGATTATTGCCTCGTTATCAAGCTCTTGAAAAGACCCCCCCTGTTATTGCAGGCCATGGAAACTGTACATAATTGTAAGAGGAGAGAAAAAGGCGATTTTATTCATTTAATTCTGTTTTGTGGTGAGTTTACACAAGTGTACACACTTTTCTTTTCAGTGGCAGAGTGGACAATGGCAGGGTGTGGCCTACAAATATTGTGAAAAAGCCGCAGATCTGGAGTGCAGAAGCATGAGAGGTAAGAGTAGAGTGGCCATGTTGGTTCAAGATGACAGGAAGGTCAAATAGCCACACAGTGGCGTGAACAAAGTAATCTCAGAGCAGAAATAACATCAAATATTGAGGGCAATCAACTACAACAACAGAATAGTGTCATGCCACTGCAATCATTTTAGTTTTTTTAATTTTTTTATTTAAGACTTCTACTGTGATAATTGTACCTTATTTCATGAAACATTCACTACAAAAATATGAATTATTTTATCATATTAATGAAAATAATAATAATAATAATAATAATAATAATAATAATAATTTCAAAATAAATTATTTAAATTTTCTAAGTCAAATATCAATATTTCTCATGGCATAAAAAGGAAACAGATTTTTCTTTAGTTTTCTTCCTAGTTTTTGCTGGGATATTCAATGCTCCATCTTTAATGTGCAGGAACTGTGGCCATGCATCTGAGTTTGGGACGTGCTCAGCTGACGTCACGCCATGTTAAATGCTTAGGACAGGGGCGCCATCTTGTGAGGACTCGCTGTACCTGCTACTGAACAGAGCGCTGTACGTAAAATGGCGCCCCCTCTCCTTTATTGTATCTTTTCCCTCCCTGACCTCGCTACCGCGGATGGCGGGCTTTATCAAATATCTTTAGCTGATGACAGAGGGAGCTAGTAAAGAAGCTTCTTGGTGAGTACAATTATCTAGATAATCTATCATGTAAAGATATGTTAATAAAATACCCGACGCGTTAAATATCGAAGTATTGTTTATTTAATAAAGACTATAGACACTGGGCAATCACGGCAGCCAACTTGCTAATTTGTACTAAGCTAATGTTAGTGTTGCAGTGAGTGTTTTAGCTAACCTTCTATTAATCAACCTAGTTTACATACTATTACACTGATCTTCATACAGCCCTGTCCAGACAAGGCAGAGTAAATAAAGGCTGAAACACATACCCTCTGTGAGTCTTTAGACTATTATTCTTTTTTGTTCACAACAATAATGTTATGTGTTTATAGTAAATTTAAGCAGCCGCTCGCTATAGAGTTGTAACGTTATGCTCCGCCACCTGACTCGCTGAATAATGGTAATGTGGTCATGAAACTCAGTCCAACTTTTTATAAGTCACTCTCATCTTGACGTCTGGATAAAATCAAACATGTTAAATATTATCAGAAGTTTTTCGTTCTCTCCCAGCACCAAACGGAAAGCAGCAAAGTGAGTAATTACTAATTAACGGCCGGATAAAAAAAACAACCCTTTACACACACATAACAGGCTGTGTATTAACAGTGTTATAATGTCGTGTTTAATTCGGCGTGTATATGATCCACCAGCCAGCACTGGTGATAAATCTGTATTTTACAAAGACTCGCCTCATCCCCACGGTCTTCTCACACTAAAATAGCGCACCAAACCAACGGAGGCTGGTTTAGCGAGTTGAGCCGACAAAATCCAAAATGTACAGTTTGCACGCAAATGGAGCTCATTTTACTAGACTATATTAATGCCGAATCAACAAGGGGACTTTGGCTGTATAACACATTTTATTTTGTGTTTCTACATTCATGTGTTATTGCGGACACATGTAAGGAATTGTTAATATGTCATACATCTTAAAGGGAATTTGGCGTGATATTTCCCCCGGAGAGCGCAGGGACCATTAGTTTAATTCAAACCGCTAATTGTATATTTTTAATGTTTTGACACCACTACAGAAACACTGGGTAGTAACTGATTAATTATGACATGGCTTTCTCAAACTGACATGTTATTTATTGGTTTGATTAATAGCTGGTTTACAGGTGTGTATTGATTACTGATGGTGGCCGATCAGGCTAATTGTCAGCTAATTGCTGTTCTCAGTTTGTAATGGCAGCAGTAAATATTTGCCCTTGTTGCCCTTTGTGTTCATGTTTTTAAACCACCATGCTAACTAAAACTGATGTGCTTGATGGTGGTTTTGACATCTGATGAAACATGAAAGCTCAGCACTGTCATTAATGTTTAGCATCCGTTTGTTGTAGTCACAATAAAAAATATATACCTAGTAAAAGCTAATATTTCTCTGTATGATATGACCTCCTCTTTCTGTCAGCTGCTGTGTGTCAGCAGTGTTATTGTTTTTTCCACACATGATTTCAGGTCAGTTGAAGGAGTTCAACCTGTGACTTTCCACCTTTGTATGATTATCCAGGCTGCTGCTGTTTCGACTGTATTTCATGCAGTTTGTGAGGTTTCCAAAAGGAAATACTCAAACATCCAGCTGCTGACAGTGCTGTGTTCACATAGTTAATGGTTGAAGGTGGTTTCTGGTGGTAGCTGTGTAAACTGTGAAGCTGTTTTAAAGTTGTAAAAAAATACCTTGTTCTGTCATGCATCCTGGAAATTTAGGATGGGTTTTTTTTCCCAAGTACAGGAGCACCTTTCTGGAGTAGGCCTGCTCCATTTTTGTTGTGTGCTCTGGGTTCTGTTACATCATTGGCAGGCAAGCAGACAATTCCTTACGTGTCTGTAAAACCACATAGAAACACAAGATAAAAGGTGTGATATGTCCAAAGTCCTCTTGTTAATTCAGCATCAATATAATCTCTTAAAATGAGCTGCATTTGCATACAAACTGCACATTTTCATCTTAATTACTCAAAATATAGGGTGACTAAAAAGGCAATCATATTTGTAGATTTGGCAATCAAAAGCTGATGCCTGGTTACCAGCCTGGGAAACTAGTTTTAAACTTTAAAGTTGAGCCCTAATTATTGTAATTATTGTAAAGTTTGATTTCAGTTTTCATTTACTTATACTAACAGTGGATTAACAACTGAATTCTTTTTAGCCTTTTTAACCTACTCTTTTTGTCCTCTGAATAACTTACTGTAAAGAACAAACAGCAAGCACCAGGTTTCAGCTACTGGATTGTTAATGTTTCCTTATGTTCTCAAAAATTAGGAACTCATCACATCTTCGCCTCGTCTGCTGGATCTGATTTGGTGCGGCTGTCAAGTTACAGGATGGATCAGGCATGGAGTAAGTAACACTTGCTCTATTAACTTAACATAAGCTGATTTAATGCAACACTTCAGAGATTAACATCTGATTTTAATATGGTATAGTTATGTTTTCTTTTTTCTAAATTGATATATTAATAAATAAATGAATATACAAATGTGTCAATAAATAACAATAATAATTAAAGTTACAATGTGTAATTTACGTGGTTGTTTATTAGCAAATATCAACTATTGCTTTCATAAATATATATTTACTAAAGTGTAATGCAATTCACATACAAATGGAAGCTTTCTCATTGGCTTAGAATGATATACACAGGCAGGGCGCGGTCTGCTGGAGGCAGCCATATTTGAATACAGTGGCTGAAAGGGATATAAGCGCATAAGCGCTTCGCCTTTCGTGTTTACCTAGAACTTGCCGTCACCGGAGACAGAGAACGTGAAGCTCAATCAGGGGCGCTTCTGCGTGAGCCTGCTTTGTACTTTTATGATTCTGTTGCACTTTAAATGGAGAACCACATATATGTTTTGCCCCATAAGAGGAAAACCACGCCACCAAATAAAAGAAAAAGATCAGATAAGGTGTGAATCTAAAACGGTGGAGACGGCTAGTTTTGTTAGCTACATTAGCACTAGCCCCGTCTCGATCCGAGACACTACCTCCTTGCCTGGCCGTTCCTGCACCGCCTCTACCCCTTCGCTTCCTTCCTCTCCCTCCCCCTCTTCCTCCTCTCCCTGTGTCCTGTTGAAGAACACTGGAAATGCATATATTATAATTGTACCAACCTAAATTTGCCGCACTGTGCCGTGACTATCACATAAAACGTGTTATTTTAGCATTACTGTGCTAATGTTTGCACATGTTACCAAAACAATTAGAAATAAAACACTCCTAACATATATCTCACAGATAACTTATATCAATCAATCAATCAATTTTATTTTTAAAGCCCAATATCACAAATCACAATTTGCCTCACAGGGTTTTACAGCATACGACATCCCTCTGTCCTGAGGACCCTCACAGCGGATAAAGAAAAAGTCTCCCCCCAAAAAAACCTTTAACAGGGGAAAAAACGGTAGAAACCTCAGGAAGAGCAACTGAGGAGGGATCCCTCTTCCAGGACGACAGAAGTGCAAAAGATGGCGTACAGAACAGATCAGCATAATAAATTAACAGTAATCTGTATGACACAATAAGACAGAGAGAGAGACAGAAAGAGAGACAGAGAGACAGAAAGAGAGACAGAGACAGAGAGAGATGCAGGACAGACGGTAATGACAGTAGCTTAAAACAACATTAATGAAAGTAATAGTATTATAATTATAATTCTGGCTATTGTGGTACAATATGTTGAAAGTATATAGTATACATATGTGACAATAATCATATGTGTATAATAACAGTAGAAGTATGACTAATGATAACAGCAGCAGCAGGAGGCATCTGGCAGGACCACGGCAGCAGCACAACCACACACGTCACACTATCCAGGCACCGCTGTGATAGAAGTTAACCTGCGAGACAGTGGAGCACAAAGGCTCCGGAGAAGAAGCCGAGTTAGTGACATGCAGTACAGCCGAGTTAGCAAGATACAGTAACAGGACATGAGAGAGAGAAGGAGAGAAGGTGCCCGGTGTATTATAGGGGGTCCCCCGGCAGACTAGCCCTAAGTCAGCCTAACTATATCTCACTGGTAAGCTATAACATGGTTTAGATAAATATTTACCTCGTTGCTAGATAGTCGAAAAACTCGTGGATGATGCCATCTCTGCTGTCTGTGCAAGGCTTTTTGTCCTACGAGGCCAATGAAACTTACCAGATGGGAGGGGTGAGAGAGTGAGTACAAGTGAGCGCTGCAATCTAGAATTTGACCACCGATGTCACTGTTACTCACCATTTTTACACACTGAGGGCCGATTTCACAAAGAATGAACTGCGGTCGCTGATAGCACCTTGAATTGCACTTCACTTGCACCCGCAATTTGCTCCGTCTTAATGTCCTGTTCACAAAGGATATTGCGCTAATGATATACCAGCGCAAACACGCCCACAATGTTTGGCAGCTGAGTACAGTTTGCCCCTGATTTGCTCCTGATTGCAATTAGCCACATGGCAAAGTATAAATGCCGGCTTTGCGCCAAGAACACTGTGGCAGAACAATGGCAGCTAGGAAGAGAAAAATGAAATTTTCAGAACGCGAGCTTGAGGTCCTGACTGAGGAGGTGCGAACCCATTCCTCAAAACAACCTTAAATACCTTATGTTAGCACCAGCTTTCTGAAGACGTTATTTTTTTTTACTTAACTGCGTGTGGCTATTAGCGTTGGTATTAGTTAATTCGACTTTGTTTGGCAAAGTACTGAATACTGTATACCCTCATGTAGTGATGTCTGCTGGTGAGTCAGTCTAACAGTGTCAGATGGGTTGAGGCTGTGGATTTGACCAAGTTTGACCACTTTATCACTATTCCCTCTCACTTGTGGCTGGTTTTCGTTATCTTTTGAATTTAATATGAATTATGGAACCGTTTTTGTTCACGTTTGTTTCCCCCGTTTCGTAAAATAAATTATTGAAAGTTGCTTTTGAAGTGCGTGACAGAAGTGCATTTTGAGAAGGACCGCAGACTGTCACCTCTTCTACGCATCAATATCTTCGGATGCCATTAAAGTAATAATGATTATAATAATAATAATGTCAAAATATTATTTACAGACTGATTTAACAGACAATCACTGGAAAGTCTGGGCGAGAGGCTTCCACAGAGGTTTGCACCAGCTTTCTAAAGACGTTATTTACTTCACTCAAACTGCGTGTGGCTATTAGTGCTGGTGTTAGTAAATTAGACGTTGTTTATCAATGAGGCTCATTTGCATAGAAAAGGGCAATTTTTGCGCCAAATATACGCATATTATCTCGCGCAGTTAGTGGAGCATTTCACCCTCTGCGCGTGCTTTGTGAATTAGACGGTATCTGTTTGCTCCATTTTTACCGGTTTAGCGGCCGCAAAAGCCACGCAATCCTTTTGTGAATTTGGCCCTGAGGCTTTAACATAGTAATAATAATAATAATAATAATAATAATAATAATACATTTTATCTATAGGCACCTTTCAAAGCACTGAAGGACACTGTACAACACAACGTTAGAAAAACAAGCGGCAATGTATGCAGACATTATAAAATAAAACAAATATACAGGCATATGTGTATGGTCATTCTCATGAAATCTTGGTTTCAAAGATTTCAAGCATGGAATTTAAAAAAAAATTGCATAAACAAATTTCCTTTTTTGACATTAATAACAAAGTCTGAAGTGTTTATGACCGTTAATTAAAAAATATTTACTGACAATTTAACACCTTTTGAAAATATTTTCCAAAACATGTCCTTAAAAATCTCATTACCGCAATGGTCTGAAAACATCAAGGCCATTAAGAAAGCCAATTATTTTTCAAATTCTTAAAAGTTGATTATTAACAGTCATGCACAACTACTTGAAACTCTGCAATAACAAATATTTTTAAATTTACATTTTTATTTGATTTTGACTTTTGTCTCTCATTACCGAAACACCTTTTGCAATCTACAACCTTATAGTTTTTATATTTCATTGAAACCTGCCCACCGAGCATTTTTAGGTCTATAGATAACTGTGCCCACGTTTCCGTTATCCGGTAATTGCCGGTAAAAATAATTCCCTCTAAACGCGAAGAAATCGCACGTCAATCAAAAACTATGAACCAAAAAAAGCACAATCTATCCCGAATGAGAAAAACTGCTTGATCCCAGTATCCAGTGTACCAGCAGAGAACCTGCAGAACCGAATCAGCGAAAAAACACACAGGGCTACACAGCCTCTCTACCTGAGCAGCTGAGCTGCTGCTCGCACCCTCGACACACAGACACACAGACGGTGCTTCTGCATGCCAGCCAAACGTGTGCTCAACTGTGAGCAATAAATATGTGAGGTGTACGCTGCTTTTCTATCTTTTTTTTTCCCTTTTCTTTCTTTCTTTCTTTCTTTCTGTCAGCGACATACACTCCTAACTGTGCGTTCACACCAAGCGCGAGTGAAGCAAATTACTCGCGCGTATCGCACGTAACGCGCCGCGCGTAACGCGTGAGTTTGGACGCCCGACCAGTTTGTTAATTCGCGTCAGTCGCGCGAGTAGCGAGCCCGTCCATTTTCACTACATCTGGCCCGCCATTCTCTCCTCAATCATGGCTGAGATAACCACCATCGCTGCTTTGTACCTGCTCTGGAAGTCCCAGATGCATCGGAGGGCCAAACGCCGTTGTTTTTGGGTTCACCCTATCCTGCAGAAGCGCATCCAGCTCGGCGAGTTTCACCACCTCCTCCAGGAACTGCGTCTGGATGATAGCCTCTTTCAGCGGTACTTCAGGCTGACTGGGGCCCAATTTGAGGACCTGTTGGTGAGGGTTGGTGCCAGGATCTCCCGGCAGGACACCAACTACAGGCGTTGCATTTCAGCTGCGGAGCGCCTTTCCATCTGTCTCCGGTGATTAGCAGTTTATGGTTGTGTCAACAACTGGACGTCGGGGCGTCAAGACGTCATGATGGCAGTGACGTCGGGAGAACGCTAGACGCGTCTATCGCGTCGCGCGGCGCAAATTAGCGTCTAATCACGTCTTTGCATGTAACCTCGATGTGGAAATTTGCGAATTCGTGCTTGGTATGAACGCATAGTAACACAGGACAGGTTGTTTTTATTGACTGAGATGATTTTTAAGCCATAGTGATGCGCGGATCGGCTCTGATAGCACCCGAATCAGCATGTACGCATCAACCATCCAGCCGTTACAACATGATTGAGCTAGTAAAGCAGTTTTGTGTTGCTATGTGTGCTATTTATTCAGTTTTGGGAAATCACGATATCTAGAAAACATCAGTAGCTGCGGCTGACAGGAACAGCTAACACTCTTAGCAAAGCTAACATCAGGACCTCATCTGTTAAAAGCTAAAAACTACTCCAGTTAGCTCAATCATGTTGTAACTAAGACATCCGCTGGAAAAAATATTTTTTCACGGACCGTTTATTGAGTTATTACAGACACCGCTAACAGCTAATGGTTAGCCCAGCTAATCTACGATAAGCATGTTACTTACTAAACGTGCACACAGAAATAGTAATGTTTGTTCAATCATTGTGTTTAATAGACTTTACTATCATCAGATTAGTCTAAACCGTGATATAGTGACGTGAAAAATGTGATATAGCGAAACTCAACAAGGTAAACAACAAGGCGATTCCCATTTACACAGTGGTCAAGAGTGCTGGACCGGAAGTGTCGCACAAAAAAACAGAAGCTGGCTGCGTTCTGTTTTGCCTCCGTGTTTCCGTGAAAAATAAGGTGAATAGTTTACTCAAAAATGAAAATTCTGTCCTCATCTACTCCTCCTTGTGCCAGTCAAAATACAAGTGTGATTTGTCCATAAAATACACAGGGAGGCTGCCAACACTACTCAAGAGAAAGCTAGTCACCACTGACTTCAGTACAGTACAACTACAGTCAGTGGTGACTTGCGTAGTGTTTGTGTCTGTGTGTGTGTGTGTTTGCATGCGTGCATGGCCTTCCTCACACAAGGTACTGACTTCCTATAGACACTGTATGAGATGAGGAAACATTTCCTGGGGACCCCCAGGAGCTCCCTGAAGGACCCCTGGTGGTCCCCAGACCCCATCTTTCTGTAATCTCTCCAATCCCTAACCTCTCTCTTTCCTTCCTTCTGTATTCTTCCAACAGTTCTGGGTTGGTGTAAATCTTTTCTCTGTACTTGGATAGCCTAGCCTTTGCTAACGCTTTCTTTTTGTCACTTGCTGACAGCCTGCAATGAAACAGGACATAAAGCCACAGTTGTAACACATAAGATAAATATACATAAATAAGATAGTCATAAGACAGTCATAACACAGTTATAACACAACCGTAACACGGTTGTAACGCAGTTAAAACAGTATAATAACATAAGTTAGTAAAATATAATTTAAATTAATAATTCATAATATATGTTATAGTCTATATGTAATAGACTACACTTCTCATTACCGAAACAGAAGTTCTCTCTGCCGCAACTGGCTTTCAATTGTTGCGGTAAGAGAGAACTGTGTTGCGGAGGATGAGGAACATTAGCATGTTTAACTAGCAACAGAGAAGCCATGATGACTAAGTAAATTTTTACTCTATGCACATAAACAGACATTAATAACATCTATTTTCATAGAAAATTTTAAATCAAATGTTTTTCTAAATGTCGAAAACTAGCTGTATCGGTAATGATAATCAGTACTGTCGTGTAGTCTGACAGGAGAAAGTTTAACTTTTAACTTGAGAGGGAAAAAAAAATCTTCTTACCTGGTAGCCATCTTGAAAGCACTGGCCCATGTGATGCTTTAATACAAAATACAACTTTATTTAAAATTCTCTTGGCATTGTGTAAACAGTCCTTCAAATATGTTGCGGAGGATGAGAACGTGAGTCATGGACACTTAATTTTTCCTTTATTTTTTCATCATTATTAAACAGGAATATTTAATCAATTGTTTTTCCGTCACTTACAAACATTCATTACAGCAACCATTATTTTTTTTCCAGATTATTTTTATTTTACTCTGTTAAAATAACAACATAACATACATTCAGACAGACCCGGACGCATTGCGGTAATGAGAATTTTGTCAGAAAATGCAATAAAATATAAATATAATTAAGTTCTATGTTGAAATCACTCTTTGTTCAAGGTAGAGATCATTATTAGCTTTATTATTATGTTTTGTTAAATTATTAAATTGCATGTTTTATAACTAAAATCATTGCTGCCATGGTATTTCAGTGGTTTACTGAAGTGTACTGCCATCCATGTTCATTAATATGCATTGTCCTGTTTTTCTAAATAAAATAAATAAATAAAAATGTCACACACAGCACTGCTACCTAACGCACTAATTCCCTGCTGCTCGTGCGTATGTGTGTTCTAATAATTCTAATGAAAAACTAAGACGATAAATATTTGTTAATGACCTATTTTGATGACGAAAACAAGACTACAACTAAATAAGAAGTAGTCATGGTAAGCGAATCATGAGGAAATAGCCTATATTTATGCAAAAATATGAAAGACGGACAAAAGGACAAATGAACTTAAGGACCTGCACTGTATCCCGACCACGTTGTATCCTCCACTACAACGCTGTGTCTCTGCTAATGATCATCTTAACATGACCAGTTCACGGAAGGACAAAATTGACAGATGTATGGACTATATAAATCTACACTGAGAATCAGACAAAATGCCAGGTATAAACTATGAAAGCACACAGGCAGCACGCTGACAGTTGTAAAAGAATTAATGTGACATATGTGCGGATGTGTGAAAACACACAGCTGCTACCCAAAGCACTACAGTAATTCCCTACTGCGCGTGTGTGTAATTACAGGTAACAGGTGTATCCAAGTAGCAATTACATCCGTTTATGCAGATATAAAATGACCTGTGGGTATAGGTGCACACATTAAGACAGAATGGCAGAAGCAGGGTGCAAGTGGGCCAAGCGGTCACCTGCATTCACCCCAGAGGAGATGACCATCCTGATGGATGAAGTATGGCAGCAGCGGGACACACTCTTCGGCAGAACTAAAGGGAAAAACAAAATTAGTGGGCAAGAACCGCATTTGGCACGCCATCGCTGATAACATGGCTGCCTCCAGCCCCTGCAGCCTTCAAGACTGGGTGGCGGTGAGAAGGAAGTGGCAGGAGTTTCAGAGCCAAACCAAAACTGGGCTGCAAATGCCAGGCGAGAAAGCCAGGGCACAGGTGGCAGACCTGGCAACACTACCCTCACCCCTGACGAGGAGAGGGTCATGTCAATAATTGGCAAGACCGCCTCTGAGGGCATTGAGGGGGGGATAGATATCCTGGGGGACGAGGGCCTCTCGTCCCACAGTGACTTGGGTGAAGGTGAGCCATTTGGGAGCAGGGCCAGAGCAGCGCAACCAACCTCCCTGCCCCTCAGCATCAGCCTGCCTGACAAAGACCTCCCCTGCACACTCTCAAGCTCAAGGCCTGTCCCCGTGCGCCAACCTGCACCAGCAAGGCCCGGCATCTGCACGCGGGGTGGCCTCACCCGGCGGCCCTCCATTACCACCTGCACCTGCAGTGAGACACTCGTGGGCCTCGAGAGGGAGAAGCTAGCCGTGCTGCGTCGGATCGAGGGTCAGCTGGAAAGATTCACTGCTTGCCATGTACCATGGTGATTTTGCAGTGATTTGTTAACCCGCAATGCGCAATCTACCTCGTTCAATTTACTAATCAACCTCCCTTCATTGCAGGAGATGCACAACCTGTGTGACGGGAGGGGTCCCACCGCTTTAGGCTATCTTATGTTTGAATAAACTTGGTTTCCTTTTCAACCATGTGTTGTGTGAATCATTGCACATTATAAAGTAAGGGTGTCAAATATACACACAGATGGTCCCAGGGAATTGATATCATTTCATGATTTATTCCTAAAGATCACTCATGACATATGTAAAGCGAACACTTTTGCACTTGACTGAACAGATTGCAGATGTTTTACATTATAAAAAATAAACCTCATTGCCTCTGTGCACTGCCTGTTGGCACCTACGTCCTATCGGACTCAAACTTTGCTTTTGGGCACTTAATCATGATGTTTTCTTCTAACTAGATATTGCTTTTGTTGTATTAACAATCAGATGTATGTCGCTTTGGATGAAAGCGTCTGCTAAATGAAATTGTAGCATTGTAAAGTGTGCGTAATGTGCGCCTCAAGCATGACGCATGTGCCTGTTCCAGCTTGATGTGCACAGCACATACAGGAGCACGCTTGTTGTTCCTCATTCTTATTTTTCTTCCGCCAGATTTCGGTGCGTAACTTGTGCCACAGCTTTGAGTGCGCACAGGGTCTTCATAAAACATATAGATTCAAGATTCAATATGCATAGCAAGGACATGCGTTTCCTTGCAGATTGAAATTCGTTCTTTTCTGTCACCAATTAATACTAAACAATGTAAATCTGAAGTATAAAATAGATCAAAATATATACAGTGCGCGCTATTTTAACGTCTCCTTGCTTAGTGTAATATTAATGTGCCTGCCACGGCTGGAGCTGTCAGCGTTTGGTCGCTAAGAAGGCTGTTAAGAGTGGGTCATGTCGATCTTACAACTCCTTCTTAGTGAAAGCTCTTTTTAGCGCTAAGAGCGATCTGGGAAACATGTTTTTCTTTCACGGGAGGCTTAAGAGCGTTCTTAAGAAGCTGTAAAGCCTGGCTCACACTACAGGATTCTCGGGCCGATTTGACCCAGATTCGGCCCTCCTGACAATGGACCTTGATTTGCCCCGATGTTCGGCCCAGATTATCTTCTAGTGTGAGCGGTTGAAAGATGAATCTTAAACTCCACGATCGGCTCACAGACTCGTCGAGGCCGACCCGCTAATTTTCAAACATGTTTGATTTTTATTGGGATGACGCCGGAAGTGGATGCCAACTGCTGTAAAAGAAGCAGATGAAGAAGAAGAGGCCGGACCGTTGAAGCTAACAGTAGCCTCATGCTAACGTTACTGTTACTGATATTAAAACTGACGGATGAATTTAATTTCTCACATCCAGTTCTCTTTGTAATACTGACAATGGAGCTTAGATCGGGCCCAAAAAATCCAGCCTGACCCGGCCCGAGCCCGTGCACGTTATGTCCGGGACCGGCCCGGCCGTCCAATTAACTGTAATAATGGGCCAATTTAAACCCAACATTTTTCAATAAGTTGGCTGTTATAATTAAGAGTATTAAACCACAATTCTTGTCATTTGAATGATATAATATAGGATCTTAATGAATGACGCAACACGGATGATTATGTAATAAAACAGGTGTTTATTTTAGGATCCAGGTGGTGAAGGGCTGTGCGCACACAATGTTCCAACAGGGGACAGCCCTCCATTCCGAAACACCGCCGTTCCGAACCACCCCCACTCCGAAATTGATTTTCAAGTCCATATTGAGTTTCCTGCATCAAACACTGCCGCCCGCTCTCCAGCCGCACTCTGCACAATTTTGAAATTCGTTGTACTACAAAAGCTTGAAATGAACGTTCAACTCATTGTTTTTTATTGAAAGTATGTTACTGTCTTCATTTATTATTTATAATTTCGCTAGCAGCAAACACATTTAAAAGGAGACTCTTGTCAAATCTTTTTACGCGGCCCGACCTGGCTTGGGCCCGCGGGCCGGGTCGGGCTGGGCTCGGGCTCGGGTAGTGAATCTAAGCTCTAACTGACAACCCTTGTTGTCCGCGTCTCCCCAACCACTTTCGCATCCAGATGCGTTTCTTCCCCTTTCTTTTGATCTTGATGAAATCCTGTAGTGTGTGCTGGTCATTATTTTCAAATCTTGTAGTGAGTGTGCAATGAAGGTTTTAGATAAGACAATCTGTGAAGATTCTCGTGTGTGATACAACCTGATTTCAAAATCTTTTAAGATTTTTGAAATCCTGTAGTGTGAGCCAGGCTTTAGCGCTAAGACTGATCTGGGAAACGCGGCCAATATGCCATATATCTTAAAGGGAATTTGGCGTGATATTTCCCCCGGAGAGCGCAGGGACCATTAGTTTAATTCAAACTGCTATTTGTATATTTTTAATGTTTTGACACCATATGTAGTGTTTTGGTTTTCTGAGATTGACTGCTGTTATTTATTGGTTTGATTAATAGTTGGTTTACAGGTGTGTATTGATTACTGATAGTGGCCGATCAGGCTAATTGTCAGCTAATTACTGTACTCAGTTTGTAACGGCAGCAGTAAATATTTGCCCTTGTTGCCCTTTGTGTGCATGTTTGTAAACCACCATGCTAACTAAACGTGATGTGCTTGATGGTGGTTTTGACTTCTGATGAAATATGAAAGCTCAGCTCATTAATGTTTAGCTTCCTTTTGTTATGGTCTCAATAAAAATATTTACCTAGTAAAAGCTAATATTTCTCTGTATGATATAACCTCCTCTTTCTGTCAGCTGCTGTTGGTCAGCAGTGTATTTACTGTTTTTTTCCACACATGATTTCAGGCCAGTTGAAAGAGTTCAACCTGTGACTTTCCACCTTTGTATGATTATCCAGTCTGCTGTTGTTTCTACTGTTCAGTTAATGGCTGAAGGTGGTTTCTGTGGGTAGCTGTGTAAACTGTGAAGCTGTTTTAAAGTTGTAAAAACATACCTTGTTCTGTCATGCATCCTGGAAATTTAGGATGTTTTTTTTCCCCCATGTACAGTGGCACCTTTCTGTAGGGCTGCTCCATTTTAACTGTGTGCTCTGGGTTCTGTCACATCATAAGCAGGTAAGCAGACAATTTCTTACGTGTCTGCAAAAACACATAACTCCAGAAACACAAGAGAAAAGGTGTAAATATTGGATTATAAAGTTTCCTTGTGTTCTCAAAAATTTGGAACTCATCACATCCTCACCTCGTCTACTGGATCTGATTTGGTGCGGCTGTCAAGTTACAGGATGGATCAGGCAAGGAGTAACTTAACATAAGCTAATTTAATGCAACACTTCGGAGATTAACATCTGATTTTAATATGGTTATGTTTTCTTTTTTCTAAATTGATATATTAATAAATAAATGAATATACAAATGTGTGAATAAATAACAAGAAAAAATAATTAAAGTAATAATAATAATAATAATAATAATAATAATAATACATTGTATCTATAAGCACCTTTCGAAACACTGAAGGACACTGTACAACACAAAGTTAAAAAACCAAGCAGCAATGTATGCAGACAGTATAAAATCAAACAAATATACAGGTATATATAAGTATATATTTACACACACACACACACACACACACACACACATATATATATATATATATATATATATGTATATATATTTTACACAATAGTAATAATAATACTAATAATTTCAAAAATAAAAATAACCATTATTTTGATTTATTATTATTATGTATTAATATTTTTTATGGCATTAAAAGGAAACAGGTTTTTCTTAAGTTATCTAGCTTTTTTCAAAACACGCTTTGAGAGGACTGAATTTTAAACCTTTTTCTCTGTCAGTTTTCTATTTATTATTTATCTATTTCATCAAGACCATTCTCATAGGTCTACCAATAATAGACTGACTTCATGTCCTATGGACCTGTTTATTTTTATATTATTTATATTAGAAAACGGATCAATTAAAATTTGAATGAATTAATTCATATAATAAGTTGATTTTATTTAATTTCAATTTTAATTAGATTAATAAATTAATAACATGTAACACTATAATTTTGCTGGAATATTCAATGCTCCATCTTTCATGTGCAGGAACTGCGGCCATGCATCTGAGTTTGGGACGTGCTCAGTTGACGTCACGCTATGTTAAATGCTTAGGACAGGGGCGCCATCTTGTGAGGACTCGCTGTACCTGCTACTGAACAGAGCGCTGTACGTAAAATGGCGCCCCCTCTCCTTTATTGTATCTTTTCCCTCCCTGACCTCGCTACCGCGGATGGCGGGCTTTATCAGATATCTTTAGCTGATGACAGAGGGAGCTAGTAAAGAAGCTTCTTGGTGAGTACAATTATCTAGACAATCTATCATGTAAAGATATGTTAATAAAATACCCGACGCGTTAAATATCGAAGTATTGTTTATTTAATAAAGACTATAGACACTGGGCAATCACGGCAGCCAACTTGCTAATTTGTACTAAGCTAATGTTAGTGTTGCAGTGAGTGTTTTAGCTAACCTTCTATTAATCAACCTAGTTTACATACTATTACACTGATCTTCATACAGCCCTGTCCAGACAAGGCAGAGTAAATAAAGGCTGAAACACAAACCCTCTGAGTCTTTAGACTATTATTCTTTTTTGTTCACAACAATAATGTTATGTGTTTATAGTAAATTTAAGCAGCCACTCGCTATAGAGTTGTAACGTTATGCTCCGCCACCTGACTCGCTGAATAATGGTAATGTGGTCATGAAACTCAGTCCAACTTTTTATAAGTCACTCTCATCTTGACGTCTGGATAAAATCAAACATGTTAAATATTATCAGAAGTTTTTCGTTCTCTCCCAGCACCAAACGGAAAGCAGCAAAGTGAGTAATTACTAATTAACGGCCGGATAAAAACAACCCTTTACACACACATAACAGGCTGTGTATTAACAGTGTTATAATGTCGTGTTTAATTCGGCGTGTATATGATCCACCAGCCAGCACTGGTGATAAATCTGTATTTTACAAAGACTCACCTCATCCCCACGGTCTTCTCCCACTAAAATAGCGCACCGAACCAATGGAGGCTGGTTTAGCGAGTTGAGCCGACAAAATCCAAAATGTACAGTTTGCACGCAAATGGAGCTCATTTTAATAGACTGTGTTAATGCCGAATCAACAAGGGGACTTTGGCCATATAACACATTTTATTTTGTGTTTCTACATTCATGTGTTATTGCGGACACATAAGGAATTGTTAATATGTCATACATCTTAAAGGGAATTTGGAGAGCGCAGGGACCATTAGTTTAATTCAAACCGCTATTTGTATATTTTTAATGTTTTGACACCACTACAGAAACACCGGGTAGTAACTGCTTAATTATGACATGGTTTTCTGAAACTGACTGCTGTTATTTATTGGTTTGATTAATAGTTGGTTTACAGGTGCGTATTGATTACTGATGGTGGCCGATCAGGCTAATTGTCAGCTAATTGCTGTTCTCAGTTTGTAATGGCAGCAGTAAATATTTGCCCTTGTTGCCCTTTGTGTTCATGTTTTTAAACCACCATGCTAACTAAACGTGATGTGCTTGATGGTGGTTTTGACTTCTGATGAAACATGAAAGCTCAGCACTGCCATTAATGTTTAGCATCCCTTTGTTGTGGTCACAATAAAAAATATTTACTAAAATATTTCTCTGTATGATATGACCTCCTCTTTCTGTCAGCTGCTGTGTGTCAGCAGTGTATTTAGCCTACTGTTTTTTCCACACATGATTTCAGGTCAGTTGAAGGAGTTCAACCTGTGACTTTCCACCTTTGTATGATTATCCAGGCTGCTGCTGTTTCTACTGTATTTCATGCAGTTTGTGAGGTTTCCAAACAGAAATACTCCAACATCCAGCAGCTGACAGTGCTGTGTTCACATAGTAATGGTTGAAGGTGGTTTTTGGCGGTAGCTGTATAAACTGTGAAGCTGTTTTAAAGTTGTAAAAAATACCTTGTTATGTCACGTATCCTGGAAATTTAGGGTGTTTTTTTCCCCAACTTCAGTGGCACCTTTCTGTAGGGCTGCTCCATTTTAACTGTGTGCTCTGGGTTCTGTTACATCATAAGCAGGCAAGCAGACAATTTCTTACGTGTCTGCAAAAACACATAACTCTAGAAACACAAGAGAAAAGGTGTGATATGTCCAAAGTCCTCTTGTTAATTCTGCATCAATATAGTCTCTTAAAATGAGCTGCATTTGCATACAAACTGTACATTTTTATCTTAATTAGTCAAAATAGTCTATAAGGTGACTAAAAAGGCAATCATATTAGTAGTTTTGACAATCAAAAGCTGATGCCGGGTTGCCAGCCTGGGAAACTAGTTTTAAATGTTAAAGTTGAGCCCTGATTGATCGCTGAGGTACAAAAACATTTAGTTATTTTTATTGTAATTATTGTAAAGTTTGATTTCAATTTTCATTTACTTATATTAACAATGGATTAACAACTGAATTATTTTTTAGGCTTTTTAACCTACTCTTTTTGTCCTCTGAATAACTTAAAGAACAAACAGCAAGCACCAGGTTTCAGCTATTGGGCAATTCCATGCAAATGTCAACCTCACCATGAAAAAATAAAGTAGCCATATTTATAACAAAACCCATTTAAAATATATCATCAACTTCTATATTTTGAAGTACAAAATACATTTGATCACAATATTTATGCAAATACATGTTTTTCCTCACTACAATGAGGAGACACAATAATGTAAAAATGTATTTTTCAGTGAACAAAATTGTATGACTTTCTGAATGGCCAGAATGGCAAAAAAAAAAAATCACCTACAGATGTCTTCTAACCTCACTTTTTATCAGGAAGGGCTGTTGTATCAATATGTAAATCAGTTATGTACTTTGTGTCTTTCCATTGGCCGGTGGAATGTGCTGTTATGATGCCCGTTTATGGGACAACTCATGGAACGTCCATAACGCTTTTTAGGAAAAGTTGTCATAAAACATGCATTTCGAAAGCAATGTCAGCCAAACTTTCTAAGCAAAGCTAACTTTTAGAAAGATGACATATTAGCAACAATTGTCATCCTGGTCTTATTTTTTGTATTATTTCCGAGCGCTACGGACGTTACCGTGACGGACGTCACATATTGTAGAGTCGATCATATGAACCCCAGTCCATGTGTGAATGTTGATTACACTGTATCACATTAATGGTTACACCCCACTGTTAAACCTACTGCTCTTGTGGCTCGCTGTGTAGTGTTTACTATCATCCTGAATGAGCTATTTGCAGGGATGGGCTGCCGACATCTGAAAAATGTTACTGTATCACATGAATACGCTGGTAGCCTCTCACGATAATACTGCTCTTCTTGTTCGCTGGCTACTAGGGTTGAGCCCGCGAGTATCCGGTGCGGATAAAGCACTTTTGACGAGTATGAGTATTATGTAATACGAGTCATTATCTGTGCTCGTGATGAATGAAAATCCTATAGCTGACCGTGTCCACATTCTGTGATAAGCCAGTGACGCCGGATTTCCACTGGATGCGTGTCCGTTGCGGAACGGCAGCGCTGGTTATCCGCTGCATGCTCCGCCGTCCGTCAATACCCACCAGCTGCGTTTGCTGGGAGGTGCGGTGCAGCTCCGCTGGAAGACATCTCGGTGCACTGCCATGATTAATATCTCCTCGTCCATGGTGTTCACGGGGTGAAATGACGTCTGAAAACCTCTGACCTGTTGACTTCAGGCCTGCCTCTGCCTATTATGTAGTTTTCAAGGTGAAGTGCAGGGAAATATGATCCGCCGTGAACACTGTGCAGTGTTTCCCATACATTCATTTATCTGTGGCGGTGCGCCACGAATAAATTATCTCCGCCACATATAGATTTTTATGCTTTTGGCGCTACCTGTTCGACCTCGCTCATAAACACATTATAATGGGACTCACTGTCTGTGAATGTAGCTTGTCGTTAAATTCCGGTGCAATAGGTAGCGGTATGCATCATAAAGACGCACTTAACGCACCTGGTCCGCCAGAAGAAGAACAAGAAGCAGACGTAGTAGCAGAACGGATCCAAAGACCTCTCGGTACAAATATGTGGGCAAACAAGTCCAAAAGTGGTCCGAACAACTCTAACTCATCGTGTTATATTAGCCTGTGTCTGTATTAACATAGCTGGAAGCTCAACATGTGCAGAGACATTAACTCACGCTGTTAGTAGTGTTAACTGCAGCGCGAGTCCTGTAGCAGCTCGCCCCCGTTAATCAATTACAGTGGCTGCACCGGCAACGGGAGCGGCGCAACAACCACCGCCAGTCGCGTGACAACTCTCTATTTTATGCGGCTCTTCTATTTTTGTTGCGCTATGCTCCCCTACGCGAGCTTCCAGCAGATAAAAACTACATGAAATAGTGTGCTAAACGAGCACAATGTGTTTTTAAATGAATAAACCATTATCAGAGGTGATATGTGATGATTTTTTTTTCATGCATTTACCCATGTTTATCCGTGACATTGTGTAAATGTCCGTGCCGGACATTTGAAAGCGAGTAGATGACAAACAGTACAGTAAACTTGTAGATGACTCAAATATATGTAATAACTTAGGTGGAAAATGCTTTAACATTTCATGCAGCCTACATGCAGCCTCTCGGCTCAGCAAACGGTTAACAACCCCGCTGGCTTCTCTACGTGTCACTTCCGTATGCAGTCAGTGGAGCCCCAGTGAATACGCCGCGACGCTACGCTGATGTGACGCTTACGTTTGCAGCCGGTGGAGCCCGGCCGTAAGGTTCTGCTCGTTAGTAATTAACTCTGACGTTATGGCAAGCCGTTTTAACATTTAATCGCTAGACTGGATATTCATTGCTGATATCTGCAACATAATTTTGCCTAGTCAAAACTCTTATTCAAGATATCTGTAATTAGATTTTCCCTAGTCAAAACTCTAATTACAGATATCTGTAATTCAGTTTTGACTAGTAAGATTCAAACTATTTTTGCCATTCATGTGTATGGGTTTTGTCATAATAGATATCTCCAATGTAGTTGCGGATATCTGCAACTGAATTGTGGATATCTATAATTCCAGTTTGAGATATCTACAATTTAATTTTGACTAGTCATAATTCAAGTTCAAGATATCTTTAATTATCATCAATTGAAGATATCTACATGGTCCTTTCTAGATATCTTGAATTGAGTTTCAGATAGTCAAAATGACGTTGTAGATATCTTGAATTCGAATTATGACTAGTCAAAATGACGTTATAGATATCCGCAACTGAATTATGACTAGTCAAAATGATGTTGTAGATATCTGTAACTGAATTATGACTTGTCAAAATGACGTTGTAGATATCTGCATCTGAATTATGACTAGTCAAAATGACGTTATAGATATCCGCAACTGAATTATGACTAGTCAAAATGATGTTGTAGATATCTGTAACTGAATTATGACTAGTCAAAATGACGTTGTAGATATCTCAAACTGGAATTATAGATAGTCATAATGTAACTGTAGATATCTGACAAACCCCATACACATGAATGGCAAAAATAGTTTGAATCTTACTAGTCAAAACTGAATTACAGATATCTGTAACTGTAGTTTTGACTAGTCAGAATGACGTTATAGATATCTGTAATTCAGTTTTGATTAGTCAGAATGACGTCATAGATATCTGTAATTCAGTTTTGACTAGTCAAAATAACGTTATAGATATCTGTAATTCAGTTTTGACTAGTCAGAATGACGTCATAGATATCTGTAATTCAGTTTTGACTAGTCAAAATGACGTTATAGATATCTTAAATTAAAATTTATACTAGTCACAATGACATTACTACTAGTCAAAATGATGTTATAGATATCTATAATGGTAATTCCGGATAGTCAGACTTAGTGATTAAATGTTAAAACGGCTTGCCATACTGACGTTGGATGTTCACTCCTTCACACAGATGAGTAATGAAAAATATTTTTAAGACGCAACCAACACGCATCTGGTGGAAATTGGCCGTCACACACAGCGCACCTCCCCTACACACACACCTGCAGCTGTGCCCCACTCTGCTGACACACACACACACACACACACACACACACACACACACACACACACACACACACACACAGTGACAACCTCTCTGTCAATCACTCACGTTTGACAGATCATGTCTCATCTCTCTTCAGTACCGGTTAGGTTTTCTTCAGCTCGCTCTTACATCGGTTTGTAATTACTTATAAGGCCCGTTTCCACTGAAGAAGTTCCTGGTACTATTTGGGGGGCAGGAACTACTACAGGAACGTCCTTTCGCTTGGCACTCTCAACCACCGTGTCTCCACTGAGAGAGCGGAGTACGAGGAAGGTTCCTGTAAAGTTACGGGCTCTGGATGTAACGTAATCGTTGCGCGACCATTTTTACTGGGGCGACGTAGGGACGCCGTCAGCCGATAGTGGTGTCTGTAATAACTCACGAAATGGCCCGTGAAGAAAATATTTTTTTCAGTGAATGTCTTAGTTACAACATGATTGAGCTAAATGGAGTAGTTTCATGTCGTATTCAACAACAGGAGGCTTTTAACAGATGACGTCCTGATGTTAGCTTTGATGCTGCTGTCAGCTGTCCCTGTCAGCTGATGCTTTCTAGACATCGTGATTTCCCAAAACTGAATAAATACCACACATAGCAACACAAAACTGCTTTGCTAGCTCAATCATGTTGTAACTAAGATATCCGCTGGAACAAATATTTTTTTCACAGGCCATTTAGTGAGTTTTTTTTACATGGTGGCGGAAGCTATATGAACGAGCTAACCCTCGTCTGCTGAGTTTTAAAAAATGCCGGCTATTTTGTTGCTTTCTGTTGACGTCACATTCAGCCTTGAGTATATCCAATCAGCACCCAGTAAACCCCAAGCCCCAGCCAGGAGTCTTTCGGGGCCGTTCTGAGTACCTACCCCGAGGCAGGGACTTGTTTAGCCCCCGTAAAAGTTCCGGAACTCTGTCCTTCGGGGGTGGTTCCTGCGGTGGAGACACGCACCAACGGCCCCGGCCCCGTAAAATTACCCCAAAGTTCCTGCAGTGGAAACGGGCCTATAGTCAGTAGAGATTCTGGTAAACTTGATTCGTAACAGACGTGGTGCTTTTGTTAGAGCTGAATGCGACACGCGTCCGTTTTTTTGTTTTTTTTTGGTTCGTCTTCATTAAAGTAAATGAAGATCTGAAAAAAACAGCTCAGAACTATTTGATCAGTAGAACAACATTTCTCTCTCTCTCTCTCTCTACACACACACCATAATCAGCATTATGTTTAACTTCGTGTATAAAAGACAAAGAACATTAGGTAGTAAAAAAAAAAAAAAAAAAAAAAAAAATATCGCACTCTGATCATAAAAATCATTTAAAAAAATCATATAAAAAACTGCATTTTCCTTAATTGCCAACTGCATGTGCTGTATTCATTGATGCAGTTAAGAATATTCATGTTCTGTGTTTCTAAGAAAAGACCAATAGGTGTACTGCCTGTCATCTCGACTCGCGCGTTAAAATTCACTTGACAGCTGTCACTCTGAGGTGATTTATGACCAGTCAGTCGCAACCAAAAAAGGTAACGCCTACTATGTAGTCTACCGGTATGTAATCGATCAGTAGTAGAGTAAATGATTTCTCAGACTACAACAGAGATCCAGACTGGTTTGACCCTTTAAATGGGCCACTGAAGTCAAACACATGTGGGTAAAGCCCTATTTTTGATTGTTTTTTTTGTCTATTTCAGACGTGTAACATCCATAACACAAAAATGTAACATCCATAACGGCACTTTTTTGTGATTCTTTCCTTAACAGGAAAAAAAAAGTTTTCCTAAATGTGTGTTTTTGGGTACCTCAAACCCTTCCCTACAAAATGATATTAAACATGTTAGTCTTTGAAAGAACAATTCACAGAGTTTTCATCATGTGTTCAGTGAGTCCGAAAAGCTTGTCCATTTCTGTAACATCCATAACGCTGGGTATTTTGTCACTTCTCTCAAAAGCCAAAGGATCAAAACATTTCATATTGCAGGCTTATCTTTATCCCAGTAAGTGTAACTAAAATATGTATATTCAATTTTCTAATTCAAATGAATGCCTTGTCAGTGTTAAGCTTAGTTTCCAATTTTCTCTCTGAATGTAACATCCATAACGCTGGAATTGCCCTATTGGATTATTAATGTTTCCTTATGTTCTCAAAAATTAGGAACTCATCACATCCTCACCTCGTCTTCTGGATCTGATTTGGTGCAGCTGTCAATTTACAGGATGGATCAGGCATGGAGTAAGTAACACTTGCTCTATTAAGTTAACATAAGATAATTTAATGCAACACTTCGGACATCTGATTTTAATATGGTATATAGTTATGTTTTCTTTTTTCTAAATTGATATATTAATAAATAAATGAATATCCAAATGTGTAAATAACAATAAATAATAGTTAAAGTAATAATAATAATAATAATGATACATTTTATCTATAGATGAATTCGGCGAGCGATTTGTGTATGCCGCCATCTTGCGGCGGCGCCATTGCTGCGGTGACGTGTCAGTCATCAATTCATTATGCTGTTATTGTGAACTGACTCTCTACAATGACAGCATCATGAATAGCTGCATTGATGATGTTAGACAGTGGCCTCCGGTAACTGATGAAGGTATTTTAAATGAGTACCGATATTAATTTAGAAATTAATCATTTGTTTGAGCGATAAGCAGGAGAGATTAGAGCAATAGGGAGATAATAGACTGTATCGTTATACACTGTGTAATATTACATTAGCATACGTTACGTGTGCTGACGTTAGCAAGCTAGCAGCGTGACATTTAATCATTATGGACAGGCTACGTGACCATCACATCATATTGAAGGCGATCGCCTTTAATATGATGTGATGGTCGTCTAAAAGGCGGTGTAAAATTTGACCGACCCATCCGGAGCTCAGGTAATTTTGACCCTCAGTCAGAGACCTGTAACTGCTGTTTTTCTGGTCATCGGAGGCCAGGCGATCAATAAAATATTCTTGAATAGCTACCTAAAACAAAACACAAACACGTCTTGTTGTTTTTAATCACGTAGCCTGTCCATAATGATTAAATGTCACGCTGCTAGCTTGCTAACGTCAGCATACGTAACGTATGCTGACGTTATATTACACAGTGTTTAATGATACAGTCTGTTATCTCCCTATTGCTCTAATCTTTCCTGCTTATCGCTCAAACAAATGATTAATTTCTAAGTTAATATCAGTATTCATTTAAAATACCTTCATCAGTTACCGGAGGCCACTGTCTAACATCATCAATCCAGTTATTCATGATGCTGTCATTGTAGAGAGTCAGTTCACAATGACAGCATAATGAACTGATGACTGACACGTCACCGCAGCAATGGCGCTGCCGCAAGATGGCGGCATACACAAGTCGCTCGCCGAATTCGTCTATAGGCACCTTTCAAAGCACTGAAGGACACTGTACAACAAGAAGTCAAAAGAACAAGCAGCAATTGCAGACATTATAAAATCAAACAAATATACAGGTATATGTATGTATTACACACACACACACACATATTTTTTTTTTACACAATAGTAATAATAATAATAATAATAATAATAATTTTGAAAATAAAAATAACCATTATTTTGATTTATTATTATTATTTATTGATATTTTTATGGCATAAAAAGGAAACAGGTTTTTCTTAAGTTATCTAGCTTTTATTCAAAACACACTTTGAGAGGACTGAATTTTAAACCTTTTTCTCTGTCAGTTTTCTATTCATTATTTATCTATGTCATCAATACTATTCTCATAGGTCTACCAATAATAGACTGGCTTCATGTCCTATGGCAGGGCTTGACGCTAACTTTTTTCCCAAGGAGCACATGTGCTCCTAAGTTGAAAAAGTAAGGAGCGCACAAAGAACTTTAGGGGTACAATGTAAATTGATCAAATAATGTGTTTTCCGTAATAAACTTGATGCAAATAGACATTTACAAGCAAAATTATTTAATGAATTTGTATACAAAATGTACAGACAGGTAAAATCATCAAGTTTTGAAAAAGTATTGCAATTTAATTTTGTCTTTAATGTTATTATCTTATATATATTATCTTTACAATATGATTATCTTATATAATGTTATTACTATCCTAAAACATTCTCCAGGTCCTCTGAAACTCTGCAGGACTGACTGTGCGTTCACACCAAACGCGATGGATGTGATGAACGCCACAAGTTTCCATTCAAAATCAATGTAAATGACGCGATGACACGTGATGTCGCTTCGGGCGACGCGTTTCAGGTGATAAGAGCGACGCGATGAAGCGATGACGCGTCCATTGCCTCATCGCGTGTGTCGCTTGAAGTTGAAAAATTTGAACTTTTTAAGCGACATCGTGTGACGCTGTGCCGCGACATCCAATCAGCGTTGATATCCAACCATTCATAAAGAAATTATAAGCAACTAACCGGAGACAGATGGACAGGCGCTCCGCAGCTGGGATGGAGCGCCTGTAGTTGGTGTCCAGGCGGGAGATCCTCGCACCGATACGGGCCAACAGGTCCTCAAACTGGGCCAGCGTCAGCCTGAAGTACCGCTGGAAACGACCGTCATCCAGACGCAGCTCTTGCAGGAGGTGATGATATTCACCCAGCTGTGTGCGTTTCTGGAGGATATTGTGAACCCAGACACGGCGGCGTTTGGGTCTCCGATCCAAATCAGATGTCCATAACAGATAAAGAGCAGCTACGGTAGTTAACTCAGCCATGGTTGACGAGAAAATAGCGGGAGGTGAAGAAAATTGCAGGAGGAGGGTTACGTCATCGCGACTGAAGCGATGAAGCAATGATCAGAAAGGTGACATTTGTGATCAAGCGACGCGATACTCGCCTTACGGGCGATGACGAGTGATTTCCACCCTGCCCAGCAGTGGTACCGTGGCAAACAGTCCCTAACTATGGGGAGAACGGAGCCTCTTTTCCCGGTCCCTCTTCTCCACCGCACTTTGACTTATTCCCACCCAGTCGACAGCCTGGCCATGGAGAACGGTCCCTAACTGCATCAATAAATGATTAACATAGGGGGGATCAAAATAAAATAAATAAATAAGATAAAAATCTACCAGCCACCCTCCTCCCCTGACAGTCCCTTCATAAGTAAAGAACAGTCCCTAAAGTGCGGTGAGGTTTGTGGACCGTTACCTGGCTGCCACAAGAGAGAAATGTGAAGAGCTCCTTTCTCCTCTGACACGCTACATACCTGTGTGCCGCCACGACTCGGTTGTCCAGGTACTACTAGGCAGTCATGACACCAACGAAAGAGGAAATTACTGGACCTGGAGTCGGACTTCTCTGTCGCGGTAAGCCGTTATCTTGCGCACTATGATCCTCCGCCGTATTCCTGTCACAACCGCCATGATAATAGGGGCGCCCCAGCGCCCACTCCACTAACTTGATGTGGAAATGAGCGGTAGTCTAGAAAACTGGAGAGGTTTTTTTTGTTGTTGTTGTTTGTTTGTTTTGGGTTTTTTTTGGAGGGCGCTCGTGCGCCCTCACATAGATTGCACCCTGGGCGGTTGCCCACATTGCCCATAGCAAAAACCGTCCCTGCCTCCGCCACACTTTGACTTATTTCCACCCTGCCGACAGTGGGACTTATGGCCGAGATCCACCGGGCACGTCAGCGGCGCGACACGTCTGCAGCGCGAGTCCCGTAGCAACTCGCCCCTGTTAATCAATTACAGCGACTCCACCGGCAACGGGAGCAGCGTGACAACTCTCTATTTTAGGATGCTCTTCTATTTTTGTCCCCTACGCGACCCTCCAGCAGATAAAAACTACATGAAATAGAGTGCTAAACGAGCACAATGTGTTTTTAAATGAATAAACCATTATCAGAGGTGATATGTGATGATTTTTTTTTTCATGCATTTACCCATGTTTATCCGTGACATTGTGTAAATGTCCGTGGCGGACATTTGAAAGCGAGTAGAAGACAAACAGTACAGTAGCTAAACTTGTAGATAACTCAAATATATGTAATAACTTAGGTGGAAAATGCTTTAACATTTCATGCAGCCTCTCGTCTCTTGGCTTCTCTACGTGTCACTTCCGTACGCAGTCAGTGGAGCCCATATGAATACGCCGCGACGCTACGCTGTGGACCCCAGCCGTTATATTCATTATGGTGACAGTAGCTTGGAAAACCGCCCATAACCGTGTCACACGGGGAAGAGGGAAGAGGGAAGGTGGCTGGAGTTCCTCCAACATTTGTGTTTAGATTATCATATTTTTTTATTGACAAAAATATAGGCTGCTTCGGCTGATTTTTTTATGCGCACATGTGCCCCTAAATATTTTCTACAGTTCGCACACACGTATTTTTAGTCGCAAATGCGAGTGAAACGCTCGCACTGTCGAGCACTGTATGGACTTGTTTATTTTTATATTATTTATATTAGAAAACGCATCAATTAAAATTTGAATGAATTAATTCATATAATTATTGGATATTATTTCATTTAAATTTTAATTCGATTTTTAAATTAATAACATTTAACACTATAATTTTGCTGGAATATTCAATGCTCCATCTTTAATGTGCAGGAACTGTGGCCATGCATCTGAGTTTGGGATGTGCTCAGTTGACGTCACGCTATGTTAAATGTTTAGGACAGGGGCGCCATCTTGTGAGGAATCGCTGTACCTGCTACTGAACAGAGCGCTGTATGTAAAATGGCGCCCCCTCTCCTTTATTGTATCTTTTCCCTCCCTGACCTCGCTACCGTGGATGGCGGGCTTTTTCAAATATCTTTAGCTCATGACAGAGGGAGCTAGTAAAGAAGCTTCTTGGTGAGTACAATTATCTAGATAATCTATCATGTAAAGACATGTTAATAAAATACCCGACGCGTTAAATATCGAAGTATTGTTTATTTAATAAAGACTATAGACACTGGGCAATCACGGCAGCCAACTTGCTAATTTGTACTAAGCTAATGTTAGTGTTGCAGTGAGTGTTTTAGTTAACCTTCTATTATAAATCAACCTAGTTAAACTATTACACTGATCTTCATACAGCCCTGTCCAGACAAGGCAGTGTAAATAAAGGCTGAAACACAAACCTTGTGTGAGTCTTTAGACTATTATTCTTTTTTGTTCACAACAATAGGCCTAATGTTAGGTGTTTATAGTAAATTTACGCAGCCGCTCGCTATAGAGTTGTAACGTTATGCTCCGCCATCTGACTGGCTGAATAATGTTATTGTGGTCATGAAAGTCAGTCCAACTGTTTATAAGTCACTCTCATCTTGACGTCCGGATAAAATCAAACATGTTAAATATTATCAGAAGTTTTTCGCTCTCTCCCAGCACCAAACGGAAAGCAGCAAAGTGAGTACTAATTAACGGCCGGAGGAAAAAAAAAACGTTACACACACATAACAGACTGTGTATTAACAGTGTTATAATGTCGTGTTTAATTCGGCGTGTATATGATCCACCAGCCAGCACTTTACAAAGACTCGCCTCATCCCCACGGTCTTCTCCCACTAAAATAGCGCACCGAACCAATGGAGGCTGGTTTAGCGAGTTGAGCCGACAAAATCCAAAATGTACAGTTTGCACGCAAATGGAGCTCATTTTAATAGACTATATTAATGCCGAATCAACAAGGGGACTTTGGCCATATAACACATTTTATTTTGTGTTTCTACATTCATGTGTTATTGCGGACACGTAAGGAGTTGTTAATATGTCATATATCTTAAAGAGAATTTGGCGTGATATTTCCCCCGGAGAGCGCAGGGACCATTAGTTTAATTCAATAATAACACAGTTAAAATTTCAATTATATCCATTTTTTTTTTAAATTTTTCTTCCTTTTATATCAACAACAATACATTCAATTGTTGAATTTCCAGCATCAGAATCATTTTGGAACAAAAATGATCCATCTGATTTTGAGTTGCCTATTTTAAACAGTGAGGTAACAGTAAGACAAGCTTAAGTGTGGTACAGTAGTTGGTAACAAACTTTAGAAAAAGACACAAAGGTCTGAAAACAGGGTTGGTCCACACAAGATGGTACTGGTTTACATTCATTACATTTCAAAAAGTCAGAGCACACTTTAGTTTCAGGTCTGTTAACACATTATGCCACTCTAAAATCGTATTGTGCTGGTTTAAAACAATTTTAAGAGGCTGTGTGCAGCTATAGTCATGGCAAATACTGGCTTCTGTACACCACAATTTAAATGACAGTATAAAAAAATAAGATCACATTTATTTAAACACCAAATTTTCACATTACACTTGTCTGACAACTCACTGCTATAGGAGTACAATGGAGTCTGCTGGACTGTCTGCCTGCATATACAGTACAGGCCAAAAGTTTGGACACACCTTCTCATTCAATGCGTTTTCTTTATTTTCATGACTATTTACATTGTAGATTCTCACTGAAGGCATCAGAACTATGAATGAACACATGTGGAGTTATGTACTTAACAAAAAAAGGTGAAATAACTGAAAACATGTTTTATATTCTAGTTTCTTCAAAATAGCCACCCTTTGCTCTGATTACTGCTTTGCACACTCTTGGCATTCTCTCCATGAGCTTCAAGAGGTAGTCACCTGAAATGGTTTCCACTTCACAGGTGTGCCTTATCAGGGTTAATTAGTGGAATTTCTTGCTTTATCAATGGGGTTGGGACCACCAGTTGTGCTGTGCAGAAGTCAGGTTAATACACAGCCGACAGCCCTATTGGACAACTGTTAAAATTCATGTTATGGCAAGAACCAATCAGCTAACTAAAGAAAAACGAGTGGCCATCATTACTTTAAGAAATGAAGGTCAGTCAGTCCGGAAAATTGCAAAAACTTTAAATGTGTCCCCAAGTGGAGTCGCAAAAACCATCAAGCGCTACAACGAAACTGGCACACATGAGGACCGACCCAGGAAAGGAAGACCAAGAGTCACCTCTGCTTCTGAGGATAAGTTCATCCGAGTCACCAGCCTCAGAAATCGCAAGTTAACAGCAGCTCAGATCAGAGACCAGATGAATGGCACACAGAGTTCTAGCAGCAGACCCATCTCTAGAACAACTGTTAAGAGGAGACTGCGCGAATCAGGCCTTCATGGTCAAAGAGCTGCTAGGAAACCACTGCTAAGGAGAGGCAACAAGCAGAAGAGATTTGTTTGGGCCAAGAAACACAAGGAATGGACATTAGACCAGTGGAAATCTGTGCTTTGGTCTGATGAGTCCAAATTTGAGATCTTTGGTTCCAACCGCCGTGTCTTTGTGAGACGCAGAAAAGGTGAACGGATGGATTCCACATGCCTGGTTCTCACTGTGAAGCATGGAGGAGGAGGTGTGATGGTGTGGGGGTGTTTTGCTGGTGACACTGTTGGGGATTTATTCAAAATTGAAGGCACACTGAACCAGCATGGCTACCACAGCATCCTGCAGCGACATGCCATCCCATCCAGTTTGCGTTTAGTTGGACGATCATTTATTTTTCAACAGGACAATGACCCCAAACACACCTCCAGGCTGTGTAAGAGCTATTTGACCAAGAAGGAGAGTGATGGAGTGCTGCGGCAGATGACCTGGCCTCCACAGTCACTGGACCTGAACCCAATCGAGATGGTTTGGGGTGAGCTGGACCGCAGAGTGAAGGCAAAGGGGCCAACAAGTGCTAAACACCTCTGGGAACTCCTTCAAGACTGTTGGAAAACCATTTCAGGTGACTACCTCTTGAAGCTCATGGAGAGAATGCCAAGAGTGTGCAAAGCAGTAATCAGAGCAAAGGGTGGCTATTTTGAAGAAACTAGAATATAAAACATGTTTTCAGTTATTTCACCTTTTTTTGTTAAGTACATAACTCCACATGTGTTCATTCATAGTTTTGATGCCTTCAGTGAGAATCTACAATGTAAATAGTCATGAAAATAAAGAAAACGCATTGAATGAGAAGCTGTGTCCAAACTTTTGGCCTGTACTGTATATATATATATATATATAAACATATAAGGAAACATTTGAGGAGCTACAACAGTGTGCGGACTTCACTCTTTTTTATAATATATAAAGTGCTCCATGGCCTGGCGCCACCCCCACTGAAAGACTTTATAACTTACAGACAGATTTGGACCACCAGAGCTGTTGCTAACAAGGACTGTGAGGTTCCCTTCAGAAAAACCTTCAGCCAAAACTCCCTGTCTACTAAAGGGAGTGCAGGTTGAAACACACTACCCTCTACCATAAGGGAATGTCCCACCCTGGCCACCTTCAAGAGCCACCTGAAGGTGTGGCTTAGAGCTAACCAAACGTGCAATCACCTCTAACTGCATGCTGTACTATATTAACTCTGCTTTAATGCTTACTTATGCATTGTCCTGTTTTCTTTTCTTTCTGCTTTTCTCTCTTTCTTTCTTTGTTTTATATAACAAACTTTTAATACTGTATGTCTCTTGTTATTTTGTAATGTAAGATCAACCTGCCTAAAGGACTCCAGATGGAAATTAGCCCCCGGGCTACAGTCTGGCATATTTACGTGTACTGCCATACATGTTCATTAATATGCATTGTCCTGTTTTTCTAAATAAAATAAAAAAAATAAAATGTCACACACAGTGCTGCTACCTAACGCACTAATTCCCTGCTGCTCATGTGTATGTGTATTCTAATAATTCTAATGAAAAACTAAGACAATACATATTTGTTAATGACCTATTTTCATGACGAAAACAAGTCTACAACTAAATAAGAAGTAGTCGTGGTAAGAGAATCATGAGGAAATAGCCTATATTTGTACAAAAATATGAAAGATGGACGAAAGGACAAATGAACTTAAGGACCTACATTGTATCCCGACCACATTGTATCCTCCACTTTATTCATCAACGCTGTGTCTCTGCTAATGATCATCTTAACATGACCAGTTCACGGAAGGACAAAATTGACAGATTTATGGACTATATAAATCTACACTGAGAATCAGACAAAACGCTAGGTATAAACTATGAAAACACACAGCTGCTACCCAAAGCACTAATTCCCTACTGCGCGTGTGTGTAACAGGTGTATCCAAGTAGCAATTACATCCATTTATGCAGATATAAAATGACCTGTGGGTATAGGTGCACACATTAAGACAGAATGGCAGAAGCAGGGCGCAAGCGGGCCAAGCATTCACCCCAGAGGAGATCAATCAATCAATCTTTATTTATAAAGCACTTTTCATACAAAAAATGTAGCACAAAGTGCTTTACATGGTTAGAAAAAATGTCCCTCCCATCCACCCGCCAGCCACCCACACCCCCACAGACACACCCACCCACCCAGCCACCCACACCCACCCACAAACACAGTCATGATGTAGACATAAAAACATGTGGCAGATGACCATCCTGATGGATGAAGTATTGCCGCAGCGGGACACACTCTAAGGCGGAACAAAAGGGAAAAAAAATAGTGGCCAAGAACCGCATTTGGCACGCTATGGCTAAAAAAATGGCTGCGTCCAGCCCCTGCGGTCTGCAATACTGGGTGGTGGTGAGAAGGAAGTGGCAGGAGTTTCAGAGCCAAACCAAAAAGAGGGCTGCAAGTGCCAGGCGAGAAAGCCAGGGCACAGGTGGTGGCGGACCTGGCAACACTACCCTTACCCCTGACGAGGAGAGGGTCATGTCAATAATTGGCAAGATAAAATACATGAAGTTTTCAGCCCTTCTCAGACTTTATAATGGGTGTGTATTGCGTGAGCTAGAGTGGGTGATGTCATCGCTAGAGTGGAGAGCAGCTGTAAACTCATCAAGAAATTTTCTCTTCAACTCGCTATACGGCCACAGTTTTCACTGTACACACAATTTATACCAAAAAACTTAGGAAAATTTGTCCTGGTCACAGATATGTTGACATGGAATCTGTCACACGTACGCATTTTTGCTGAGTGGCTCCAAAGCAAAGGAAGCGCCAAGTTTTTTCTCATTCACTCCCATGTAGACCGAGAGGAGAAATTTCTGGAAAACTGCTGAGGTGCAACACATTTGTAACTCGCTCGTGTGACCACATTTTTGACTCTATGAGCATAAAACATGACACGTGTGTTCACGAGAAGTGGATCTCTCTCACCATCACTTTCTTTTCACGATTGGACCAACGGTTTGGGAATGGGAAGAACTTGTTCGAGAAATTTCAAACACATATTAAACAGCCTTTGCTGATCTGCTCTCTCATGAGCTCTCTGTGTGCCCCCCAGGTGCATGCAAGTGAATCGCCATGACAACGGCTGCACACAGACATGCACACACAGCCCTCTGTGTGTGTGTCTCACAATCTTTAAAGGACAGATTACGGCAGCAGAATCTTCATTTGAAACAGCAAATACACATTATTAACCCCTAAAGTGCCAAAATGGGCTCTCTAACGCCACCTAGGTGCACTAAAATGGCCACTGCGGCCCATAGCAATGTCGTAGACAGATCAAACCAAAACTGGTGTTTTCGACCTGCAAATCACGCGCTGACACCCATGACCAAAATCCAATAGGAAGTGAGCTATTTGCCCTTTCAAAGTAAGATTTCGCCTCAAAAAACATCTCCTCTTACACCGTTTATCGTATCGGCTTCAAATACGCACACATGCCAGCTCAACTGCTGCTAAACAGATCTTCTGTATAACTTTATCTCGCTCACCATTACTTTATTTTGATGATTGGGACCAACGGTTTGGGAATGGGAAGAACTTGTTCGAGGAGTTAAATCTCCACTAAAAGAAGTTTCTTCTCTGTGTTCTGTCTGTCTCTTTCTGCTCTTCTGTCAGGTGCACCTACTTATTTACCATGGCAACCACTGTCACACACAAACTCATGACGAGGGCAGAATCTCCATTTTAACCTTTAGGTGCCAGAGTTTATTGAGGAAAATATTCCATTTTCATTTCAACATTTCAAAAGACTGTTGCTTCAAAGTGTTGAGAGATAAAGGCATACTGTAAATGAGAAACCTATTCATCATGACCCAAAGTTTGTGATGGGAGTAAATTAACTCATCTAATTTACATATTGTGGCGTCACTAGGCAGCGGCCATATTGGATTTCATAAATCTCAGTAAAACAGCATTTTGAACATATTTACGCAGTAGATTTGTTTTGTGCTGTTTTTGTCATCTCATCCTCAAAAAAAGGGAGGGGAATCTGATGGGAGTAAATTACTCATCCAATTTGCATATTGTGGCGTCACTAGGCGGCGGTCATATTGGATTTCATAAATCTCAGTAAAACAGCATTTTGAACATATTTACACAGTAGATTTCTTTTGTTTTGTGCTGTTTTTGTCGTCTCATCCTCAAAATAAAGGAAGAGGAATGTGATGGGAGTAAATTATCTCATCCAATTTGCATACTGTGGCGTCACTAGGCGGCGGCCATATTGGATTTCATAAATCTCAGTAAAACAGCATTTTGAACATATTTACGCAGTAGATTTGTTTTGTGCTGTTTTTGTCATCTCATCCTCAAAAAAAGGGAGGGGAATCTGATGGGAGTAAATTACTCATCCAATTTGCATATTGTGGCGTCACTAGGCGGCGGTCATATTGGATTTCATAAATCTCAGTAAAACATTCAAATATTCAAACTGCTGTTTGTATATTATTAATGGTTTGACACCACTACAGAAACACTGGGTAGTTGCTTCAAATTTATTGGTTTGATTAATAGTTGGTTTACAGGTATGTACTGATTACTGATGGTGGCCGATCAGGCTAACTGTCATGCTGTTTGTATATTATTAATGGTTTGACACCACTACAGAAACACTGGGTAGTAACTGCTTAATTATGACATGGTTTTCTGAAATTGACTGCTGTTATTTATTGGTTTGATTAATAGTTGGTTTACAGGTATGTACTGATTACTGATGGTGGCCGATCAGGCTAACTGTCAGCTAATTACTGTAATCAGTTTGTAACGGCAGCAGTAAATATCTGCCCTTGTTGCCCTTTGTGTGCATGTTTTTAAACCACCATGCTAACTAAACGTGATGTGCTTGATGGTGGTTTTGACTTCTGATGAAACATGAAAGCTCAGCACTGTCGTTAATGTTTAGCTTCCTTTTGTTATGGTCACAATGAAAATATTTACCTAGTAAAAGCTAATATTTCTCTGTATGACATGACCTTCTCTTTCTGCCAGCTGCTGTTGGTCAGCAGTGTATTTACTGTTTTTTCCACAAATGATTTCAGGCCAGTTGAAGGAGTTAAACCTGTGACTTTCCACCTTTGTATGATTATCCAGGCTGCTTCTGTTTCTACTGTATTTCATGCACTTTGTGAGGTTTCCAAACAGAAATACTCCAACATCCAGCAGCTGACAGTGCTGTGTTCACATAGTTAATGGCTGAAGGTGGTTTCTGTGGGTAGCTGTGTAAACTGTGAAGGCAAAAGTTACATCCAACAAATAAGGCTGAGGGCAACATGACAAAAACATATTCAGGTCTGAGTGTGAAGCCAGACATCAAAAATCACAAGAATGAACTCAAGTTAGGGTAAACTATAGGAATACTGCAGCTTTTGAGAATATAAATGGCTCATAAGATGTGGTTAATGATGAACGGTCTATCCATCTGATCAACTATGTTGAGCACTAGACGGTCTGAAACCACACTTTTGCCATTAATCTTCCAAAAATCTACACATTCCTCTTGTGGCAAACTCAGAAAATAAGCAACTTAAGAGGCAAAAGTTACATCCAACAAATAACGCTGAGGGCAAAATGACAAAAATATTTCATGTCTGAGTGTGACGCCAGACATCAAAAATCACAAGAATGAACTCAAGTTAGGGTAAACTATAGGAATACTGCAGCTTTTGAGAATATAAATGGCTCATAAGATGTGGTTAATGATGAACGCGTTCTCCATCTGATCAACTATGTTGAGCAGTACACGGACTGAAACCATACCCAGATAGCAAAACCTTTTGGCTTCTGTTTGACCCAAATTTGGCTTGTCATTTTGGCAAGGTTATGGCTGGGCTTCTGGGCCCTAAATGGCCCAAATTAGGCAAGCCAAAATCACACCAAAAGGGAGCCAAACTTCACCCAAAACTAATTGTGGACTTCCAACATATAGCCATAATTGTCCCAGAAGAGCCTCAAATTCCCACAATCCAGCCAAAAAGTAGCCAAAACGGACCCAAAGAGAGACCAAAAGGGGGCCAAAAGTAGATCAAAAGAAGGCCAAAAGGGGGCCAAAAGTAGGCCAAAAGAAGGCCAAAAGGGGGCCAAAATTCACCCAAAACTAATTGTGGACTTCCAAAATATAGCCATAATTGTCCCAGAAGAGCCCCAAATCCCCACAACCCAGCCAAAAAGTAGCCAAAACTGACCCAAAAAGAGGCCAAAAGGAGGCCAAAATTCACCCAAAACTAATTGTAGACTTCCAGACTGGCTGGGTGCTGGCTGGGTTCTGGCTGGGTCCTGGCTTGGTCCTGGCTAAGTCCTGGCGCTTTCTCCTCCCGCTGTCTCTATCCCCAGCTCAGTAAAACCACTTTTTAATTGCTTTTGCAATCTCATTATCAGTGGCTGAAGAGCAGGCGGGGTTTCTTCTCACAGCTTCTAAAAGTAACAGCATATACACAAAGACAAAACAAACAGACTTACTAAATCTTCTATAACCTTGGAATGCTTCATTAAAAGCTGTAATACAGTTATTAAACTTACCCACTACCACCGCTTTTAGATGAAGCCTTTCAAAGGCCCGCTTTCCATTTACACCACTCCAGGTTACTTTTAGAGCCAGATCATTTCTCATGGCTCGTTTGAGGATGCCCCAAACTGTGTCTTTCATAGTGGCACCCCCAGCAAGTCCTAGAGAGGTGACCTGAAAATGGCGAAAGAGAATTACCTGCATTGATTTGCATTGAACTACCATTACATTACCCTAACCTAAACAAATCAAAGGCAGCTTACCAATTCCTTTTTTAATCCAGGAAGAGACTGCAGGTCTCCTTCCAGGGCCATCAGCTGCTCAATATTGCAGAGGGGGAAATAAGAATAGTGCCTTTCCATGGTAGTTGACCCGTTTGTCATGCTGTGCATGGCTGCATGAAGGTCTTGCACCATCCTTATTATATTTTGCTGCTGCTCAATTATGATCTCTTGCTTCACCAGCAAGTCATGAAGCAAAGCTGAATATGAGAGAAAAAAGCAAGAGAAAAGTTAGTTGTGTCTGGTCTGTGTATCTCTGTGTCTATTTTTGTCTCTGTCTGTGTGTGTCTGTGTGTCTGTCTGTCTCTGTCCATCTCTGTGTGTTTGTCTGTCTCTATCTGTGTCTGTGTGTGTCTGTCTGTCTGTGTCCATCTCTGTGTGTTTGTCCGTCTCTATCTGTGTCTGTGTGTGTCTGTCTGTCTGTCCATCTCTGTGTGTTTGTCTGTCTCTATCTGTGTCTGTGTGTGTGTGTGTCTGTCTGTCTCTGTCCATCTCTGTGTGTTTGTCTGTCTCTATCTGTGTCTGTGTGTGTCTGTCTGTCTGTCTCTGTCCATCTCTGTGTGTTTGTCTGTCTCTATCTGTGTCTGTTTCTGTCTGTCTGTCTGTCTGTCTCTGTCCATCTCTCTGTGTTTGTCTGTCTCTATCTGTTTCTGTCTGTCTGTCTGTCTGTCTCTGTCCATCTCTGTGTGTTTGTCTGTCTCTATCTGTGTCTGTTTCTGTCTGTCTGTCTGTCTCTGTCCATCTCTGTGTGTTTGTCTGTCTCTATCTGTGTCTGTGTGTATGTGTGTGTGTCTGTCTGTCTCTGTCCATCTCTGTGTGTTTGTCTGTCTCTATCTGTGTCTGTTTCTGTCTGTCTGTCTGTATCTGTCCATCTCTCTGTGTTTGTCTGTCTCTATCTGTTTCTGTCTGTCTGTCTGTCTGTCTGTCTGTCTGTCTCTGTCCATCTCTGTGTGTTTGTCTGTCTCTATCTGTGTCTGTGTGTGTCTGTCTGTCTGTCTCTGTCCAACTCTGTGTGTTTGTCTGTCTCTATCTGTGTCTGTGTGTGTGTGTCTGTCTTTCTCTGTCCATCTCTGTGTGTTTGTCTGTCTCTATCTGTGTCTGTGTGTGTGTGTCTGTCTGTCTCTGTCCATCTCTGTGTGTTTGTCTGTCTCTATCTGTGTCTGTTTCTGTCTGTCTCTGTCCATCTCTCTGTGTTTGTCTGTCTCTATCTGTTTCTGTCTGTCTGTCTCTGTCCATCTCTGTGTGTTTGTCTGTCTCTATCTGTGTCTGTTTCTGTCTGTCTGTCTGTCTGTCTCTGTCCATCTCTGTGTGTTTGTCTGTCTCTATCTGTGTCTGTCTGTGTGTGTGTGTGTCTGTCTGTCTGTCTCTGTCCATCTGTGTGTTTTTGTCTGTCTCTATCTGTGTCTGTTTCTGTCTGTCTGTCTGTCTCTGTCCATCTCTGTGTGTTTGTCTGTCTCTATCTGTGTCTGTTTCTGTCTGTCTGTCTGTCTGTCTCTGTCCATCTCTGTGTGTTTGTCTGTCTCTATCTGTGTCTGTTTCTGTCTGTCTGTCTGTCTGTCTCTGTCCATCTCTGTGTGTTTGTCTGTCTCTATCTGTGTCTGTCTGTGTGTGTGTGTGTCTGTCTGTCTGTCTCTGTCCATCTGTGTGTTTTTGTCTGTCTCTATCTGTGTCTGTTTCTGTCTGTCTGTCTGTCTCTGTCCATCTCTGTGTGTTTGTCTGTCTCTATCTGTGTCTGTTTCTGTCTGTCTGTCTGTCTGTCTGTCTGTCTGTCTCTGTCCATCGCTGTGTGTTTGTCTGTCTCTATCTGTGTCTGTGTGTGTGTGTGTGTGTCTGTCTGTCTCTGTCCATCTGTGTGTTTTTGTCTGTCTCTATCTGTGTCTGTTTCTGTCTGTCTGTCTGTCTGTCTCTGTCCATCTCTCTGTGTTTGTCTGTCTCTATCTGTTTCTGTCTGTCTGTCTCTGTCCATCTCTGTGTGTTTGTCTGTCTCTATCTGTGTCTGTTTCTGTCTGTCTGTCTGTCTCTGTCCATCTCTGTGTGTTTGTCTGTCTCTATCTGTGTCTGTGTGTGTGTGTCTGTCTGTCTGTCTCTGTCCATCTGTGTGTTTTTGTCTGTCTCTATCTGTGTCTGTTTCTGTCTGTCTGTCTGTCTCTGTCCATCTCTGTGTGTTTGTCTGTCTCTATCTGTGTCTGTTTCTGTCTGTCTGTCTGTCTGTCTGTCTGTGTCCATCTCTGTGTGTTTGTCTGTCTCTATCTGTGTCTGTTTCTGTCTGTCTGTCTGTCTGTCTGTCTGTCTCTGTCCATCTCTGTGTGTTTGTCTGTCTCTATCTGTGTCTGTTTCTGTCTCTGTCTGTCTGTCTCTGTCCATCTCTGTGTGTTTGTCTGTCTCTATCTGTGTCTGTTTCTGTCTGTCTGTCTGTCTCTGTCCATCTCTGTGTGTTTGTCTGTCTCTATCTGTGTCTGTTTCTGTCTGTCTCTGTCCATCTGTGTGCGTTTGTCTGTCTCTATCTGTGTCTGTTTCTGTCTGTCTGTCTCTGTCCATCTCTGTGTGTTTGTCTGTCTCTATCTGTGTCTGTTTCTGTCTGTCTGTCTGTCTGTCTGTCTCTGTGTGTTTGTCTGTCTCTACTGTCTCTATCTGTGTCTGTTTCTGTCTGTCTGTCTCTGTCCATCTCTGTGTGTTTGTCTGTCTCTATCTGTGTCTGTCTGTCTGTCTGTCTGTCTGTCCATCTCTGTGTGTTTGTCTGTCTCTACTGTCTCTATCTGTGTCTGTGTGTGTGTGTGTGTGTGTGTGTGTGTGTGTGTGTCTGTCTGTCTGTCTGTCTGTTTGTCTCTGTCCATCTCTGTGTGTTTGTCTGTCTCTATCTGTGTCTGTGTGTGTGTGTGTCGGTCTGTCTCTGTCCATCTCTGTGTGTTTGTCTGTCTCTATCTGTCTGTGTGTGTCTGTCTGTCTGTCTCTGTCCATCTCTGTGTGTTTGTCTGTCTCTATCTGTGTCTGTTTCTGTCTGTCTGTCTTTGTCCATCTCTGTTTGTTTGTCTGTCTCTATCTGTGTCTGTCTGTCTGTCTGTCTTTGTCCATCTCTGTTTGTTTGTCTGTCTCTATCTGTGTCTGTTTCTGTCTGTCTGTCTCAGTCCATCTCTGTGTGTTTGTCTGTCTCTATCTGTGTCTGTGTGTGTGTGTCTGTCTGTCTGTCTCTGTCCATCTCTGTGTCTGTCTGTCTGTCTATCAATCAATCAAATAATATGTAAGAAGTAGAGCCTGGAAAAATGGTAATTCTTACATCCACACATCTGACTGCAGACAGTTGAATTTTTGAGTCGTTGCCTCGATGAGAGGTCTTGCTGCTCCCAGATTGGAGCTGCCTGGGTTTCAGGGCACACCCTCACAGCCTGGCCTTGATGACCTGGGGTGTTTGCTGGCTGAGGCTCGATATAATTTGCCACCTCAATGGCCTGGCGAAGTGATGACTCGAGGGGGGTGATATACTAGGCATGGGGTATAAAAGATATTCAGTCATGATTTAAATCCTTAAAGCCCCTGCAAGGAACTTTTAACTGGATTTGAAAAAGTCTCTCACTTCTGCTGATGTCTCTATGTCACCTACAACAACAAATGAGCCCATCGGTTGGAAGATAAGATATTTCTAAATAGTCTAATTCTATACTTTCGGGATGCAGTGGACGGGTCAGACCACTGACGAAACGATTTACAGCACTCAGACCAGAGACGGCACACGCGTTTTTTTCTCTTTATTTTGCACTGGAAATGCGCATATTACTTGTCACTATACAAACGGTGCACAACTTCTTGCAGGAGACTCCTGCAGACTACCGTGTCGTGCCACAGCTACAGCCACGGAGTGTGAAGCTTCTCCGCACCGGAGACAGCCAGGCGGAACAGCTCTGTCTCACTAACCTCAGCGGTCCTGGTGCTCCACGTCTGTCTCACACTCCGCGACGGGCTGACCGAGACTCGGTTTGGATTTTAAATACATTTCCAAAGTAATTTGCCTAAAACTGCTCACAAAAAAGTTTCTGGAGCCCTGACTCGCGAGCCAGATAAGTGTCTGTACGACAATACGCGCTAGAACTCATGGGAAATGCAGTCTTCATTCCGGCAAAATGCTTTTGCTTTTGAAAGTTTCTTGCAGGGGCTTTAAATATGACTTATTTGGACATCTGAATTACTTCTCATTTCACATAGATCTGAAAAATAATTGTAACACCAAGAATTGAAATTGTGAGATTTACACTTCTACCTGATATTCTGAAATCTTGGTAGCTCTTCCATCTGATGAGCCCTGGGTGAGTGCAATACACTTCGTTGTATCATTGGATGGGCGTATCACGTATCTTTGGAATGACTTGGGGGCTTTCGGAAGTGCCCTCTTTTTTGGGACAAAGGTATCCTCCTCACTTTCATACATATCCATATGCCTAGTTGGCCTTTGGAGACAAACAAGCAATAAATACAACAGAGGACAAAGAAGTAAGTTTAAACAAGTACACAGCTTACATAAGATGTTTGAACAACAAAGTATGTGGCATGCTCATTGCTTTGGCAAAGTAATCATTGACTGTGTATCCAATATTTCATATTTCTGTAATTAGGCTTCCCATAAAATAAGACATCAACAACCAACAATTTAACATGTATAAATTACCTTGAGATGGAAGGATATGTGCAATAAATGGGAGAAAAGTGCAGTGCAGAGATGTTGCAGTAACACTAAAACACTTAGAACATTTAGATTCCCAAAATTCTTACTTGATCTTTCTTTTTGGTGGCCTTCCAGAGTCAGCCTCAGCATCTGATTGAAGATCAGTTTGCTGCTCTGCAAGTGGCAGCATTCTCCTTGCCTCATGATAATCAACTGTTTATAACAGAGCTCAGTTTTAATATTATGTCACTACCTTATCACTAATCAGTTTATCACAGAAGTATATTTACGCATACCTGCTGTGTATAACACCCGCACATTGTACAGGGCCCAGGTGGGATCAGGTTCCTGCTGATTTTTGATGGCCCTCTGTACACCCTCTCTTTTGTAAGGGGGCTACTGGCAGACACCATCATTAACCCACAAGGCCGGCACCACCTCTACCTCCGCTGTTTCCTCAAAGCTGACGATATGATACATTTGATAGGCTTTTCTGCAGTTAAGAAAAAAAACTGTCATTAACCTGTGTAATCCCTTCTGGAGAGGGGGCTTAAGTCTTCAGTAAATCTATCTCCTCACCTCCCTGTTGCCGTCAGGCACTGGTAAGGTGAAGCTTGGCACTGGTGACCCCAGCCATGTCAAAACCTGTGGGCCTCCAGATACACCCTCCAGAGAGCCCTCCCTGATAACCAGGCTGAAGTATAATCTATAATCTATGCACACCCCTGAGGATTAACACCCATCATCTGGCGCTGCGTGTTCAGCTCCTCCAGATTCAGTATGGCTCACCTCTGGGGCACACCATGGACTTTCTCGTACTGCTTAATAGCAAGGACTACCAGCACTTGATATCCAACTGCAGCATATGGTACAACAATAACTCCCTCTACTTCAGCATCTCATAAACACAACACAACACAACACTAAGATAACAGTTGTAACACAGGGAACTGCTCATAAACTTTGTTGCAACACACACATCACACCATCATCAAAGGAGAAATTTATAGAAAGAAGCATATAGTTGAGGCCAGTATTCTCTCCTCTGGTCATATCTACGAGTCCACTTCACTAAGAGCTTTGTCCCTTCTGCTCTGAAGTTTAATGTTTGTTGAACTATCTTGTGCACCAATCTGTGAAAATGATTTTCCTCTGTGAGGAAAATAAACTACCTTACCTACTGAAACCTTGGGGTTTAAACAGATTAATCAAGGTGTAGTAGAGGGAAAACAACAAAGATGTCCCTAGTCTCAAGTGGAATCCTAATATATTTTCTCACATTTCTGTCAAGCCTTGCACATTTTAAGTCTGATGACAGACCTGAAACAACAAGGATGCCAAAGTCAGAAGAGTCTTTAGGATACGTGAAGAAAATCTCCTTTTTGGTGTACTCCTTATACACTACATGATAAAACCCCTCATGCAGAAGTATATTTTGTACCAAAGCAACAGCACTGTTAATTCTAATGCAGTTATCACCACATGAAGTTGTGATAGTCACACCATCAATCAATAAATACTTAAACTGTTTTATAGTGTCCATTAAATGAGGCACAGGTCCTTCTCTGTGCTGCCCCTTTGCTAAAGTTTTCTGTTTCTCAGTTATGGTTTCAGCATTGGTGCTGTCCATTTCTGAGACACGTCGGATGATCTGAGTCAAAGGACTGTGTGGTTTCCTGACCATTCTCTTTAATTTATACAGATAATTTTCAAAAGGAAATCCAGATATGAGATCTAAGTGACCATGAACCTTAACGTCTTCACTGAGGTGGACTAAACCATGAACGTTGTACACAACAAACTGAGCGCCATATAACTGACTGAAGTGGTCCACAAATGAGCACAGTAAAGCCCTAGCAAAGTCATTCATCACTAAACATAATGATGGGCTAGCTAAGATGTGAATGGCAACTGAAAGTAGCATGAAGTTCTTGTAGACCTCCTCAGCCAAAACACCCCTTAAAACAACTGGACCTGTGTATAACAGAAACTGTCTCAGTTCAGTTGCTTTCCACCTCAGTCTCTCCTGAAGCGCTCTTGGCTTCCTGGCAAACTCAGCTGGTACAAAGGGTTTCAAACTGATCAGTTTTTCCGATATGACACTGCACTGACCAGCAGATATGCGGCAACATAGAGGTCCAGCAGTTCCCATCCATAGATCTAAAAGCTTGCGTACTACACCAAGACATACCAAATGCATGTAGTCATGGGGGAAACAGCTCACCATGCCAATATTCCATTCAGTAAAAGGTGAGTGCCCCACATGATGATCTTCATCACTACATGATTTGAAAAGCTCATCAGTCCTAGGAGCAGCATGCATATCTGGGAAGGTCATACGGTGGTTCACGTAAAGACCTGACTGACTACATTTGTCACATCCAGAATACCCTGTGTGAGACTTGATGGCTTTAATGTAAGATCTAGCTGGAGCATCACATACAACTGAACTCACTTACACAAAAAAGGTCTTTGCACCAATGAGAAATCCATCTTTCAACTGTTTAAGCTCATTTACAAGAGCACGCAGGTACTCAGGCAAAGAAGGTGGTTTAGATACACCACAGAACAATGCAATCAGTACAGGTCTTTTCACACATTGTAACATGCCCAAGATGGGCCAGAATTGCACAGAGGAGCTTTTAAAAAGTGGTAGACCATCAATGTTCAGCTGTAATTTGAACACGCGTCTATCTTGGACTTTGCATGACATTTGCTCAAAAGTTTTCCTAAGTGCATTCATGACACCAAAATAGTGAAAAGAGCCACCTGCTAAATTTTCCACCACATACTGTGTCTTAGTTTTCAGCAAAGACCGACCATCCTTTGGGAGGCTAGGATGGTAAACCCTGAGAATGGACAGCAGCGCTGAAAGAGCCACTAAAGAGACACCATACTTAATGGCCCAGTCTGATAACACAGATGCCAAGCTGGGATGATAATCTCTGTCATCATCAGAACTCTCATCACTTTCCACTTCACTGCTTAAATTGTCCTCCTCAGACATGTCCATATCACAATGAGAACTGTCAGCTGTACAGTTTGCCACATCATTGTCCTGAGCTAGCTCTATCCCAGAATTCACAGGCATTTCATTTTCCAAGGAGCGAAGCATAACATCGACTCTTTTCAGGGCCCTCTTGCGAATGTTACATGCATCACTGTATGCCATTTTGCACTGAAAACAAAAAAGGAAAATAAAGGGAAACCATAATTAGTTTTATTGAAGAAAAAACAGACAAATACAAAAATATTAATGCCAAACAATGCCAAAAAGTAGTACGGAGCCCCAGACATGACACGGGGGAAAAAATGAATAAATTGTGGCCACAAATTAGTATTTCGTGGGGACGAAATACTAATTCGTTAATGTCATGTCTGGGGCTCCGTAAAAAAGAGTAGGCTATAGAAGACGTATAATCTGCTCAGTGTATTTTCTTTTCTTTTTTTTGAGAAACTTACTAAAACTAACACAACCTCATGGTGGAAGAAAAAATAATAGTGGAGGTGGACAACAGTATTTCATAATACGCCCCCCCCCCCCCCCCCGTGTTAAATATGAGTGGAAGCTCCCACATGCTTGAGCTGCTGACTTGTATCATCAGAACAGACATGTCTTGTGATTTTCAGCCTTCTATGATTTTATTACCCTTAACAGCAGGCACTTCCTGACAGATGAGAATATTACAGTCAGGTAGCCTATTGTTCTCCTCTATTAAATATGAAAGGAGGTTGACAATCACCTGTTCTCATGATACAAGTCAGTGGTGAAATGTGTGTTTCTCTTCTATAATACACATTCTACATCTCGGAGGCGACGTCTTTCCGCATAGTTTATGGGTTTCTGTCGCCATTCAAACGGGGCAGAGCTTTGTGGGAAATAGTAGGAGAGACACAGCGCAAGGGCGACACCTCACACAACACCTGTCTGCCACAACACCGGAGGGAACCGTCCACGTCCGCGACGCACAGCCCCACGGACGAGTAATGTTGAACAGTAAATCAACTTCAGAAAGGCAAAGTCACCTGTTGTTTACATTTCAGTCTGACTTTATACACGGCTGTTATCACGTTAGCTCGTAGTTCACCGGTCTCTAGCTGCTCTGGGACGGAGCGGAGGTGCATGCAGTGGAAGTTTGATCCGAGTCGGAGCTAAACCGCAACGGAGACGGAACAGAGCAGAGAAATGAATGAGCAATGTTAGCTATGCTAGCTATCTGCGTAAAGGTTAGGAAGCTATCAATTATACTTTTCTATTCCTTCCTATTAAGTTCTCTCTGTATAATAACATTGATATTGTAGTTTAATCGAATGGGCTGGGTCTGCCTGTTTTACAAGAATCAAGTTTGCTACCAGTTAGCTCGTTTATTAGCCACTACACAGTAAGCCTACAGTTACAGTAACAGTTAGCAACTTTAACAATACTAACATTAAAGGAAAACGTCAACCTTATCAGGTATTTTAAAGGGGCAATGACAGAAAATCAGATTTTACAATTAACCTTTACTAAGTATACATTTATAATATTTCAATATGTACATACCCCAGTGTTGATCCTGCTTTTAAAATGAAGTGGGGTTCTCTTCTGGGTAGAAATTCCCGCTGTTTGCGCAGTGTTTTGGCTTTACAGAAATATGCCAAAACACATCCATATATGGAATCAGATGTTGCCGCTCTTTACTCAATCTTCTGGCTTGCCATAAACATGCCATACCATCCCTAATACTTGATCCCGCTCTTTGCCCAGTCTTTTGGTTAACCAGACATATGCCATAACTCAGCCATATATTGCTGGCGCCTCCTTATTTATTATGGACAACCTTAATCATACCACAGTTAAGCCAAAAGGCTTCCTTAATGCCAAAAGGAAGCCAAAAATACCAAATGTATGCCATAATACAGCCAAAATATTTGCTATCTGGGTACTTTTGCCATTAATCTTCCAAAAATCTACACATTCCTCTTGTGGCGAACTCAGAAAATAAGCCACGCCCAACCCCCAAGCTGGAGGACCAGGTGCTGCCTTTCGTCTCACTCCTCACCCAAGACCAGTCTGGTATGGTTGAACCTGCCAGGAGCCATAGGCTCCCTCCAGCATAGCTCTCAGGATCATAGAAGCACGCAAGCCTCTCCACCACGACAAGGTCACAGCACGGGGAGAAGAAATGGCTCATAACATGTGGTTAACGATGAAGCAATTTAAGAGGCAAAAGTTACATCCGACCATTAAGGCTGAGGGCAACATGACAAAAATATTTCAGGTCTGAGTGTGACGTCAGACATCAAAAATCACAAGAATGAACTCAAGTTAGGGTATGTTCAGCAAACCAGCCAGCAAGAAGCAAAAACCCTCGCACAGTTTCTTCCAAACAAGCCGTCTAAGTTGAGTAATGCTGTTGCATGTAGATAGCGTTAGCTAAATGATGGCTAAATGATGACTAATTAATAGAGGCCAATATATCGAGTGAAGCTAGTTAACAAGAATACTAATGTTATTGTTTCCTATGTTAAATCGCTTGCTAGCCAGTTTCATGCTAGGAATAAACCCATTCCTCCTTAATTTCTGCGCTGAACTTGTGCTCACTATTTCTTTGCACATATATATTTTATCTTTATTGCTACAATAGGAAAAGCAGGGTCAGGGAGGAGACAGTGGACCAGAGGCCAGCAAGGATGATCATACAGGGTCCTTCACAGGTGAGAAGAGACTATCACTGGCTGAGAAAAATACCTAGAGCATAAAAGTGACTTTGTGATCAATTTCCACAGCTATGTCACCACTACTATTCTTAATCCTGTTATAAAGTTTGCTTTGTACATTTATTATCTATATTATTGCAATAGATAGAAGAGGGACAGCGAGAAACCAGGCGGGTATCAGGACAGGGACCTGACAGCAGCACCAATTATCAGCCCAAGGCTTCACAGGTAAGGAGAAATTAAAACTGGATAAGGAAATGTCTATAGGGTAAGAGTGATTCTAAGATCAATTTTCACAGCCATTTCAGAACTACTCTTATTTATACTCTAAAGTGTTGGGTTTTTTTGGTCTGTATTGCAATAGGTAGCACAGGGAGAAAGCTTAAAAAAATATTTGATTTGTTAACATCTGTGCTGTCATATTTGACTAAAATGTAAAATACATCTTGATGTTGATATGTTTGGTGTTGTGTCACTTTCTGTCTTCATGCCATTGAATTAAATTAGGTGGCTTGGCTTATTACCCTATTACCTTGTCACTTCCATTCCATTTTGTGTGCTAATAACTTGCTAACAGGAATGGTGTTTTACTGAACTTTTCGTGTTCAGTGTTGTCATTTGGCACTTAGTTATCTGGCTACTTAGCCTGCAGATGCTCGAGGGTCATTCTGTGTCAACTCAACCAGAGTTTGGCAGCTGAAACTTTAGACTTTGATAGTATATAATTTTAAAGAGCTAAAGTCGGCCCCCTGGTGCTGTACTGTGGCTGTGTTATGTGGCTCTTTAGCCGCTAAGGAGAGGTGCAACTGAATGCGAGAGGATGATAAATCACTCAATAGACCTCTGAACAATTTGTCCCCCTCACTTCTGAAATGATGGCTACGCCCCTGGCTGAAACCACACTTTGGCCATTAATCTTCCCACTCCTCTTTTGGCCAACTCAGAAAATAGGCAACTTAAGAGGCAAAAGTTACATCCAACAAATAACGCCGAGGGCAAAATGACAAAAATATTTCATGTCTGAGTGTGACGTCAGACATCAAAAATCACAAGAATGAACTCAAGTTAGGGTAAACTATAGGAATACTGCAGCTTTTGAGAATATAAATGGCTCATAAGATGTGGTTAATGATGAACGGTCTATCCATCTGAT